>NC_092764.1:22454151-23654151 GCF_047496795.1 Chiloscyllium punctatum
CTTTTCTTCTCTTTCTTCTCTTTCTATCTTTCTTTTCTTCTCTTTCTTTCTTTCTTTCTTCTCTTCTTCTTTCTTTCTTTCTTCTCTTTCTCTTTTCTTCTCTTTCTTCTCTTTCATCTCTTTCTTCTCTTTTCTTTCTTCTTTTCTTTCTTTCTTTTCTTTCTTTCTTTCCTTTCTTTCCTTTCTTTCTTTCTTTTCTTTCTTTTCTTTCTTTTCTTTCTTTCTATTCTCTTCTCTTTCTTCTTCTTTCTTCTCTTTCTTTCGTTCTTCTCGTTCTTTCGTTCTTTCTTTCTTTCTTTCGTTCTTTCTTTCCTTCGTTCTTCCTCTCTCTCACACGGACCTTACTATGCGCTTCTTTGTCTGTTCTTTGTTCCTTTAAAACTGCTGCTCTTGTTTTGACTTTGGGGGAAAACAAGTTCCAAACACCTGTTACAGACCAGAAATCTTCCCCGCCCTCCATCTTGGATTGCCCAGAATCCTAATTAAATCATCATAGGCTAAAAAGATCTCAAAGTATTGACATTATGCCATCATTGCCATGCACTGTATACTCATAAATGCAAGATTTAAAAATTAGAATTAGAGTTTATTGTCATGTGTACCAAAGTACATGAATACAGCTAAATGTGTTAAATGTCGCAATTTGATTATCCCTCTTTCCCACCTGCTGTCTGGTTCGGAGTTTGGAGAATCAGAAAGGTTTAGTTGTTTTCGGTTAGCTCAGGATGGCTGGTTTGTGATGTAGGGTCACACCGACAGCATGCGTTCAGTTCCCATATTGGCTAAGATCACCATGAAGATCCTGCCTTCTCAACCACACCCCTTACCTGAGATGTGGTGACCGTCAGATTTAAACTCACACCAGTTGTCTCTCCCTAATCAGGGAGGACACATATGTTCTTTTGAGGCTACGGTCACCTTTGTTAGTCGAGGAACTTTCCAATCTGCCTCTTTTATTAAAAAATAAATCTGAGCCTGGTATATTTATTTAGGTAAGGAAGGGATGGAGTTATGTGTTATGCCACGGGTGGAACTCCTGAGGTAGCAACAGAGCTTGATGAGTGCTGGCTGACCAGAAAGTTAGAATATCTGCTTCTGTTTACTGGGGCCCTGGCCAAGTTTTAATGGTGTATGTCAGGTCCTTTCTGCAAAACACACCTACACAACCTCCATGTCCTTATGTATTCTCCACAGCCACTTACCCAGTGCCAACTATGTGCCATTCAGGAGTCACTTATTTAAAATAGAGATTTTTAAAAAAATATTCAACTTCTGTTCTTCCTGTGCTCTCATGCATGTGTAGATAATGCTGAAAATCCTCATTCATAAAGCCATTCAGAAAAGTTAAATCTCCTCAAGCTGTCAATCTGTTATAAAAGCAAGTAAATATATAGTTATTTGGTAGGATCGCAGGTTTATTATGGTATAGAAAGAGGCCATTCAGCCCATTGCACCTACGCCAGTTCTACTACCTAGTGCCAAGTCTGCTGGTTTTTCCTCATATCCCTGTACCCTGTTGTATCCAAGTAAATGCTCTATTTCCTAGTTTCATTTGATGGTACTTGAGGATTGCTGAAAAAAGACACAGGTTGTTGAAGTGTTTTGTCTTGCTTTCATCGGGACAGTTGTAAGAATACCAATATAAAGAGGGACTGTAATTTTATATTGTATGAGAAGGGAATGCTGATTGTTGGAATTGGACATGGATTAAAAAGCTGGCCTCATGGTGAACACGAAACAACTGTCAATTGTATAAACCCACCTGGTTCACTAATGTCCTTTTAGGGAAGGAAATTTGCAATACCTGGTCTCGCCTATTTGTGACTCCAGATCCACAACAATGTGCTTGATTCTTAATAGCCCTCTGTCTTTTAGGAATTGGCAGTAAATGCTGGTCTAGCCAGTGACGCCCATATCCCATGAACAAATAGTAAAATAGGATTCTGATAGGAATAGGCACAATTTTTCAGATTTCTTATGGCTTTTAGCTGAGCACTTTTCAGGAAGTCATGGCCATGGCCTTCATGAGTTTGTGCGAAATATGAGAAATGAAAATTTGAGAAATTTGAGAGCAGGTGCAATAGCAGCATAAATGGCATTGACCGCTAACTGGATGTTGCCGTTAAAATAAAAAGACATTGTACCTGTTACACAAATGAGTAATGTGGGTATGTGAATTTCAGCAGTGGTGTGATGCTGAGTATATGTTCCTTATGACCCAAAAACTGGTGAATTATATCAAACAAAATATTCCTTCACCTGCCTGTAAAATGGCGAGGTGCTGACCCTAACCAACTAACACATGCTTGTTATATTTAAAGCAGTGTCCAAAATTGTGATTCTGCAATTGGACAGCACCTGCTAAAGTATCTTGAGTGTAATAAGAATTGTGCTGACATTCACTGGAAGCTGCCTATATTAGTACACTATTTGCAAAGAACATGTGTAATCTAATCTAAAATGTGTATGTATTGTGCCTATTTTAACATAAAAGGTGACAGCCATCGTCTGGTTCGTAGGAGCATGAGTAGGCCACTCAGCTCACAAAGCCTACTCTGAACCCCAACATTATCATGGCTCATCCTCTATCTCAATGCTATGTCCTGCTCTCTTCCTATGCCCATTGATACTATTTATCTTGTAGAAGTCTTATGTCTCTTTTTAAAATATATTCAGTGACTGTATTCGGTGGCAGAAATTCTATTGGTTCATTACCCTTTGAGTGAGGAAATTTCTCTTCTTCTTCGTGTGAAAATAACTAATGCATTTGGCTAATTTGGATTTTCAGAAAGGCTTTGATAAAGTCCCACTTTACAAATTATTGTGTAAACGGAAAGTACATGGGTTATAATGGTCTTTTATTGGCATGGACTGAGAATTGAGAATTGCAGGTGTGAAACGGAGGGTAGGTTTGTCAGACATGATTTTCCCCTCTGAAATCCATGGTGTCTCTGTGTATTCTCTAAGTGTCCTTTTCGCATATATTTATAATAAGACCCCAGCACTTTCCCTACCAAAGATTCTTGGCTAACAACTTCTCCTCTGGATTTTCAGACTGGAAAAATCTCTTATTCTGGACTCTCCCTGACTAGGGGAAACATCACCACTAAATATTTCCAAGCCTGTCAAAAGTTTATTTGTTTAAAAGTGAACCATGCTCCTTCTAAACTCCAGTGAATGCAGGCCTAGTCAAGACCCTCTCATATGACTAACCTGCCAAGCCAGGAATCAGTCTGGGCAATCTTGGCAGTACTTCCTCTCTGGCAAGTGTATCCTCTCTTGGGTAAGGAGATGAAAGCTGCACACCATACTCTAGGTATGATCTCACTAAAGCCCTGTAATCTAGCATCTGAACTTTTGCAATGAATTTGCATATAATTTGCCTAACTAACAAGTTGCATGCTTTCTGTCAATGACTGGTTTACCAAGATACCCAGATTGGTTTATATACAAAAACATTCTCAATTTATCACCTGTAACTGTATTATGTACATCTGCCATCCTATTTTTGCTTCACATTTATCCATATTGTATTGCATCTGCCATGTCTTTCCCCACTCACTCAACTTGTCTAAATCACCCAAAAACCTCTTTAGGTCCTTTTCATCATTCACACTCCCATCTAGTTTCATGTTGCTAACAAATTTCTATGTTGTGAATAGCTTGGACCAAACACAGTTGTCTGCCCTATCCTGCTTTTCACTCTGAAAAGACTCATTTATTTCTGCTCTCTGATACATGCTTGCTAACCAATTCTTAAGGCCCTGTCAATAAAGTACCATCAAGCCATGTCCTTTGATTTTGCATAATAACATCTGTGTGGGACCTTATTAAAGTCCTGCTGAAAATCCAAATACACCAATCCATTAGTTTTTCCTCATCTATATCCTAACATCAGTGTATGACATGGTGGTACAGTGGTTAGCACTGCTGCCTCACTGTGCTAGAGACCCGGGTTCAATTCTCACCTTGGGCAACTGTCTGTGTGGCATTTGCACATTCTCCCCGTGTCTGCGTAGGTTTCCCCCGGGTGCTCTAATTTCCTCCCACAGTCCAAAGATGTGCAGGTTAGGTGAATTGGCCATGCTAAATTGCCTGTAGTGTTTGGTGAAGGGGTAAATGTAGGGGAATGGGTCTGGGTGGGTTGCTCTTTGGAGGGTTGGTGTGGACTTGTTGGGCTGAGGGGCCTGTTTCCATACTGTAAGTAACCTAATCTAATCTATGTCATCAAAAAAAAACTCCAGTAGGTCTGTTGACCAGATTTTCCTTTCCTAAATCCATATTGTTTATAAGTGTCCTTTTGTTATATATCTATAGTAAGATTCCAGCATTTTCCCAAGTACTAATTTTTGACTATATTCTTAGTTTTTATTCTCTCCCTCCTTTTTCGAAAAGTGGGGTTATATTTTCCACCCTCCAATTTCTAGGACCTATTGAATTTTGGACGATGATAACTAATGCATCTACTATTACAATGGCTACTTTCTTTACTACCCTGGCATGTAGATTATCAGGCATTGGCGATTTATCAGCTTTTCATCCCATTAATTTGTCCTGTACTTTTTTTAAACTGATACTAATTCCTCCAATTTCTCCTTCCCCAAAAATCCATGCTTCTTTAGCACACCTAGCAAGTAATTTGTGTGTCTTAAAGTAGTTGTTGTTTAATTGTTCGTCCATTTCCTTGTTCTCCATTTTTCCCTTTTTCCTGTTTCAGATTGTATAGGTCCTATATTTGGCTTCATTAATCATTTTCTTTTTACATCGTTATAGAAGCTTTTCTGTTTCTTGCAGGTTTACTCCCACAATCCCCTCCTTAATCAATCTCCTTTGCTGAATTCTAAATTGCTCCCAGTCATCAAGCTTGCTACTTTTTCTAACAATTTCATATGTCTCATCTTTGAATCTAATACTGTTCTTAATGTCTTTTGTTAACTATATTGCCACTTTATCTGTTGTGTGTCCTTTCATCTGAAAAGATTGTATAGTCACTGCAACGCATGTGTTAATTCTTAAATAGTAACCATTGATTATCCACTGTTATACCTTTTCATCCATTGCATTCAGCGCATCCTTCAGACCTTTTGTAGTTTTCTTTGGTCAGATTTAGTGAATGCCTTTACCAATCAGACTCATCCTGACTGGTTTGAAATATAAACAAAGCTGAAAATTAATGGTCAGTCATCATTTAACTGTGCATTCTACATGCAGTATCTCGACTAATCAGAATAAACTTCCTAACCAATCAGCACACAAAAACAGTTCATGATTTTGTATACCACTTGACCTACTCTGTATGTAATGTATTTTTCTGTGCACAGTTACAGTCCCTAATTACTGCACTGAAGTATTTGCTTGAATTGTTTCAGTAGTTTTCATAGCAATAGGAAAGCCTCTGTTAAAACACTTAGTGGGGACCATAGCCAGTTGCCAGACATGATATTAACTTTATTTTTGTTTGTTTGTTAGTAATATCCAGAATGTAAGACCTGCAAAGTGAACCTAGTGCTTTGGTTTGTTTTTCCCGTCTTTATTGATAGATGGACAACATCTGGTGGCAGATGAATTGCAGAATGAAGAATGTGGACAGCATGAACTAAAGGACTGGATGTACACAGTCTCTCTCATTTCTACTTTTCTCCATATATTTGTAGCAATGGGCCTTCGTATTACAAATTCAGAGTCCCAAGGTGAAGTCTTTAGCACAAAACATCTGCTGCCAAAGTGTGTAGGTATAAAATATACTGGGGTGTTTACTATATTTGACATTCCATCAATCATGTACCTCAATGCCTACCTACCTTCAGAACATCAACACAAATGGCAGCTACTGTTCTCCTCTCAGTTCCACGGAGCAAGTTTCACTCGCTTTTGCAGTCTGACTCTACACAAAGGACCGACATTATTGATTGTAAAGGATTCGGATAGTTACGTCTTTGGTGGGTATGCTTCCCACAGCTGGGATGCAAGACCACAGTTCCAAGGTAACGTAGCATTGATGACATGACATTTATCTAAAGCAGATTGTTTTTTGATGCTGAACTTAACTGCAGCTTCTGATCTTGTCCCAGTATTTGCAGTAGGATTACCAACAGTGTGGGACTGCTTGAGCCATCACATTCTAAAGATTTGTTGTATTTTAGTCCCTTAAGTTTCTGCAGGACTTTTTCACACCTGATTTAATTATCTTAAAATCCTCACTCTTTTTAGCCCTTTGGTTACTCTCTAGTTCTGGTGTTTAATTTATGTCTTTGACTAGACAGACAACCCAAAACTGGTTTCATGCCTCTGACATTTCTTTCTCCTTCCTCTACCTCTTCGGAACCAAATGTTTCCTTTAGCTACACTACTTTTTATCTTGTTGTAAAAGCTCATGCTATTTGTTTATCTATTTCTGGGAAGTTTATTCTCAGTTTATTTGTTTCCATTTCCTCTAAACAGTTTGGTTGCCCTTTACTTGCTTCTAAAACTTTTCAAATCATTGGGTTTACTGTTTTTATTTTTGCAACATAAGATATGACTTTTGATCAAATACTATTTTAATCTATCTGTGACTTGCTAAAGAAGTTCTTGTTTAGATTTTTTTGTTAATGGATGTTTCATTTGTGTAACATTTTAATTTGTTCCTTCAAATGTATCACCTTGTTAATTATCATTATACTTGCTAAATTATGTACCTGAGTCCGCCAACTCTCCCCTCACACCTATGTATTTCCCCTTCTGCTCCCACGATTAAGATGTCCCTTATTTTGTTTCATAAGACTTGCTCACCCTATTGAAAGTTGTATTGATAAAGGGGATTTCTGGAACTTTGCCCTCAGGGCACATTTGAAGTTTCACAGTGAAGAGGATGGGGATTAAAAAAAAAGGGAACTCACTTGCTTCCAACTAATGACCTGTTAAGCCCTTGAGCTTGTTAACTGACTTGTGGGGGGAAGTGAGAATGGTATTTTCAATTTGTCAGTTACCAAATCAGAATAGTCTGCAGAAGTGCACAGTCACCATTGGGTTCAATGCAGGCAGGAGTTGGGTAGTTTTGTTTGTGTGATGCTGAAAACTTTTTGAGAGCTGGGGTATCGTGTGCGCATAATTGTGCACTTTAGCTTTCAGTTGGCTTTCTTTTGTGTACTGAAGTCTACAGTCCATGTGAGTTGCTGCCTGCAATTTTTTGCAAGGCAGCGACACGCTCTGCAATGGTTGCCATTGATTTTATTACTTGTATTGTGCTGACAGTTCCTGCCTCCTGGTAATGTTTGATCACACTGATTGGATGTCAGGGGTCACCTTTTGGCCCAATTAGATATTTACATTTGGAGATGGGTTTACAAGAGTGATATGTATGTAGTGTAGGGTAAGGATTCATAATTATCCAGATCCCAAATTGAAATGCAAGTCCATATCTGTAATGTTGCTTAGATTGAAACCACTTACCTTTACTTGTGTCACTAGTTCACCTGTCCATTTTGCAAATGCTTTGCAAGCCTTAAAATGTAGTTTTTCACTTTAGTTTTTATTGTTTGGTTCTTAATCGCTGATACATTATTGATGTTAAAATTCATCTTCCTTCTTACTTTCATTCTGGTTGTTTGTAACGACATTGCTGAATCATTCTATTTCCTTTAACCCTTATCCTTAGATTTCTAGATCTCCACTTGATCCCACCTGCCCTCATCCTCTTTTAATTTAAAACCCAATCCAAAAGTCCTGCATTTCACTAGGACATCAATCCCAACCCAGTTTAAGTGGAATCTATTCTGATGGAACAGCTCCCTCTTTCCCCAGTACTGGTACCAGTGCCCCATGAATTGAAGCACCTTGCTCCCAAACTACTCTTTGACCCATGTACTCAATTCCCTAACTTTCTTGATCCTGTGTGAATTGGCACGTGACTAAGGTAACAAGCCAGAGGTAAGTACCTTTTTTGAAGTTCTGTATTTTAATTTTGTTTTAATAAAAACAATTTGCATCATTCATGTACTGGCTATTTTTAGAATTTTGATGTCTAGAATAGCTGTGTTTTTCTTACATGGCACCAGTGAGTATACTTCAAAAGCAAACCATCAGCCATAAAATATGGAATAGGTTAACCTGAAAATACGATGTGTTTTCTATACCAGTAAGTTATTTATCTTCTTTGAGACATAAAATAATACTTTTTTGTTCTTTTATAACTTTTTTCACAGGGGACAATAAATGTTTTTTGTTTACACTGAGTCCACGATTAGGGATCTATACTTGTACAGGTTACAATGACCATTATATGTATCTAAATCATGGCCAACAGACAATGCCAAATGGACTGGTGAGTATTGAACCATGCTAAACCTTCAGTATAAAACTTTTTCAGTAATAAGTAATGTGTTAGCATGGAGCTGTCTGCATTTTGAGTTCCGTGTCTTGTTGAAGCCTGTTCTCTATTTCAACTTGGCTGTGTGATTACTAGCCTGGGAACTCTTTGGAGGGGGTGAGAAGGGAATATAATTAGGTAAGTTCATCCTTGCGAGAAACTGACTCCCCTGTCACCATCTGACTAATCAGTTTCTGAGTGAGACTGTCCACGGGCAATCTTCTTGACCCATTCCCTTCACCAATGAAGTCAATTAATGGCCACTTAAGGCCTCAACTCCCTGATTATCTACCACTGAAGCTAGCAGTGGCTAGCTTCTCAACTGGGAAGTCTGTGTGACTTGCCTGCTGGCTGGTGGGGGAGAAAAGAAAGAGAGAAGAACAGGGGAAAGGGAAGGAGAGAGGGCTATGTTATGGTCTCCACTTACATCAAACTGGAGACAAAGGGGTGGCCGTAACACCTACCCTCTCTTTCCCCCATCCACCCATGACTTCAACCTTGCAGGAAGAGTAAAGAGAAAGACCCTTCTCTGCTAGATTCCATGAGGATTAGGCTTCAAACAATTGTCCTTAGAACCCAGAAGCTGCCGATCTTCAATTAATGAACTGATTGGTGGCAAAACAATGAGATTTCCCTGCAGCAGGGGTGATGTCTTACTCACCACCTATATGTACTGTCACTTTGGAAAAAAAACTGGGACTATCACACCATTTGTCTTTTGAAAAGCCATTTAGAATGATACTTAATACTTTCATGTCCTTGAGGTCACCTCTTAGCTTACTGTGTCTTGGGCTAAAGCTCTCCAGCCTTCCCAAACAGTTCATCTCTATAGTCTCAGGACTCGAGTTATTTTCTCAGTTCATGTATATTGTTGTAAATATTACCATTAGAATTGCATGCCATATTTTAATGCTCCTAACACTAACCCTTTGGTACTCCACTCAGCACCACTGACTGCTGTTTTGGCCAAACAATTGGGAGTTAAAGTCCTGCTTACCTTAAACTCGTGTTTGGCAGCAACCAGTTTTGCTGTCATTGTTTTTTATTGCTTAGTCAATGTAGCAGCTTTTCTGGGAAGGTGCTCATGTGTGCCAGTGGAAGTGATTGTAAAGTTTGCAAAGGCTGTAAATAATGACCATTTACAAATGAATCTCTGGCCTGTGACACAGTCTAACTAAGTATCAATAAAGATTCTACTGGAAATGAAGCATGTCAACAAAGATGCAATTTAAATTAAAATAAATTTCAACAATTTGACAAATTATTTTTTATAAATTCTGCCGTAAATTTTAAAAAGCAAAGTCAGAGAGAAAACCTGATCTTTGTTCTTCCTTACAGTTTAGAACGGTGTTTGTTTGTGATGGTAGTACACATGCTTCTGCATCACATGGATCTGTGTTCATACCCCAGTAAGGGGAGTGCTGCACTGTCAGAGATGCCATATTTTGGTTGAGACCTTCAACTGAGGCACTGACTCATGTGGGTGTAAAGGATACCACGGCACTATTTTCACTAGATATGCAAATAGGACCTAGTACTTCATAACAACTTCAATCAACCAGCTCTCCATATTCCACTAGTTTTTCTGCATGACCTTCTAGCCAGCGCTGAACTCTCTGGCCCAGAGTGTTTCAACTCAATGTTTAATGACTTGATATAACTGTTAATCTAAACAAGGTACTCTTTTTGCCTTTCCACTTCAAAGAAATCAACATGTAGCCATTGTCACAGTTTTCTTGTGTTTGGCTGTGGAATGAAAGGAACTTTGATTAGATTACATTACATTACAGTGTGGAAACAGGCCCTTCGGCTCAACAAGTCCACACTGACCCGCTGCAGCGCAACCCACCCATACCCCTATATTTACCCTTTACCTAACACTACGGGCAATTTAGCATGGCCAGTTCACCTGACCTGCACATCTTTGGACTGTGGGAGGAACCCGGAGGAAACCCACGCAGACACTGGGAGAATGTACAAACTCCACACAGTCAGTTATTTGAGGCGGAAATTGAATCCGGGTCTCTGGCGCTGTGAGGCAGCAGTGCTAACCACTGTGTCACCGTGCCGCCCACAAAGACTGGATTTGATTGGATGATGACCCACTTTGAGACACACTTCACAACTTTGCACCATCTCTTTACTGCTTCTAGCTGTGCACAAAACACTGGCGTAGCTTTGCAAAATATTGGTTGTACATTGTCCGGTTTCTTGATTTTCAGCATTGTGATGTCTAATTTTACCATATGGTTCTTGCTCAAAGACCACTTTGTGCTGTCTCAGTAATTCCTCAGACAGGTTGATTCCTACTGTATTTAACTCGGTGGTGTCTAACTGCATTTTCATATGTCAAGTTCTTCCAATCGGGGAGACTTTGTTCTCTGCTGCTACCACCAATAGCAAGCAATAGGACACTTCATATTATTCCATTCTAACATTAACTTCACCTACCTTTAGAATATAATTACTAGAATATCTGTTCGGTTTCACACTAGTTCTGCACTCAGAAATGTGACTTAGGGAACTCCATGTATTCTCCTTCTGAAATAACAGATACGGCTACACCTGTATTAAAGCTGCAAGTAAGTTGAGTCCCCAAGATTTGTGTTTGCTGGAATCTATCTTCAACCCTATCACTCTCAAATCCCAAGGTCTGTTTCGTTGCTATCTGATGAAGTACAACACTTGGGTCTCTTTACTTGTGACCATCACTTTTTCTATCCGAATTTACCGTGTGTGTATTTGGGGATTTCCAGACTCCTGAAGTAGACTGAGATCTACCATGACCTCAATGGTGCGTATCATTGACTTGGATCTTTGATACAACCTGGAGCACCACTGTTTTCCCCTATTCCTGCATGCCATCTGCCTCTGAGTGACTTTCTCATGCACATAGTAATTCAACTGGGAGTGGAGGCATTTAGATGGTTGGTAGCTACCATAGCAACGTAGCATCCACATTTCTGACCCTTGGACTGTTAACCTGGATCTCTCTGAAACTCAGGGAGCCTCCACTGCTGGATAAGCAAAAAACAAAAACTCCCTTGTAATCAAGGTTGCGTGACCGCAGGTTGAAACGCGGGTTCGTTGAATTGCATTTCCAGAAGCTGCTACCACGCATGGACCTCAGACATCTGTGCACTGGGAGGAACAATTTGCAGGAATGTAGCTTGTAATTTGAAACTGTCCCTTACTGCAACTGTGACCTCACAACAGAGCTCCTTCCATGACTTGGCCTGGCTGTTTGACAAGCTTGGCCAGATTACAAACTTGTCTTGACGGTAAATTTCTAAGTTTGTGTCAAACCCATAGTGAAGAGAGAGTTTCTTTAACTCAAGAACATAATCTGCAACGGTGTGTTTTGCTAAATGCCTTATTTCACACAGTGTGATTCTCATTTCTACTGGTGCCGTAGCATGCATCAGAACCTCATCAATTTCACAATACTCAGGTTTCTTGATATTTCCTGTTCAAACACTACATCAGAAACATCTGACGTCTCCATGGTGAGGGAACTATCTATTTTATGCATTATCTCCTAATTTATTTGATTTCAGACTAATATATAATCTTTATTTGTAATTGCACAAATCTCTCTTCCTTTGAATTTAATACCTCCATTGACCATTAAAATGCCTTCAACATCGTTACATATTGCGCTGACTCACTGTGTTCCTTAATATGATGTGCAATTGAGAAGCCTTTCACATTGCTCAAAATTCTTCAGAATCAAATTTAGAGATTCTGAAAATTTATAGCAATATTCTTCCAGCCTTAAATGTTCAAAAAAGGATTCTATCCTTGTGGGCGGCACGGTGGCACAGTGGTTAGCACTACTGCCTCACAGCGCCAGAGATCTGGTTCAATTCTCGCCTCAGGCGACTGACTGTGTGGAGTTTGCACATTCTCCCCGTGTCTGCGTGGGTTTCCTCTGGGTGCTCTCGTTTCCTCTCACAGTCCAAAAATGGGCAGGTTAGGTGAATTGTTCATGCTAAATTGCCTGTAGTGTTAGGGGCAGGGGTGGGTTGCGGGTCGGTGTGGACTTGTTGGGCTGAAGGGCCTGTTTTCACACTGTAGGGAATCCATATCTAATCTATCCAATCATCATCGTCACCTTTTTGATATATATTGGTCCGAAAATGGATTCACAGCAGGCAGCTGTTCGTCAACAAATTTTATTTCCACCTCCTCAACACAGAGGGCATTGTAACAAAGGGTCATGTATGCAAAGGCTCTTGGAAACCTTTCATACTTCCTATGTCCTTCTACCCATTTGCGTGGTCCTGTGTAACCCTGTGCCCCTCTATGCATTCAGCATGACCCTCAAACCCCACATCAACATTGTACCTCCTTTCATGATCTGTCCATTCCCCTTTCACCTACCATTCAAGCTCTCAAAGTTCAGGGTAACAAACAAGGCTATATCATCTCAAATTCTATACTACACAATATACTCTGTTCACAAAAATACTCCCTTTCATAAAAACACATTTTGAAGCTCTTGACAGCTTTGACACTTCTTGACTTGTCTTGATAATTCTTCACAGGTTCTTTACAGCTTTACCAGTTCCAACGAGCTTGAGCGCAAAAGGAACAATGGGTAGTTCTTCTATAATGTGATGGTTGTGTTGTGCAATCCCGTGTTATAGAGAATCATACTTTAGATACAGCGCTTAAAATGTTGGCGATGTAATTGTGTTACAACCAATGCATGGTTTAAAAGTTTGCACTTTTGAAACAGTGTCCACAGTTTGTCAATCATATTACAGGGAATTAGCTTTAAAGAAATGTGCTGTATCGCAGAACAACCTGTAATTATCTGAACAGTTAACAATTACTCAGGGTACTTAATCCCTGCTGCCTGACCTGCTGCGCTTTTCCAGCAACATATTTTCAGCTCTGATCTCCAGCATCTGCAGTCCTCACTTTCTTCTCAAAGTACTTAATCCCTCCCCAACATACTGAAGGACCCCTGAATATCGCTCTTGCAGTAAATCTAACTGCATCCCTACCGCACAGGAACTCTACTTCTAATCCTAATGTGGCCGGGGACCATAATCCCAGGCTACTTCAGAACTCAGAAAAAACAGAGAAAATAGACTTAGAATCACAGAATCCCTACAGTGTGGAAACAGGCCCTTTAGCCCAACAAGTCCGAAGAGCAACCCACCCAGACCCATTCCCCCACCCTATATTTACCCCTGACTAAGGAACCTAACATTCAAGAACACAGTAGGCAATTTAGCATAGCCAGTTTACCTAACCTGCACATCTTTGGACTGTGGGAGGAAACCCACACAGGGCACAGGGAGAATGTGCAAACTCCACACAGATAGTTGCCCAAGGCTGGAATTGAACCTAAATCCCTGTGAAGCAGCAGGGATAACCACTGGCCATCTGCCTGAGCTTGACTGCTATACACATTGTGTTCCATGTAGCAGGGCTAACAAAGTAGGATTTAAATTGAGACAACTCATCTGTTAAATAGCCACCTGTCTGTGGGAAATGTGTGTATACTCTGAGCCATTGCTACTCCCACAGAAATGGGAAGTGCCCTGTCTGAGGGTAGGATTTGTGTTTCTTGCAATTTTCACTAGAGAACCTGCCTGATATGGTGCAAACCTGGGTCAAAGTCTGTTTGTTGCACTTGATATGAAAGAAATGGATGAGGCAGTGTTTTGATTGAGAACATTGTCCTGACAAAGGGTTTACTCCTGTGATGTTGGACAATGTGTACTTTGCTTGTCTAGTGTCTCTGGTATTTTCTGTTTCTTGTTATTAACTTATTATTGTAAGTTGAATTCTAAAGTTTAATTGAATTTCCAGATTTGTGTCAGTTGTAGCTCTGGGGATAGCCTCTGAGTCCAAAGGCTGTATTCCTAATCCAAAAACCAGGGTAAAATTTAGGCTGACGCTTTGTGGAAATACTGAGTGATTGCTACATGTTTGGAAATGACACCTTTCAGATGAATTGCTAAACTGAGGCCCTGTTTGCCCTTTGTGGTGGATGTAAGCTATGATTTGAAGGAGAATAAATAAAGTTTCCTGCTGAACTAGCCAACACTTATTCCTCAAACCTCACCTTAAACATACGGCAAAATGAAAACATGGCAGATGTTTCAAATCTGAGATCAAAACACAACGCTGAAGAAACTCAGCTGGTCTTTCAGTATCTGTAGAGAGGGAAACAATGTTAATAGATTCATAGAAATTTACAGTACAGGTGGGGGAAATTTGTACCTGTACCAGCTCTGAAAGAGCTACCCAGCTAGTCCTATCGTCCAGCTCGAAAAGAAATATCATCAATTTTCAGAATAAAATAATGTTTCATGTCCAGCATGACTGTTTGGGAATTGAATAAGATGGAGACGTGATTAGGAGCATGTGGACCAAAAGGAAAGATCAGGGCAAGGTTAGAGGATAAAAGTATCACAGAACAAAAGGCAAAGGCAGTGTTAATGGTCATAGTGAATAAACAGAATTAATGATTTGGGTCCAGTGACCCTTCCTCAGAACTCTTTCAGAAAAATAATTCATTGATATTTCTTTGGTATTTGGTCAGCGGTTCTATTGACAATGAAAAATTTTATGGACACCAAACAAAGTTCCAATCCCTCATGTGGACTAGGATTGAGGGATTGGAATTTTCCTCAATTCCAATCCCTCAATCCAGACTAGGTGTTAATAGTAGGTATAAAGAACAGAATATGGAACAGCTGTTACTGAAAGCAAAAAGAAACAAGATACAACTGCTGAGGTGATAAAGTGGAATATCAGAATGGAGGGAGTTTGGGCCAAAGGGCCTGTCTCCGTGCTGTAGGATTTTATGACACTACAATCTGATTACTCTATTGCTGATTATGGGAACTTGCAGTGTGAAAATTGGCTGTCACATTACCTACCTTACAATTGTGGCTAAAGGTTAATCAGTTAATTGGCAGTGAAGTAGTTTAAGATGCCCTAAGGCCGTGAGAAATGCAACTAAATGAATTTAGGACTTTCTTGTTGTAAAAGGTTTGCTGTCTAAGATGTTATACCTATGCATTGAGGGATTGGAACTTTGTTTGGTGTCCATAAAAGTTTTCATTGGCAATAGAACCGCTGACCAAATACCAAAGAAATATCAATGAGTTATTTTTCTGAAAGAGTTCTGAGGAAGGGTCACAAATCATTAATTCTATTTTCTGTCCACAGATGCTGCCAGACCTACTTAGTCTTTCCAGCAATTTCTGTTTTTGTTTGTTATGCCTGCCACACAGCTCTATTCCTATTTGGAGTAAATTGGAAAGTATCTGAGCAGAGAGATAGTTGCTATATAAATGCAGTATCTCAAATTCAAATGTGTGGTCAGTGTCCACGTCTGTGGCAGATTGGATGTAATGAACTGTTTGTGAGTTAAAACACAATCTAAACAAAAGCTACCAACTAACTTGAAGGTTAAAAAAGCACACAACACTAGGTTATAGTCCAACAGGTTTATTTGGAAGCATTAACTTTCAGAGCGCTGCTCCTTCATCAGGTGGTTGTGGAGTGTAATATCGTAAGACACAAAATTTATAGCAAAAGTTTACAGTGTGATGTAACTGAAATAATATATTGAAAAAGACTAGGATATTTCAAGTCTCTCATCTTTTAGAATGACCATGTTGGTTTCAGTTCTTTCATCTGTAAATTGCAGAACTTTTTTAAGGTTACATTCTCAAGTGAATTTTAACAATTCTAAAAGATGAGAGGCTTAACAAACAATCCAGGTCCTTTTCAATATATAATTTCAGTTACATCACACTGTGAACTTTTTCGATAAATTCTGAGTCTTACGATCTTATACTCCACAACCACCTGATGAAGGAGCATCGCTCCGAAAGCTAGTGCTTCCAATTAAATCTGTTGGACTATAACCTGGTGTTGTGATTTTTAACTTTGTACACCCCAGTCCAATGCCGGCACCTTCAAATCATAACTAACTAGAAACTATACATCTTAAAATATTAAATGTGAAGCAAAGGTGATGATTGTAAAATTGACTTTTTGGATTTCTTATACAGGGTATGGGAGGGCAGCTTTATTACTTTGGATTGTGGATTGATAGCAATTATGGTGAAGGACACAGCAAAGCAAAGCCCAAGTGTACAACATACAATAGTCCACAGTTGTCTGCCCAAGAACATTTCATGATTGACACTTTGGAGGTATGGAGTGTCGGGAATCCACCTGATGACCAACTGGTGAGTTCTAACCCTTGTTCTAAGACAGGAAATCCACATGTTAATGTCTGGTGTCAAATAATATTATTACTGATTTCTTCAGGACTTGCAGTTTTAAAAATGATTAACTCAGCTGGAAAGCAAAAAGATCAACTGAAGCCAGGCAGCTGGTGTTCTAGTGGACATTATTTCAGTCACTTTACGATCCCATTATATAGCAACACCTGTTCAGAATAAATGTCACATCTCCTTGAGGGAACAGAAAATGGAATTGCAAACCTGTCTCCTTCCACGCTGGAAATCTCCCTTAAATCTTTCTACTTCATCTGATTTTCTTTTTATGAACCAGGAAGTACATTGATCAAGAGTCATTAGTTTGTAATGGACTTATTAACTAAGTCATTCACTACTTTGTAGAGCCTTTTAATGTGTGTTTTTACTCTTTCATGATTCAAGGGCATCACTAGTTAGACCAACATTTATTGCCCATGCCTAAATGTCCTGGAGAATGTGGTAATGAGGTTACTTTTTGAACTGTTGCAGCCCATGTTGATGATGGTGCACCTGCAATGCTGTTAGGGAGGGAATTCCAGGATTTTGACCCAGCACCAATAAAGGAATGGTGATATAATTCCAAGTCAGGATGGATGTGGCTGGGAGAAGAACCTGGAACTGGTGGTGATCCCATGCATCTTCTGCTGTAGTCCTTCTGGATTGTGGGTTTGGGAGGTGCTTTATCAGAAACCTTGGTGAGTTGATTCAGTGCATCTTGTCAATCTGACATGTTGCTGCTCAGTGAATTGGTGGTGGGCTCATGAAAGTTGAAGGTGTTAGGTGGGATGCAAAACAAGGAGCTACTTTTTACTGGACAATATTGAGCTTGAGTTGTGTTTTGGAGCTGTACTCATTCAGCCAAGTGCAGTGTATTCTATCACATTTGTGACTTGTGCCAGATCTTCCTGTATTTGGGCACGGATTGCTTCAGTATCTGAGGAGTCACGAACGAGACTTTGAAAATTTAAAAATGAGTCTTTTGGTAATTCACTGACTTTCAAAAACAACCTTTGATGAACATAGCATCCAGTAAGTGAAACAGTCTGATCAGAAGCTGAACAGCAGTTCAGATATTTTAACATGTGTATCTTTAACCACATTCTTAGAACTGAATTGAACCCATACAACAATAAATGAAACAATGAGATTTTGAACTACGTAGGAGTTTGAGTGTTCTATTTGTAATAGTTACTAAGGGGAGCCACTGCAAGTTTTCTTTGTAGAAAATCTATGATGTTTTACCCAATGTCATGAAATAAGTGATTGAAGAATTTAGTCTTTCTTTATGTGCTGGCAAGAAAATCTGACCATTTGTTTTCAGATGCCTTGCTGATAAATGATCAGATGCATGAGCCAGTTACAAATTGATATTTCTTGAACATGTAAGCAATTATGCCATGTGGTTAGATATAGTTAGTTTGATGAACATGCAGCAAAAGTAGGGTCACCAGTGTTGCACGCTTTGCATCGAAGAACATGTGATTAAAGTCACTCACTTTTTTTCTAATATCAACGTTCTGGAGAAGAAATATTGGAGATAGTTGAGAAAAATGCCACCTTCCACCTTTAACAAAATCTTAGGACACACATTCTCTTTTGGTTTGCAGTGCTGTATGAGCAGTTCTGTTTGAGTCATACTTGCAAGGTTTGGGGCAAGTTGCATGGTTCTTCTTAGCAGATACCCTTATTACAGCACTCTATCCATCACCATCCCTCACTTTAGATTTCTAATATTTAATAATAATCTCATTCTTTACTACTTAAATTATCACTAATTATGCAAATAATTGGTAGTCATTACTTCACATCAGGGCAAGGTTGGGAATACCTTTACTCTCCACATGGACTTGCGAGTTTTAAATCAACATAAATGAAACATAGCAGCAGCCGTCAAAATGTACCTCGGGACATTCTGCAGAGTTATCTGAATAGTGATGAGTTTTGATTTTTTTGATTGAAAGTAAATTGAGATTATTTTTCTGTTTAAAAAGAACACTGCGAAAAATGCAAGACAAAGATGTAATTTCAGTTTAATTAAATGTTTTGGTTTATTGGGAAACATGGCTGCTTTTTTTTATCCAATGTTGCTAATTGAAGAGGGGTTGGTTGTATCAAGTACACCCCATCATTTAGTATTGGAGTAATAGCTTATTTAAAAGCACTTCAAACCATTTCAAAGGGAAAGCTGATGCACGTTTCAGCTGCCTCACGTGCAGATAAAAATCTTGCAGTGTTCCTCTGATAACTGTTGCACTGTCTTCTAATTTTAAATAAAGATCTCTAATATAAAGAAAGTTCGAGCTATGGTATACTAGACACACAGGAGGCTCAATGTTAACCAAGAGTAAAGTGGCCATCAGCTCTTACACTTGAATTAAAATTCTACAATGTTGTGCTTTTTACTTTCAGCCTCAGCCCAAGAGTGTACTAGATTCGGAACCTGAAGCACAGGCTTTGCTGCATATGATTGGAAAAATAAGAATGAGTGATGGATTACGAGATCCAAGTGAGGATGATGGAGAGGAATGAAGTACTCCCTGAACATGAAAGCACAGAATAAATGGCACAATGTACAATAGCCTTTAAATATCACCATAATTCCTTACAAAAAAAGGGGGACACATTTGAATTGTTCAAGTCTCTGGTATTTGGAGGAAGCCTTAACTAATAAGCAGATGAGGGCAGAATTCCCTGTTGCTTGAAATGGAATAGTAATTAAGCATATGTATCACATTTAAAGATTTGCCCACTATAAATACAAGGGTGCATGAACAACAAAACCTCGTCAACTGATTCCCAGGCTGGTTTTTATGGCTGGAAAGAACAATGAGAAGGCTAATTCCTCAGACACTATAACTACAGAATTATTGTGTTAAGAAGAGAAAATGGAGGTAAGATTCACTTTTTGTTGTAAAGAAGGGAATTTTACTGACTTTAATGCATCTAGCCCTGCACCTTCACCCATTATCAAGCACTGAGCAGTTTCTAATTTAGGTTTATGTAAAAAACAACTGTCTTAGTTAAATCTGTTAAGCATGCTGTATCAGTTGAAGACAGAAATGAGTCAATACCAAACTGATGCTCACCTCAGATATAGGGTATGGTATAAGTGAATTATTATAAGAACGGATACTTTTTCTGATCATAATCTGGATTGTTACATAGATTTAAATGTCATCAGTTTATCACTGATTTATGCAGCACAACTGCAAAAGTTTGTACTACTTAACACTGCTGCAGAATGATTGTATTTTTCAAAGTATATACATTTTCCTACAATAGTGAGTTTGTTACGAATAAATTTGCGGTGCTTCAATCTGTGTTCACTACAAATTTTTCAATAAAATTTTCCATGTTTAAATATACTGTGTCCATTCTCATTGTTGGAAGAATACAATAAAAAAATGACTTATTTTTTAGTATGAGGTTAAAGTTTTAGAAAGATGCCTCAAATTTACTGGTTTAATCGGGCAGTATCATCTTTCTGTGAAGAACACGGTAATCTAGACTTTGTAAACTCCCATGTCTTTTTTATTAATGTGTATCTCTTTAAATTGCTTTTTGGATGTTTTCCACTTTACTGCATCAATACTGAGAGTTTATAGTTGCTCTTTGTTTCACTAATTTTATTCTGTTCACTGCTCAGCAGGAATCCAAGAGACAGCAACAGACCATGATGAAGGATTAATGGAGGCATTGCAAAGGTGCAGTTGAGGATTAATATTCCTTGTTAATACTTTGCTTGCATTAGCAACAGCACCCAACAGGCTTTTAATATATTTGATCGGGTGTGGGTATTGCTGACTTGACCAGCATTTGTTGGTCATCCCTAAATGCCCTTGAACTGGATAACTTGCTCATTAACTAGTATTTTTGAGGACAGCTAAAAGTCGACCACGATGCTGCGTGTCTGGAGTCACATGTAAATCAGACTTGTTAGGGATAGCAGAGTTCCTTTCCTAAAGGGTATTAGTGGAGCAATTGGGATTTTACAACAATTATTGGTGCTTTTGTGGTCACCATTATTTCGACTAGTTTTACACCAGATTTTAATTAATTGAATTTAAATTCCACCTATTACTATGGTTTGATTTGAACCTGTTTTTCGAGCATGGGTCACTGGATTATTTACCCAAAGAGATTATCACCATATCACTGCTTCATTAGGTCAAACCTAGGTCAATTATCTTAACCACTTTAAATTAGGACAACTAGCCCCTGAAGTGTAATTGTTAATTGTTCTTTCTAGAATTGAAGGGCAAGTTTCTTAGTAGAGAGAAAAGAAATCTAAAACAAAGCACTTACTTGTTTTGAATTTGCAGATTGAGAACATTGTTATAAATATCAGTAATGCTTTGGATAATTTATCTATGGGAGGGTGCTTGTTTAAACATAGTAAAATATTAGTCATAGGAGGAAAATGCTAGGGATAGCATAAACTTTGTTTTAAAACAAACAGGTATATCAGACATGGTCAATTGAAAAGACCGTATCAGATTTCCTTCCAACTTGAAAGCTCTAAAGACAGGGATGAATAAAGGGAGGGGACAAAATGAAAAGTACTTTAGTTCACAGAAGAATCTAATAGGTTCTATTAAGCAGTTTGCAGGCTAACCAAACTAGAGTTCAGTCCAGTATGAATATGTCACAGATTTCATTTTGGATAAAGAGTATGAATTAGGTTTTAACTTGAAAACTGCTTGATAAACTGGATAGGGGTGCAGTGGTAGCGTCCCTGCATCATTGCCAAGAGGCCTGAGTTTAAGTCCCACCAGCATCAGAGTTGTGTAATAACAGCTCTGAACAGGTTGATCAGAAAATATCAGAAAATATTTCTGATGAAGGGTCAATGCCTGAAGCATCGCTTCTCCTGCTCCTCGGGTACTGCCTGACTTGCTGTGCTTTTCCAGCACCACACTTTTCGACTCTGATCTCCAGGAGCTGCAGTCCTCACTTTCTAGATTAGAGTGGTGCTGGAAAAGCGCAGCAGTTCAGGCAGCATCCGAGGAGCAGTAAAATCGACGTTTCGGGCAAAAGTCATTTGAAAAATGCTTGTGCCCGAAATGTCGATTTTACTGCTCTTTGGATGCTGCCTGAACTGCTGTGCTTTTCCAGCACCACTCTAATCTACACTCTGGTTTCCAGCATCTGCAGTCATTGATTTTACTTAGTCCTCACTTTCTCCCAGATGTAGCCAAACTGGATGCTGGGATGATGTTTCCCTGGTGGCGGAAGCATCCAGAAAAATATCTCACGATCTCACGATACAGGATCGGCCATTTTGGTCTGAGATGAGACATTTCTTCACCCAGAGTGTGATGAATCTAAGGAGTTCTTTACCACAGAAGGCTGTGGGGTGAGGTTACTAAATATATTTAAAAAATAGATTTCTGGAGACTGGAAGTATCAAGGGTATGGGAAGAGACCAAGTATGTTGTTCAGATAAAGGATCAGCAATAATCATATTGACTGTCAAGTGTGACTGATGAGCTGAATAGTCTACTTCTCCTGTTCTATGTAAGTTAATAGTCATTAAAAAGAGGAGATGGATGCTCTGCATCTTAAATAGACTCTGTCCTTCAGATCGAAACCAGCTTGCGTAGTGCCTATTTTTCAATAGAAAGTGTTAAGTGAGAAGCCTTTTACTATTTTTATCAAATGAATATAAAAAACTGATCTATTTAGACATAGTGTACATTTAGTTGATTCATTATAGCTAATTGTCGTAATTGTCCTTTTACATTGGCACCATATTGAGTGACAGTGAGTAGAGGGAAAAACACTATACTGAAATTTATTGCAATTTAATGTTCAATTTTTTAAAATTAATATTCATGTTTGTGCCTTTTGAGATTAAATGTACTTCTTTACATTGACAGTGGATTAAGCAGATAATCTCAAATAACTTTAGTCTCAACAATTTTTGTAATCCACAATATTTTTTGTAGAATCGTGAAATAATTATGGCTCAGAGGAGGCCATTCAGCCAATTATATCTATGCTGTCCAGCTGTGACTCACCTATTCTCACTCCCCTGCTTTTTTTCAATGTAGACCTACAATCTTTTCTCTCTCAAGTTGTCATCTAATTCACTTTTGAGATCCATAATTGAACCTTCCACCACAATAATCTCAAGTAATGCATTTTGGATCCAAAAAACTCACTGAAAGAAAATATTTTACCTTCTATCAATTAAGTCAGTGTCTCCTGGTTCTTGATCTCTCCATTAAGGAGAATCGTTTATTTCAGTCTACCCTTTCCAGACACCTCATGCTTTAGAATGTTTCTATCAAATCTCCTTGTAATCCTGGCCTTAACATCTCTAAAATACCATCAGTTTAAACCCCTCGAACCACTTTTGTGAATTTCTTTCTGCATCCTCTCTTATACCGGTATATCACTCATAAAGTGTGGTGTCTAGAACTGGATGCAATACACCAGTTGAAGCCAAATACAGGTTTGCCATAAGTTCCTTGCATGTGTATTTTACATTGTAATTCATAAAGCCCCGGAATCCGTGTGATTTTATTAAGCACCTCCTCAACTTTCCCTGCCATCTTTTTAAAAAACTGTGCTATTTACTCTCCCTCTGCAGCAGTACCGACTTTAGAATGTACATTCTATTATATATTACCATTTCTAGTTTCTTCTTACTAGAATGAATCACTTCACACTTCATATTCAATAAGTCACTTTAAATTTTCGAATCTGTAAATTGATTGGAAATTAGTATCTCTATGTATGATATGCATTCTTTTTTAATGCATAGTCACAAATGTTAAAATTTCTTTCATAAATAAAATGTCAACATTTCAAACAAAATTACATTTCAATTTGAATCTGGTGTGAAAATGTCACTACATTGTAATCAATACTTATTTGGTTATAGAATTTCTTATTGTTGCACTTGCTATTTGCAAAACACAACTGACCATTTATTTGTAGCTGTTGTAATATGATTAGTATGTTATATTTACTGCAGAATAATGCCAGTCTTGAAAGGAAAAGCAAGTCACTAATGACATTATCGAACTGGTGATGGAGAAAAAAGACCAAAACCCCTGACTCATTATTTTGGGCACATGAATAGTAATGAATAAGATGGCAATTAAGTAATTCAGATAATATCAGGAAATTTTGATAAGCCAATACATAGGCATTATTGTTTGACATAGACATTGTGAGTTAAAGAGCCTGTACCTGTGCTGTACTGTTCTAATCAGAATTTCTTTTTAAAAAGATCATTCATGGCATTAGGGCATCACTGGCTAGGCCAGCATTTGGGCAATTAAGAGTCAACCACATTGCTGTAGGTCTGGAGTCAGATGTAGGTCAGACCAGTAAGGATGGCAGTTTCCTTCTTGAAAGAACATTAGTGAACCAGATGGGTTTTTTCCAACAATCAGCAATGGTTATCATTAGATTCTTAATTGCCTCCCCTGGTTAAGCATTTAAAAAAAGACCATTTCATAATTTTGATTCTGGAAACTCAGCAGCCACCTGAATGAACCTGTGTTGTAACAGAGGTATATTCCAAGCTAACTAGTTGCTTTATTAAGATTTGGCGAGAGTTAGTCTAGACTGCTTGAACAGTTGTCTAGATTCTTTCTTCTTGGAGGCAGCAGAGTTGTTAAGTCATTATGACCTATTGGAAAGGAATTCAAAATTTGTTTTGGAACTGCAAATGGTTTGCATTATCCAGATAAAATACATTCATACAAGTCAGCTTGCCTTCGTTTGGATCAAATCTAATTTTTCCAGTAACAGATTCAGCTCTTCTAGGTGTGAGAATACGTATGTGACTGTATCGGTATTTAATAGGGTGATACCGGGAAACAAAACTTCAAATGCAGTTGGAAGAAACTGAAGATTTGTAAATGCTGTAATTCATGATTATTGTGCAAGGGGGTGGAACTGCAATTAATTAATTTGAGTTACAGACCTTTGAAATTAGTAATACATTATAAAATAAATATTTTTCAATTTGCAAAATGTACAGCTGGGAAGTTGAAATGTTTTATTCTGCATTTCTTCTTTTTCTGGGAGAAAATAAAAATGGATTGACACTGTCTCTTAACTGCAATGTTTAAAAAAACCTGTTTTACTTCCTTGAGTTTAACTATTACACAAGTGGTTATTAATTACTGTGGGAAAAATTGTTTTCTTAAGTAAATTTATTGCTTTATTTTTATTAAATGTTATGCTAACAATGAGCGCATAACTTTGAACTTTTGTCATTTTAGACTTTCAAAATTGGATGGAGAGCAATTTAATTCAAGCAAATTGTATTGGATTGTCACAACAGCAGTGGAAAATCTCCCAGTGTCAAGACATAGCCTAAGATGCTGGGGAAGTAAACACTTCCCCAACCACGCCCTCCATCTCCTCCATGATTTTCACTTCCCCGGCCCCCAACGCCTTATCTTCACCATGGACATCCAGTCCCTATACACCTCCATCCCCCATCACGAAGGCCTCAAAGCCCTCCGCTTCTTCCTTTCCCGCCGACCCAACCAGTGCTCTTTCACTGACACCCTCCTTCGACTGACTGAACTGGTCCTCACTCTGAACAACTTCTTCTCTTTCCAATCCTCCCACTTCCTCCAAACCAAACGAGTAGCCATGGGCACCCGCAAGGGCCCCAGCTATGCCTGCCTCTTCGTCGGATATGTGGAACAGTCCATCTTCCACAGCTACACTGGCACCAACCCCCACCTTTTCCTCCGCTACATCGATGACTGTATCAGTGCTACCTCGTGCTCCCACAAGGAGGTTGAACAGTTCATCCACTTTACTAAAACCTTCCACCCGACCTCAAATTTACTTGGACAGTCTCAGACTCCTCCCTCCCCTTCCTAGACCTCTCCATTTCTATCTCGGGCGACCGACTCAACACGGACATTTACTATCAACCAACGACTCGCACAGCTACCTAGATTACACCTCTTCCCACCTTGCCCCTTGTAAAAATGCCATCCCATATTCCCAATTCCTTCGCCTCTGCAGCATCTGCTCCCAGGAGGACCAATTCCAATACTGAACAACCCAGATGGCCTCCTTCTTCAAAGACCGCAATTTCCCCTCAGATGTGATTGACGATGTTCTCCATCGCATTTCTTCCACTTCCCGCTCCTCCGCCCTTGAACCAGGACAGAACCCCATTGGTCCTCACCTACCACCCCACCAACCTCCAGATACATCGTATCATCCGTCGTCATTTCTGCCGCCTCCAAACAGACCCCACCACCAAGGATATATTTCCCTTCCCTTCCCTATCAGTATTCCAGAAAGACCACTCCCTCCGCAACTCCCTTGTCAGGTCCAGCACCCCCCCCCCCCCCCCCCCCCCACCAGCCCAAGCTCCACTCCCGGCACCTTCCCCTGCAACCGCAAGAAATGCAAAACTTGGGCCCACACCTCCCCCCTCACTTTCCTCCAAGGCCCCTTCCATATCCATCACAAATTCACCTGCATCTCCACCCACATCATTTACTGCATCTGCTGCACCCGATGTGGCCTCCTGCTTGCGGAACGTTTCAGAGAACACCTCTGGGACACCCGCACCAACCAACCCAACCGCCCTGTGGCTGAACACTTTAACTCCCCCTCCCACTCCGCCAAGGACATGCAGGTCCTTGGCCTCCTCCATTGCCAGACCATGGCAACACGACGCCTGGAGGAAGAGCGCCTCATCTTTCGCTTAGGAACCCTCCAACCACAAGGGATGAATGCAGATTTTTCCAGCTTCCTCATTTCCCCTCCCCCCACCTTGTCTCAGTCCCAACCCTCAGACTCAGCACCGCCTTCTTGACCTGCAATCTTCTTCCTGACCTCTCCGCCCCCACCCCCTCTCTGGCCTATCATCCTCACCTTAACCTCCTTCCATCTATCGCATTCCCAACGCCCCTCCCCCAAGTCCCTCCTCCCTACCTTTTATCTTGGCCTGCTTGGCACACCTTCCTCATTCCTGAAGAAGGGCTTATGCCCAAAATGTCAATTCTCCTCCTCCTTGGATGCTGCCTGACCTGCTGTGCTTTTCCAGCAACACACTTTTCAGCTCTGATCTCCAGCATCTGCAGTCCTCACTTTCTCCCGGTTTTAAATTAGGGATTTATCATTTGTTGAGCAAAGCTATTCTTCGAAATTAGGGAAAAGCAGTTATGTGTGGCAAATCATATGTCAATCATGATCCAAGAACAGGCTCATGGGCTCTCATGGATCTTTTAAAGAATAAATTGTTCTCATCATCTATTCATTGCTCAGCCAATACCACCAAGACAGATTTACTGATTTTAATTTCTGCAGATTGTGGGAGCTATTGCGAGTAACATTTTGCTACCACTCTATTCACAATTGTAAGGCTGTGAAACACTGAGAATTCCTGAGGAGGAGTCATAGACCTTGCTGATCAGATATCCGAAATAAATCTAGTCCCATTTGCCAGCATTTGGCCTATATCCCTCTAAACCCTTCTTATTCATATACCCAACCAGATACCTTTTAAATGTTGCAGTTGTACCAGCCTCCACCACTTTCTTTGGCAGCTCTTTCCAAACACGCACCACCCTCTGTGTGAAAAGGTTGTCCCTTTAGGTCCCTTTTAAATCTTTCCTCTCTCGCCTTAAACCTATGCTCTCTAGTTCTGGACTGCCCCATCCCAGGGAAAAGACCTTGTTTATTTACTCTATCCATGCCTCTCATGATTTTATAAACCCGTATAAGGTCACCCCTCAGCCTCTGATGCTCCATGAAGTGATTTTCATACTGAGACAATCAGCGGGTAATTTCTAAACACTTACAGAGGAAATCACAGCTCTTCGATTGCCACAAAATATGAATCCAAGCCTAAGGTTTCCTCAAGTTTTCTATTTGGATAGCAGCTCAACCTTGGCAAAATGGAATCAAATAGCACGAACTGACCTGAGGAACAGTTGTGCTGTCTATACCTCATTAAAGGTACAATTGACACTATTTCTTGCCATGGAGCAAAGTCAAGCCTGAGTCCACAAGCTGCATGATCAATATGGTTGTGAAATTCTACATGTCTGTGTACAGTTGCGATGGTTTGTTGAATCCCTGTGCATATTTGCATGACTGAGGTTTTCTAACATTAAATCCTGGAAGAGGACCAATAGGTATGAATACAGTGCCTTAAAAACCTCTGGGACTGTTCGTAATGATCTCCTGCAACCACCTAACTATACATTAGTAAATCAGCTCTGACATTCTCTGAAATACACTCCTTTTCATGTAGTTGCACATTTAAGTTTAAGTTCAATTTTCTACCATTAGTTTTGTTTGGATGTTTGCAAACAGGCTACAATGTGCCACTATTGTTTCTTAACATTGTGCCTGTTTTTACACGTCTTTTGTTTTTAAAAGCTTCCTGAACAGGAAATATATTAGACCACATACATCATAGAGCAAAGGTGGTACTTGCTAGTAACCCTTTGCATAATTATGCATAAATTGCATAAAATTATTTCTGCTCAAGCTCTTGTTACTTTACAATGTGCTTGATGAAGGCCTGTTGTCAACAATTTGATTGACAATGCATAGCCATTCACAGCAAATGCAGTGAAGGTGATTACTAATGAAAGAAATCAGAATGAAAAGTCCAATACATTTCAAGAGATAGTACAAAATGTATGACAATCACTTAAAGGAACAAAACTATAATCACTGGCCTTAGTTTGTACATAGCTAGTTTATACAATGTCTGCAACAAGTAAGAAAAACTACGTTCGAAGAACAATACTTAGAATATTTATGCAGAATTGTTACAGCACAGAAGGATGTGCAATTCACTTATAAATATTCCCTGTCTTCTCCCTGTATTTCCAGAGTTACAAGGCTGTTTTGCACATTGCGACTCACTTTAAGAATTTGTACAATATCCAATTTTGCGAACTTTCAAGATAAAATTACAAGGGAATTGTTCTGATCAACAGCATCAGTACATTCTGAAGAGAAACATTTCCTTAAATGAAATCTCAATGTACAAAACAGACTTTTTCGTATCTTCAAAATCAAATTTCACAATTGTCTTTGATAATCTTGATAAAGTGTAGCTGTGCAGTTCAGTAGTGCACCATGGCTCAGAGCCAATACAAGTTACATTCCAATACTGTCATAATCCTGACTTGGGTCCATTTTGCCTTTGAGTTGCTGAAGACCATGACCTTTCAATTAACTTCAATACCTCTGACGCAAAGAAAACCGAAGATGCCAAGCCAACCAAGAACAGCAAGTCTGTTAAGGAATAAATGATACAACTATGTTTAGATTTCAAGACTAGCTGAACTGTTAAATTCAACAAGTGATACCAGTGTTTCCATTTTGAAACATTCATTAGTGTAATTATTTGAGGTGAGGTATAATATTCATAAGCAGTTTATAACAATTCAGGATTTACAAATGACGCCATGACAAAATAAAAATACAGGCTAATGACTTTTAAATTTAATCCATTACCATAAAAGCCATGGACTTTAGCTTGAGAGGAAACAATTAAAAATGAATTGGGATTATTACAATCAAGGCTGGACAAGTGCAATATTATTGTCTAGATTAGAGTGGTGCTGGAAAAGCACAGCAGGTCAGGCAGCATCCGAGGAGCAGGAAAATCGACATTTCGGGCAAAAGCCCTTCATCGCAAATAGAGGCAGGAAGCCTGCAGGGTGGAGAGAAAATGAGAGGGGGGTGGGGTGGGGTGGGGAGAAAGTAGCATAGACTACAATAGGTGAATGGGGGTGGGATGGAGGCGATAGGTCAGAGAGGAGGGTGGGGGAAGGTAGCAAAGAGTACAATGGGTGGATGGGGGTGGGATGAAGGTGATGGGTCAGAGAGTAGGGTGGAAAGGAAGATAGGCAGGTAGGACAGGTCATGAGGGCGGTGCTAAGCTAGAAGGCTGGAGCTGGGGTGAGGTGCGGAAGGGGAAATGAGGAAACTGGTGAAATGCACATTGATGCCCTGGGGTTGAAGTGTTCCAAGGTGGAAGATGAGGCGTTCTTCCTCCAGGCGTCGTGTGGTGGCGGAGCGGCGGTAGAGGAGGCCCAGGACCTGCATGTCCTCGGCAGAGTGGGAGGGGGAGTTGAAATGTTGGGCCACAGGGTGGTGTGGTTGATTGGTGTGGGTGTCCTGGAGATGTTCCCTAAAAAGCTTTGCTAGGAGGTGTCCAGTCTCCCCAATTTAGAGGAGACCGCATCAGGAGCAACGGATACAATAAATTATATTGGTGGATGTGCAGGTGAAACTTTGATGGATGTGGATGGCTCCTTTGGGGTCTTGGATGGTGGTGAGGGATGAGGTATGGGCGCAGGTTTTGCAATTTCTGCGGTGGCAGGGGAGGGTGCCAGGAAGGGAAGGTGGATTTTTGGGGGGGGGGGGCGTGGACCCGACCAAATAGTCACAGAGGGAACGGTCTTTGCGGAAAGCGGAAATGGGAGGGGAGGGAAATATATCCGTGGTGGTGGGGTCTGTTTCGAGGTGGCGGAAACGTCGTTGGATGATGTGGTTTATGCGAAGGTTGGTAGAGTGGAAGGTGAGCACCGGGGGGTTCTGTCCTTGTTATAGTTGGAGGGATGGGGTTTGAGGGCAGAGTGGCGGGATGTGGATGAGGTGCGTTGGAGGGCATCTTTAACCATGTGGGAAGGGAAATTGCGGTCTCTAAAGATGGAGGCCATCTGGTTTTACCGAGTGCAATATTATTGTAGTCCCACTACTCCATGGGTCACAACTTAAGATGAAAATTACAATACTTTTTTCCAGTTACCATGGGAATTTCTCAGATGGTACCATTTCTCAGATTTTAAACAACAAAATCTATTAACCAGGTTTCTTAATAAACACAATAATGGGTTTATTATCAAATCAAAAAACTTATTCAATAAAGGTGCAATAATCGGTTAACATGTACAGCCAATAATAAAGAAGTATTTATGTATGCTAATGTGTCTGCATTTGTCTGTTTCATAGAATTTGATCCTCTAAATTTATTCCTTAACTTGAGTAAATTTTCAATAAACTAACTCCTTAATTCAAAGAGATCCGTCTGACTTATTATTCATGGCTGTAATGCATGATCAAGTACATACTGATTTGGAAAATACTCCATCTGTTTAAAAATTCAAACTCTGCTATGCCAACTCCAGTGGTGAAAACAGAGGAATGTATTCACTCATCCAGACTCAGTCATAACAATGTAGACAGGCAGGAGGCTGGACGAACACAGCAAGCCAGGCAGCATCAGGAGGTGGAGAAGTCGACGTTTCGGGTGTAACCCTGACCTCTTCAGGCCTAACAATGGCAACTACACAATACAATCTGACCTCAAAGCTATGATGACAAAAACTCGCGAATGTGTTCTCTTAAAATGTTGGTATCTAAAAACTCTGCATCACTAAGAATTCTTCAATTACATACCGAGTGGTGTGAGGTTCTCAGTTTGGAAAATTTTCTGGAGAGGTGGGAAATAGATGACAGCCATTTGTCCCAGAAGTGAGCCCAGTACGGTGTAGAGAAATACATGATTACGAAGAAGGCCTACTTGGAATACTGATTTAGTCTAGGAAAAAAGAAAAGTTATATAAGTTATCCTGAACCTGATCTAATGCTGTTGAGGCCGAAGCTGAAATGTAATACCAGACCTTTGTCTCCCACTGCAAACATTGATATGGATTAGGTTGCAAAACACAATTTCTTTTGTTGGAAAATAATTTTCCTCCTGCTTCCTGACAGCACACCATTTTCTTGTGATCTGTTTCTAGTCAGGAAGACCTGGTGAAGTAATTTGCAGAGACAGGTGTCCCTATTTTGAGGTGCATGGGAAAATGGCATGTTCTGCCACATATAATTTTGCTGTGCTCCTGTGGATTTTTCAAAATGCCTGTAAAGTGCATTGAAGCACCTTAAAGAGCTTGTAATCGCTGGGGAAAGCTGGCTGAGGAGTTGGGAACCTGCTGAATGCTCTGCAGCCCAGGGAGTGGATCACGGTCAGTTCTGATGCTCCATAGTGGCCAGTTCAGGGGGTAGGGCGAATGCAGTCAAGGGAGATGTATAGGCATCAACAGGGGCTGGGCACCTCTTGTCCAGAGCTATCCAGTTAGGTCACTCAATGGGGTTGGCCATGGTCAGTCTGTCAGCTCCAGAGAAACGAGAGACATGAGGGTCTGAGTCGGGCTGAGGGAGGGTATTGCTGGGAGAAGTAGCCTTAGGAATCTACTTGTGGGGACTGGGGCTGCAGGCGAGGTAGAAGGGAGTGACAACTGTGGAAGAAGGCAACTGCATTTGTAAGGGGGAGATATAGTAAAGCAGGTTTGGAATGCCAGAGCCTCAGGTGAGGGTGGAGCAGTGTATGACCACACCTGGCACAGTCACCTCATATGCCAGGAGCAGAGACAGGTAGGGAGCTGGGTAGGTGCGAAGGACGGAGTTAAGGTGTTTGCATGAAGGGCTGTCAGGAAAGGGACCTGAATGTTCAAAGCCTCACTGAGTTGGAGGTTGGAAACCACTGCCGGAAGTGAACTCGCTGTCGCCTTCAAAACCAACAAAGGGAAGGAAGTGCCTGTGAATACATCCAGAGTGTGTGGAGGAAGTGTCTTAACCAGTGAAGAATAAGCTGCCAGACCCACTGATGTGAGGCTGTATATAGAGCAAGAATGTTGCACTCAAACCAATGCACTGTACAGGACACAGGTCTGCTGCCACCTTAATCCCCAGTGATCCTAATGCATTGGTTCCCTGTGAGCTGTACATTTCCCTGCTCCAGTCACTTCAATGACCACAGTATGGAGGAGGAAGGGCTGGCCACCCTGGAGTGTCCTGAGGGGAGACTTCTGAGAGACTCGAGTGTGGTTCCTCCTGCAGCTGGATGCCTCCTGGCACTGCCCTGTCTCCTTGTGCATCTGGAGTGAGTGCCAGGGTCCTGCCCTAATGACACCATGCATTTGCTCATGAGGACCAATGGCTGGGAAGATGGAGAGCAGGTGTATGCAGGTATCCAGCAGACCCTGGGAGTGCTGGACGGGCTGTCCATTGACAGCCACTAACTAGTCCATGGAGGCAGCCAAATGGTTGCAGGTTTGAGGCAGCAGGGTCCTGTACTCCCACAGTTTTCGGCCTTTGACGGCCACTGCCTCCTACATAGCTGTCTGCTGCTCTGATGCCTCCCTGTGTATTTAGATGAAGTTCCTGATTGTTGACACCTCTCCCGCCTGGATCTGAGCAGCTTCCTGGTCTCCGGCAGTCCTCAGGGTGCCAGTGGCTTCTGGGGTTCCTGCCCCAGAGTGCTGCAGAGCTCTCACAGTGAGGTGCTCACCAGACTGTGCTCTCAAACCTTCTAACCCTGATGTTCCCACCAAGGTGTCAGGATCTGATCTGGGGTGGACAGTGCGGGAGGCTGCCTTCCTGTTGCTTTCTCTGAAGAGCCTGACTCCTCTCCCTCAGAGGTGCCCCCTGGTGGAGCAGCCCAATTCTCAGTCAGGGCCATGACCATCCCGCTGGCACCTACAAAACACAAGGGAAAGAAGATGTCACGGCCAGGGGTTAATAGTCGTGGACAATTAATGACATTGACAGTGGGGTTAATGTGTGAGTTAGAGTGAGATGTGGATCTCTTGACATTCTGACAGGAGTGGTCCTGATTCCCATTTGTGAGGGACTGGATTCCATCCTGAGAGAGGGTAAGGAGCCCCATGTCAGACACCTCTCCAACCAGCCAGGCTCATTCTTCCCTCTGAAGGGCTTTTTTTTACCTCCTGGAAAGAGAAAAAAGGGAGGGATTGAATGAGTTCTAAGTAGCTGGCACAGGTGTTAGTGCCAGCGCAGATGATGTGACCCTGGCAACTGAGCAGGCAGAGCAAGCCATGGAGGGTTAGTGGTGTGGGGAATTGTGTAGGTGAGTGTGAATGAGGGAAGATGTTGCAGGCAATAATAAAAGTGGCAGAGTATAAGCCTTGGACTTGGGTGCAGTTACAGAGAGAGTTGAGTGTGAGGCAGCATAAAAAAAAGTATTGGACTTACCCTCATAGAGCAACCTTCTTACGGCATTGCTGCCTCCAGACGTTAACCTAGGTGGCAACCTCAAGCTCTTATGGCATGACATCCTCTGTCAGTCCTTTGGGAAAGGGATGGTCCCCCTCTGGACCACCATGTTTACCAGGACCTCCATGCGCCTGTCAGAGAATTGCAGCCATTATCCCCTTCTCAGTCATCTTCAGAAAGACTGTCCTCCAATGTGCAGGGTAGCATTGGAATGTCAGTGGTCATCCGGGGCACAGTGGTCTATGGAAGTTGGTGCCAGGGATGCCGGTCCTCCAGCTGACCTCCAGTGAGCGAGGAGTTCTTCCAGAAATAGTGCTTCGTAGCATGGAGTTTGGACTGACCGAGTTTGGCACCACAGGAGTGGAGTAGGTAGGTAATGAGGCACATTTGGGATGATGTGGCTAAGAAACTCTCTGGGGTGGTCACAAACAGAAACCTCCCCCACCATAAACATGTTCAAGGTGACAGTGGGGGAGCATTTTAGTGATAGCAATCACAACACAGTATGATTTAAGTTTAGAAAAGAAATGGAAGAAAAAAATAAACTGCTAAAAATAGTTTTGGATTGAGGGATTGCAGATTTTATTAAAATAAAGGCAGGATCAAGCCAAAGTAGACTGGAAACAGCTCTTGCTGGTAAACCTACAGCAGAACATTGGCAGGGGGTGGATGGCATTCAAAATGTAATTAGGGCCAACATATTTTCTTTAGGGTGAAATGTAGCAACAATAAGCCAAGACAACCCCTGAATATCTAAGAATATTCAGGACTAGATAAGAAGGAAAAGAAAGGCTTTTAGAAGATTCAAAGGGAGCAAATCAATGGATGTCCTGATGAAGAACACGGGGCAATTTAACAAAACAATTAGGAGAGCAAAGGGGGTGTGAAAAAGCACTGAGAGAAAAGATTAGGGAGAACTTAAAATATTCTGTAAGTATATCAAAGGGAAGAGAATAACCAGGGAAAGAGTAGGGAGCATTAGGGACCAAGGGTGAAATCTCTGCCTGGAGATGGAAGACACTGGTTGGGTGTTAAAACAAATTCTTCACAATTGTCTGAACTGGGGAGGTGGAAGATGTTGGTACAGAATTTGGGAAAAGTAACTGTGAGATTCCTGAGCAGATTGGAGTGCGGATATTTTGCAGCTTTTGGCGGGCTTACAAATAGGACAAATCCTACTTGAATTATATCCCAAGCTAATATGGGAGATACGAGAGGAAATTACAGGGGCTCGGACCAAAATTTATAATTCCTCTCTGGCAACATGAAAGGTGCCAGAGGGCTGGAGGATAGCGAATGTGGTTCCACTTTTCAAGAAGGGCAGTAGAGATAAACCAGGGTATTATAGACCCGTGAATCTCATCAGTGGTAGGGAAACTATTGGAGAAAAGTCTGAAGGAAAGAAGTAATCTTCATTTGGAGAGGCAAGGTTTGATCAACACACCTTTTTCAAAGGGAGGTCATGCTGAACAAATTTGATTAATTTTTGAGGAGGTTGCCAAATACATAGTGCAATTGATGTAATTTGTATGGATTTCAGCAAAGTGTTTGACAAGGTCTCACATGGGAGACTGATAAAGATGGTAAAAGCTCATGGAATCTATGGTAATTTGACAAGTTGGATCCAAAGTTGGTTGGAAACAGAGGGTGGTGGTAGAAGGCTGTTTGTGGAACTGGAGGCTGATGTTCTGTGACATACCACAGAATCTGTTAATGTTTCTGAAACATAAATGATACAGGTGATAATGTGGTGACTGAGAAGTAACTTTGCAAATGGTACAAAGCTTGGCTGAATGGTTTTTAGTGAACAAGAAGGTCTTAGATTACAGATGGATATAGATGTATTGGTTAAATAGGTAGATTAGTGACAGATGGTATTTAACACTGATATGTGCGAGATGATGCACATTGGAAGAGATAGCAAGTTAAGGCAGTAGTCAATGAATGGTAGGACATTAGGAAGCCCAGAGGAGCAGAGGGATCTTGAGGCATTTGTCCACAGATCAATGAAGGCAGCAGGACAGGTTAATAGGGTAATTAAGAAGGAGTATGGGACACTTTCCTTTATTAGTTGTGGCATAAATTATAAGAGCAGGGAGATTATGTTGGAGCTATACAAGACTTTGGTTAGGCCACTGAAGGAGTACTGTGTGCAGTTCTGGTTGCCTCACTACAGGAAGGATGTGATTGCCCTCGATGTGCTGCAAAGAAGATTCACCAGTGTGTTACCTGGGACGGATCAGTTTAGGGATGAAGAAAAGCTGAATAAGCTCAGAGTGTTTCCTTTATAGCAAAGAAGGCTGAGAGAAATGTGGTTGATGTGTATAAGATTATGAGGGGCATGGACATGGTGGAGAGGAAGCAGCTCATCCCCTTGGTTGAAAAGTCAATAACGAGGGGAGATGATTTCACGGTGAAGGGTAGGGTTTTCAGAGGGGATTTGAGGGAAATTATTTTCACCTGGGGTTGTGGGAATCTGGACTGTATTGGGTGGGAGGGTTGTCCAGGCAAGAAACCTCAGAACCTTTAAAAAGTACTTAGATGAACACTTGGAATGTTATACCAAGTGCTGGAAAGTGGGATTAGTGTAGAGATGGCAGAACAGACTCAATAAACTGAAGGGTCTGTTCTGTGCTGCATGAACCTTGATGAAATTGCAACTTTACCAACAAAAATTATGATTTCACCCTGTGCGTCTGTTTTATTGAGAATGATACAAGAAGTCTCCCACAGGTACAGATCCAATAACTAGGGAGACTGAAGAGTTGAAGGGAATTAGTAGAATTAAGAAAATTGTACTGGAGCAATTAAGGGTCTGAAAGTTGGTATGTTCAAGAGACCCAAAAAACCACACCCTAGAGTGTTCAAGAAGGTGGATTTTGAACTAATTAATGCAGGGGTGATCATATTCCAAAATTTTATAGATCCTGGAATGATTCCTGCAGACTGGAAGCTAATGAACATCACTCTACAATTTACAAGAGCCAGAGAGAAAACAGGGATCAACAGACATCTCTGCCTTACATTAGTGTCAGAGAAAATGTTAGAATCTAATATAAAGGACAAGGTAAGTGAGACTCCAATAAATAATGATCTGATCATGCATAATCACGGGGATTTGCAGAGGGAAAGTTGGGTTAGACAAACTTGAAGTGTTTTGAGGATGCTATTTACAAAGTGATGACAAGTGGTAGGTCAATGGATGGAGTACAGTTTGATTGTCAGACGCTTTTGATAAGGTCCCCCACAGGAGGTTGGTTCGCAAAATTAAAGCACATGGTATAGGAGGTGATGTACTACATGGATTAAGAATTGACAGAACTCAGAGAAGAGGAATAAATGAAATAAACAGAGAAAATGCTGAGGAACACAGAGGATCTGAGCATCTGTGGAGAGAGAAACAGAGTTACCGTTTTCCTTCTGATATATTTCTTTTTCAGAATTGAAGCAGAATAGCAATCCTGGTCTTCTCCTTTGAGCGACGGGATTCTCTCCTCTTAGTGGGTAAGGAGTCTTGTAATTTGCTTTTAGTTAGTAGGAATAAATGGCTTATTCTCACAAATTCAGTCCTTGACTGGTGGGTACCGCAAGTACCAATACTTGGACTCCACGTGTTTGCAACATGTGTACATGATAAATGTGGGAACCAAACATAATATTTCCAAATTTGCAGATGCCATAAAGCTAAGCAGCAAGGTGATGTGATTAAAAAGGGCCATATCGGACTCAAAACATTAACTCTCCACAACTACCAGATATGCTGAGTTGCTCCAGCATTTTCTGTTTTAATTTCAGCTTTCCAGCATTCACAGTATTTTATTTCTATTAAAAATGTGGTTTTAGTTTATGTATGATTATGCAGTGGTTACATGAATAATATAGTTGTACTAATATACAAAAGATCACAAAGATATTGTTATACCAGAGCATCCTTTTTGAGAAGATAAAATGTGACCATATTTGGAAAGATGATCATTCTTGTCATGTGCATCTAACCTCATGGTGCTCCGAAAATATTGTGCTATAATTAACCATTTTAAAGTATTAATTAGATAAGCCAGACAGCTCTTCCACTAAATTTTAATGAATTCTAATACTTCCTTTAAACTGAAGCAAATTATTTAATCTTTAAGTCATCCCTTACGAATTGAAGAAGAGAGCAGAACAGTGAAACTCAGTAGAAGACTGAGTTATTGTTTCTACAATTCCCAAATGCTATAATATTGCGTACAAGGTAGAAATCCTAGAGGAAGGAATCCTTAAATAAAAAAAAATTAGTGAGGAACAGAAAATAGAAATCTTTTTCTACACTTTTAATTCGTGGTTTGTTTCATTTCCTGAACTAGCACAGTCTCGGCATATTATGGCATCTTTAAAAATATGAATAAAGTAACATTTGTACCTGAGAGCGACAACTTAAAGCGTTGAACATATCAAAGAAGACAAAGCAGGTAAATGTCATGGTTGTGGTTCTTGAGGAAATCTTCCCCTCTGGAAGCTATTTTAAATAAAACAATAGATTTAAAGCTCTAGAATCATAAAAAATATAAATATTGATAACTGTTATTGCAAAATCAATCATCCCAATCTTTCAAATAGTAGATGTTGATTGAAATACAGCAGAGATTTTCAGATAGGAAAAATAGATGCACAGAAATGGCCTGCATCTTCCTCTGATTGCGCACAACTACCTTCTAAAGTTAACAAACATAACGGAAATAAAACATTTTTATGGACTACCTGTCTCCAAAGAGAGGTCATTGTTTTAAGATAAGAGCTAGGAAATTTATAATCAAGATGAGAAGAAATTATTTCTCTCAAAGGGTCATGAATCTGTGGAACTCATTACCCCAGAAAGTGGTGGGTGCTGGGACTTTGAGTAAATTGAAGGAGGTGATAGACAGATTTTAAACTAGTAATGGATTGAAGGGTTACGGAGAGTGGGCAGAAAAGTGGAGTTGAGGCCGAGGTGAGATCAGCCATGATCATATCAAATAGCAGAGCAGACTTGAGGGGCTGAATGGATTATCCCTGCTCCTAGTTCTTGCATTTTTACATGTGGCTGTTTAGCACTACTTTGAGGATTACATTTCCCAAATAATCGGTTTCAAAGAAAATACAAATTTACAGAGTTAAGCCCTTTAAAAGAGGTTGCTGGAAACAACTCCAAGAATGGACTGTGAAATTATTTCACATAGAACATAGAATTCTCCTCTTCATTTGCAGATGTGAACACATTTCTTTCTGAAAGACTTTCACTATTTCTAATTTCCGAATCTATCTACATTCTTTAAAATTGAATGACCAACCGTGCATATAAATCATCTTTCCATCTACTGATGAATTAACCAATGAACAGTTAAAGATAAAGAGCTATTTAGGTTCATAAGTTATACAGACCTCTCTCCAGAAAACAAAGAGGGTCCCACTGATAATGATAATAGCTGAGAATAAGATTTTAACAATTAGGCCCTTATTCAGGATCGAGTCTTTAACATCCCTTGGAGGCCGTTTAATGACATCCCGATCAACTGGCTCAACACCCAGGCTGTAGAAAGAGTTGGGAAAAAATATTGTCCAATTATCTAACCAATAGCTGAGTGACCTTTAGTTTACAAGTTAATTACAAATTAATTTACAGGAATCATATTGCATTCTTAACATATCCATGATAGCTAGAGAAATGAAACAAAAATCTACTCTGACACTTCAGATACAAGAGCTTTATTTTTCTTCACTCGTGGGACATGCACAGCACTGGCTGGGGCAGCAGTTTATTATCCATTCCTGGCTGCCCTTGAGAAGATGGTGCTGAGCTGCCTTCTTGAACCACTACAGTCGATGTGTGGTAGGCAGACCCCCAATGCTGTTTGGAAGGGAGTTCCAGAATGTTGACCCAACAACAATGAAGGAACAGCAATATAGGTCCAAGTGGGGTGGTATCACACATACACACACACACATTCGGCTTTTTACATCTTCATTTACACCTATTTTGTGTGACACTCTCCAACTGTTCCTCTTCCCTCCTCTGTCTATAGCATAAAAACTACCATTTTGCAACCCCTTTATCATTTTTGAGAAGAGTCATATTGGAATCGAAATGTGAACTCTGCTTCTCTCTCCACAGATACTGCCAGACCTGGTGAGTTTCTCCAGCACTTTATATTTCAGTTTTCCAGAATCCATAAACTTGCTTTTATGTGGGCAACATTCCATCCTGGATTCACACCTACAATCACAGAAACCCTTGTTTGTTCTCCTAACTAATGAATCCCCTATCACTACAGCTCATCTGTTCTTTTTCCTCCCATCCTGTCCAGCCAAGCCACTTGCAGTATCACAAACCTAACTCTGACTGAACTCCCTTGAGGAACCAATACCCTCACTAGTTTCTGAACCAGAAAGCTGATTTGAGGACAGGATCCCAAGGGATCCCTTGCACTGCCTGCACAGGATAACACCTAACACTACACTCTGTAGATGTCATAGGCACACTAAATATAACTTTGCCAAGTTTTGTCTAACCTATGTGTGTCTGTATTTACACTACAGGCTACACTCCTTGTTCCCAACTGGTCCAAGTTTATCTTCTGCAGACAGTTTGACACAATCTCTCTCCCAGTTAATACTGGGATCCAGCTTCTTATTTATACTTTAATATCATAACCAAGTGGAAACTGCTTTGCACAATGTTATAGCTGCAGTGTAAATGATTCACACTACATATTGTGGTAAGGTGTCCTACAGGTCATTATCAAACAAAATGAGAAGATGCTAAATTGTTTTAACGAAGCTGTTAAGGCTTGAAATAAACAGGATTTTGAGTAATTCATTAAAAAAAGAGAACAGACACAACTGCCAGAATAAAAGCAAAACAAAATCAGACCACCACAGACCATGATCCAAATATGCATAAAACATACACACAATCCTCTTATCAACAAAAATGATACATCATTCAATTTTAATGCAAATAAGGATACAATTAAAAACTAGACTAAATGGTCCAAAATGCATATAGAAAACAATACGCTTGTAAGTGGATGTATATTTGGTGGTATGGTGGCTCAGTGGTTAGCACAGCTGCCTCATAGCACCAGAGTCCCAGGTTCGATCCCAACCTCGGGTGACTGTGTGGGGTTTGCACATTCTCCCTGTGCGTGGGTTTCCTCCAGGTACTCCGGTTTCCTCCCACAATCCAAAGATGTGCAGATTAGTTGAATTGGCCATGCTAAATTGCCCATATTGTAGGGTGCATTAGTTAGAGAGAAAGGGGTTTGGGTGGGTTAGTCTTAGGAGGGTCGGTGTGGACTTGTTGGGCTAATGGGCCTGTTTCCACACCGTAGGGAACCTAATCTAATCTATTAGCATGATTCACCATTCACACTTACATCAAGTCATAATACGATTCCAGTTTAAAACATAGTCCCAGCTGGACAATGCGACAAGAATATAGCATGACCTTGATGGTTACAGTTAAATAACTAACATTGAGTGGTACCTTTGAGCAGGGGGTCCATCCATAATGATGTTGATCCATAAAATCTGCATTGCATTTAACGGATTTGGTAGGTTAAATATAATAGAAAGAGCAATCAAGCTCAATGCTGAAATACTTCTGTGTGTTTAAAAAGAATGAAGATAAATAGAACAGTTTACATATTATATATATATTCACATAATCGATCTGTAATCTTTCATGACAATTAGAGTTCTTTACACCAGTAACTAGATTTATACTTACGTACTCAACTGAAAGCGCACAAAATTTTTAATGTTGAAAAAGATTCCTTTGCCTTCCTCCATTGCACATCTACAAAATAATGACATGGCAGGTCATTCAACTTCATGGAAATTATTAAGCTTTACAAATTTCAACATTTTTTTTCTTCTGCTTGCATTTTTCTCATTTATCTTTCTTCAAGGCAGAGACACCTGGTTGAATACAGTTCTATGAAACATGGTGGAAGCTCATTATTATATATTAAACTCTCTTATATTATTGTGTTTTTATTACCTAAGTGCGAGTTGTGTTGAGTTTTTTGGAGGGATTTTCATTGCAAGACTTGATGTGTTCTCTTGTTGAGTGTCTGGTGCTGGAAAAGCACAGCAGGTCAGGGCTTATGCATGAAACGTTGTTTCTCCTGCTCCTCAGATGCTGCCTGACCTGCTGTGCTTTTCCAGCACCACACTCTCGACTATGATCTCCAGCATCTGCAGTCCTCACTTTATATTTAATGAATTCTCTTGTCATATCTTCCTGATCTTGCCTCATTAAAGACACCTTCTAGTGTCTTTCATTTCTGTTCCTAACCCCATCTTACCATGTCCTGGAATAACTTACAATTACCAAGATATCCTGAAATTAACTAGCACCTTTGTCATTGTTAGAAGCATGTTGTGTAATGAGGCAAGCAGTCAGTCCATAACCGTACTGACCCTTGCCCTAGATGTGGCAGACTGATACCCCGTTTTGTGGGCAATGACTTGAGCTGGACAGTAGAAGTGGGACTTCCTCTGACCGTGGGACCAGCAGAGGAGGCTATGAAAACCAGACCATGCCAGTCTGGCCTGTGGTCGCCACCCATCTCAGCCACTACGAGGAACGTCCAACACAGTAAAAGAGGGTCAATGACCTTCTCCACTCCACCAGAGTGAGTGCCACCATCTCTTTTCAGATCCTCGCATTAACCCTAACTCTACTACTGTTACCCATGTCCCATCAAGGTTGACGCTCCACATCTATCACTATTGCCTGCGGCATCTTCCTCACTTGTTCTCAGTCACCCCAACCCCTGACATCACTAACCCTGTATGCCATCTGAGGTGCCTATTCGTTCACAAGGGGCACCTCCCCACCTGCACCTGAAGTAACAGCAATTTCCATCTCTTTTCTTACCTGCCTTTCTCTCATTCCAGGAGCAAAACAGCCTGTAAATGGGGGAGAGAGTGTCAAGACAGACGATGGGCAGCCTGACATTTAGTCCCTCATCTGTATGTGGAAAACCTCTTAACTCTGACTTCCCCAAAGGCAGGCTGACTGACTGATTGACTGTGTCAATGCCCCTGGACTGGTATCAGAGGCTGCCCTTGCATCAGTGGGGCCAAGAATCCTTGACTGAAGGCTATCTGCCTTGACTTAACTGAAGCCTTTTACTATGACAAGCTTCTGGCTTTGTGGTCTGCGCTCACCACAAGGCAAGAAAGCTGTAACAAAAGCCTGGTAGGTCTTGTTGAGGGTGCAAAGCAGAAAAAGGCAAGGCAGGGGTACTGTTAGCATCCAGGTAGGCTCAGAGTGAGTGACTGCTGACAGCAAACAAAGAGCATGGAGATACATCCTGGTCCAGTCCATGAGCTTGCTGCATTTCCCTGAAAGCACAGTGTCCTGGCTGCAACATTACAACAATAGTTGCTAGTGCAGCTTCAGGAGCAGCGTTGAAGTGCAGATGGGCACGGAAGGTGGATCAGAGAAATGCTATGAGAGTTCTTACAGGCTGGTACATATCAGACTCCAAAATCTGTAGGCCTGGGGAATGTGCATGAGGCTGGTACCCATGGAATATGTGCTGAGACATTGCTGCTCGGTGTCTAACGTGGAAGCCCTTCAGACCAAATGACTTGATTTGATTTATTATTGTCACACGTATTTAGGTACAGTGAAAAGTTTTGTTTTGCGTGCAGTACAGGCAGATCATACCATACAAAGTGTATAAGGGTAATAGAACAGAGTGAGAAATACAATGTTACAGCTTCAGAAAAGGTGCACAAAGAGTGAAGTCAACATTAAATTAAAAATTTGAGAGGTCCATTCAGAAGTCTAATAACAGCAAGGAAGAAGCTGTACTTGAATGTACTAGTACGTGTGTTTAAGCTTTGGTATCTTCTGCCTGACGGAAGAGATTGGAAGAGATTATAACCAGGATCGAAAGGGTCTTTGATTATATTCACTGCCTTCCTGAGGCAGCAAGAAACATAGATGGAGTCAATAATGAAAGGTTAGTGCGTGAGATGAACTGGGCTGTATTCATAACCATAAGTCATTTCTTATGGTCCTCAACAGAGCAGCTGTCATACCAAGCCATGATACATCCAGGTTTCTATAGTGCATCTATAAAAATTGGGAAGTTTTTACGGACATGTCACATTTCCTTTGCCTCCTGAGGACGTAGAGGCATTGTTGTACTTTCTTGACTATCAATGTGCATGGACCAGGACAGATTTTTGGTGATCGTCATTCCGAGGAACTTGATGGTCTCAATTATCGCCACTACAGCAGATTGATGTAGATAAGGGCGTGCCGCCCACCTTGCTTCCTGAAGTTAATGACCAGCTCTTTCGTTTTGCTGACATCGACAGAGAGATTTCTATCTTTACAGCATGCCACTAAACACTCTATCCCTTTCCTATATTCTGTCTCATCATTGTTTGAGATCCTGCCTACAATGGGAGTGTCATTAGCGAACTTGTAGATGGAGTTAGGATGAAATTTGGTCATACAGTCGTGAACTTACAGACAGTATAGTAATGGGCTGACTATGGAACCTTGTGGGGTGCTAGTGTTGAGGATTGAAATGGAGGAGGTATTGTTGCCTATTTTCACTGATTGCGTCCTGTGGATCAGCAAGTAAAGGATCGAGTTGTAGAGGATGGAGCAGAGATCTAGGTCTCAGAGTTTGAAGAGTAGTTTGGTTGGAATTGTATTGTTGAAGGCGGAGTTGTAGTCAATAAGTAGAGGCCAGATGCATGTATCCTTGTTATCCAAATGTTCCAAGGATGTGCAGCGTAGGTTCACGAGGTCAATTCCTAGAATGGCGGGACTACCTTACGCTGAAAGACTGAAGCGACTGGGCTTGTCTACCCTTGAGTTCAGAAGATTGAGAGGGGATCTGATTGAGACATATAAGATTATTAAAGGATTGGACACTCTGGCAGCAGGAAACATGTGTCCACTGATGGGTGAGCGCTGAACCAGAGGACACAGCTTAAAAATACAGGGTACACCATTTAGGAAAGAGATGAGCAGAAACTTCTTCATCCAGAGAGTGGTGGCCATGTGGAATACTCTGCCCCAGAGGGCAGTGGAGGCCCAGTCTCTGGATTCATTTAAGAAAGAGTTGGATAGAGCTCTCAAAGATAGTGGAATCAAGGGTTATGGAGATAAGGCAGGAAGAGGATACTGATTAGGAATGATCAGCCATGATCATATTGAATGGCGGTGCAGGCTCGAAGGGCTGAATGGCCTACTCCTGCAACTATTGTCTATTGTCTATTGTCTATAGTCTATTGTAACTGAGGGAACAGGTGTACCCGAGGCAGTCAGGGCAGGTGGCACCGTTTCACTGACCTTCTGTTCGAAACGAGCGTAAAATATATTGAGCGGATCAGGAAGGGTTATATTTTTGTCCACTATTTTGCTCTGCTCTGCTTTGTTGCTACATGGTGGCACAGTGGTTAGCACTGCTGCCTCACAGCACCAGAGACCCGGGTTCAATTCCTGCCTCAGGCAACTGTCTGTGTGGAGTTTGCACATTCTCCCCATGTCTGCGTGGGTTTCTTCCGGGTGCTTCGGTTTCCTCCCACAGTCCAAAAATGTGCAGGTTAGGTGAATTGGCCATGGTAAATTGCCCATAGTGTTAGGTGAAGGGGTAAATGTAGGGGAATGTGTCTGGGTGGGTTGCTCGTCAGAGGGTCAGTGTGGACTTGTTGGGCCGAAGGGCCTGTTTCCACACTGTAAGTAATCTAATCTAATCTCATAAATGCGCATTTGTGTGGTTAGTTTGGGTCTCTAGCTTAGACCAGTATTTCCTCTTCACCTCTCTAATGGTGTTACAGAGGTGATATCTGGATTTCCAGTAAAGGCCAGGGTCATTTGACTTGAAGGCAACATACCTGGACTTCAGTAGGCTATCCATGGGTTCTGGTTGGAGTACATTTAGATTGATTTCTTTCTTTTATACACTTGCTAAAGAAGTCTGTCACGGTGATGGCACAGTAATCTAGATTGGCCACTGAGTTCTGGAAAATGGACCAGTTCACCCATTCTAAGCAGTCCCATAGAAGCACTTCCACTGCCCTCAGACCAGCACTGTACTACTTTCTGTACCGAGTTCTCACATTTCAATTTCTGCATGTAAGCCAAGTGGCAAGCTGACACTGCCAGGTACCTGTTCTGATTTCCACACTAAGTTATCTCGACCTCTAGCTTGTTGGTGTGTTTGGTAAGATCAGAGACTGAATGCTAATGAGACAAGTTGTACCATTAACAAGGCATTTAACAAGCTATAATTACCCATAATTGGCAATTTGCTGTTGGCCAGCTAAGAATCTCACCTCACCAATTGTTAAAAACTTAAAAAATGCAGCGAGATGCTCTCCTCCTTAAGGTAAGCCTCTCCAGACTTCTCATTTGATTCCATCACCAGGTTAAAAATCATACACCAGGTTATAGTCCAACAGGTTTATTTGGAAGCACTAGCTTTCGGAGCGCTGCTCTTCCATCAGCAGTTTGTGTCACCAATCTCGCCTCAGGTCATTTTGTCCCCTGTGAGATCCTGCACTACATCCTAGTGGCCACTGTCCATGTGAATGTGGACAGTGGATGTCACAAGTTAATTGACCATACAACATTACAGCAAAGTCTGGTTCAGTGATTGTGCAATTCTAACCTTACCAAAATTGTAAGTATTTTTCTTGTACATTTACATTACATACTCATAAAGTAAGTCCAAATGTGAACTGTTCACGTTAAACAAGTCAGCTACAGTAATGCACAACAGCTAGTTTACTGTTGAAAGAATAAAGATAAATTCTAAAACGACATCAACTGAAGTTACTCACAGAATAGAAGAAAAGTTATCATCGACCAGAATCATGCCTGCTGCTTCTTTACTGACATCAGTCCCTGTTCCTTTCATGGCAATTCCAATATCAGCACATTTGAGAGCAACAGCATCATTCACACCATCTCCAGTCATCCCCACCACTGCATTGTTGCTCTGAAGGGCCTAGGCAGCAACAATTATAAGAAGTATATAACTGTATAGTTTGCAGTTAATACAACATTTAAGCTAAATTTATTACTGCTTAAATTAGCTGACAGGCATCTAAAATAGCTTCAATTTACCATGACAACATCTTTAGACAAATTTGGTATACATTTAAATAATGCCAAACCAGAACGGATTAATACATTTGCAATTTATTGTGCAAAGTTTGAAATAATTAATACCTTAACAATTTTCTGCTTGTGCTTTGGACTTGTTCTAAAGAATACAGCTACCTGACAGAGGAGGGGGTGTTGACGAGAGAAGAGGGAAAACATATACAATTATTATATGGATAATTTACATTAAAATGCATTTACTATTTTAATTCAAAACATATAACAAAGGCATGACCGCAATATCTCTAAATAGCTCAACTTTTATGCCAAACATACAAAAATATACAACTTTTAGGGGGCTGAATAAATATGTTAAAGTGGAACTTATAAATACACATGCGGAAAGTGTCTTTAAGTTAATGTGCACATGCAAGACTTAGTGCATGTTTTGAATAACTGGATTGGGATCATACCTTCATTACCATGAGGGAAAGATCCTCATCTTTGAGTAGGTCCAGTTGCTCTCCTGACATAACCTCCACATCATCATTATAAAGGTCTATGCTTTTTCCTGTACATATAAATTTGAAAAAGATTACCAACTACCATACAACCAGATTATACTTTACACTTTAGATCATTTTATTTGAAACACATTGTTAGGAATATGTTTTTTTTGTTTGTAGTTGTTTGCCCAAAAAAAGCTTTTTAATTGTGGTCCAAGAATACAAACACACCGACTCAGTGAAAATAAAACAATGAACACGTTACATCCAGTGAAGTATTCCCAGTAGCATGTGTCCCAAGAGAGAAATAGAAACCAGTGATAGAGTCATAGAGTCAGAGATGTACAGCACAGAAACAGACCCTTCGGTCCAACACGTCCATGCCAACCAGATATTCCAACCCAATCTAGTCCCACCTGCCAGCACCTGGCCCATATCCCTCAAAACCCTTCCTATTCAGATACCCATCCAGATGCCTTTTAAATGTTGCAATCGTACCAGCCTCCATCATTTCCTCCAGCAGCTCATTCCATACACATCCCACCCTCTGCGTGAGAAGATTGCCCCTTAGGTCTCTTTTATATCCTTCCTCTCTCACCCTAAACCCATCCCCTCTACTTCTGGACTCCCCCACCCCAGGGAAAAGACTTTGTTTATTTATCCTTTTCATGCCCCTCATGATTTTATAAATTTCTATGAGGTCACCCCTCAGCCTCCGACGCTCCAGGGAAAACAGCCCTAGGCTATTCAGCCTCTCCCTATTGCTCAAATCCTCCAACCGTGGCAACGTCCTTGTAAATCTTTTCTGAATCCTTTCAAGTTTCACAACATTTTTGATAGGAAGGAGACCAGATCAGTAAGCTCACATATTTTAGTCATCGCTGCAACTCATCTTTGGTATAAAAATCAGACAGCAATATGATTTTTTTTAATTATTAGATTCCCTACAGTGTGGAAACATGCCCTTCGGCCCAACACGTCTACACCAACCCTCCGAAGAGCAACCCACCCAGACCCATTCCCCTACATTCACCCCTGACTAATGCACTTAACACTACAGGCAGTTTAGCCTGGCCAATTCACCTAACCTGCACAACTTTGGACTGTGGGAGGAAACCGGACCATCTGGAGGAAACCCACTGATTATTAAAAGTATGTCCAATGGATCATCCATTACAAAGGTCCAGGAATAGAGTCAAATCATAAGTTACCAGAAGATCAACCAAGGACAATAAAATGCCATTCAGTCCACTAAAGCTTCTACCTCAAAATCCGAAATTCCCCACTGCTGCCTCACAGCGCCAGAGACCTGGGTTCAATTCCTGCCTCAGGCGACTGACTGTGTGGAGTTTGCACATTCTCCCCGTGTCTGCGTGGGTTTCCTCCGGGTGCTCCGGTTTCCTCCCACAGTCCAAAGATGTGCAGGTCAGGTGAATTGGCCATGCTAAATTGCCCGTAGTGTTAGGTAAGGGGTAAATGTAGGGGTATGGGTGGGTTGCGCTTCGGCGGGGCGGTGTGGACTTGTTGGGCCGAAGGGCCTGTTTCCACACTGTAAGTAATCTAATCTAATTCACACTGAATTACATTTTGAATAACCCCAGCAGCTGCCTCCATTGTCTTGTCTGATTAATTATTCTACAGATCGATGTTGACTAATTTTTATCAGTGCCAGCTTTTATTCATTTATTGGTCTTTTCAATTTACAGATAAAAAAATTGATGTAGATGTGCGCAGAAGACTAGATCATTTAGTAACTGCAAAATTGATTTCATATGTTAATAAAAAAAGTACGATTCAGCACAAATCATAAGGCTCTATTGTTGGCATTGAGCCTTGATGGCTTGTGTGGCAAACACAATTGGCATTTCAGTGAATTCCAATTTCTGACATTGCAATGTTCACGTTTGACAGATACATAGCTATATTATAATACTCAATCTTCTCTTCTTTTACTAACCTATTGCATAATCACTCCTTCATATTTTTCTTATCAATTTAATAAAAATAGACAATCTATTTCAGGTTGACACTTTTTTTCACTGGCTCCTAATAGAACTTGTGTCTGTCCAGGGATCACAATGATCAGCTTTGTTCAAAAGTTGGATGCTACATTGTCTGGCCTGCTGCAATACTGAACTATAGGATAGTGCGCTGAATGGACAGAAAAAGCACTGGATATAGCAGCAGATAAATATCCCTTTAATTGTCTCCTTTTCTTTAAAATTGTCTTGTGTATAATATTATCTTTTCTGCCTCAAATTTGGTGAATCATTACACAAATAGAATTTGACAGGTAAATTATTAATTACTTAAGATTCTGTCAGGCATTCAACCCCAAAATGAACTAAACACGAAAAGAATTGTTGTAAAAAATAATGAATGCCAAAATTCACAGCACCTATAGAAATAGCCGTCTCCTTAGAGTCTCCAGTGATCATCTTTACAGCAATGCCTGAGCTTTGAAGCATTTGAACTGCTCCTTTGACTTCAGTTCTTGGTGGATCAATAATGCCAATCAATCCCAAGAAAGTAAGTGCGCCTAATTCGCATCCAGCAGCTAGCGTGAGCACTGAGAGAAAGAAAAGGGAAGAGAATCTTGTTAAAACTGACTTTGTCTTTGTTGAACATGTATTATATATAATCAACTTGGATTTGAAGCCAATAGATGTTGAGATCATGTGCAGGCTACCTTTGAAACCCTCTATGTAACAATCTAGGATTTGGCATCAGATCTTTGCTATGACGGATAGCTTTTCCTCTGCGGCAAAAATGGCAGAATATTTCAGAAATCCTAACTCAATTTGAACCTGGCATTCCTGTTTTCATGATGACAGGAAATGGAGTGGTCTGTAGTTTGGGCATGCACATTTTAAGAAAACAGCTGCCTCCTTAAATGATTTGAATTTAAATAATATGGAGGTGCCGGTCTACTGGGGTGGACAAAGTTAAACATCACACAACACTAGGTTATATCCAATAAGTTTATTTGGAAGCACTAGCTTTCGGAGCATTGCTCCTTCAGCAGGGAGCTAATGGAGTAGGATCATAGGACACAGAATAAAGTGTCATACAACTGATGTGATGCATTTAATAAACCTAGATGTCTGTTAGGTCAGCATTAAAGGTGTGAGGTTAGAGTCTGTTTGTATTCCAATCTTGAGTCAAACTGGTTTTATTTCCAAAGTAGGATTTGATATAATGTCGCATGGTCTGACTGCCTACAGATTGTGTGCTATTTGAATAAAATAGAATGTATCTGCAAATACAAATTCTAAATTGTTCAAAAAGTAAACAATCCATAGCCAGTCAGTCCATGTGACATTTTATCAATTCCTACTTTGGAAATAAAACCGATCTGACTCATGATTGGGATACAAACAAACTCCAATCTCACACCTTTAATGCATTGTCTGAGCTGAGATGTCACTTTTTTTTATAAAACCTTAAGTTATCTCAGAAATGTGACTTGAAAGAAGTTCTGGGATTTACATATTAATGAATTGAAACCTGCAACCCTAAGTGAATAAAGACCTAACAGACATCTAGGTTTGTTAAATACATCACATAGTTGTATGACACTTTGATTTTTTCTGTGTCCTATGATCCTGCCCCACTAGCTTCCTGATGAAGGTGCAACTCTCCGAAAGCTTGTACTTCCAAATAAACTTGTTGGACTGTAACCTGGTGTTGTGCAACTTTTACATTTAAATGATTGGCAGCCTCCATTGAAATCTGATCTTGGAATCCCTGGAGTTTAGAACTCAGATTGTGGACATTACAGCTGGTAGGGGCAGACCTGTTGTCTATTTTTGTTTTGGATTATCAGGGTATCCATTTGGACAGTTGAGTTATCCCTATGAGATACTTCCAGGGCATCTTATGATTGGGGTCAGGGATAATTTGGGGAGGGGTGTTGTTCAGGTGCCCTTTAGGACTGTCAATTGTGGAGAAGATTGTGCACAATCCAGTGGAACTGCCCAATGTGTTCAAATGTATTTCTATGAATGAGATTGCTTTTCTCAATTTCATGCAGTCTGTAATTTACAATGTTAAATAATGAAACTTTATTGTTTTTCCTCTGTTTGCGGTGGTGCTGTGGTACTTGACTTGGAAGTATGAGGGATCCTGGGGTATGGTTAGAAGGCCCTAATGGCATGGGTTGGCATTAGAGTGAGGGGGAGCGATGGAAATATGAAGGGCGAAGGCTGGAAGAATGTTTCACATTTTATTCCATTATTTTAAATTTTGGATGCAGTACTGGAGCCCTATGTTGGCTTTTTACTCAGCACGCTTGGGGAACTGGCAATCTCCTCAGGATGCATGGCCTGAGTACCCAATCCACGCTCCAGGTTATAAATAGGGAGTGTGGAAAGCCAAGGTGGTTTGTGGAGCTATGGTTTCTTCTGCCGCTCCACACCTGTCTAAAGTATGAAAATTCAGTGTCTTGATGTTAACCCATATTTTGGAAAGGTATCATCTTACTGAATGCACAAAGGAGAACAAAGCTTTCGGGTTGTATTTAATGATGTGGGTGAGGTGTAGACAGGCAGTAGTTGGATTATTCCTGACTTTTCCATGCAATTACCCTCTTGCCCCAAATAATGAAGGCAATTGGAAACCAATCAACCAAACACAACTAATATTAGAAGGTGGCAGAGGGACTTCCTTCCCTCAGCGGGAGGAAATCCTGCCCTTCCGAAGTGCCACATAACCTGATTGGTCAGCAATTTGCAGTCCCAGCAGTGCCAGAATGTAGCAGTGGTCACAGCTGGAACTGCAGGCTGGCTTACGAGAAGGAAGAAGCCCACACCAAAGCAAATGGAGGTTATTGGGCTGGGATGGATTAGGCATCTTACTGCTGGAATTGGTTGAGTGTGAGGAGTTGGCGTAATACAGATAGGGACAAAGGAAAGGAGAGACAGAGGTGAGAAAGTTAAACCCAATCTGCAAATGATATTCCTTTTGAAGGTGCTGACCCCCAACCCTTCTACAGAGTCTATTTCCTTCCAGATCTTTTAAAAACACTTTTGAAAAACAAAACAAGCTGCCTAACCCCTGCTCAAGCTGACTGTATCATGTCATGGGCAGGAAAATACTGAGCTCTGATGAACTCTGAACAAGCTCAATGGACACTTTGTTCATTTACATACGAAGGGCAGTTTGCCAGTTTTGGCACCACCTCCACCTCCTTTAACTATTATCAGGATGAGCTCAGTGAGCCAACATATTTTACATGCCTCACTCCTGCCCTGCCTTAAGAAAACCTTAAGGTGGGGGCATATATTAACCTTTTGTACCAAGCAGAGCACCTCTGTGACAAAATGATCTGATACAACAATTATGATTAATATTCAATAGTTATCCATCTACCAGTAGTTATACATTATGATGAGGTAAAAAGATATCAAATACATGCAGGTTTTCACAAGACAATTAATTGTTTATGAAGTTTAAGACAGAACACAAGACCGTACCGCGCAGGCCCTCTGCTCCTAGTTTTGCTTGTTGTTGGATGTATATTGTCTTTTGTTGTGGTGTGAGGGGCACGGGCATACCGCCATTGCTATAATTGCTACAGTACTGAATAACTCCTTCATATGCACCCTTCATGAAGTACATTTCTTCAGTTTCCTTTAAATGGCACATATAATAAAAACTGTTAGTGCTGCCGTGGGAGACATAGACAAACCGCGGAAAATATCTTTCAAGTTCACAAACAAAACAATCCCTACCCGACTCTTGTGGACGCATCTAACAGCCATCCATTTCTGTTCTGAGCTAAATGGATATTCTTTCTTCCTTATATAGCTCTGCTTAACATGATCAAGGTCCATCTTCAATTCAGAATGCAAGACATTAGATTTTAAAGTGAAAGGGTTGATCTATAATTTAACCAAATGACTTCTTAATTTTCCTTCAGACCTTTGCACTGAATCAGATATACAGTTGAGTTCAAACTATATTTGCACAAAATCATTAAAGCAAATTTTATTAGGGTGGCCCTTCTTGAACACATGATTAATCACTTTTACTATTTTCTAATTAATCTCCTATTTTTTGATAACCTGTTCAACAGGAAGTTCCCTGCAATCCCATCATCCTATCAACAGCCTGAGAGAGGTGAAAAACCTGTGTCACAAGTATATAGCCAAGGAATGGAGAACATGTAATGAGGAAGGGAGAGATTGCAATGTAACTGGGATGATGCACTTCCTGGTCTAGACACAACAATGGAAGTGTGCTTGGCCTATGGATCTGGCCTTTTTCCTTTCTATATATTTGGCAGGTTACACAATGCAGCGGAAACCTTATTAAAATGAGTCCAAAAAACACAAGCGCAATCCATGAATGGAAGCACGTTGCTACCTTAAAGAGATGTCATCACTGGCCTCCTTCTTAAGAGGAGATTGCTTGAGTGTTTTACCCTATTTCAGTTCCACCACAATGATGAAAAGGTGGTTCATGACAATTTTTTATGTCACTGAGTTGAATAAATAATCCTAATGGGATTGCAGGAAAACATTAATCTCTTCAGGTGAATTTTAAAAATGCATCAGAAGTCCCCTCCTCTTGAAATTTTCAACTTTTTAAGGTAATTTAGCTGTAGTTTGATACAAACTTGTAGCTAATGTTTCAGTTATGATCTGCTTCAAATATCCAAATGTATTTTTTCAGTAATTACCTTCATTGCAAGAGCAATTAAGGCACCTTCTGTTGGTTGTCCCATTAATGTGTCTTCTCTGATGATAGCGTTATTGCATAAACATCCAGCCTACGAGCAAGCAAATTTTAAACATGAGGTCCCACCATTAATCCTTGTGGTACCTCACCAGTAACAAAATAACCCATTCATTCCCAAGTTGTTGCTTTCTGTTCCTGATTTTTCCTCTGTCCATGACAATGGATTACCTCTAACCACAGGAAACCTTATCTGGTGTCATGTTTTTATGTTTGGCATCTTATTAAATGCCCTTTTGAAAACCCACTGTTTTCTACACCTTCAGATCGTTCTAATAGATTTGCCAAGTTTTGGAGTCATTGATTGTTTTCATATTGCTCTTTATCAATATTAATTACGTTAAATTCTTCACTTTTATTAGACCCTAAGTTCCACATTGTTTGGGTCTTTTTTGGGTCTGTAGGTGGATTGGCCAAGGAGTCATAGAGTCATACAGCATGGAAACAGGCCCTTGGGCCCAATTTATCCATGCTGACCAGATTTCCTAAATCTGAACTTGTCCCATTTGCCTGTGTTTGGTCTACATCCCTCTACATCTTTCCTTTCCATATACCTGCCTTGTAATGTCCAGGAATGTGAAGGTTATGTCGATTAGCTGTGGTAAATGTGGGCACATGGTGATAGACGGGGTGATGGGTTTGGGTGGGATGCTGTTTAGAGGGTGGGGGGGTGTCAGTGTAGACTCAATGGGCTGAATGGCCCCTTTACCCAATGTAGGGATTATATGATGGAAAACAGACACAAAATATTTTGATTTTTACCCATTATAATTCTTCCTGTCTAATCCTCAAGGGGCCCAGATTTACTCTTGTCACTCTACTTCACTTTACACACTTATAAAGCACAGACTGCAATAGTTTCTTTACTTAGTTTTTGTTCCCTTCCATTCTATTTTATTCTTCTTGATTTTTATTTGACCATCCCTCAATAATTTTGGAACTTGTCCAGTTGTATGGTTACTACTGTATTAAGTGGTCCTCATTAATAATCTGTTTATTGATGCACAGTTCGGGTTCCACCAGAGCCACTTGACATGATCTCGTTATAGCTTTGCTCCAAAAATAGACAGAAGAGCTGAGTGTCAGAGACAACTGGAGATTGACTGTCCTTGATATCAAAGCAGAAACTATGGGAATAGCTTCCCCATACAGAGCAGCCATTCAAGAAGAACACCCAACACCACCACCTTTTCAAAGCCAATAAATACCAGTGACACCCACATTCAGAGAATGAATTAAAAATAACTCACTTCAACCAGTTTTCCTACAGACAGATTGGAGAATGCCTTTACTATTTCTCCACTAGATGACAGGTGTACATTACCATTTCCATTATATCCTGTACCAGTTACCTGCACCAAATGAAAATGCAATTTTAATTCACAAGCCCAAAATGTCAACAAATTAGATTTGGTCATTGTTCAAATGATTGTTTTTCAATCCACCAGCTAACTCGCTTTCAATAAGAGCTACTGAATACTTTTAGATAGTCTAAGAATGAGCCAATTAATGTCCTTTCTGGCTGAGCTGTCTGCAAGCAGCTCGTCTGAATGTGAACCAAATTCTTCAATTGACATAGGTCCACTACTTTAGCTTCCATTGCAAACTGGCCATTATAGATCTCTTGGATATAATACTGCAGTCAAAGCTATTGTACAACAAATATTCAAAGTATGTTTTTTAAAATGATCCAAGATTGCACATAAAAGTTGGCTAATCACCCTTTGCATAGTGACTTTGTTTTTGTCTGCTGCCTAATCTATGCTATCCCATTAGTAGACGCGGCTTATGGAAGGCTCCAGACTTTCATTGTGGGGGACCTTAACGGGTGATCTCAAACTGTTTTGACACAAGAAAGTGCATTTTCAGATTACACCATTTTTACTCTAGTGATGGAGAGGGATAAGTGTGTACTACAGGGCAAGAGTTATAGCTGGGGGCAGGGAAATTATGATGCGTTGAGGCATGACTTAGGATGTGTGGATTGGAAAAGTAGATTCCAAGGCAAGAGCGTAATTGATATGTGGAAATTGTTCAAGGAGCAACTATTGACTGTCCTTGATAAGTACGTACCTATCAGGCAGGGAGGAAAGGGTCGTCTGAGGGAGCCGTGGTTTAATAAGGAGTTGGAATCCCTTGTTAAATGGAAGAGGGCGGCCTTTGTAAAGATGAGGCGTGAAGGTTCAATAGGGGCGATTGAGAGTTATAAGGTAGCCCGGAAGGACCTGAAGAGAGAGCTAAGAGCAGCAAGGAGGGGATATGAAAGGTCCTTAGTTGGTAGGATTAGGGAAAACCCTAAGGCTTTCTATAGGTATGTTAGGAATAAAAGAATGACTAGGGAAGGAATAGGTCCAATCAAGGATAGTAATGGGAAGTTGCGTGTGGAGGCTGAAGAGATTGGGGAGGCGCTGAATGAATACTTTTCGTCAGTATTCACTCAGGAACAGGACATTGTTGTCGATATGAATACTGAGGCACGAATAAGTAGAATGGATGGCTTTGAGATATGTAGAGAAGAGGTGTTGGAAATTCTGGCAAGGGTGAAAATAGATAAGTCCCCTGGGCCTGATGGCATTTATCCTAGGATTCTCTGGGAAGCAAGGGAGGAGATTGCAGAGCCATTGGCCTTGATTTTTGTGTCCTCTTTGTCGACAGGAGTAGTGCCAGAGGACTGGAGGCTAGCAAACGTGGTTCCCTTGTTCAAGAAGGGGAGTAGGGATAATCCTAGTAACTATAGGCCAGTGAGTCTCACTTCTGTTGTGGGCAAAGTCTTAGAGAGAATTGTAAGGGATAGGATTTATGCACATCTGGATAAGAATGATGTGATCAAGGATAGTCAGCATGGTTTTGTGAAGGGCAGGTCGTGCCTCACAAACCTTATTGAATTCTTTGAGAAGGTGACTAAGGAGGTAGATGAGGGGAAAGTGGTAGATGTGGTATATATGGATTTTAGTAAGGCGTTTGATAAGGTCCCCCATGGTAGGCTACTGCAGAAAATACAGAGATATGGCATTGAGGGTGAGTTGGAGGTTTGGATTAGGAATTGGCTCTCTGGAAGAAGACAGAGGGTAGTAGTTGATGGCAAAGGTTCATCTTGGAGTGTCGTCACTAGCGGTGTTCCGCAAGGATCTGTTTTGGGACCATTGCTGTTTGTCATTTTTATAAATGACCTGGAGGAAGGGTTAGAAGGTTGGGTGAGCAAGTTTGCGGATGATACGAAAATCGGAGGAGTTGTAGACAGTGAGGAAGGATATGGCAGGTTACAGCGGGATATAGAGAAGCTGCAGAGCTGGGCAGAAAGGTGGCAAATGGAGTTCAATGTAGCTAAGTGTGAAGTGATTCACTTTGGTAAGAGTAATAAAAAGATGGATTACTGGGCTAATGGTAGACTACTTGGTAGTGTGGAAGAGCAGAGGGATCTTGGTGTCCATGTACACAGATCTCTGAAAGTTGCCACCCAGGTAAATAGTGCAGTGAAGAAGGCATATGGCGTACTGGCTTTTATTGGTAGAGGAATTGAGTTCCGGAGTCCTGAGGTCATGCTGCAGTTGTATAAGACTCTGGTGCGGCCGCATCTGGAATATTGTGTGCAGTTTTGGTCGCCATACTATAGGAAGGATGTGGAGGCACTGGAACGGGTGCAGAGGAAGTTTACCAGGATGTTGCCTGGTATGGTAGGAAGATCCTATGAGGAAAGGCTGAGGCACTTGGGGTTGTTTTCTTTGGAGAAAAGAAGGTTTAGGGGTGATTTGATAGAGGTGTACAAGATGATTAGGGGGTTAGATAGGGTTGACAGTGAGAACCTTTTTCCACGTATGGAGTCAGCTATTACAAGGGGGCATAGCTTTAAATTAAGGGGGGGTAGATATAGGACTGATGTTAGGGGTAGGTTCTTCACTCAGCGAGTCGTAAGTTCATGGAATGCCCTGCCAGTAGCAGTAGTGGACTCTCCCTCTTTATGGGTATTTAAGCGGGCATTGGATAGGTATATGGAGGATAGTGGGTTAGTGTAGGTTAGGTGGGCTTTGATCGGCGCAACATCGAGGGCCGAAGGGCCTGTACTGCGCTGTATTCTTCTTCTTCTATGAGTGGGTGGTAACATTCTGGACCAGTCAACAGCAAGGGTACTGGTGGAATTGAAAAGTTAATTGGAAGCATTTGCTCATCCTGAAAGAAGACAGCAGCTTCATGTTCCAAGAACCAATGCCATTCCTCTGAGGCGGCACCTCCAGCAATCCAAGTCATGAAACAAAGGACAGATTGCTATACTACTATGACACCCTGCAGGCCCTTTTGAACATTGATATCTACAATCAGAATGATAGAGATTCAGCTTGTATCACTTCAGTCTGAGCTTCCATTGCAGCACATTGACATTGAGTGGCTTCTGCATGACCTGTAGTTAAAGCTGAGACATTGTCCATCAAGTGCTGCATCATAGTTGGGTCCACAGTGAGGAAATGGAGTTGACCATCAGTTCCATGCTGAAAATGGACAGACTTTAATCTCTGCATTCACCCATATGGCTGGTGGTGCAATTGGTGGGATATGGCATTTAAGGATGTAACCAGTGATCTTGAGCACTAGTGTGAGACTACTAAACTTGTTCTCGTACTTCATCTAAGTCCTTGGCATTAGGTAGTGCTGTTGACTGTTACGGCTTCTGTGACTGATTGGCCTATCTGGTCCACTGCCTTTGCAATGTTTGTTCAAAGATTTCTGAGCTCCCTGTAAATAGAAAGCCTATCTCCTCCTCTCTACATTCTGTTTCTTGGCCTTGAAAGAACTTCGAGCATGCATGCCTGGCTATTTGCAGGTTAAACTCACTTTTACAGTGATTTCCAGGACTTGCTGTAGTCAAAATGCACCTCCATCCTTCTGAACTGCAGGCTGACTTTAAATAGTACAGTGCTGCTTTAAACTCATGCAGTACTGACTGCAGGTTGCAATTACATAAATGAGCAGACAGACCAGCAGTTTCAAACTGGAAGGGATGGGTTTGAGTTAATCATGCATTGCATCCCTTATGCCCATTAATAGGGGTTGGTTTAATTTGTCCTCCAAAATCTGGTAAATGGATAAATTGTGATGAAGAAACTAAAAGCCTTATCAGGTTGAGAGTGCAAGGAATGTCATTGCTCACCTCTGCATGTATTCCATCTGATGTAACCAATCGTGTTACAGTCATCTCGTTAGCTGTTAGGGTGCCAGTCTTATCAGAACAGATAACGTTACAGCAACCTAGAATTTAATAAGTGTAACTAGCAATTACATTTGCATTTTGCTAAAAATTATATTCGAGAATCAATTAAGAGGCTAACTTATTAAGACAGGATTCTATTTCTACTTTGGCCATTCATATACGAGAAAGTTTGAACAGGTCCAATTGAAAGAAAAATGGAAATTTAATTTACATTTTTTTCAACAATGCAAATATATTAAAGACATTTGCTCTTAAACTAACCGGCTCTGTTCCATCTTGCCTAATAATTCCTCCAAATGATAACTTTAGATGGGTGGAAAACAAATCAAATTATTCAAATAAAAATAGTCATGATATTAATTTTAAGCCGTGTGACTTAAAATTGGAGAAAATGAATTCATTTTGTTGACTTACCTAATGTTTCTACAACAGGGAGTTTCTTTATTATCACCTTCTTCTTTGACATTCTAATCACACCTAGTGCTAATGTTACCGTGACAACAATTGGTAGGCCTTCCGGAATAGCTGCAACGGCCAGGCTATTAATAAAAACAAGAAGCCATGTTACAGCCAAGACTGACTCTGCCCATACGCAAAGTACATACATGATATTATGATTATGCATTAACGGATAGCAAACAGAACCACAGAAAATGATGGAAACAAGGTGTAGTGATTTGAACAAGGTCAGCCAGGAAGGCCTCATAGAATATGAAATCCTTGATTGAGGCTGTTAACCTGGTCCAATCAGGGAGTCCTGGCTGACATATATAAACAGGAGTATAGGGAGGCAATGGCCTAGTGGTAATATTACTGGACTATTAATCCAGAGCCTCTGGTAATATTCTGGGGACGTGGGTTCAAATCCTATTTGAATTCAAGAAAATATTTGGAATTAAGAGTCTAATAATGACATTTAAGTATTGTCCATCTCAGTAACATCCTTTACTGAAGGAAACTGTCATCCTGACCTAGTCTAGCCTACATGTGAGCTGCAGTCAATGTGGTTGACTCTTAACTGCCCCCGGGCAAGTAGGGATGAATGATAAATACCAGCCCAACCAGTGATGCCCTCATCCTGTGAATGAATAAAAAGAACAGCATGGATTTGAATCAGTTCCAACCATCAGCTGAGGTTACTCTGAAAAGTCTGTTTAAAAGAAAAGAAATAAAAAGGAGTATCGGAGATTCTGTTCACTGCAGAAGTTGGCTCTGAGCTAGCTGGGTCAGTGTCATATATTTTGCAGATGTAAATAAAGGGTGGTGTTTTGGCGATGGCTTACCAACCTTTATGGAATTCACAAGGGAAAGCAATTTGACCAACAAGTCATCCACTCATGTTTTTGTTTGCACGATTTGGCAATACTAACTGGAGCTATGATTATTATATTTTTAATCATTCTTTGTTCATGGGATGAGGGCTAGGTTAGCATTTATTTCCCATCCCACAGTCAATAGTGAATCTCGGGTCACACATGTTGGCCAGGCCAGGTAAGGATGTCAGTTTCCCTCCCTAAAGGACATTAATGAACCAATTGGATTTTTACTCAACAATCAACTTTATGGTCATCAGCAGACTCTTAATTCCAGACTTTTTATCTGCCATGGTGAGACTTGAACTTGGGTTCCCCAGAACATCATCTGTGTCTTTGGATTAACAGCTCAGTGGTATTACCACTAAACATTTAGTTACTCTACAATTGTGAATATATGTCACCTTTTGGACACCTAATGTGGGGAGCAAGATTCTTTTCTCAAAATGATTCGGTAAGTAGATAGTGCTTTTATCATTTCAGCAGTTTTCATATCATGTTTCAACTCACAAACCACCATATTCATTAACTTCATTTTAATCGCTTTCAGAAGTGTGGATGATTTATTTGAAATTTAATGTCTCCTTCTCATAGAGTTTGTTTAAAAATACTCCTTTCAAAAAAAGGCGAATTAGAACTATTTTAACCTTCCCCCAATTTACTTTGTTGCACCTTGCATGTCTCCCACCAGTTATTTCCTTCTCGTGGTGTAACACCACATACATAATACAACACAACACTGAAACACTAGCACTCTTTCAAAATGGCAATTTCTATTTCTGCTGATACAACACTGCCTTTCTTCACTGCGGATATATTCCTACATATCCGTCATCTTTGTGAGGGGGGAAAGGTATAAAAGGGACCGAAGGGGCAACTTTTTCATGCAGAGGGTGATGCGTGTATGGAATGAGCTGCCAAAGGAAGTGGTGGAGGCTAGTATAATTACAACATTTAAAAGGCATCTGGATGGATATATGAATAGGAGAGGGTTCATAGGGATATGGGCCAAATGCTGGCAAATGGGACTGGATTAATTTAGAGTATCTAGTTGGCATGGGCGTAATAGATGGAAGGGTTTGTTTCCGTGCTATACATGTCTGTGACTCTATGGTTCTTTTATGTATTTATAATGAAACCTTAAATAGTCACATATTCCACATTCCACATGTAAGGCAAGGATATATCATCATCTTCCATGGAACTGAACATAAATTTTCATCCCTTCGGCTGTAGAAATTTCCAGCTGAGCCTTATTTGTGTTAAGTTGCTAGGTAACATTGGATAAAGAAAGTAACCTCAAGGTTCTGACCAGGGCACCTTTTCAGGAGACTTCAGGATCATGAATTTGACCTCTGACCAATTTGCAGCCATCTCACATCGAAGTTATTTGCAAAACCAGTGAAGCCAACAAAAAAACTCCTTGTTTTACTTTTAAATTACTTGAATCTCATCAAATGTAAAAAACACATTAAAAATGAGATTGATTTGTACCAAGTTTAAAAATATTGTTCTTGCAATCATGAACAAAACCTCTCCTGTCTGGATACAGTTACATTATTGTTGGAAAAAATAATGCAGACTGTGCCATATGGTATCTCCAACACAAAGAAAATGACACAGACCAATGATTTACAAAAATGGCTTTACAAACATACTGGAAATTAAAACCAGCTCCAATAATGCAGACACCATCATAAGCGAGAGGTGGAGCAGGTGGGAAAACTGTAAGGAAGAAGTGCATCTCAAGATATTTAAAACTAGATTAATGTAAACTCACCAAAAACTATTCAAATGAAAAGGAACCATAATAAAATAATTGCACCTTAAGGAATCATTCATTCATGAATTCAGCTGGGAAAGGTAGAAATTATAACCAACATCACATTCACAAAAAGAGGTCATTCAACAAGTAATATTAAACAAGAAAATGCAACAAGCACAGTCAACAAATAAAGCAATTATTTATAATTTGTAGTAATTCAGATACAAATAATGAAAACATCGCATGAGTTAAGGAGTGAATATTTTAAATCATTTTTGGTGGAGAATGAGGATTAAATAAACACACTTTACTTTCTTTGAAAAAATAGTTTAACATCTTACTTTCACTCATAATTTTTCCCCTTGCTCTGGTCCCATTCAACTGCCTGATGCCAATTAGCCTGCTCCACAACCTATCACTCAATCCTACCTGGTAATAATAATAATGAGTATTTTGTTCCGCAGCATAAGCGAAAAGCATCTATTTAGAAGCAAAATTATTACCAATAGATAAGCAGAATAAGAGCGAATTTCACTCATCTGTTTATCATAATGCTGTTTCTAAATAGGAATCTCTCTTTTTACTTAAGCAAATAAAGAACAACTATTTTTCCCATGTATAATACCCTGAAGCAGAAATTATTGAAGGCCAACAGGTTCATTCTCTGTTAATGACATATCATAATGGTCACTGCTATTCCATCACATGAAACTGAAAGAAACATTGATGTTCTTACCTAACTCCTATAGTAAACATGCCAAGGAGGTGCTTCCCTTGTGACCAACCAATCAGCATCATTAAACCTGTGGAAAACAAGGTTTGCAGTTACATGAAAGGTGTTGAAATGAATGAATTAAGACATTAGAGGTAAATGTCCAGGAGTCTTGTACCAGTCCATGGCTGCGAATTCATAGTGAAGTTACAGCAATGGAAGGAAGTAATCATAAAGGCCAAAGATGTGCAAGTTAGATGGATTGCTAAATTGCCCTTGAGTGTTCAGGAATATGCAGGCTATGTGGATTAGCCATGGGAAATGTGGGGGGTTATGGGGATGGGTAGGGGGCACGTTTGGTAGAATGTTTTTAGGAGGGATGGTGCAGACTCGAACTGCCTCCATCTGCACTGTAGATTCGATTAATTCATTCCCATTTGATTTATTTCCATTCACAATTTCACTATCAGCATAATTACATTTAACCAAAAATCAAAAAGTTAACAGATGTATTTCATTTGGGAAATTTGTGATTTGTCATCGCTTTTGGCCAAATTCAGAAAGCTTCTGAACAATTTTCAACAGGACTAGTCGATCTTCCATTTGAATACCTACATCACATGAGAAGATATGATGCTTTAATATGATAGGAATATTTCATTTCTGATGAACTTATGCCCGAAGCATCAATTCTCCTGCTCCTCGGATGCTGCCTGACCTGCTGTGCTTTTCCAGCACCACACTCTCGACTCTGATCTTCAGCATCTGCAGTCCTCACTTTCTACCAATGGTATATATTGAGATGTGACACTTCACAGGGAAGCTATAAATCAAAATAGGTCACTAAACCTCATAAGGAGATATTAAGGCAGGTAACTAAAAATTTGGTCAAAGACTTAGGTCTCAGGAACAATGTGAGGTAAAGAGTAAGGAAGATTTAGTTAGGAAATTCTAGTACTCAGCAACTTGACATTAATGGCGAGGTGAAAAATGTGTTGCTGGAAAAGCGCAGCAGTCAGGCAGCATCCAAGGAGCAGGAGAATCAACGTTTTGGGCATCAGCCCATCTTCAGGAATGAGGAAGGTGTGCCAAGCAGGCTAAGATAAAAGGTAGGGAGGATGGACTTGTGGGAGGGGCCATTAATGATGAAATGATTGAAATTAGGGACAATGTGGAGGCCAGAGTGAAAAGACCACCAAGATCTAGAAGGTCTATGGGGGCTGGAGCAGATTATCAAGATAAGGAAGGACAAGACCATGGAAGGATTTAACAAAGATCAGAAGCTTAAAATTTAAGTATTGCTTAACCAGGAACCAATATCAGTCAATGAGCACAAGCCAGATGGGTGGTTTAGTTTATGGCAGAGGGGATTGGGGGGTATGAAGTGGGAGGCTGTCCAAGAGCACACCAGAACAGTCCAGTCTGGACATGAGAAATTAATGGAGGAGTGTTTCAACAGCAGATGAGCTGAGTTGGGGATAGGTGATAGAGCAGAGTTAATGACATTACAGGGTCATACTGGAGGTGCATATATGTGCTGGCAAGTTCACCTCAGCATAAAATATGACACCAAGATTGCAAACATTCTGCTCTGCCCTGAGCAAGCGTGAGGTACAGGAAGTGAGAAGTCGGTAGCTGGGGACTGCAGCTTGTGGTGTGATGAAGACAAAGGCTTTGGTCTTCTGAATATGTATTTGAAAGAAATTTCTGCACATCCAGTCCTGTTGTCATAAATACATAAATATATTTTAATAAATCATACCGATAAGAAATAGTTAGAGGTCTATATATGCAATAGATAGATCTTTGGGGACTACAAAAGGCAACTGTTAGAAATAGGTTGACAATCCACTACATGTGATTTTCTGGTTGCAAATATATAGATAATAATGGAAGTAAGCAAGAGCAGCTCCACTCAACTGACTGATGATGAAGTACCAAGGTGTGATATGCATATTGTGTTAAAATAAAAGCTGGCTTCTGGAGAAGATTCTGAATTATAAATGTTTGGCTCCAAGTGAGAAAGATAACAGTAGAGATGAATTGTCTTTCTTCATATTTAAGCAACAGCTCGCCCTTTGGTGTATCAGTATGTATTATTCACTGTTCTAAGTAGATTTCAAATTTGCATCACTATCTGAGTAACAGGTATTATTGTTCATCGAGATCTACCATTTAATACATGGGGTGTAACTTCCCCCACTTTCAGTTAAAATGTTTTCTTCAGCAAGATTTGTGCTGAATGATCCACATGCTTGGACTGACTCCCCTCACACCACCTTCCACTCTTCACCTCATTAGTCATGTACCTGGGTTCATGGGTGACTCACAGGGACTGAAAGGCCCACCACTGCGGGCACCTTCTGTTGTACACAACTCCAACATCATGTTAGAATGGCAGCTGTACTTCATTTCAGATGCTACAAGCCAGGACTGACCCTCACACTATGATCGGAATCAGAAATAGAAATTGCTAGAAAAGCTCAGTAGGTCTGGCAGTATCTGTGGAGACAAATCAGAGTTAATGTTTCAGGTCCAGTGACCCTTCTTCAGAACTGATGGTAGCTCAGAAATTGTCAGGATATATGCGGAAGATAGGGTGGGGGCAGGGGGTAAGGACTAAATGATAGTTGGGGATAGAGCCCAAAGAGAGAGAGAATCACAGTAGGACAGAGAAAAGAATGGATAACCATTAACCTAGGAGAATGAATAGCGACTAATGGGGATTATCAGTGGCTAACAATGAGTTGTGTGTGATAGCATACCATGTGATTAAAAAGGTCTGGTGTGTGGGGGTTGGGGTAAGGACATGGAAGACGTTGTCTCAAGTCCTAAAATTGTTGAACTCGATATTGAGTCCAGAAGGCTGTAGAGTTCCCGAGTGGAAAATGAGGTGGTGTTCTTCCAGCTGAGCTGGAGTACTGCAGCAAGCCTGAGACAGAGATGTTGGCCAAGGAGCAAGATGGTATATTGAAGTAGCAGGCAACTGGAAGCTCAGGTTTTTTTAGTGGACAGAACATAGGTGTGTTGTGAAGCGGTCAGCCAGCCTATGCCTTGTTTCCCCAATGTACACTGGAATGTTCGAGCCTCTATAGTCAGTGTACCAGAGGCAAGGAAAGCTTATTCTATGCTTTGTCTTCACGGACGTGGAACTCTGGGTGAACGAAATGGTGGAAAGGAGGCTGCAGTTTTTGTAGACCTATCAAATACTTTCTGGAAATCTAAGGACTGCACATTCACCGGTTCCCCTTTTCCACAGCACGTTACCTTTTCAACTGGTCAAATGTGGTTTCACTTTTACAAAACATTGTCGACATAGCCTTGAACTTATCCAATTCCTGCTTTAGCATCTTTAATAATAGCTTCTAACATCTTCCCTCTAATAGATGTTAAGTTCACTAGCCTGTAGTTTCCGCTTTCTGTCCCTTTCTGTTTATGGACAAAAAAGTGACATTCACTATTTCCCGACCACATCAAGGTTGTTTTGGAAAATTAAAACCAATGCATCCTCTATCTCACTAGCTGCTTCCTTTCGGACACTATGTTGAAGTCCATCAGGATGTAAGGAGTTGTCTGCCTGCAACTCCAACGACTTATCCAGTACCATTTCCCTAGTGATTATGATTTTCCAGAGTTCATCCCTCGCTTCCATTTTCCGAATTATTGCTGCTTCTTCGAAGTTGTTTGTATCTTTACAGTGAAGACTGATACCCAATACTTGTTCAAATCATCTGTCATTTCCTTATTTTTCATTGTTAACTTTACAGTGTCATTCTATAAAGCACCAAAGCTTATTTGATTCAGTGTTTTTTTTCAACTTTTTACCTATTATTTATTTATCTATGCTATTTAACTTACGATCTGCCTGTATTGCTTGCAAGACAAAACTTTTCATTGTGCCTCAGTACATGTGACAATAAATTCAATTCAAAAAATTGATAAAAACTCTTATTGTGTGTTTTCAATGTGAACTGCCACTGTGCATGGAACCTACCAAGATTCATGGATTACAACTCTCACTACTGCAGGCATCATGTCCACTCACCAGCTCTTACCCACTTCATATTCCCAAAATGCTAGCATGCTCTCTGTACTTCGCACTCCATCACTGGGGACGCATCTTCTATTCATGCATCACCACTAACTGCCCTTCTATTCAAGAGGGATGGTGGGGCATGAGCACTCACATATACTGTCGTGAAGAAGCAGCTGCATGATAGGCAGAACAAGCATTCAGCAAACTGTAGTCACTGCAGATACATGTCAGAAATTTGCACTGTCTTGTTTAATGGTAGGAAGAAGAAGATTTGATGTAGCCCATTGGTGAGATTAGTTAGGACTTCAATGAGATGTACTGAATGGATATAAGGTAGTTGCCAATCAATGTTGAGGTTTTGAAGTTGCCACTTAAGACTTAAGGGATAAGAAGGAACGATCCAGAATATTTTTCTCAACATTGGGAATCTGATATTTTTCATTACCACTGTAATTTCCTATCTTCCCTGCCATCACTCACGGTATACCAGAATGAATTAAATTTTGCCCATGATTTCAAAATGTTCTTGATTTACAGCAAAATGTGCTCAGGGTGAAGGAAGCTATAATATCATGGTATGAAGACTACACCCAGATCATTTGATCTCCGAAAGCACTTCAAGTGAGCAGCTTGCAATTCTATGGCAAAATAGTTTTCCTGCAATTGTTTATGTGCTGGACAGTTGGAAAATCTAATAATTCTTCATCCCTGGCTCAGTGTGGGGTTATTGAAAAAACATTCAGAGAGATAACACAGTAAGGGTGTGAACATGGTAAGATGAATCATAAACGCATTCTGAAACCTAACTCACTATGATCACACTCAATTCTGGATTACTCACAGCATAGCTAGGGACATCTAAGTCTGCTCTCACCAGAAGGGTAAGCAAGTATGTGCTCCACTCTGCCACACTCATCCTCCAATCTTCTCAACTGCCAGCAATTTTCACCAGCTGCTCGTGCATTAGGCCTGACAGCTGGCCTGGCTACAAGAAAGCCCCAAGAAACAGAATAAAACAATTCTAACAGGAACCTGCTGTTAAATGCAATACAACTTTCCTGGTCACAGACAGATACCTCCCGCTGCGTCTTTGTAATTCCCGGACTCAACAGCCTGAAGTTTTGCATGGAACTATTTCTCTGAGAAAATGATGCTGCAAGCACAAAATCCTGCCTCTAAACATCTGTGCCATTTTCAAGGGACAGTAGGGGGAAGAATGCGGGCAACTCCTAATGTTCACATCAGACTTCATGGAAATCACTTTCTATATTAAAGTGCAGATGCTTTCAGCCAGATCTTATTTTCGCTAGTGGAATGTCCAAAACATGACATGTATGATTGAGACCTGTGAGAAGTAGGTCCAAAACCTTACCAGAGTTCCTTGGAGAGATAAGATACCTTTCTGGATTTAGTCCAGGAACACATTTGAAAAACGATAGGTGTCTTTTGAATATGTACTTTTACACATGAAAAACATTGGATCCATCAAAGGGAACAACCAAGGCATTTAAATATCCTGACTGTTAAACAATAAAAAACTTTTTAAAAACTAACTTGCTATTTCATTCTGTCTGTTGATGTATAGGATTAATGCTGCATGACTGATTTCACAAGCTACTATCACAATGTTCTGCTTGTCAGTTCACAGCTGGACTGACAACTCTAAGTGTTTATAAAGCTTTTGAAGTGGGACTACGAATGGATTAAAGATTTGAAGGATCTAAAATGTAGTGAACAGGTTTTTAACCAATAAGAATGTTTTTGTCGAAATAGACACTAAAGAACTTTATACTGGATTAGTGGTGCTGGAAGAGCACAGCAGTTCAGGCAGCATCCAACGATCAGCGAAATCGACGTTTCGGGCAAAAGCCCTTCACATGAAGGGCTTTTGCCCGAAACGTTGATTTCGCTGCTGGTTGGATGCTGCCTGAACTGCTGTATTCTTCCAGCATCACTAATCCAGTATTTGGCTTCCAGCATCTGCAGTTATTGTTTTTACCTCACTAAAGAACTTTATTTAATCTGAGTATATACTGAGGTATGCAGATGGTAAATACGAAGCGAGATACCACGGAGGGTGGAAGAATTAGGAGTGTTGGGTGAGGAGTATATAGAGCCATGGGGGCATGTTGAGTGGCATGAGCCGGAATGAATGGAGCAAGGAGATAGTGAGAGTGCATGGGCGGTGAGGCCTATTGGCTGCCGGGCTGTTCTATGTTTTATTCCTTTATTTTACTTCCTGCAAAATGTTGAAGTTCCAAGGTAATGTTTTCTTCAAGCCTGCTTCCACATCTGGAAGTCTTAAAATACTTTCAAATCTCACAAATGCTAACTCCAATAATGTATACATTGATCACAGAGAAAATTAAAGCTGTATCTTGTAAAACTTACCAATAACTGCAAATGAAAAGAGTGATAGTTGTTTTCCTAGCTTGTCCATACTTTTTTGTAATGGGGTCTTTGGAGCCTAGATATAATAGATAAAAATAAAATCAATATTTCACAGATTATCGGTTTAAAGGTCTTTCATTTTAAATGATCATAAATTTTTAGACATAATTTAATAATTAACAGAAGTACTATTAGCCTGGATATTTGTTTTATTTTTAATTATTTTATTTGCATTTCTAATCAATGGTTGAGGAAGAGAAACCAAGGTAAGAAAACAAAAGTAAGAAAATAACTTGCCAGTTTATAAAAAAATACCAGAGAAGATTTTGCTATGGAGGAATCAAGTTCACATGTTTTGGGTTGAATTTCTCCATAGGCTTCAGGGCCATTTTCTGATACCAAATTGGGGTTCTGAGTCCACAGGTGCTAGAGGTAAGACTGGAGAACAATCTTTCCAGCGCTTATTCAACACTGCACTTGCCATCTAATAAATGACAAAAAAAACTGCAGACACTGGAATCCAAGGTAGACAAGCAGGTGGCTCGAGGAACACAGCAAGCCAGGCAGCATCAGGAGGTGGAGAAGTCAACATTTCGGGTGTAGCACCTCTTCAGGATTGGGGGTTCCTTTCCTCCCCACCTCCTTTATCTGCAGCTTCCCTTACACACACCCTCAGTTCTGAAGATGGGTCACACTCAAAACGTTGACTTCCTGATGCTGCCTGGCTTGCTGTGTTCTTCCAGCCTCCTGCTTGTCTACCATCTAATTAATGACAGCAGAAAAGCTCACAAAACTGCCAATCCAATCATTAGACCAGCAGATCTGTAACCCCAAAAGCCCCATTAGACAAAGTGGAAGCTGCTGAGGAAGGTCAGGAGGCAAGGGTGATACCTGAATAGGCCCAGTGGCAATTATATAAAGAAGGATCCAACTTGCTTGGGTTCAGCTGCAATAGTTCTCCTTTATGGATGCAAGGGATGCAGCTCAGCCTTGGTGGAGTGGGACCATATGTTCTGAGGGCACCCCAGTCTGCTGCAGAAAGGATGTCTTGAATGAGCAGAATGCCACTAAGATGCTGGCAAGGCTACAAAAGGTCACCCCTTCCTGGTGCCTAAACTATGCTAATTGGCTACTCACCTCCATGGTCACCCCTGAGAAACTTCCTCAGCAGCGGCAATGCATCAGGGAGCCATTTCAACATGGCTCCCCGTTATTTTCCTCATCCCACCCCAAAAATCCAAGCTGACCAGGGCGAGAGCAGGAAAGTTTAGTCCAATGCATCGGAGCAACATTTATTATATGAACAACAAAAGGAGAAGAAACATCAAAGTTACACCCTTTCTACAAAGACTGTGAATATGGAAAACTAACTGTAAAATGCCAGAAGAAAATTTAGCCTTCCAATTTCTTTTGATTCCTACTTTTTTAAAAAGGCAAGAAATATTTGTGAGGGGGATCAAAATCCCACTTCAAGCATCTGATCAGGCCTTCGTCAGTGGGGTCAGATACTCAGTAAAAAGCTCCTTTATTTTCCACTAAACAGTTTGCTTCCAAGCAGTGGGTGGCACGGTGGTTAGCACTGCTGCCTCACAGCGCCAGAGACTCAGGTTCAATTCCCGCCTCAGGTGACTCTCTGTGTGGAGTTTGCACATTCTCTCCGTGTCTGTGTGGGTTTCCTCCAGGTGCTCCGGTTTCATCCCACAATCCAAAAATGTGCAGGTTAGGTGAATTGGCCATGCTAAATTGCCCATAGTGTTAGGTGAAGGGGTAAATGTAGGGGAATGGGTCTGGGTGGATTGTGGGTCGGTGTGGACTTGTTGAGCCGAAGGGCCTGTTTCCATACTGTAAGTAATCTAATCTAAATCATGGTTTCAGTCTATTTTGTTGTTGTGCAAGTGCATGCCCAGTTAATTCCCACCAGCTCTGTACAAGGAATCACAAATTGTAATCAAATAAACAGTGGCCATTTCTCATCTCAGCGAGGGTGATAAAAGAAATATTACAGGGAGAGAATTTCCAGGCCAAGTTATCCTGTCATTTGCATTGAATGTATCCAATCTCTTTTGACAAATCTCAGATTGACATATCACATCTATAGGCAATACTATTAAAAAATGAATGGTATATACCTCTTCAGCTTGCATCATTTTAAATACTTCTCCAAACTCAGAGTTTTCACCAGTTCCAATCACAATGCCCTGGACAGAAGAAACAAGCAAAAATAACTTCACAATGGCACATCATACATATAAAAAAATCAAAGATTTGCAAATACTGGAACTCAGGAACGAAAACAGAAATCACTGGGAAAACTCAGCAGGTCAGGCAGCATCTGTGGAGAGAGAGCCGAGTTAATGTTTGCAATATGGTTCTGAGTTACAAGTCCATTACGACTATACCACTGCCTCAGTACTTAAGATCAAGATAGCACGGTGGCTCAGTGGCTAGCACTGCTGCCTCACAGGCACCAGGGTCCCAGGCTCGATTCCAGCCTCGGGTGACTGTCTGTGTGGAGTTTGCACATTCTCCCCATGTCTGCGTGGGTTTCCTCTGGGTATTCCGGTTTCCTCCCACAGTGAATTGACCATGCTAAATTGCCCAGAGTGCTAGGTGCATTAATGAGAGGGAAATGGGACTGGGTGGTTTACTCTTCAGAGGGTCGGTGCGGACTTGTTGGGCCGAAGGGCCTGTTTCCACACTGTAGGAAATCTAAAAGAAAGATTCGTGACAATTCAGAGTAAATCTTGGAAGTAGGTAAGAAACATCCTATAAAAGAGAAACCAGTACTTCGAGGATCTGTACTGGCGTGTACATGGGGAAGGCTGCAGGGCAGGTCAAGTGGAGTGGAATCCCTCAGATTCCAGTACTATGTCCTATTACCACTTCTAAATTAAGAAGATTTAGATTCAGAAGTTGATACCAAACAAGGAAAGATGAGTTGATTTTGAGGAGGCATCTCAAGAGCTGAAAAAACAGTTTTGGGGCAGATTTCATCAGTAAGTGAAACAAATTCAGGGGAAATGTGCTACATAATGCAGACAAGTGGAAGGGAGGGAAAAGAATGGAAATAAATGGTCCGTGAATATTACCAAAGCAGTTGAGGATAAAATTTCAAATGTGAACTTGCATAAAGCTCTCTTCCATTTCCTCAACCTAGTAAAGCAGAGGACTCACCAGTAACAACTTTATGTAAACAGTTCAACATAATCCCGAGGAATATGCTCAAGACTTGTTTCTTAGATTCCATAAAGAGTGAACTTAAAAATTAGAATAGATGTTGATTGTTTTTGACGTGAGCGGGTCTTTTTCCATGCTGGAGACAGCTACAACTCTATGACTCCAAAGGTGAAAAATTAAGTGCCTTAACTCTTTAAAAAGTTTAAAAATGTTCACCCTGAGGGCAGCAATCAAAACAGTAAACATAATATGTCAGAATATGACTAAAACTGCAAAATAATATTTTAATGAATTCGTAGTTAGGTCATATAACACTCTCACACACAAATAAACAAGGGTGTGTATTAAGAGTACCCAAGAAGCTCAAATGACATTAAAGAGGCATCAGAGTACAGACTCATAGAATCAGAGTAGGTCAAGAGTTTACCGATAAACAAGTAGTGGCAATAATAACTGCTGATGTTCAAAATTCAATCAGAATCAGCAAAATAATTAGAACAACCTTTATTAATATCTAAATATCTAACAGAATGGAGTAGCGAGCAAAGCAATTTGATAATATCAAAACTTTTCACCTGCCTTTCTAAAAAAATTTTTTCACTAAACCAATGACATCACATGAAATAAGGTTTCAGGCATTAAAAAGTGCAAAATTCAGAGCAAAACAAAGTGTGGCGTCCTCTAGCAGATTTAAACTGTTTCTCACATTTTGTTTAGATAAAGGCTTTTCCACTTCTACTGTTGAAATTGTGGACAGAGTTATCACTTGGTCAACTGAATGAATCAGAAATCTCTCAGAAGGCATTAGTAACAAGTTATATAAACACTTCAGCATAATCCCCAAAATGTCCTCCAGACCTGTTTCTTAGGGTCTGTAAACAGTGTACATAAACAGCAACAATATATTTGGCAACTTGGCAAAGTAACAACAGAATGTTTATTTACAAATTGGTAGCTGAATTGGCCATTTATGCAGCATGTTGAATTGTGTTGTTCTCAAAGTCTGTCACTGTATCAAACAATGAAGAAGGTCTGTATGTCCTGCCAGTGCAATGAAACAGGATATCAATGCCATTAATGTCACCACTGTGCACCTTGATCAGTGGTTCTGCACCCATTCCAACTGTAAGTGCATGCATGGTGCAGCTGGCATCATTGTTGCACACATGTTCACTGCTGAACACCTACCACCTACCTGCTTGTCCTTCTCATCATCCTTTCATCTCTCTATTTACTGCTTTGATCCCTGTCACCACAGTGCTTTGCTTCCTGCCCCATCACATTTTTACACAGGACTCCCTTGTTGTCCATTTGGCACCATATACAAAATCAAAATATTTCATTAAAAAGACCTTTCATTTACACCCTTCCCCATTTTCAGATAAAGTGGTTTGTCAAATAAGATTCATAGCACCTTGGCTCAGAGTGATTTTTCTCTTGCAATCTTCTGCCCTTCACTTCACCAATTATGCAACTGTGATATTTGTTATCCATATCAGGGTGATTGCAAGGCTAGAAAGGCAATACCTGCCACTTCGGGGACCTGTCAGTATTCACTCCATCAGTGCCATATTTAATCATTCAGCTATTGACCACTTCAGATACTGCAAAGACCACCACACTGTGACACATGACCATGATGGCCAAGCATTCCCTGCTTCAGAGCAAAGATGGTGCTAGGAGATGGGATGGTTAAGGGTGCTTTTACTCCAGCTGACCACCCTCAGAGGACTGTGCCATCAGACCTAGCCAGCTTGGACCCAACTTGCAAAATGGATCAATGTTGATGGAGAAAGCATAGCAGTGTCGAAAGAAGGTAAATTATCTTCTGTTCTCTGGTTGTATCTGCCCTCTGCTCCCTCACTATCAGAGGATCATCAGTCACTCTAATTTTGCAACTGCATCAAAGGTCATGAACTTCAACTCTCACCATTACACGCATCACATCCATTTGACTATTCTCACCAATTGTGAAAAAGGTGTATAAAATATTAGCATTTTGGAATTTGTATTTTAAAGTAGAGGTAAAATAGCAGTGTGGTTTCAATTCTGTTCAGTTCTTTTTAAAAAGATCAGGAAGTCATTAGGAGCAACAAACTAATTAAATCATTTTTGTGACTTCAGTTAAGTGCCAAGCAGGATACCTGTGATGTTAACTGATGAAGCGTTGACAGTGTTTTTATGACAAATAGAAAAAGTAGATGAGTACTGCTGAGAATTTTGAATTCAGCTCAGAATCTGGTTTCAGTTCAGGCGAAGAGTTTCACCTGAGGAGTGCTTTTGTTTGTGAAGTCTCTCAGCTGTAAGTTTGTGTCGAACTCTTTATATTATCAGACCTGAAAAGATGTTTATTTGATCAAAGGCGGAAAGAAATCATTGGGCCATCACACTTCAAGAGAGTTAGGTAAGAAAGAAATTAAAGAGTCAAATAGGAATGACACTTCACTGGGATTGAGCATCTGTAAAGGGGATTGTTTGGAAACAGGCTGAAACTCTGCTTTGCTGTTTATGTTATAATCTTTCTAAATTGTCACACATACACATATACATATCAAACTTCTTTGTGTGTAATAAACTGGTGATCTTTGATTAAATAACATTGGCAGCCCCATGTGAATATGTTCTCAGTGACTAACTGTCAAGCTAACCAACTGCAAAATTTTTCTTATGATCTATCAGCCAGTTTTTACTCTGGGATTTGATTTGTCTAACATTACGACTGGCTGGGATTATAAATTCAATTTCAATCACCCAAAATAGTAACCCTCTCTGCTCTATGTGAGTCCTACTCACTCACTGGGGACAATTCGGTGAGGCAATGGTTAGCACTGCTGCCTCATAGCGCTAAGGATCCGGGTTCGATACCACCCTTGGATGACTGTCTGTATGGAGTTTGCACATTCTCCCTATGCCTGTACGGGTTTCTTCTGGTTGCTCCAGTTTCCTCCTACAGTCCAAAGATGTGCAGGGCAGGTGGATTGGCTGTGAGATTACAAGGATAGGGTAGGGAAATGAGGGTCAGTATGGACTCCATGGGCTGAATGGCCTGCTTCCACACTGTAGGTATTCTATGAATTCGTCACTGTTCCTGCATCACTACTAACCATTTTTACACCCATTTCTACCGCCCTTAATCCCTTTCTTTGTCTCAGTACAGGAAGAAATTACCTATATCTGGACTGCAGGCTGGCAGACATCAGGCTTCTCATTCTGTATAAGGAGATGATCCTCAGTCTAACCAGAGAAAAGGACACCCACTCATGTAGGGACAGGGAGACCAATGGACACTCGAGCCACTCAGCTTCATTGTGTGCTGCTGCTGCGTCCCATCAAAACCAATACGTAATCTGCACAAGTTTTTATCCATCTTACACATCTAATTTCCACTCTTCTCTGAGGCAGGAGTATTACCCAGTGAACCTCCATGAGGAAGATGTCAGCATGAGAAGCCCTCAGCTCCACTCATACCTTTGAGGAGGAAGCTGCTGAACACTCAGAGGATGCACTAGCAAGGCTTTCATCTGCACCCTCCACCAACTTAAAGACTTTAATCTTTTTATCAGTTAGACTCAGGAGTACAGTCGGGTGAATACATGAGATGACATTGCTCTATAGCTGGTTGAAGGATAAACATCCAAGGTCTATCACTTCAAATTCCCCTCCCACTACCCCAAGGACATGCAAGTCCTGGCCTCTTCCACTGCCAAATCCAAGCTACCCACCAACTGAGGAAGAACGCCTCATCTTCCGCCTTGGGATGCTTTAACCACATGGCATCAACATCAATTCCACTAGTTCCCAAATCTCCCTTCCCCTTACCTCATCCCAGATCCAACATGGCACCACTTCTTGACCTGTCCAACCTGTTCATCTTCCTTCCCACCTATCCGCTCCACCCTCCCCACTGACCTATCACAATTACCCCCCCCACCCCCGCATCCACCTATCGCCATCCCACCAACCTTTCCCCCAGCCACATCCCCACCTCTCTATTTATCTTTCATCCCCATTTCCCCTCCACATTCCTGATGAAGGGCTTACTTCCTCAGATGCTGCCTGATCTGTTGTACTTTTCCAGTGCCACATTTTTCCACTCTAGCAATCAGGGTACTATCAGAGACCAGTTACTGCTCAGTGCAAGGCCACTATGATGGTTCTCTACACCATCAAAAAAATGGTCTATTTCATACCACAGACCACAGCATTACACACTTATAGTTCAGTGTGTAAGTGCGGCAGCTGTGAAGCATTCTCTCCCAGTGATAGCTTTGGAACATGCTTGTTAAAACATAACTAAGTGTCACTTTTAAACACCTTTGTCGAATTCAATTTTTTTAGCTGACATGACAAGGAGATAATTAGTGCCCACATGTAATGATCATGATTGATAGATTCTTAATTCTGAATGTGCATTCTTCGACACTGAATGACCTGCTGATGAATTGCAAATTGAAGCCAAATGGATCACATTACTGAATTACGAAAGACACAGTTATTGCAATCACACCTAGAAGAGCCTCCAATTCCAAAAATCTTACACCCCCAGCCCAAAGAAAGATAATGTCACTTGTTCCACCCACTTTGTAGATGATGGTAGTCATTTTTTGTTATTGCACGGTTGAGCTTGATCTGCCGTTTCAAGGTTCCAATTTTGTTTCAGTGAGTGAGCTGCAGGCTCTGTCTATGACACACAAACTCCCCCCATCCTTCATGTTGCTGTCCCTGTGGTCCCTACGACTATTTCACTCACCCTATTTCAGTTCAGCCCCTTTATATACCCTCAGAGTTCATGACATTAGAAATTCTAATGCCCTTGATAGTGCTAAACCCCCACCCCCCACCATAGAGGTCAGAGTTACCATAAGCTGTTTGAATACCCTTTCCAGAGCTCCCAGTCCCTTCCTGTTCATAAAGTGGTCCCACAGTGCTATCTACAATTTACCCCATGACTGTCAACATTCTGTCAATTATTCCTGAACAGTGAGGTCTATCCCTAGGCTTTATGTGCCTGCTTTCCACAGGAGTCCATGGACTGCTCCCTGAAAAGCCCTGACTTGAAGTGACCAAATCCCCAGTGTCTAACAGTAGCTTTCTTCCTGGACTGACTTGGCAGGCCAACTAAGACTGACCAGCCACCTGACTGATATCTCCACAGCACCTCAATTGACATATCTGTAATGGCCCAACCAGTTGCATTTGACCTACAGGATGAATCGTGACCCAATCCCTCAACTACAAAGACACGGAGCCCCAGACATATCTATCCCTCTATTCTGGATTAGTGGTGCTGGAAGAGCACAGCAGTTCAGGCAGCATCCAAGGAGCAGCGAAATTGACATTTTGGGCACAAGCCCTTCATCAGGAATAAATCCAGAATCTGGTTTCCAGCATCTGCAGTCATTGTTTTTATCGATATCTATCCCTCTAGGCTAAAATGAGGACTGCAGATGTGAGATAAGAGTCAAGAGTGTGGTGCTGGAAAAGCACAGCAGGTCATACAGCATCTGAGGAGCAGGAAAATTGACGTATTGGGCAGAAGCCCTTTATTAGGAATATCTGTCTCTCTGATTGTGCAGTGCTCTCTACCATCACAAACTGCCTGGCACTGCCTCTGCACTCTGCAATGCAATGCAATGAAGCACAGAAGGCCCCATGTGTCAAGAAAGCAATATAACTGACATGGAAGCCTGCAGTCTTTACATGAGTACATAAGTCAATAATTGTCCACTAAGAAAACAAGTGAAGTATACAGATTCTAGCAGAATTCTAGTCAGGACAAAGTGAGTGAGTGCTCAGAAAACAAGCCAAGAACCATGAGATGCATCCAATGCAGATACATGAGATTCATGTATGTTCTGCACACATTGTGACCAAGCAGATACATGCAAATTCTAGATGTCCCTGAGCACCAACATAATGTTGAAGGGCTGAAGTGATGTGTGAGTTGCCTGACAGCACTCAGGCTGTTGTGGGTGAGACTAGTAGTTTGACAATACCACCTTGCATTGACGCAGGTTCAAGGAGGCTGGTGGCTGTGGAGCCTGCAGGGACTTTGTGGTGAAGGAACAGTTGGATGGGACAATTATTCACGTGAGGAATTTGTATCACCTAACTTCTCAGGTAGGAGAGGAAAACAGGAAGTAGCATCTAAATTAGGATAGTTGGGGCTTTAATGAAAGTTTAATGCTTGGAAATAATGTTGTTACTCAATGGCAAGATTCCAAAGCCACTTTTTATAGCTTGTGGGGAAATAAAATGTTTCTCAATGTGGGATTCTGACCTATTCATTATCTCTGTATTGTCCCAAGTTTCTTACCGTTGATCATGCCACATGAGGAAGATTCTGCTCTCTGAACCACAACTGGCTCAATTTAAATGTTCCTTGATCCAGAAAGATCACAGGCACTGGGTTTGCATTTGTGGTGAGTGCAACCCCTCCAGTCACATTGGCATCAAAGGTAGCCATGAGAAACAAAAACAGAAGTTTGGGAGAAACGAGAAGAAAACTGGTCACCTGTAAACTTGTAGGAGGAGTCAAAATGATGGCATGGTGACTCAGAGATTAGCACTGCTGCCTCACAGCACCAGGCACCCGGGTTCGATTCATGCCTCGGGCGACTGTGGGGCGTTAGCACATTCTCCCTATGTCTGCATAGGTTTCCTCTGGGTGCTCTGGTTTCCTCCCATAATCCAAAGATATGCAGGTTAGGTGAATTGGACATGCTAAATTGCCCATAGGCAAATGTGTAGGTTAGGTGCATAAGTCAGGGGGAAATATAGGGTAGGGGAATAGGTCTAGGTGGGTTACTATTTGGAGGGTTGGTGTGGACGTGTTGGAATGAAGGGCCTGTTTCCACACTGTAGGGATTCTAGATGCAACTAATGGTTTCCTGAAATTCTTTTAAATTCATTTGCAGGACATAAGCATCAGTGTTTTTGCCAGCATTTATTATCCAATCCTAATTACCCAGACAGCAATTCAGAGTCAACTACATTGCTTTAGATCTGGAGTCACAAATAAGCCAGATTTGGTAACAACACTAGATTTCCTTCTTGAAACGACTTAGTAAACCAGATGGATACATTTGACCACAGTTACCATTAGGCTACCTTTTTATAAAAATTCCAGATTTCTATTTGAATGCTAATTCACCATCTGGGATTCACACCCACATCCACAGAACATTAGGCTAGGAGTTGCTGGGTTACTTGCCCAGTGACATTACCACTCCACCACTGCCTCTCCTTATCCAAGGTTACTCACTTATCCCCTTGCAACACATAATGTGCAGATTTATTTTTGCAGCAGTTATATAAGTGGAAGGTGTTTATGTCTTTATCTGCGTGCACAGTTGGCACACTACTCACGTACTTTAAAAGAGAGTTAGCAAGGGAGATGCGCTGGAGTAATAGCTGCATACTAAACTATTACATGTTTTAAAACACAAATTTCAATCTAAAATGAGCAACATTACAACTGATTTGCTCATTCTGGAGGTGATTTCCTATGTAGTATAATTACAGTAGACAGGGTGTGTTCTGCCCACTTAAACAAATCAGTGTGAGGTTTATTTATTCCTTGGGGCTATTTCATAAGCAATAAAGAGGCTTCACAGCAACAACAACACCAGCATGGTTACAGAAAAGTAGGAGGCTTCTCAGCCCATCATGTCTGTGTTGGTTGTCTGAAAGAGCAATTCACCTCATGCCACTCCCTTGCTTCTTCCCCACAGCCTTGCACATTCTTCCTACAATTGTCCAACTCCCTTATGAATGCTGCAATTGAACAAGCCTCCACCACACTGTCAGCATGGCCTGTTCCAGGTCCTAAATACATACTGCGTGAAAAGTGTTAACCTCATGTGGCCATTGTCAATTATCTTAAATTCATGCTCTCTCATTCTCAATCCTTCTACCAATTAGAACAACTTATCCATGACCTACTTTGTTCAGATCTCTTGTGGTTTTGATAACCTCAAGCAAATCTCTTCTTAAAAATCTCTTCCCCAAGGAAGACAGTTCTAACTTATCCAATCTATCTCTGGAACTGAAGTTTTTCAGGCCTAGAATCATTTCTGTGAATCTTTTCTGTACCTTCCCTAATGCTCTCAAATCTATCTAAAGTAAAATTATAGAGTCATAGAGTCATACAGCACAGACACAGACCCTTCAGTCCAACTTGTTTGCACCAAACAGACATCCCAATTTGACGTAGTTCCATTTGCCAACATTTTACCCATATCCCTCTAAATCTTTCCTGTTCATACGCCCAATAAATATTGTAAGATGCCTTTTAAATATTGTCAGAACTGGATGCAATACTCCAGCTGAGGCCTTTCGAAATTTAGCTAATTTTCTTGCTTTTGTACTCTATCTTCCTATTCATCAAGCTTAGGATACTATTTGCATTATTAATCATGCTTTCCATCCATCTTGCCACCTTCAATAATTTGTCCATGTAGTTCCCTCTGCTCCTGTGCTCCCTTTGGAATTGCATCCTTTATGTTGTCTCTTTGTGTTCTTCCTATCAAAATGCATCACTTCACACTTATCTGCATTAAATTCTGTCTACTACTTTTTCACACTCTCCACCTCACTGTCCATGTCTTTTTGAGGTTTTACACTATCTGCCTCAGAGTTCATAATGGTTCCAAGTTCTGGACCTCATCTACAAATATTAAATTCAGTCCTGGACACCAAGACCTAGGACATTAGTCTATATCAAAATGTTTAGGGAACCCAATGTCGGCTACTGACTACGTGTGTTCAATTCATTGTTTCCAAGGAGAACACCTTCTAGTTACTGAAGTAAAGCAATGCCACACAGCTCTTTGAAAGAGGAATATAACTGCCTAGCAGGTAAAGAGTATACAATTATGGTTTTGTAGAGTTTGATTTATCAGACTGATTCCATTATCAGATTAGTTTTATTCTTAAATAGTTTGAAAGCAGCTTTTTTGTCTAGTGCCTCTTCAAATCAGAGAGTCACAGAATCAGAAACAGATCCTTCAGTCCAGCTCGTCCATGCCAAACACATATCCTAATCTAATCTTTGCCAGTATTTGGCCCATATCCCTTTAAACCCTTCCTATTCATATACCCATCCAGATTCCATTTAATTGTTGTAATTTTACCAGCCTCCACCACTTCCTCTGAAAGCTCATTCCATACACACGCCACCCTCTGGGTGAAAGAGTTGCCTCTTAGGTCCCTTTTAAATCTTTCCCCTCTCACCCTAAACCTATGCCCCTTAGATCTGGACTCCACCAACCTACAGAAAAGAACTTGTTTATTTATCCTATCCATGCCCCGCATGATTTTATAAACCTCTATAAGGAGACCCCTCAGCCTCTGACACTCCAAGGAAAACAGCCCCAGCCTATTCTGGAAGAGAATAGAACAAAAATGAACTAAATTAATATCTAAAAAACTGAGATGGAGAAACAATTTCAAGAATAGGTGACAGAATTAAAAATTATTCAACTGTGCAATGTCTCAAGACTTTTAAATTCCTCTTCAGCCAAATGTACATTTTAGCTTGAGAAAATAGTAATTTATTAAAGTAGATACCTTTCCATTCCCACACCGTACAAGTGTTCCCATGAATGCAATGTTTTGAAGAGAAGTCAGATCCCCAGCTTCTGTTAAGGTTGCAGCACTTTTGTTACAAGCTTCTGACTCCCCTGTGAAACTTGATTCATCAATCAACAGATCAACAGCCTAAATTAAAACCAATAAACTAGTTAGTTTTAATACCTAGGTGGAAATAAAAATTTCAAAATTAATAGGGGATTTCTATTTGTTAATAAAATGCTAGTGCATAAACAGAAATTGCAATCATTAGTTGAAATATAAGTTTCTGGCACTTACAGTCATAGAGATGTACAGCACAGAAACAGACCCTTCAGTCCAACTTGCCCTAGCCGACCAGATAAATGAAATTAGTTTAGTTCCATTTGCCAGTATTTGGCCCTTATCCCTTTAAATCCTTTCTATTCATGTACCCATCCATGCCTTTTTGACATTTTAATTGTATCTGCCTCCACCACCTCCTCTTACAGCTCACTCCATACAAACATTACCCTCTGTGTGAAAACAAATGTGCCATAGGTCCTTTTAAAATCTTTCCCTTCTACCTTAAACTTATGCCCATAGTTTTGGACTCCGTAATCTGGGGAAAAAATCTTGACTATTCACCCTCATGATTTTATAATCCTCTATATGGTCACCCCTCAGCCTCTGACGCTCTACGGAAAATGGCCCCAGTCTATTCAGCACCTCCCTGTAGCTCAAACACTCCAACCTTGGCAATATCTTTGTAAATCTTTTCAAAACCCTTCCAAGTTTTAACTAATGCACCTTAAACAGCAATTTTTTTAAAAAAGTTCTATACTGTAAAATAGATTAAAGATCTAAAAACCATAGACGTTTACTTTATTATGCATTGTCACATTGCAATTACCATTTCAGTGCATGCATTTTAGCTGCAACTGGGCACAAGTGCATTATTTAACTCTTGCTCCTTTCTCTTGACTTATCTTAGACCCTTCTCTCCCATTTAGCACCTGTCTGTCACTGGGCTATATCGTTTTACATTTTTGTCCTTTCTCATACTTTACCCATCGGTTTCCTTGCTTCTCCCTCAAATCCCCACTCTGATCAATGACCTGCTGTCTAACTTTCCAAACTCATTTTTCTGGGAATTAGAGCTGTGTAAAATCATTCAATGTTTAGACAGTGAAAGTAGAGATAAATTATTTCCAACAGCTGACGGGTCCATAACCAAAGGCTACAGATTTGAGATGATTGGTAAAACCAAAGATGATGGAATCAAATTCATGGCCTTCAAAAATGAATTGGAGAAAAGCTTGCCAGGATATGGGAAAAGAGCAAGGAAGTTGGATGCACTTGATTGCTTTTCAAAACAGTCAAAACAAACTCAAAGGTGAAATGGCCTCTTCATGTGCTGCATTACTCTCTGACGATGAAAGGAGCAACATGAGCATAAGATACCATCAGAGCCTCATGATATGTATTAGGTCTTCAATTGGAAAAGTGTATAGGAACGAGCAAAACAGTAGAACAGCCACTTTTTGTTTTTGCATGAATTCTTTACAACATACTCTGGCTTGGAAAAATTATTCCTTTGTAAACGAAACACCAACTTAAAGTTACATAAAGTCATGAGGGGCATTGATAAGGTAGCAATGTTTTTTTTTTCCCCTAAGATGGGGAGTTCAAAACCAAGGAGCATATTTTAAGGTCAGAGGAGAAAGATTTAAATAGGACACAAGGAACAAACTTTTTTACACACAGAGCAGTTAGTCCATGGAATGAACAAGCAATGGAAGTGGTGGACGGAGATACAGTCACAACATTCAAAAGACATTTGGATAATTTCATTAATAGGAAAGGTTTGGAGGGATAATGGCTAAATTCACGCAGGTGGGACTAGTTTAGTTTGGGAACATGGTCAACGTGGACTAGTTGGACCAAAGGGTCTGTTTCCATGCTGTATGACTCTATGGCTCTATATCAGAACAGGTTTGGATTTGAATGCACAATAAAGACAATTTCTTTAAAATGACCTTCTCTTGTACAATTAAAGAAACAGTGCTAACACTGCAACCTTACATGTGTAAACAAACCTGAAATTCAATGTCATGCAAACTATTATCAATATTACAAGCAATAAAAACACAACTGATTCAACACATTTCCTGCAATAGAGAAGTACAAGGAAAATCTACCACAATTTAACACTCGAAACCTTCCAACAAATTGGTAGTAAATCCATTGGAGATTTGGTCAACAAACACAAACCACTTTCTGTTGAATGAGGAAAATGCATCACCTGAATAAATGGATTAGTGTCTTCTGGTTTACAGCATCACATCCATTACCCACTTTAGTTTTTTCTGAATAGTGTTGATATGGAAAATGCATTTACACTTATCAAGATTTCACAATAATGACTGAGCCGATATCTAGATGGAGAGTTCATAGTTTTAGGATAAGGGGTGAGGGATTTAAAACAGAGATGAGAAGAAATTACTTCTCTCAAAGGGCCGTAAATCTGTGGAATTCACTACTCCAAAGTGAGCTGGGTACTGGGACATGGAGTAAATTTAAGGAGGAGATAAGCAGATTTTTAATTAGTGATCAGTTAAAGAGTTACGGACAGCGAGCAGGAAGGTTGAGGCTGAGATACGACCAACCATGATTGTATTAAATGTTGGAGCAAGCTCAAGGGACTGAATTACCTTGTCCTGCATCTTGCTCCTATTTTCTTATTTTAGCATGTTCCCCATCTTGTCCCACCAAGGAAGAAGTCATTCAAGACCCCGCCAGTGTAAAGCTGACTGCCCTGCTCAGCGGAGTTTCTGTCACCTCAGGCAGAGACTCCTGGCCCTCCTGAGGAGAAAATTCTGCTTTAGAAAGCTGCCAGCCAATCCAATTGTTAGTTCTGAAAGGTGGTCCCTATTGGGACAACAGCCAGAACGTGAAAAAGAGGATACTTTGGAAACCAGACTGAATTAAAGTCTGGGCTAACACAGGTGCTTGGTTGGTAGGTTCCAGTGAGTAGGTAAGATAGGTGGGGTATTGGACAATTAATGGTGGGGGGACAGTAAGATCTTACTCATGGGATTGTGAGGTGGGGGTTGACTTCGCTGGACACAGGTTTTGAAACCATCTTGCCCAGTAAAAGCTGCTGACTACCTACTTTGTCTGAGCCACTCCCTGATGTGGTGAAAATCCACCAGTAGTGGCAGGATGAGGCTCTTAAATGCCTATTGAATTGGGGTGAGTGGTTTACAGGCGACTCCTATTGTAACATAGGAGACAGGTCATACATGGTTGAGAATGTGGTCACCAGCCCACACACACTGTACCTTAGAAACCCCCCCCCGCCCTTTAGAGAGCTGTAAAATACTGCACCGGGTTTCAGTCGCTAATGCACTAGACACCAAAAATTTAGAAGCCTCAAAAGAAAAGGTGCAAAAACCTGTTTCAGATTTTCCCAATGCGCTAATATTTTTTGGGAGGGAAAGGTACGGGTGGCCAGGGAAGGGACATTGTAAAACAACTCAGTGAAATTGACCATAAAACTCAGTGTTCTGACTTCTGATTACCTGGTACAACAAACATAATTCCATGAGCCCATTATGCTGAACTTGTAGCTGAAAGAGGAACAAACTTTCTTTTACACTCTTAGAAGAAAAGCTGCTTTGTAAACAGACGCGAAAGTGGGACTAAATAAATAAAACTGGCTGATGTTTGTGGAGATACATTGGTAACTTAAGCAGATATAACTACCTGAATGTATATTGAAAAATAAAATTTACACTCTATATATAATGCTAGTTGTAAGATCCCAACCCTGTAAATGCAACGAAAGCTTCATAAACAACCCACAACTGACATTCTTCCCTTCAGCAGACACGCCATGCATATAGCCTAACTTTAAAATCTACCTGATTCACAAGTCAATTTTGTACTTGTATTGCAACTGCACATAACAAACCTATATTAACACCTAAAACATTTATATCCAGAAAAGTACCAGCAAAACACAAGGAAATATGTAGGAACAGCAAGCACTACATTATTCTCATAGTCCAGGAACCAAATTAGGGCAATTCGCCCACTGAGTCTGCATTGCCATTTAATAGCTTATTATTGATTTGATAATTCTCAACACCATATTCCTGTCTTTTCTCCATATCCCTTACCAATTAAAATGTCTATCCCTGCCTTCAGTATTCTTAACTATCCTAATTCAAAAGCCCTTTGCAGTGAAGATTTTCACAGATTCAGAGACAATTGAGAGAAGAAATTCCTCCTCATCTCTATATTAAATGGACAATATCGTACACTGAGATTATGTCTTCCAATCCTGGACTCTCCCAAATGAGGAAACAATCTCTCATCATCTAGGAGAAAGTAAGGACTGCAGACACTACAGATCAGAGTCGAGAGTGTTGTGCTGGAGAAGCACAGCAGGTCAGGCAGCATCCGAGGAGCAGGAGAATCAATGTTTCAGGCAAAAGCCCTTCATCAGGAATGAGGCTTGTGAGCCAAGGGGGTGGAGAGGTAAATGGAAGGGGAGTGGGGCTGGGGGGAAGGAGGCTGAGAGTACAATAGGTAGATGAAGGTGCGGATAATGGTGCTTGGTCAGAGAGGAGGGTGGAGCAAATAAGTGGGAAGGAAGATGGACAGGTTATGAGTGTTGTGCCAAGTTGGAAGGTTGAATCTGGGATAAGTTGGGGGATGGGAAATAAGGAAACTGGTGAAATCCACGGGGATCCCATGTGGTTGAAGGATACCAAGGCGGAAGATGAGGTGCTCTTCCACCCTTATCCCCTTATCCCAACTCTGTCTTCTATTAGTGAGCCAATCTTCTATCCATGAGGGTACCATCTATCATTATGCCATTGACAATAAAGATTTTTGTGCTCACTGCAAATTTACAGAATCATATAATCTTACTTGTTTGTTAGCACCGAGCACTATTGAGAAAATGTACTTATTTTTTGCAGCAATCAGCTATCTTGGAAGATGACAGACTGGATCCATGGTAGAGACCACTTTTGGATTTAACATTACTGTGGCCATAGAGGCTAATATGTTAGGGGCAATGCCTTCAATAGCTGGCATTGGTGAATAGTGTTAGCCCAAAGTTGGCTGATGATTTTTCCATCTGCCAGGCTCTCTTTTCAACTGGCTGACCATTTTTGTCCTCTGCTTTTTGCACACACCTTGCAGGCTGCTGGCCTTTCATGAATATTCATGAGTTTATCAATCATCAGTACAAAACTATAGGCCCCATATTTTGAAAAACTCATTCGTGTGATGTGAATGTCAGCGGCAAGGCCAGCTTTTGCTACCTAACTCTCATTGCCCTTGAGAAGGTGATGGTAAGCTTCCAGTTAATAATCAGTTGCTGTTCTGTGGACTTGCTAACCTGCTAGAAAGCTAAGAGCTTGGCTGTTGGTTAGCTCAGTTGGCTGGGCAGCTGTTTTGTGATACAGAGTGTACCAGCTACAATCACTGCAAAGGTCCTGCTTTCTCAGTCTTGCTCTTCACCTGTGGTGTGAGTGGGTCTCAGGTTTATCTCACTACCAGTTGTCTCTTTCTATTGAGCAAGTGGCACTATGGTAACTTTATCATTATCTCGAGTGTTAAAAACATGAAAGAAGACGAACCTCAAAGAGTCGAACATCTGCTGGGACTCGATCACCGACTGAAATGCACACAGTGTCACCCAGTACAAGCTCCTTTGCTAGCAAATGCTCCAGCTTACCTTCACGAATACTGAAAATGGGGAGACAGACAGACTAACGTCATTCTTTGAGCTATAAAGGCATAAACACCATAAAAACAAATTGCTTTTGATTACCCTTCTTTTGAAAGATTATCATCAACAACTTTGATGCATCTAGTTCTGGCTTATGGCCAGAAGTGCATCGGAAACACGATTTACACAGTCGCATGGAGTTATAGCCATGTTTTAATGGAGTTACAGAGTTACATTCTGGCAGCCTCTAGAAATGTCCCGTCCTCTGTGTCAGAGGGAGGATTGCTCCCACGTACAGTCATAGAGATGTACAGCATGGAAACAGACCCTTCAGTCCAACCCGTCCATGCCGACCAGATATCCCAACCCAATCTAGTCCCACCTGCCAGCACCCAGCCCATATCCCTCCAAACCCTTCCTATTCATATCCCCATCCAAATGTCTCTTAAATGTTGCAATTGTTCCAGCCTCCACCACTTCCTCTGACAGCTCATTCCATGCACGTACCACTCTCTGTGTGAAATATTCATGAAATATTCAAAGGTACAGTGGTACCTACCAGTTACATTCTGGAGGTATCAGTTTGCCTAGCTCTTGCAGAGACTTCTCAGATCGATACTCCTGAGAAAATAAACAGTCACTAGACAACACAAAATTTTAAAGTAATTGATTTTACAAAAGTTTCTACTGAACTTACAGCAAAAATAGCTTACCTGCACAAAAGCAACTGTGACAACGATTATTATAGCCTATAAAATGAATGAAATTAAGTTACTGAGTTGTACACAAAATACTTCCTGTTTCTCAAATGATAATAAAACAATTGCTTTTTTCAACGTGGTAGTTATAGAGTCATGGATTCATTGATTTGTACAGAATGCAAGCAGGCCCTTCGGTCCAACTTGTCTATGCCAACAAGAAAGCCTAAATTAATCTAGTCCCATTTGCCAGCACTTGGCCCTTATCCCTCTAAACCCTTCCTATTCATATACCCATCCAGATGCCTTTTAAATGTTGTAATTGCACCAGCCTCCACCACTTCCTCTGGCAGCTCATTCCATACACACACCACCCTCTGCATGAAAAAGTTGCCCCTTGGGTTCCTTTTGAAACTTTCCCCTCTCACCTCAAACCTATGCTTTCTAGTTTTGGACTGCCCTACCCTGGGGAAAACACCTTGGCTATTCACCCTATCCATGACCCTCACAATTTTATAAACATCTCTAAGGTCACCCCTCAGCCTCCAACACTTAAAAATCATCATTCAGACAGGTGGCAGCTGAATAATGCTGAGTTAGCCCAGTGGAGGTACACAATCTGCTAAGAACCCTCTCCATTTGCTTCTTCATGTTACTGATGCCCTCTTTGATGATGTTGAGACATTGGCAAAGGAGGAAGCTAAGGAAAAGAAAAAGACCACAACCCAAATCATAAGTGCTTGTTGCTATTTTCCCACAAGTTTAGAGAAATAAAATGCTTCAGGTAAATATTTAGATCAAGCTGACACATAGCAATGCTGAGGCTGCCAAAACCTGCCAACGAAAGAGGAGGGAGCAGCCAGTTCCTGAAGTGAATTGGTTTTCAGTAGAACTCCTCCTCAGTGCTACCCCCATCCCTTCAAGTAAGAAATCTTTGTTTTCTCAATTGCCTGTCTTCACTCTAATCCCAGACAACACATTCCAGACTTAACCACTCACTTTGTGAAAATGTTTCTTGCGTCGCTTTTACCAATTACTTTTTGTTTCAATAAGATCTGGAGGGAAGCTTTGACTGGATTTTAATGCATTTCTTGAGAGACAAATGATACACTATTTGTATGCACACATAAGAATATACTAACATAATTCCACCACAATGTTCATAAACAAATGACTTGAACAGGAGAAAAGAAACAGACAGTAAAACATATACTACAAAACTGGCATCTTAAAGAAAATGTAAAATATGTAGATATCACATTTAATTTACAAACTGCAAAAGTTCGAAATACTTTCTAAGAATAATTTAGGGATGGAAAACAAAGGTAATGCCTGCAACAATAAAACCAAATGGTTTATTTTACAATTTCAGCTCCTATACTATCACTGAAATGATTTATCTCCAAAAACGTAATTACATTGCAATTAACTGTAAAAGGTAGTGGCCAAGTAGCAACTCGTCCTTTCTCCTGTTTCTTTTTAGTATATTTATTCCTTTGTATATATTTTCTACTTCTGTAAACAAGTACATCCTTAAAAAAATTGCTCTGGCTAAATTAAGTTGATATTCAACTTGTCACACAGCTGAAAATGTCACATTGTATACAGAATGGCCTCAATGGATTTTCACTCGCATGGAAATCAGTTCCAAAGGAATTCTAAATCGACATGAGTATTGGGAGCAACTTGGTTAGTCCAAACATTTGGTATGTAACCTGCAGACAGATTTATCCCTGAAATATTAACTTCTCGTTTCTTCTCCAGTATACACGATGATGTATTAACTGTACTTTTCCAGCATTTCTGGGACAATCACTCCTGTAAGTAGATCTGCTCTTATTTACATTGCGAAGTTGACTCACAAAGACCAATATCTATTTATGACGAAGTGTGAGCCAGCAGATGTAACAATGTACTATCTTAATATAGGAACTGGTCATAGAACCTTTTTGTATTAGCCCTTCTCAAGTGTGACACTCAAGCTCTCAATAGACAGACCATTTACACACTAATGAGGTGAGGCCAGAATTGAAACAATGAATTGCTTTATTTCTTAGGATATGAGCAAACACAAGAGCAATATTTCTCATCAAACTCACTTAATTCAATCTGCATAACATGGCTCTATGTAAGAATACAAAATAGCGAATGTACTATGCTTCCCCACATCAGATGGTCACCACATCGGTTCATCTACTAATAAAACACAGAAAGAGGACAATTGGCCCATTGTGTCAATGCCATTTTTTTTGGCACAGTTACCACTTACTCCCAACTCCCTGCCCTCTCCCCGCAACTCTGTAAATGTTTCTTCTTGAAAAATTTATGTAATTTCCATTTGGAAGTTATAATATATCCTGCTTCCACTACCTCCTCAGTCTGCAAATTCCAGATCACAAGAACTCACTGCATTTGAAAAAGAATACTTTCAGACTTCCTGTTCTTTAAAAGCAAATAAGTTTGGCCTGTGTTTTCTCACTCGGGCCTGTATTCTAATCTTTTGGATCCTGATAAAATTCTGCATCAACAGCTTTCTGCTTAAAAATCTGTTGTTTTAAAGTTCTGTCCTTATTTTGTTTTCTAATTCTAAAAACTGATGGGGAAGAGGAAGCCCTGCTAAAAGCCAATTATCAGAGGCTGACATCTTTATCAATTGCTAAATTAGGTCAGCAATTCATAGAGCATTTTCACCTTGGAGAAATAACTTCAATATCTAGCTCATTAACATTTTAACCACTTCTCAGAATTTTGCTTTTTCAGAAGGAAGCTTCCACTTGCTTTTAAATCCCAATTTATAAATCTATCTGATATCCTTTCCATAGAAAACTGGCAACTCATTTCCTTCCCTCAACAAATACAAAGTCAAAATTATTTGCCAGATCATATTCACTAACAGAATGGACGATGTGAACATTTATACATACCAATGTTATGCTCACTGCATCTTCAATCTCTTTCGTGATGAGACTAATAACAGCTGAAGCCAAAAGCAACAGAATAAGGGGATTCTTGAACTAGGATTGAAAACAAAAATTAGCAAGTGTACTGAATATAGGATGTATCAAAATAAATCTAAGACTTGAATAAACTTGTCACCATTTGTGTATTCATGTAAAACAATTACGCGTCTGAATGGGATTAATGCAGCTGTAAAAGTTGACATCAAAATGTTTGTTTTTTTATACACTAAGCTTCCACTTTATCTTGTGACACATACTTTAATGAACAAAGCATTCATGACCATATTAGATAAGCAAAACTTCCTGACTTAAGAGAGGAAAATGCATTGTATAATATTGGTTCAAAGGGCCAAGGACATTTGAAATAGGATTGAAATCTTAGTTAAACAGACAAATGTTAACAGTACAAGAAGGAATAAGCTTCAATAACTGATATTGTCCGATGTCTTTATAACTGTGCTTACCAAAGTACACAAACACATCAGTTAACAGATTATTTAACACATGACAAATAGTGCTTAAAGTTGATTAACTTTTATCTCGCCATAATACCTTTCCTACATTTTGTAGCAACAAATTTACACAACTCTAAAAAATTTGATTCATCCATAAAGGTTACCAATTGCTGACCAACTGCATTTTTGTTGGAAATACAGATATTTTAAAGCAGTGGTTCTCCTAGCTAGACATTATTTGCGTAAAAAGTAAAAAAAATCTCAATAATCAAAAACTGCTTAGCTTTTGAAGAAATTAAAAATTTTATGAGCAACAACCCCAAATGAACCCAAATATCTCTGTCACACCAACATTTCCTCTTGAGCATAACTGCAAGGGACTAATATTGTCAGACTTATCCCTGTCCCATTTAAACTCTCATTCGATTCCACTTAGGATGCAACCAGATAACTTCATGGACAAAAAAAGACTGCAGATGCTGGAATCTAAGGTAGACAAGCAGGAGGCTGGAAGAACCCAGTGAGCCAGGCAGCTTCAGGAGGTGGAGAAGTCAATGTTTCAAGTGTAACTCTTCTTCAGGACTCATGAAGAAGGGTTACACCCAAAATGTCGACTTCTCCACTTCCTGATGCTGCCTGGCTTGTTGCATTGTTCCAGTCCTGCTTGTCTACCAGATCATTTCAAGCAGTTGTAGCTCTTGGCATCCTGGAGTTCCTCAAGGAACTCCCTTTGGTCCCTTCCTGCCCCCCCCCCCCCCACCATCACCTGTGGACCCTTCGCCAAAATCATACAAGGACATGAGACTGAGTTTCCACCCAGCACCCCATCCTCACCAAAGGTGGGCAGGTGTGAAAATTGATGGTGACTAATTCAAGGAAAAGTCACTGCTGAGTGATCGTTTCCCACCCAGTGCACAATCATGACTCTATTTGACCTGACATCAGGATTCTATCTCAAAATCCAAACGTCCTGCTCCAGAATTCATCTCCCACCTGCATTCGGATTATGCTTTATACCTCATCACCATCTTAACAATTCCACCACTTATGAGCTGCCAGATTTATTGTGCAACATTCACAATGAATTACAATTTCCTTCAATCAGACAGTGGGAAAATCAAAGCCATACTTTTAGTCAGCTATAAGGTTTGTACTCCACACTGACTGCATTCCCACCCTGACCACTGTCTCTGACTGAACCAGATTGTTTCAACTTTGGTATCCAAATTGCTAAAGCTGTGTTGCTGACTTTATTTTCTCTCCAATGTCTAAGACTGCCTTTGTTTTACTGTTACAACATATTCCACCTCAGCCCACCAGTTTCTAATACTGTGATTCATAACTTTGGTTTCTCCACAAGTGATGGTTACAATACTCCCCGACTAGACTTTCACCTTGGTCTGTTGAGGATCTTATCACTCCCTTTTCTTTGTACCCTTACCGGCCTTACAGCAAATCGCCATGAACTCCACGTTTGTATCTTGTTCCTTCCAAGTGCATTGACAGCCATCCTTCAGCCATCCAGACACTATGCTTTCAAGTTACCTTCTTGAGCACCTCTGCCTCTTTTTTCAAGAACCTTCTTAAGAAATACCTCTTTGCTTATGCTTTTCTCTGCCCAATATCCCAATTCTTAACCTATTATCCATTTTCTTGTTCAGAGAAGCTGCAGATACTAGCATCAAACAGCCATGAAAGCCGTAGTCTCCTGAGGCCCCACTGCTCAGTCATGTTGAGGAATCTGATCCTGAGTCCATGTACTCTGTGCTGGGAGTATCTCTTCCGACAAGCTGGAGCCCTGAGTCCACCTCCTCTGTCCTGTGAGCAATATATGAATACGGGTTGCTGCTAGTATCGCTGCTGCTGCAGTTCCTTATTAGAGGTCCATGCTTTGGATATTCTCAAGCTAAGATTGACAGTAGAGAAATTCAAAATAGGTGAAATGACTTTCCAAAATTGGAAATCACTCATGAAATAGTGTATCAGGCTCTAAACATAAGGAATGACAGCACAAACGTTTAGTGTGGGCTGACCCCTGGCCATACATTTTCACCAGTTAAAGGCTTTCAAGCTTCTTATTTTCATTGAGCAATATCTTGCTGCTTTCTTCTCACCTGGTGAACTCTAGCAATCTCCACACAGTTTGAAAACCTGTTTGCTGGCAATCAAAGCCAGAATCTTGGGTTAAATCCATAACTGCTTGACAATTTTCACATTCAGTGTACTTACTCAACATCTCTGTGATGGTTTCCTGCTTGCCTCCAAACGCTACACAGTCAAACCTGGAAGTGAGAGGAATCATGTCGGATTCCTGACCCACAGACACTTTGAGAGTTTAAACCCAAACCCAAACCCACCCTCTCTAGGTCATTAAAGAGCTACCCTAAGAATCTGAAAAATGTCAAACTGCATTTTGCAATATCTAACTGTTTAAGGGGGAGTTACAATGAACTCAAGATCAAAGCTGTAGACCATAAAGTAAACTTGCTTTCTTGATTTTGTTGCATCTGTATTATCATTTCAGAACTTACACGACATTCACATACATGTTAAGCATTACCTGGCCAAGGTACTTTTTCCAAATTGGTTCAGGTTGAGCCACTTCAAAATCATTCCATCCATACAGGAGGCGACGTTCCTGCACATGGACCGCTGTGAGGCCATTCTGTAAGTCAGCCTAACATTAAAACCAAGGATTCATTTTAAAATCACCAATGACACGACCCTCCCCAAAAGTAAAGGTACTTCATTAAAATTACATTCTGTGCATCTTTCTGAATTCGGCTGTTTAAAACAAAATGTTCCTTTTAGCAATTTCTTTTGTGTTGTATTCTGACCTTTTGATACAGTCACTTTCAACATTTGACTGACTGAAGCATTAAGTTAAAAATCACACAACACCAGGTTATAGTCCAACTTGTTGTGTGATTTTTAATTTTGTACACCACAGTCCAACACCGGCGTCTCCAAATCATGAAGCATTAAGGGGACGCTAGAAACATTGAAGCCAAAAAGCATTGGGGCAATCTTTCTACCGGTTGATGTTTTGCCAAACACAAAGGAAGATGGCTGAGGTTGTTGTACAGGAATTATCTAAACCCTAGGACATTGCTGCAGCTAGTTCTCAGGGTAGGGAACACCACCACTGCACCATAAGAACCTGACCCTCAAGTCAGTATCCCAGGCACAGCCATTTTCAGTTGCTTCATCCTTCTACCTATAAAAGTCAGAAGTGTGAATACTCACCGATGTTTGCACAGTGTTCAGTGACATTCACAACTCCTCAGATAAGGAAACAAACACTGCTGGTCTGCAGCAACATTCCAATTGCATTCAGCTGATAAGTCACAATAACATTCATTCTATAAAGTGCTACCAACGACCAACACCAAACAAACAAAGTCTAACCACCTTTCCATTGTATTAGCAGGTTGAATTAACCATCAGCATCTTGGTCATCACCACTGACCAGAAAAACAACTGAACCAGGATATAAATGTGACGACAAGAGCCAAGTCAGAGGTTAGATATTTTCCAAAGTCATTCCACCATCTACTATGCAGAAGTGGTACAGAATAATCTTCAATTGTCTGTACAAGTTTAATCCCATCATAAGGAGCTCAACAGTATCTAGGACAAAGCAACTTACTTGATTGCCACCTTAAGCATCAGTTCATTCCAACATTCACTCATTCCACCATGAGCTCAGAGTCTTCAGTGTACATCATCTACAAGTTGCTCTGCAGCAAGTCACCAACATCTCCAAACTCACAACCTGTATTATCCAAAAAAGATCAAGGGCAGCAGGCACAAGGGGAAACTATTACCCCAAAGTCACACACCATCCTGATTTGGAAACATACCATCATTCTTTCATTATCAGTGGTCAAAATCCTGTAAGGCCCTCCCTGTCTTATTGCTCAAACAGCATTAGCTCAAGTCAGCAACTCCCCAGCACCTTCAGAGGCAGTTAGGAATTGGCAATAAATGCTGATCATGCAAGTGACACTTTGAATGAATGAAAATAAAGCATCACTATAATTGAATATAATTGTAGGGAAATTGGGTTTTGCTTAAATGGCTAAAGAACAAGTCAAACCATCCATCTGTTATATAATGAAAAGACAACAATGTGGATATACTAGATGCTGAAAGCGACAAATTTCAGAATCATTAACTCAGTCTATATGGAAAGAAGCACCAAGGAAGCATTCATAACAGAAACAGAGAAAGCATTTATGGCATAAATCTGATGCAACCAAAATATTACATTTATACAAGATAACTTTAAACAGAAATGTAATTTTTTGCTTCAATTGCCTTGTTATTTAACTGTTTTTTTAAAGTACCAGCTTTCCTCTCACTTTAGAATGGTAGGGGTAACATTGAAATAGAAACTGTACTGGTTAGCTCCTGAAAAATGGAAAACTATTTCAGGTTGCACAATCGTGTACAAAAACAGAAGTTCCTGAAAAGCTCAGCACCTGTGAAGAGAAATCAGAGTTAATGTTTTGGGTCTGGTGACCCTTCCTCCAAATCGTGTACCTGACTTCTGCTGGTGTTACGGAAACCACCAAGATAAAAACTGCATTAAAAGCTTCTTGGCCAATTGTCAATGTGTTACACAAGTATTCCAACAATATGCAAACATGAGTCTTAATTCCCGCTGTGCACTTCCTTGCGAAAACTGGTCTTGGTTGAGAAGGGTAGATGCTCCTCTACATTATCCTTAGCTGTTCCAACATCTCAAATAGCATCTGCCACCAGTGTTTAATTGTCAAAAATAAAATGAAGGATAAGTAGTTCTTTTGGAGCCATAAGGTATGGCTTTTCTCTACTGCTTACTACATTATCCATGTGCAATATCTTCCACCTGTGACATGTGATTTTCACCTTTACAGGAGGAACCAGTTGTCAGTGAAAGCAAGACAGGCTTTGGCAGGTCATGCATTAAATGTTATTGAAACCAGAGGACCATTTTGGTCTATGCAATATAGGCTTGCATGTAATTTAAGCAATATCTGGTAGGAAAATTTGCAAACAATATTGCCATTGAAAATAGACCTTCAAGTCAAATATCAATGCTTAAACATATCCGTAGCAACCATTTCAACCTTGAGTTTCCAATTTGAAGTAAGGAATGTGAACACACAAGCGACAAATTTGCATAATAAAAGTGCCCTTGGCAAATTGTTCACATAACATTTCAACCAGGTGACAATACTATTCCTTCAGAACAACAAAATGTCATGCATTCTTAGTTACATCAAAATATATTCTCACCTGAAGATCGCTTACTAGCTCATCCAGGTAACGTGTGCTAGCTTCCTTGGAAGATACAGGCACAATTGGTTCTTTTTTGCTATTAACTTTTAGTTCCTGGAGCTCCCCATTCTCCTGTTGAATGAGAAAAATTCAATTATGATTAATGTATATGTCAAATAATTTATAGCTCCACCATGTTTTTGCCTACTCTATATATAGTGATCAAGTTATGAGAGGTGAACCAATTTATGTCCTTGTCACACTGCTTAATTGGTCTGTACAAGAGTTTGTATTAAAAAAAGAGAGAGGATATTGCAAATTTCTTTATACAGATTGTACCCGCCCTATCCACCTAGCAGGGTCAGCATGGGAGTTTTTTTACAATTCCTTTCTCTAACATGCCCCTTCTTCTATTATCCCTCACAGACTTGCACAAACGTATTTCCCTTGTTGCAATTTCTGATGATAATCCTTGATGGGCTATTCCACCATGGGGGTTACTGCACGTGTACACATAATTGCAGAGTGCTGGTGACCACTCTCATTGTCTATCATCTTGAATCAATCTTGCAGCTTGGTTGGTCCAACGCATCTTTGCCTTTCTTTGATGGATTTCTCTTGTATCATGTACACAACATGGCCATTTTCCCAGGATACAAATGCTACAGGAAGGATAGAAAGGGAGGCAAGAGAGGAGGGGGCATTAGCATTTTTGATAAGGGATAGCATTACAGCTGTGCTGAGGGAGGATATTCCCGGAAATATTTGGGTGGAACTGAGAAATAAGAAAGGGACAATCACCTTATTGGGATTGTATTATAGACCCCCTAATAGTCAGAGGGAAATTGAGAAACAAACTTGTAAGGAGATCTCAGCTATCTGTAAGAATAATAGGGCGGTTATAGTAGAGGATTTTAACTTTCCAAACATAGACTGGGACTGCCATAGTGTTAAAGGTTTAGATGGAGAGGAATTTGTTAAATGCGTACAAGACAATTTTCTGATTCAGTGTGTGGATGTGCCTACTACAGAAGGTACAAAACTTGACCTACTCTTGGGAAATAAGGCAGGGCAGGTGACTAAGGTGTCAGTGGGGGAGCACTTTGGGCCAGTGACCATAATTCTATTAGTTTTAAAATAGTGATGAAAAAGGATAGACCAGCTCTAAAAGTTGAAGTTCTAAACTGGAGAAAGGCCAATTTTTGACGGTATTAGGCCAATTTTTGACAGTGGGCGGCACGGTGGCACAGTGGTTAACACTGCTGCCTCACAGCACCAGAGACCTGGGTTCAACTCCCACCTCAGGCGACTGACTGTGTGGAGTTTGCACGTTCTCCCCGTGTCTGCGTGGGTTTCCTCCGGGTGCTCCGGTTTCCTCCCACAGTCCAAAGATGTGCAGGTCAGGTGAATTGGCCATGCTAAATTGCCTATAGTGTTAGTAAGGGGTAAATGTAGGGGTATGGGTGGGTTGCACTTCGGCGGGTCGGTGTGGACTTATTGGGCTGAAGGGCCTGTTTCCACACTGTAATGTAATGTAATGTAATCTAATAAAAAAACTGTCGAAAGCTGATTGGAGGCAGATGTTTGCAGGTAAAGAGACGGCTGGAAAATGCGAAGCCTTCAGAAATGAGATAACGAGAATCCAGAAAAAGTATTTTCCTGCCAGGGTGAAAGGGAAGGCTGGTAAGTATAGGGAATGCTGGGTGACTAAAGAAATTGAGGGTTTGGTTACGAAAAAGGAGGAAGCGTATGTAAGGTATAGACAGGATAGATCGAGTGAATCCTTAGAAGAGTATAAAGGAAGTAGGAGTATACTTAAGAGGGAAATCAAGAGGGCAAAAAGGGGACATGAGATAGCTTTGGCAAATAGAATTAAGGAGAATCCAAATAGGTTTTTACAAATACATTCAGGACAAAAGGGTAATTAGGGAGAGAATAGGGCCCCTCAAAGATCGGCTTTTGTGTGGAGCCGCAGAAAATAGGGGAGATGTTAAATGAGCATTTTGCAGCAGTATTTGCTGTGGAAAAGGATATGGAAGATATAGACTGTAGGTAAATAGATGGTGACATCTTGCAAAATGTCCAGATTACAGAGGAGGAAGTGCTGGATGTCTTGAAACAGGTAAAGGTGGATAAATCCCCAGGACCTAATCAGGTGTACCCTAGAACTCTGTGGGAAGCTAGAGAAGTGATTGCTGGGCCTCTTGCTGAGATATTTGTATCATCGATAGTCACAGTTGAGGTGCCGGAAGACTGGAGGTTGGCAAACATGGTGCCACTGTTTTTAGAAGGGCGGTAAGGACAAGCCAGACCTCAGTGGTGGGCAAGTCATTGGAGGGAATCCTGAGGGACAGGATGTACATGTATTTGGAAAGGCAAGGACTGATTAAGGATACTCAACATTGCTTTGTGCGTGGGAAATCATGTCTCACAAACTTGATTGAGTTTTTTGAAGAAGTAACAAAGAGGATTGATGAGGGCAGAGCAGTAGATGTGATCTATATAGACTTCAGTAAGGCGTTCGACAAGGTTTCCCATGTGAGACTGATAAGTAAGGTTAGCTCTCATGGAATACAGGGAGAACTGGCCATTTGGATACAGAACTGACTCAAAGGTAAAAGACAGAGGGTGGTGGTGGAGGGTTGTTTTTCAGACTGGAGGCCTGTGACCAGTGGAGATCGTGACCACAAGGATCGGTGCTGGGTCCTCTACTTTTTTTCATTCACATAAATGATTTGGATGCCAGCATAAGAGGAACAGTTAGTAAGTTTGCAGATGACACCAAAATTGGAGGTGTAGTGGACAGCGAAGAGGGTTACCTCAGATTACAACAGGATCTTGACCAGATGGGCCAATGGGCGGAGAAGTGGCAGATGGAGTTTAATTCAGATAAATATGAGGTCCTGCATTTTGAGAAAGCGAATCTTAGCAGGACTTATACACTTAATGGTAAGGTTCTGGAGAGTGTTGCTGAACAAGGAGACCTTGGAGTACAGGTTCATAGCTCCTTGAAAGTGGAGTCACAGGTAGATAGGATAGTGAAGAAGGCATTTGGTATGCTTTCCTTTATTGGTCAGACTATTGAGTACAGGAGTTGGGACGTCATGTTGCGACTATACAGGACATTGGTTAGGCCACTGTTGGAATATTGCGTGCAATTCTGGTCTCCTTCCTATTGGAAAGCTGCTGTGAAACTTGAAAGGGTTCAGAAAAGATTTACAAGGATGTTGCCAGGGTTGGAGGGAGAGGCGGGAGAGGCTTAACAGGCTGGGGCTGTTTTCCCTGGAGCGTCGAAGGCTGAGGGGTGACCTTATAGAGGTTTACAAAATTATGAGGGGCATGGATAGAGTAAATAGGCAAAGTCTTTTGCCTGGGGTCGGGGAATCCAGAACTAGAGGGCATAGGTTTAGGGTGAGAGGGGAAGAGATTAGAAAGAGACCTAAGGGGCAACTTGCTCACACAGAGGGTGGTACGTGTATGGAATGAGCTGCCAGAGGATGTGGTGGAGGCTGGTACAATTGCAACATTTAAGAGGCATTTGGATGGGTATATGAATAGGAAGGGTTTGGAGGGATATGGGCTGGGTGCTGGCAGGCGGGACTAGATTGGGTTGGGATATCTGGTCGGCATGGACGGGTTGGACCGAAGGGTCTGTTTCCATGCTGTACATCTCTATGACTTTAAATGGAATTTTTTTGCTCAATCCAGCAACCAAATCTGTGACCAACTGAAATTCCTTCTGCAAATTCAGTCTCATCACTTCATCATCACTGGCTTCTTCAATTTTATTTTCTCCCTGCACCTGCATTATTTTTTCATCAGTCAGTTGTTTCACAACTGATGTATCTTTCTCATCATCCATCCAGTCTTGTAAATCATCTTTTCTCACATGTTTCATCACCTCAAGCACTGCAGGGAATCAGTCTGACTCCAGCAAACTCGGTCTCCTGAGCTGAACAAGGATAATCCTCAAACATTAAGGCTGTTTCCTAGGAACGAGCTTCTGTCCAAATTACACCCTTGAGGTCAAATTCTTTCCACAGTACTAATCACAAGCCTCCCAGAAAAAAAATTGCCAAAAGCAATCAGTGTATAAGTTCAGATCTGTACTTATTCTTAAGAGATTGTAAGATACCCTGATTAGCAAGACTGAATCTTGAGGAGATAGCTAAGGGATAAAAACATTCCCACAACACTGGGCTTGCAAGTGGGCAGAACAAATAGTAAGCATTGGCAGCATTCTCCAAGTCAGTGCAGTCCAATATGTGTGCAAGGTGCTCGAGCCTCTGGCATAAAATATTCCCAAACCACTCATGGCATAATTCTGCAGTTATCCAACATTTCTTGCTGCCACAGTATATAACATGGAATACCTTTAACACTTGGATTCACACTTTTGCCAATGACTGTGAGCTTGCACTTGTGTACACCCACAGCTTTATAATAGAGTCAGAAAGTCATAGAGATGTACAGCATGGAAACAGACCCTTCAGTCCAATCCGTCCCTGCCGACCAGATATCCCAACCCAATCTAGTCCCACCTGCCAGCACTCGGCCCATATCCCTCCAAACTCTTCCTATTCATATACCCATCTAGATGCCTTTTAAATGTTGCAATTGTACCAGCCTTCACGACATCCTCTGGCAGCTCATTCCATACACGTACCACCCTCTGAGTGAAAACGTTGCCCCTTATGTCTCTTTTATATCTTTCCCCTCTCACCCTAAACCTATACCCTTTAGTTCTGGAGTCCCTGATCCCAGGGAAAGACTTTGTCTATTTATCTTATCCATGCCCCTCATAATTTTATAAACCTCTATAAGGTCACCCTTCAGCCTCTGATGCTCCAGGGAAAACAGCCCCAGTCTATTCAACCTCTCCGTATAGCTCAAATCCTCCAACCCTGGCAACATCATTGTAAATCTTTTCTAAACCCTTTCAAGTTTCACAACATCTTTCCGATAGGAAGGAGACCAGAATTGCAGCAATATTCCAACAGTGGCCTAACCAATGTCCTGTACAGCCACAACATGACCTTCCAACTCCTGTACTCAATACTACAATTATAACAACCAAGAACAATCTGAAATAAGAGTAGACAGTGCTGGAGAAACTCAGTAGATCTGGCAGCATCTGTAGTGAGAGAAACCGAGTTAACATTCTGAACCAACCTGACTCTTCTTCAGAACTAAAAGGAGTGGAAAATAATGGTGTTTATGTTATTGTCAAATGGGGTGGAGGATCAACTGGAACAGCTGTAAGGGTGCTCAGAGCGAAAAAGAAACAAAAGGCAGTGATAGTGGTGGTAAAGGAGAGATATGTAAAATAGGTATAAATGAATGTGTGAGAAAGAAAATACTGGTTATAGGATAGTGAAGAAGGCATTTGGTATGCTTTCCTTTATTGATCAGACTATTGAGAACAGGGGTTGGGAGGTCGTGTTTCAGCTGTACAGGACATTGGTTAGGCCACTGTTGGAATATTGCGTGCAATTCTGGTCTCCTTCCTATCGGAGGGATGTTGTGAAACTTGAAAAGGTTCAGAAAAGATTTACAAGGATGTTGCCAGGGTTGGAGGATCTGAGCTACAGGGAGTGGCTGAACAGGGTGGGGCTGTTTTCCCTGGAGCGTCGGAGGCTGAAAGGTGACCTTATAGAAGTTTACAAAATTATGAGGGGCATGGATAGGATAGATAGGCAAAGTCTTCTCCCTGAGGTCGGGGAGTCCAGAACTAGAGGGCATAGGTTTAGGGTGAGAGGGGAAAGATATAAAAAAGACCTAAGGGGCAACCTTTTCACTCAGAGGGTGGTACATGTATGGAATGAGCTGCCAGAGGATGTGGTGGAGGCTGGTATAATTGCAACATTTAAGAGGCATTTGGATGGGTATATGAATAGGAAGGGTTTGGAGGGATATGGACCGGGTGCTGACAGGTGGGACTAGATTGGGTTGGGATATCTGGTCGGCATGGACGGGTTGGACCGAAGGGTTTGTTTCCATGCTGTACATCTCTATGACTCTATGACTCTATGACTCTATGACCTGCTACGGCAGAATTGGCAAGGCACACAGGGCGCTCCTGGGGGGAAGATGCAAGCAAAATGGAGTGCAGAGGTCATACTCTGGAGTTGTGGAACTCAATATTGAATCCCAGAAGGCATAAAGTACCTAGGCAGAGAGTGAGATATTTTTCTTCTGCCTTGTGCTGAGCTTCATTGGAACAGCGAGGAGGTTGATTAAAATGGTAAGCAACTGGAAGGTTGGGGTTTTTCCTTCAGACAGAGTGAAGGTGTCACCCAGTCTGCCTCTGGTCTTGTCAATGTGAAGGAGACCACATTGTGAGCAGCAAATGTGGAACACAACATAAAAACTAGGAACAGGAGGAGGCAGTTCCGACCCTTGAGTCTGCTCCAACAACTGATCATGACTGATCTCATTACAGCCTCAACTCCACTTTCCTATCACTCTTCATAACCCCTTCAGCCATTGCTAATTCAAAATCTGTATATCTCCTTAAATTTATTCCATGTTCTAGCATCTACTGCACTCTGGGGTAGCGAATTCATAGCTTCACGATCCTTTGAGAGAAAGTCAGAAGTCACATGACACTAGGCATAGTCCAACAGGTTTATTTGAGATCACAAGCTTTCGAAGCACTGCCCCTTCATCAGGTGAAGTAATTAATTATTCTTAATTAACAGGAACTATCTTGCCATTATCTCTCTGCCTATATATTCTGTGCCTTTGCACCTCTCTCCACTTTGCCTGATGAAGAATCCTCTGAAAGCTTGCGTGACTTCTGACTCTGTCCACCCCAACATCGTTACTTCCATATCACGGCTACCTTTGACAGAAGTAATTTCTCTTCAACTCCTGTTTTCAAGCTGCTACCTCTTATCCCAAAACGAGAAGACTAGGTTGAAAGTCGTATGCATAAAATTCTGCTTCACCTGGAAGGTGTGTTTGGGGCCTTAGACATTAAAGAGGGAGGAGGTGAATGGACTACAGATACGCCTTTTGGGATTGCATGGGAAGTTACCATGGGGGCATGAGGAAATATTCAAAGTATTGGAGAAGTGGGCCAGAAGGTGGTCCCTGCGGAATGCTGACAGTGGAGAAGTGGGAAAGATGTGATTCGCTGTGGCATCCTGCTCGAGGCAATGGGAATGATGGAGGATGAGCCTTTGAAATGTGGAGACTAGTGATGGAAAGTTAGGACAAGGGGCGCACTATCGGTGTTCTGGGAGGGAGGAGATAAGATGATAGCAGAAGTGCAGGAAATGAGTTAGACACAGTTCAGAATCCTGTCAACCACCGTGGAGGAGAATTCTGGTTGAGGAAAAAGGGAGGTTTTCTATGAACTAAAAACAATAACTCTGTCTTTGGCTCTTCCACACCATTTGGCACCTCCTTAGCTCTGTTGCTAAGGATTTGCAAACCATCCATTTCCACTACATAGCAGTTTATTGGCATTGTTTACCAGCTCTGAGGATAACTTAGTGCCAACTAACTACACAATTTCTTGGACATGGTTGGCAACTGTTTCAGCACTGGTCTTCTTTTCCCACCACACAGTGTAATCTAATGCCAAGTCTGTTCTTAACCTTCTTCAGCCATCCTTACGATCATTCACACTCATGTTGCCAGTCAAGGCCTTTGCGTAATAATTATACTTGGGCAATTAACATCTCACCAGAAATAATCATTCCTGCATTGTGACGAAGCCTAAACCAATGCAGGAGTGTGCTATGTAAGTTACTGCTTTTTTGTTCCCTGTTTTACAGACAGTCATAATGTTCTCCCTTTCACTGCCAGATAAAAACTTAAAACAGCAATAGGATCAGATCTTTCAGTCATATGACCCAATATTATAAGACTTACACAGCACCTGTAATGATACTTATTCTTTTTTCAATAATTCAATCGTTGGTTGCACTGATAATGATACATGTTTACACTTTGCTGGTCTCTTTGATGACACTTCAAACAGTTATTCTATTTTAAATGCTGGGAAATCTCATTTCCTGCTTGTTTAAATTCCTTCTTGGCTCTTCAATGCTGGGAAAAGTGTTTTCAGGTGACCAATGATGAAAAGACTGTTTGATTCATGTCCAATTGCTTAACTGCCAAGAAGTCTTCCTTCCTGCACTATAAAGTGTGTCATCTTCGAAAAACAGAAGTAGTGTGGCTGCCAGACCACACAGTGCTGGATTAGACAGGTACAACTCACATCTATATTAATTAGACTGAATATGCTGGATCAGTCGTAGCAGGCTGATTCACTTTTCTGGTGATAGTGGTGTAGGTTTCAAGTTGTCCTCTAGGCACCCTCAACTTGCAGTGATGACGATTTCTGGTGGATTTTTAACTGACATCTGTAACCATAAAGTGTGACGGATAAAGAGTGACAGAGGGAGAGATTGACAGAAAGAGACAGACAGAGAGTGAGATATGGTGACAGCGACAGAGAAAGAGATGACCTCTCTGAAAGTATTGTAGATTCAATCAGTAGGGTAATACAGGCCTCACTGGGCTCACATTTTCAGCAGGGGTAGCACATAAAATAAAATGGGTGCTCAGCCCACCACCATAACACCTACCCATAACTGGTAGCAGTGTAGCAGATGCTGAAGTCAAGAGCATGACTACAACATGTCACTACATAATTAAATGTTAATTTTGAGTTTGGTTTAGCCCACTCTGGATCTCTGGTGATGCTATAAGTGACAGCCAATCAGAATAACCAATATCTTCAGAGAATGGGACAGTCCCTTTGTTCACTAAGTTACCCCGTCTGCGACAAGTCATGGCTCAGGGCAGGCTTGTTCTGAGCTGCCGATTGGTCACAAATTCTCTTTCCAGGATTGGGGGTAAATGGGTAAGAAGAGCTGTCCATGCCCCCCCCCCCAAAAAAAAATGTCTTTGTCCACCAACTCCATTCAAGCAGCTTGAATTTCTTTCAAATTGTTAATGCACTCCCCATGACTCCATATTCTTGGAAGCAGTCTCTGAATTTACAAGGAATAGGCTGTGGAATGCATTCCCCATGACATTACTGTCCATACAGTAATCAGTTTACAATTGGTCTCAGCTTCCAATGTGCTCCAGTCTCACCATTCTGCTGAGTAGTACCTTTGAGTGTTTTCCTGCTTTTCACAGTTCTGGAGAGTTTCTTGAATCCACCATCAGTGATAAAGTCTATTCTCATGATGACTCAATCCCCTGGTCATACCTGAGGGGATCTCCCAAAAACCAGCGAAGGCTGCACCATGTGTCTCTTCAACGAGATGCCCCTTCAACCAAAGCTAAGCAGCCTTTTTAATCTGTTTATTATCATATAGAACTATTGTCTGTCTGAGAAAGTCATTGATTTGTAGGGAGGTCTGTAATCTGATCTCAAAATGATCTCCTTTGGGAATACCATCTGGGACAAATATAACAGGGGAATATTCCTCTCTTTAATGTCCAGTACAAAGTGGCCCACAGAAAGAAAGTGTTTAGTCAATAGTTCTTTTGATTATTTGTCAAGTCAAAAAAGTTTTAAAAATTTAAATTATGATGTGTCGTTCTTTCAGCTATTAACTCTGATGTTCAATCATAGTTTTAAACAGTTATCAGTCTTAATGGTGATCGCAACTAGATCTTTTGCACAGGAACGTAAAACCCCATTAACTTTGCATTCAAGTAGGAATGCTAATTAGCTATCTGCGGTCCCAAACCTTGGAAGTGAGTGGACAGCTTATTGCACAACCGCTCACAAATTGATATCTACAACAGCTTGCTGGGATGTTGGGAGATTCCACAGCCTATTCCTTGTAAACTCAAAGACTGCTTCCAAGAATATGGAGTCATAAAAGGAGAAAAATTGCAGAAATCTGCAAGACAAAGGGACTTGGGAGCACTTGTGCTTGAAACACAGAAAGCTAGCACCCAGGTAATCGGGAAAGCTAATGGAATGTCAGCCCTTATTTCAAAGGGCTTGGAGTATAAGAGCTGGTAAGTCTTCCTACAAACTTTACAAGGTGAGACTACATCTAGAGTACGGTGAGCAATTTTGATCTCTTTGTTGAAGGAAAGATATCATTTCATTGGCAGCAGTTCAGAGAAGGTTCACCAGGATAATTCCCCAGTATGGAAGGACTGTCCTATGAACAAAGGCTAAACAGTTTGGGAACTCTACTCAGTAGTGTTTAGAAGAAGGAAAGGTGATTTCATTAAAATATCTAGAATTCTTCAGGGACTTGACAGAGTAAATGCTGTGAGGATGCTTCCCTCATGGGACCAGAGGGCATAGTCTCTGAATAAAGGGGTGCCGACGTAAGACTGAGATGAGGAAGAATGTCTTGTCTCAGAGAGTTGAGAGGCTTTGGAACTCCTTGCCACAGAGAGCTGTGGGGGCAGAGTCCTTGTGTATACTTAAGGCTGAGATAGATAAGATTCTTGATTCTGGATTTGGAAAATGCCGCATCAGCCATGATCCTATTGAATGGTAGTACAGACTTGATGGGCGAAACCGCCTACTCCTGTCCCTATTTCTTATGGTCTTATAATCTAAAAACTACCCTGAACCTTCTTCTTAGCACATCAATGTAAACCTTCTTTTGATCTCTACCAATCAAATGACCAAAATTTATTTTCAAGCAGATTGAAAAACAGGTCACAGGATCCTTTTCATTTACAGCAAATTTAACCTACAGTTACAAAATACAATGCTCTTCTAAACTTTACCACTATAATTGTCTTATTTAATTCTGGACCCTATGCTTCCCTAAATGGTATGCTTACTTTAAGCATGTATTGCAGCATTTTAAGGGTTTGTATCACATTCCCCTCTAGCTCCTTGACAAACGTATATGTGCAGAAGTTTCTCCTCATACCTTACGTCCTGGATTTCTCTTCCTTGGGATCGCAACAAGTTTTGCAAAACCTTGGAATGTCTTCCCTGCCCACAGCACGTAAAGAAATAAATTTCTTCCCCTCATTGATCACAGTTACAAAACTAATTGCTGTAATATCAACGGTTACAATTATGTTCAAGAAAAGTGAAAAATATTCTTTTATTCATTGGATGTGAGTCACGCTGTGCCATTAAGGAGTTACAGAATTTTGACCAAGCAACAGCAAGTGAACTCTGATATTGTTCCAAGTTAGGGAAGTGTGTGTGACTTGGAGAGAAAATGGCAGGTTGGTGTTCTCAATCATTGCCATCCCTGTTCTCGACGGTGTAGAGGTCACAGTTTTGGAAAGTGCTGTCAAAGACGTCATGGCAATGTGCTGTGTACCTTCTAAGGCAGTCCCTCAGGATGGAGGATGGTTTGTTTCCACTTGGTTTTAATAGATTCTGAGAAGGCTGCTAAGTCGAAAAATGTGGAGCTGGAAAAGCACAGCAGGTCAGGCAGCATCCGAGGAATTCCTTTTCCAGCGCCACACTTTTCGACTCTAACTCTCCAGCATCTGCTGTCCTCACTTTCTCCCAGAGGTCCATGTGCCATCTACAGAATCTGCTACGTGTGAGGTAAATGGTGCTTGGAGACTTGGGTGCGTGAGGTGCTACTGGGAGGTTTAAATGATCTCTCCAAAGCCTCAAATGCACTTCTGCACAAACTGGTGCAGGTGCTTGACTACTTCAAGGATGACATACCAAAAGCATACCATCTGTCCTCCTGGCATCTTCCACAGTTTCTTTGGGACTCTGTTGTCTGGCAGAGCTTGTTTTGAATGAATTTGAATGATCCATGACTTGATGGTGGATTTGTTGGCTTTGAAAAGAATGTTACTGTTGGATTCCATTCCTTGCCACTGGATTTAGACAGTTTTATGAAGGCACCACTGCAGGTACCTATCCAGTGCTTTGAGATGCCTGTAATAGGTTTTAAAGTCTCTCAAGCATTTTGACTGCTGCCTAGCAAGCCAATATCTTAGTGTTAGCTTTGAGATCCTGCCCCTCAAACAAATACTCTTTTCCTTTCTCGGCTGAAGGCAGAGTTGGAGGCAGTGATGAAATTTGTTGTCTATACCTGCCTGAGGGTGCAAAATATTCCTCCTGGGGGAGGAATTGCTCTTTTGAGATTTCTTTCAAAGGTTACTTCATTTTAACTCATTTATTAGGCAGTGTAAATACATAGTAACGAAGTCTTGCATAGGGAATAGTTGGACTCATCGAAGCAAATGTATTCACCAGTATCGTAATTAATTAGCAGCCTTTCATTAAAGTAAAGGCCCAACACAAGGAAAATATAAACTTCAAGGACGATACAGCATTTAAACCAAACATCATGCACAAGTTAATAAACATTATTTTCAAAAACTTGATACACGCTCCTACATAAAAAAAGCCATCATCCTTGGCCAATAGCTACCTCTCAAGCAAAATAACATGATTATTATTATACCGCTGATTTTGCAAGCTTGTTACATGCAAGCCACATTTCCTGCAATACAACAGGACTACACACCATATATTTGTTTAATGGGCTGTAAAAGTGGTTTCGGGGTTACATTTAATATACTAATAAGACAGAAAATGTCACAATGTCACACAACCTTACTCTGATTTGCAGCCATGTGCCGAGATCTAACAAAGAATTATATTTCCTCAGTAAAGGCAGTGCTTTCCTTACCTCAACAGTAGCATCTCTCTACTGATACAGAGCTAGCATTGCTGATTACATCCATAAAAATCCCTCACCCACTCTTGTTAAAGGTAAAAATGGCAATTGACCCTATGTGAAACAAGGATTCATTTTACCTGTGACAGAACTAATAAGCTGGTCCTCAGAGATGGAACCAGCACCAAAACCCAACAGATCTGTAAGAATCTACAAAGCAGTTGAACATTAAGTACACCGTCTGCTCTCTGTGGATGACAGCGTAGAAGAATTGGGAAAAAGTTCAATCTTCAAGTTGCTGGCAACACTTTTTTTGAATTCACTCATGGAATGTGGGTGTCACTGGCTGGCCAACATTTATTGCTTGTCTCTAGTTGCCCTTGAAAAGATAGTGGTGAGTTCCCTCCTTGAACAGCTGCAATCCATGTGCTGAAGGTTGACCCTCGATGGAGGGAATTCCAGGATTCTGACATAGCAACAGAGAAGGAATGGTGATATATTTCCAAGACAGGATTATGAGTATCTTGGAGGGGAACTTGTAGGTGGTGGTGTTTCCAGATAACTGCTGTCCTTGTCCTTTTAGTTGGAAGTGGTTGTGCATTTGGAAGGTGCTGTCTAAGGATCTTTGATGAATTTCTGCAGTGCATCTTGTAGATAGTATACACTAAAGCTATGGAGTGTCGGTGGTGGAGGGAGTGGATGCGTGTACATTTGATGCCAATTAAGTGGGCTGCTTTGTCCTGGATGGTGTCAATCTACTTGAGTGTTGTGGGGCTGCACTCATCTCGGCAACTGGGGAATATTCCATCATACGCCATGCTTGTACCTTGTAAATAATGGACAGGCTTTGGGGAATTGGAAGGTGAGTTACTATTCCTAGCCTCTGACCTGATTATCTAGCGAGTCCAGTTGAGTTTCTGGTCAATGGTAACCCCAAAGATATTGATAGCATGGGTTTCAGTGATAGTAACATCAGAGAATGTCAAGGGGTGGTAGTTAGATTGTCTCTTGGATTGGAGATGATCATTGTCTGACATTTACGTGGCGCAAACATGACTTTCCACTTGGTCACCCAAGCCTGGATATTGTTCAGATCTTGTTGCAACTACCCATTGTTGAAGAGACTAAATTGTTCATTACACTGATGGTAAGGTTTTATTTTCAGCGTAATCTTCAGCATCACATCAGTACCAGATGTCTTTGAGAGGACAAAGGCAAGTACCTTGAAGGATGGAGTTAGATGTCACATAGGTGATGTCCTGATCCATGGATACACACATACAGAACATGACACTTCAGTGTGAGATGTGCAAACGCTAATAGGACTTATACTTAACTACAAATCTGAATTGTCAGAGCAGACTATCACAATCAATGAGTATATTGTGGACATTTCACATATCAGAGTTGGTCCACAGAAGATATGATCCACTAAGGAGTTTCCAGCTCCTCAGAATATGACTGAGCTCCAAATATACAGAGGTATTGCAAACAACGTTGGAAAGCTTCTTCCCAACTTCCTATTGTCAATAAGCCACTTTGTTGGCTGTTACAATTAAGACAATGCATGGTGACAGGAAGAACAACACAAGTCCTTTAAGAGCATCAAATAAATGTTGCTATCACCTGCTATTTCAGCTCACTATGACCCAGAGCAATCCACTGACATTGCTACAAATGAATCTTCTATTTGACTAGAAGCTTTGAGGCTTCAGACATGAACAGATAGAAAGTGTAGATCTAGTGTCCTACACATTACATTCACTAAACCGGGCTGACCATGGGTAGGCATTGACAGAGAAAGAAATGGATCTTGATCAGATGGGCCAAATGGGCTCAGAAGGGGCAGATGGAGTTTAATTCAGATAAATATGAGGTCCTGCATTTTGGGAAAGCAAATCTTAGCAGGACTTATACACTTAATGGTAAGGACCTAGGGAGTGTTGTTGAACAAAGAGACCTTGGAATGCAGGTTCATAGCTCCTTGAAAGTAGAGTTGCAGGTTGATAGGATGGTGAAGAAGGTGTTTGGTATGCTTTCCTTTATTGGTCAGAGTACTCAGTACAGGAGTTGAGATGTCATGTTGCGGCTATACAGGACATTGGTTAGGCCACTGTTGGAATATTGCGTGCAATTCTGGTCTCCTTCCTATTGAAAAGATGTTGTGAAACTTGAAAGGGTTCAGAAAAGATTTACAAGGATGTTGCCAGGGTTGGAGGATCTGAGCTATAGGGAGAGGCTGAACAGGCTGGGGCTGTTTTCCCTAGAGTGTCGGAGGCTGAGGGGTGGCCTTATAGAGGTTAACAAAATTATGAAGGGCATGGATAGGGTAAATTGGCAAAGTCTTTTGCCTGGGGTGGGGGAGTCCAGAACTGGAGGGCATAGATTTCGGGTGGGGGGGGAGGGGGGAAGAGATATAAAAGAGACCTAAGGGGCAACTTTTTCATGCAGAGGGTGGTACGTGTATGGAATGAGCTGCCAGAGGATATGGTGGAGGCTAGTACAATTGCAACATTTAAGAGGCATTTGGATGGGCATATGAATAGGAGGGGTTTGGAGGGATATGGGCCAGGTACTGGCTGGTGGGACTAGATTGGGTTGGGATATCTGGTTGGTATGGACAGGTTGGACCAAAGGGTCTGTTTCCGTGCTGTACATCTCTGTGACTCTATGACTCTGTGACTTGGGCTTGTGAAAAAGCGGTAAATGTTATTCTTGATTTTCACTTTAAAATAGGTGCAGACCACCTTGGTGGCATCTTTGTGACACTCTTAAATTCTAAACATGTTGTAAAAGAACCTTCGCAAGTACAATAATCAGACTAAGGATGATGCTAATATGTGCCAAGAAATCAGCAGACTCCAGCTGAAGCTTGTCTCATATCCCTGTGGCAAGGATTGAACATGAAGATGTTGTTTTCATTGAAGAGGTGGAAATCTTTACACTGAAAGCAACACCATCTGCGACTCTGCGATTGAAGGAAATCAGACCAAGAATGCACATAGGTTGGTCAATACTGTGTCAAAAGATGGTCGGCATACATGTGACATAGCCCTATTCTCAGACACTGTAACCAGAGGTGACACCCTAATGTAGTGGATGATTTACTCATTTATAATGAGAGATTGGTCTTTCTGAGAGTCTAGAGATTTAATATACCTCAACTATTGCACCAAGGACATCTGAAAATGACAAAATGTTGAACCAAGTTGAAATATTCTGTTTGGTGGCTAGCTATCTCAAAATCTGAGAAGGAGATGACATCAAGCTGTCTTACATGTGCAATTCACTGTCCAGAGTCAAGTGAACCAATAATTTCATCTTCCTTTATATTGGGGCCATAGAAGTGTCTTGTGGTGGACCTCTTTGAACAGAGGTAAGATAGAGTAGACCACTTCTCCAGATGCACAGAGGCAAACGTCTGAAATAATGATTACACTGCTGCAGGAGATGTTTGAAACACATGGAAAGTCGAACCATGCAACTTAGTTTACCAATGGGCTCATCAAGATACCCTCAAGACAATGGGTAGCTGGAGAAGGATGACATTTAACTTGCACTTCTGAGTAATCATTCAGCTTCATTCCAAAATAGTGTAGCTCCGTGTGAACTCAGCATGGGAAGAAGCATGAGCTCAAGTTCCTTCACTCCCACATACCTCACACTGTGTGTCTAAGATGATGTCTTTAAATAAAGTATAGGAGTAAGATACTATACAAAAGAAAAATAAAGACCTGCAGATACTGGAAATCAGAAACAAAACAGTACTTGCTGGAAAAAAAACACAGCAGGTCTGGCAGCATCTGTGGAGAGAAAGCAGTGTTAACATTTCAGCTCCAGTGACCCTTCAATAACGAGGGTCAGTCTGGGCTTGAGATCAACCTCACTGTGGAAAATGTGGTGCAGCAGTCACCACATTCACAGTTCTTCCTCAGTCAAACTGAAAATGGTATGATGCAACTGAAGAGACATGCACCAGTGTCTATACAGAAGCAATCTTCGACACAGTTAAACAGACCAGTTACTCTGCATTCATCAAGAGATGCAAATGACAACCTGATAGCTGCCCAGCAGAGTCAAAGGGTTCGCATAGAGGACTTGAATTCTCAGACTCCTTCAAAGGAGCAAAGAACATTTCTTATAGATGAGGAATCCACCACAGTGGTTGAGCCTGTAAAATAATAAGGTGAAATTAGAGACTTTGCAGGATAGGGAGATGTAGTGTCAGGGGTTAAATTTGACTGTGATATATATATATATATATTATATATACATCACAGGGCATCATGCAATGTCACATTATCTTGCTCTCTCTCATAGCTTTGTGGCAACATAAAGATACATTATGATAATTCTTAAAGTTATATTTTTTCTTACCTCAGCAGACTCTAAATATTCTTTAGCAGAGCAATGAGAGAGTAGATATCAAGTAAAATTATTGTGATGTCCTCTGATTATGAAAGACTTTATGTAATTGTATTTTTTAAAATGGATTACTTCATTAGAAGTGAATTAAAGGATTACAGAAAGAAATGCATTTCAATATAATAATTTTCTAAACGGAGATCATCACATTATGTTATCACCTTTCATAATTCCTTTTGCTAGTGTTCAACGCTGTGCATAAATTTAACTATGTTTCCTGGAAGAATATAATTTAGCAATTGATGAAGTGGGTGTACATTAATAAAGTAGTTACTTATTTAAAGAGCACGCATACTACTGCATTGCCAAATTCCCATAATTGCTACACATCAAGCTTCACTCTTCAGCCACTTGTTCAAATAGTTCTAATGTGACACAGGGTCCTCAGAGGTAGCTACATCACCCGGGTGCCTTATGTAATTCTGACAGCCAGTTAGTGTCAGTACAGGGATTTATAAAAGAACAGTCACTGAAAAATTATTAAATAAAGGAAAAAAATGGCAAGAAAAGTGGTTTCTCCAGCTTGGTCTCACCCAATGAACAATGAGTTATGGAGTTGAGGAAATTGTTGTAAGTGGCAAGAACTGCATTTAATTTTATTTCTTGGAAAGGGAGGCACAATTAATATTGATTTAAATTTGCAAACCCAATTTCATGCAAATAAGTCTTAAATCTCTGATTCCTGTCTGAGATCATTGGTTCATTGTTACTGGCCTGCTTTCTTTCCTCATGCGGTTTTGTTAACATCTTTGAGAGATATAATTAATTGTAAAATCAAAGTTTTGCATTTAAATGTTTTTTCTTGTACTAATTCAACCTAAAAAAAGGGCAAAGAGACATGTAAACAGACTGACAGACCAGATGCTTCCACTTGCTTGTCACCCTGTAGGAATCACTGAGGACACATTGACTGGTGAAACTTAATGCAGGGAGATAACAGAGAGTATGGAAAATTTACCATACATATAAGTATTTAAATGTGAGTGAGAAATTGAGTTTTCTATTATTATATGCATTGTACTGATTAAACCATTTTGTTTGTTTTATTTTTGCCTCTTAGTGATTACTACTCAAGGGTTCTCAGGTTGACCTATCAACAAGTTGATAATTTTGGGATGTTACAACTGGACATAAGCATTCGAAGAAAGTAAATGCCAGATAAACTCCTGTATAACTCTGGTATGGTGTGCCAATACCTGAGCATAAAGAGTACAGCTTTACCTGTAGTAGCTGACTGATTTGGTTTGAACATTAAGTAGAAAAAGAGACCATACCATATCAGTAATATTTTAAATGTTAGAAAGCTTCAGAGGAACCAACATTATTACTTTAAACTTGAATAAAGCTGGAAGCTGTTTGAAACTCCTTTGGTCATTGTACGTTACAGATAGACCGAAGGGCAAACCTTTCATTGCCCAAAAATAAAAACAAAATATGTCCATTTGGCTCAATAATTATTTCAACCATACTGTAGATCTAGCTGAAATGCTATGTGTATGTATTGGAGCAGGGATTCCAGTATAAAGGTCTAACAACTAGATAAGCATTTGGTGCTAGTTATTGTGAAAGTTACAAAGCAATAAATTAGCCATGTTAAAGTGGTTTGGAAACACATAGGTTCATTAAGAATAATAAAGAAACATAGTACTGTATACTTTTCAGACAACAGGAAAGGCTTGAGATCAGCAACTTTTGAACTTACTTTCAATAGATCTTTTTTCAATACTTCGGTTGGATTAACTAAAACAAAAGCGCAGGTCATGAGCTGGAAAAGCAGCTGCCAATTTTTTGTCTCTCGCAAATCGCACACAGAGGACTCCATTCGGCCCGTCCTGCCTATGCTGGCTCGTTGAAAGAACGAACAACTGGGCTCCCTATCCTCGCCCACGTCCCAACCCAGCAAGTTCTTTTTAAAAAGTCTCCCATTTAAATAAGCAACAACGGGCATTGAGAAAATGCAGTGCTGCAGCATTTGATGAATTATGCAGCACTAGCAATGCAAAACAAAAACCAACTAGGCTGTTTAAAGATATTGACTTGGTAAAGGCAGATTGGCGACAATGTAGCTTTGTTTTCTGAAATGACCAGGAGATCAGTGGAGTAAAAACAATAACTGTAGATGCTGGAAACCAAACACTGGATTAGTGGTGCTGGAAGAGCACAGCAGCCCGATGCATACCCAGGTCTGACACTGGGAGTAAGGGTAAGGCATCCCTCAATAAGCACTCACCTTGCCGTGTAAGTCACTGTCCTGCAGCAGTTGGTATTTTCTCCTGGAGAAGGCGATGGAAAGTTTCTGGAACAATTTGGGAAATCGCGATTGTTTCATGCTTTCACCCCGCACTGCCCTCCTCAGAGACACATATAAAACAGGTACTTGTTTCGAGAGTGGCGGTGGCTGTCGTCAGTGAGCTGTCTGACAGCACTACAGCGAATGAAGCGGAGAGTCGAGTTAAACATTAAAAAAAAAGAGTTGCTGTAAATGCTTTCTCCTCCTCCCTCCTACAGGCAGGTAACTAACTCGCCTGTCCCAGAACCCAAACCCAGCTCCTGCAAGCGACAAGGTGATAATTCTGCTTTAGGCTTATTGCCACGTATCTGTCTTTATATTGAGCAACAGGCCGCACCTTTTTTTTCGCTCCGATTTTTAAAAACAAGACATTGAGTCCTTAAAGGTGTTGCTGGTGCCCCAGGGTCACTGACAGGTAATACAACTCTACAAGTCCGAACTGGCACCGCCAATCACCTTCTTCCCTCATTCCCTTCCTCACTGACCGACACTGGCTCTTATCAGTGAATAATTTGCTTTGCAAATTCCCATCCTTGTCCTCAGGCCCCTCTATAAGATTGTCCCTCCCAATCTTGCAGCACCCACAACTCTCCAAGAACTCTGCAACTTTATCAGAAGCTATGCATCACTAATTTCCTTTCCCCCAGTGATAGTAAACTTTCTAAGCCTAACATCTGGAATTACCCTCGCCAGAGATCTCCTCCTTTAAGAGATTCCTTCAAGCTTAACATTTCGATGAAGCTTTTAGTCACCTATGGTCCCACTAGTCTGCTCCATCATCAGTAACATGCCTGGTCTTTGGCCTCAAATGTTTGTTTTTGTTTCAATATCAGTATTTGTCCGATTCGAGTACTTTGAAATTTTATTATATAAAAGGATGCCAATTTAAGGCGACTGACGACAGGGTGTGTGTTAGCTCGGTTGCCTGGGGGGTTAGCTTGTACTGCAAATTGATATCCAAAAGTTTAGGTTCAGTTCCTGTACTAGCTGATCTTATGATGAATGACTCTGCTTTTCAACATCCCCCCCCCCCCACTCACCTGAGGCATGGTGGTCTTCAGATTGTTCGGTCATCTCCTCTCCCTCAATAAATAGAAAGTTAATCTTGAAAGTCCATATGTTGTGATGGAATGTAATGCATAGCAGATATGGGGCATCGATCTCAACATTTTCTGGGTTGAGGTGTCTCCCATAAGTTGGATCATCGATCTGATTGTGGGTGGCATGGTGGCTCAGTGGTTAGCACTGCTGCCTCATAGTTCCAGATAACCTGGGTTCAATTCCTGCCTCAGGTAACTGTCTGTGTGGAGTTTGCACATTCTCCCCGCGTCTGCATGGGTTGCCTCTGGGTGCTCCGGTTTCCTCCCACAGTCCAAAAAAATGCCTGGGTTAGGTGAATTGCCCGTAGTGTTAGGTGAAGGGGTAAATGTAAGTGAATGGGTCTGGGGTGGGTTGCTCTTTGGAGGGTCGATGTTGACTTGTTGGGTCGAAGGGCCTGTTTCCACACTGTAAGTAATCTAATCTAGTCATCTACACTCAGCTGCCACTTTGCCCTGTTGAAGATAAGTCCTACATGATGAACTGTGCCATCAGCTAATGTACATATTAGATTAGAGTGGTGCTGGAAAAGCACAGCAGGTCAGGCAGCATCTGAGGAGCAGGAAAATCGACGTTTCAGGCAAAAGGATTCCTGATGAAAGGCTTTTGCCCGAAACGTTGATTTTCCTGCTCCTTGGATGCTGCCTGACCTGCTGTGCTTTTCCAGCACCACTCTAATCTAAACTCTGGTTTCCAGCATCTGCAGTCCTCACTTTTGCCGAATGTACATATCAGTTGTGCACTTCATTAACATTGAAGTGATGGGCAAAATCATCAGCAATAAATAGACATCCAAATGGGAATACCTACTGTAATTCTATCCAGGTGCTGCTGGAACAGATCCTGACTGACACACAGTTTGAAAGTATTCAGGAAGCCATGCCTTCCAAATGGTGTTCTGAAACTAGTGATTTCATGAGATTCCATTCTGAAATAAATCAACCAAGGTCCATGTCTGGCATTCAGGTTGAAAAGAATTTTGCTGCTGTGAATTTGGGATTCAGTTCTTTCAAGGTTGGAATGTTTATGAGGACACATTTTGGAGTTGGATTTAAACAACTAGAGTCCAAATATACCCTGATTGTGCCACCTTTCTTCAGCATGGATTAGATTACTCACAGTGTGGAAACAGGCCCTTCAGCCCAACAAGTCCACACTGCCCCGCCAAAGTGCAACCCACCCATACCCCTACATTTACCCCTTACCTAACACTACAGGCAATTTAGATTGGCCAATTCACCTGACCTGCACATCTTTGGACTGTGGGAGGAAACCGGAGCACCCGGAGGAAACCCACGCAGACACGGGGAGAATGTGCAAACTCCACACAGACAGTCGCCTGAGGTGGGAATTGAACCCAGGTCTCCGGCGCTGTGAGGCAGCAGTGCTAACCACTGTGCCACCGTGCCGCCCTAACAGATGTAACAGAAGCGCACCAGTCCCTACCTTCCCTATTGCCCAGCTCACTCTTAAGCATCCCTTGTTTGTGAACAGTGCACATTCTCAAAGGGTCAAATGAATGAATTGCATCTTCTCAGAAGTGTAATAAGGCATCACTTTTGAAGTTTTCTATGGCATTGAAACAAACTGGGTATAATTTTTGCAAGAAACAAAAACAGAAACTGCTGGAAAAACTCAGCAGGTCTGGCAGCATCTGTGGAAAGATTTATCATTTAGAGTCCTGTGAATTTCTTCAGAATAGTTCTGAGATGTTAATTTTATTTTTATGCCCGTTAGGTCCCTTTTAAATCTTTCTCCTCTCACCTTAAACCTCTGCCCTCTAGTTTTGGACTTCCCTACCCAAGGAAAAGACCTTGACTATTCACCCTTTGCAGAACCCTTTTAAGTTTAACAAAATCTTACCGATAGCAGGGAGACCAGAATTGAACACAGTATTCCAAAGTGGCCTAACCAATGTCCTGTACAGCTGCAACATGACCTCCCAATTCTTATACTCAATGCACTGACCAATAAAGGCAAGTGTACCAAATGCCTACTTCACTATCCTGTCTACCTGTGACTCCACTTTCAAGAAACTATGAACCTGCACTCCAAGGTCTCTTTGTTCGGCAACTCTCCCCAGGATCTTATCACTAAGTGCGTAAGTCCTGCCTGATTTGCCCTACTAAAATGTAACACTTCACACTATCTAGATTAAAATCCATGTGCCACTCCTTGGCCCATTGGCCCATCTGACCAAGGTATTGCTGTACTCTGAGGTAAACTTCACTGTCCACTACACCACCAATTTTAATGTCATCTGCAAACTTACTAACCATACCTCCTGAATTCACATCCAAATAATTTTGATTTATTACTTTAAAAATGTCATTCTCTGTGCTGTGTTTGGCTGCAGCTCAAGTCTTTTTTGTTTTACACGCTTTCATCCTTTTGTATGGAAATTGCAACTAACGTTGCTCAACAGCTCTGTTACTTCCATAACCCAATTCCAAAAGACCTGAGTGTTACCCACATGCAACATTCATCTAGCTAGCTGATAAAGGAAATGGCATTGTAGTTAGCATTGCTAAGTAGTTAGCATTGCTACTTCACAGCACCAGGGACTCAGGTTCGATTTCATCTTTGGGCGACTGTCTGTGTAACGTTTCTCTCTGTCTGTGTGGACTGCCTCCAGGTGCTCTGGTCCAAAGATGTGCAGGTTAGGTGGCTTGGCCATGGTAAGTTGCCGTGTAGCCTCTGCAGATGTGTATCTGGATTAGTGGTGCTGGAAGAGCACAGCAGTTCAGGCAGCATCCAAGGAGCTTCAAAATCGACATTTCAGGTAAAAGCCCTTCATCAGGAATAAAGGCAGTGAGCCTGAAGCATGGAAAGGCTCACTGCCTTTATTCTTGATGAAGGGTTTTTGCCCGAAACGTCGATTTCGCTGCTCCTTGGATGCTGCCTGAACTGCTGTGCTCTTCCAGCACCACTAATCCAGAATCTGGTTTCCAGCATCTGCAGTCATTGTTTTTACCTCTGCAGATGTATAGGCTAAGTGGGAAATGCAGGGTTATACGGTAGGGAGATGGGTCTGGGTGGGATGCTCTTTAGAGAGTTGGTGTGAACTAGATGGGCTGATTGTAGGGATTCTCTGAAGTACTCACTGTTTAGCCAATGGGCTCCCAGTGTGAATGTAACTTCTGCACTGCTACAGATCAGGCTTGTACCTGTAGCGTTCAGGTTCACAAAACTGGAATGGCAGGACTGACAAATGGAGAGATTGGATTGGTGTGGACTAAAATCACTGGAATTTAGACCAATGAGCAGACCTCATAGAAACCCATACATTTTTAACAGAACTGAGCAGGGTAAACACAGTCAGGATGTTCTGAAGAATTCAAGACCAGAAATAGGTAGGCCACTTAAGACTGGGACGAGGAGAAATTTCTTCACCCAATGAGTGGTGGGCCTGGAATTTTCTGCAGCAGAAGGGTATTGAGACCAAAGCGTTGAACATTTTTAAATAGAAGAGATAGATATAGTCTTAGGATATAGGACAGAAGCAGGAACAGGATACTGAGTTGGATAGTCAACCATTGTTATAGATGAAGTGGGGGACAGGTGTGAAGGGCCAAATGGCTTACACCTTTTTTTAAATGTTTAGTGTTTTAAGAAAAATCACGGCACATTACAACATCATATTCATGTGCTATTTTCCTTAATCCCAAATGATCACTTTCATAATGGATTGGTAAGCAGTGTAGGTTCATTTTACTTGAAAATCTCAAACAAGTCAAAGACGAACTGCTAACTTGTCATTATAAAGCAACTACCAACATCTAGTCTAGTATGCTGTTGGTTGGAGCAATTATGCTTTCTATCATGTGGTGTCAGCTTTAAAAAGCTGAAACACAACAAATATCAGGTGCTTTAGTGGAACTGAACATTGTGTCTAGGGCCTTAATCTGGGCCTATGGATAACTAGTGGCCAGCAGATAACATTTCATAAAATTAAACCACTGATTCATGAATGTTAAATAAAGAAATTAAACGGTGTTCTGTTAAACTATTAAATGAGATTAGAATAAGTGCTGGAGACAAGAGAAAGTGACTGTCCTCAATATTTCAATAGAATGATTAACTGCTCAATTGTTACAGTTTTAAAGTATAATTATAAGAAAACCTATATTACAGAACTCTAATTAAGACTGGAAAATAAAAAAACGTGTTGCCACTGTCTTCTTCATTTTCAGAGTCACATTGAAACTGATAAAGGTTGTAGATAGGCTCTCACTCAAATACAAAATGTTGGAATTCAGAGAAAAAAACAAGATAAAGAGGTTTTCAAAAGACTGAGCAGGTCAGGCAGCTTCTGTGGTGAGATTAAATGTTTTAGGTTGAGATGACCTTTCATCAAATCTGTTCTGCTGAAAAGGCATTGATCTTAAATGTTTGGCCAGAGTATCTGTGGATTAGAAAAGCAAAGACTTTTTTTCCCACTAATATTTCCTCTCTTAATTGTTGCTGAGTGCATGCTACTGAATGCATAAATGGACAGCAGGGGTTGGCTCAAAGTGTGATGTCCTTTTGATCAAATAGCTTGTGAGCGTTCACACATCATCTAATTATTGGGCGGCACAGTGCCATAGTGGTCAGCCCTGCTGCCTCACAGCACCAGGAACCCAGGATCGATTCCACCCTCAGGTGACTGTCTGTGTGGAGTTTGCACATTCTCCTTGTGTCTGCGTGGGTTTCTATCAGGTGCTCTAGTTTCCTCCTACAGTCTGAAGATGTGCAGGTTAGGGTGGATTGGCTATGCTAAATTGCTCATAGTGTCCAGGGAGCTGTAGGCTAGGTAGACTCGGCGAGGGAAATGCACGGTTATAAGGATAGAGTAGGGGTGGGCCTGGGTGCATTGCTCTTTGGAGGTCAGTGTGGTCACTATAGGCTCTATGTCTGCACTGTAGAATTCTATAATTGACTGAGATGCTGGAGATTGAATGGCACATATGAATGTATATTCCCAGCAAGTTGTGAGTGATGGGGATTGGAAGATTGGCAGGCAGGAGATCTCCTTGGGTCTGAATTGGGAGGATGAGCAGACAGGTGATAAAATGGAGAAATAGTGATAGGGTTCTTTAAATGTTATTGAGAGGTGCTTCCAATCTATTCCTCTTCAAATTACTTGAATTCCCTCTACTTACAGTTATTTTAAACAACCTGTTTGGATTTGTTGCGACACATGGAACTTTCCAGCCTCAGAGGCAGAGCATTACCAGTGCATCACAAACCCATTGGCCTCTGTTTATTAACTCTGTTTATTATTCCAAAATTCTGTGGAAGAGACCAATTAATTAGACAATAATTTTTTTTTTAAATATAAAAATCTGACTTGCTACATTGTTATACAAGAAGGAATTAAATTAAGACCAACCATCTTGCATTGTTTCAGACAGATTTTAATGCAGAATTTTGCCTCAGTTGCCACTGGTACAAAGTGAAACAATAAAAAGTATTTGTACATTACACAAGATATTTAGAACTATAACACTAGGCATTTAGCACCATGTAAAAGAATCTGAGATATTTATAATCTCACAGAAGTACAAAATTGATCAAAGTAAATGGAGATAGTTTGTTATTTACATCGGTAAAACGAATGAATAACTCTAAGTCATTAATTGCACAATTGAGGTTCTCAAGTCATGAGTGACTAAGTACAATGGGGAAAAGAATTACATTTCAATTTATAATGTTTTATGTGTTACTTGATTTTAAAAGTCTTCAGTGTAAAATAAAAAATATATTGAAGAAGGAAGCTAACAACCACTATGATTGTGTATAAAAAATCAAAATGGTAGATTTATGCAGGAATAATATCAGCTAAATTATGATAGTGATGATTCAAACAACATGCTAGTTCAAACAAAATGCTGTGGATGCTGGAAATCTGAAATTTAAAAAATAAATTAGTTCCAACAAATCATATTGGATTCAAAACGTCAACTTTGTTTTTCTCTCTACACTGATGCTGCCAGATCTCAATTTCTCCAGTACTTTTGGTTTTTATTTAATATGCTAGTCCATGTAGTTGCATTTGACAGTCTTCTGACTCAAATGTTTTAGTGCAGGAAGATCAAAAATGAAGGGAAAGATGTTTCAGCTTTAAGGTACATACTTGTGTTTGAAACCAAGAGGGAGGGCAGCCTTGTGTTTGTTTTTAAAAGTATTGTGGGATAGATTTCTTGTGTTTCATGGAAAGCATCAACTATTGTGACCTTTGAGGACATAAGGGAAGGGGAGAGGTTCCTGCATTTTGAATGTCCCAGTACTGAAGAGGGGAAGCCATTAGACCTGGGGACTTAGATTGTGGTGCTTGAGGATTAAGAACAATCAGAGACTGGTTTTCTGCATTCAGTTAGCCTTAGGGGCTAATATCGAGACTGTGGGAGCATCATGGGAGGGGGAAACAAGTATCCAACGACAGCTAGAGTCAAGAACTGCCATTGCTTTCTGCTCCTGTTCTTGTCCACTTGATCTTGTATTGCTCATTGGTGTCAGCAATTTACCAGATCAATGAGTGCACACAGACCAATAAGAAGATAACAGGGTGAAGAGCAGCATTCAGAAGGGAAGGAAGCTTAATGAGACCAATAGGGGAAGAAAATGTGAGTTGTACTATTTGGTCATGAGAAAAGCTTTAAAAGGATAATTTTTATTCTGACTATATACTTGGTTCCCACCTCCCTGCATCCTTACTCTAAGTTTGGTTATTACAATGGGCTTAGAAAAATAAAAATAAGTTAAAAAGTAACGCTTAAGGCCAAAATGTTAAGGTATTGCTGAAGCTGAGCAATTGACATCACCACCTGAAATAAAAAAAATGTTGGAGATCACAGTGGGTCACGCAGCATCCATGGAGAGAAATCAAACTAACATTTCGAGTCTTGGTGACTTCTTCAGTGTAGACTTCACTTCAGCTGTGATGAAGAGTCATCTAGACTCGAAACGTTAGCTTACTCTCTGTCCATGGATGCTGCCTGGCCCGCTGTGATTTCCAGCATTTGTTGTTTTCAGTTCCGATTCCAGCATCCACAGTAATTTGTTCCTAAACCTGCTTTGGGACCCAGGAAGAGTAACTACAATTACTTTTAATCTGATCAAGATCATTGTGAAGCAGAAAGGGAGGAGTGTGAAAGGAGTAATGTAGGTGGGGGAAAGGATATGGACAAATGTGAAAACATCACGAGAAAGCTGAGAATTGATTGGCTGGTGAGTAGTATAGCCTCGTACTCTTTAATCTTAGCAAGTTAGTCGAAGGAACTGACAATTTTTTTGAAAAATTGCTTAATAAGAGTTAGGTAAGGCATTCAATGAACCTCCACGTGTAAGTGAAAATGGACGACAAAGTAGAAAAGAAGAAAGTACAAATAGAAGTTGGAAAACTGAAAGAACAGCAAGTGCTGGAAATCTGAAACAAAAACAGAAACTGCTGGAAAGTCTCAGCAGGTCTGGCATCATCTGTGAAGAGAAATCAGAGTTAACGTTTTGGGTCCAGTAACACTTCTTCAGAAGAAATTTAAAATAGTTTGGGAAAAGCAGAAAAGGAGGCATTAGGAAAAGTTCTCTCACGGAGTGAGTGTTTGGGATCTGGAATGTGGTGCCTGAAAATGTGGTGAATGCAGGGCCAATGAGTCTTTCACGAAGGAGTCTTATAAAAGGAAAATTCAGGTCAGCTGTGAAGCAATGGCAAGGGAATTGTACGAGATGAATGGCTCATTTCTTAGAGATCAGATAGATTTAGAGAGGTGGAGCTTTTTACTTTAAAGAAACATGGATTTTGATATTTGGACTATTGATATTAGAGGTTTGTAGGGGACATACATAGGTTGAAAGGCACAGAGCCAGGTGGGGTGCTAGGGAGAACTTTGTGCAAATGTCAGTCTCTGGAATAAACTTCCTGCTTGTGCAGTAACTGCACATTCAGATCCAAGTATTCAAAAGAAAGATGGACTAGTTCCAGTGTGTGGTTTACACCTGTAGATTCAGAAGTAAATGGACAATCTGAGGATAATGTCAGCAATTATTAAACTCCAGGAGCTTGCTTGTTTGGTTGTCTTTGGAAATGAGAGGGATATTTCTTAATGTTTCTTTCATTAATTGACTTAAAGCTTTCTGTTTTTATTTTAACTTTCCCAGGACATTGTGTCATTGGGATGAGAGAGAGAGAGGTATCTGCAAGTTACACTATACTTGTGCAAGACTCTTTGGATATCATGGAGAAAATGAACCCGGGAGGTAGAGCCTGCAGGACAAAGCTGGGAAGGTGTCACATGGACTAAAACAGTTCAGATTATCGAAGTAGACAGAGCACTCAAATAAAAGCAAATTACTGCAGATGCTGGAAATCTCGAAAGAAATCAAATGCTAAAGGAATGAAACAGGTCTGACAGCATCTGTGGAGATAGAAACAAAGCTAATGTTTTGAGTAATCATAATAGACACAAAACATTGACTCTTTTTCCATGGATGCTGTCAGACCTGTTGAACAAAAGTAGAAAATGCAAGAGAAACTTAAGTGAAAAGTTTAAAATAAATGTGATGCATAGGAAAAGTTTGCATTAGATGCAAGCATTAATACATTTTAATGTCAGCTTTACCAAGGCTTGTTCTGTGATTTCTGTTTGTACTTTTCAACTGAATGTAAGTGCAAACAATCATGCTTTTCCAACTTAACCGATCTGTAAGCAGGGTGCAACTTTTACACTGTGCGTGCTTGATATTGCATCAGAGGTCCAATTGTTGCAGTTTGACCTTTTGAAGGTCAGTATAAATGAGCAAGCAAATAAACATTAAACAAATAGAACTTGTCACAGGTATACCCATCTTTTACTGAGAAAACAAAGAAAGTAATATTTTATTCCATTTGTTAAAATTGTTGAAAAAAAACTAGATTGAAGGTGACATTAACAAAGGAAAATATGTACTAAAGTCTGTTTAATTAACTCAGCTGAAAAAGTGATCCATTTGCTCACTTGCATCTAATTTGATAAACATAAGAGAACATTCTGATACTTGTTAAATAATGTTAAGTATTACATTTGTGTTTATAGTCTGTACATTGTGTTACTTTACTTCAAAGTAATCCATTATCAGGTTGTCGGAAATATTTGAGAGAGTTGTGAAAGTTCACTCTGAACAGAAACCTTTTTCTTTCCTGCACATATTCAGTTATGTGAATTAGTAACAGTTCCTTGACATTTGACAGGAAATAAGCAAAAAAAAGACAAGCAGTGTAACCAAGGAGGAGCAGACTGATTTAACGTTGAATGGGACCAGAAAGGTGATGGCATTTTGGCCAAGCGCTATTCCTGATGAAGGGCTTTTGCCCGAAACGTCGATTTTGCTGCTTCTCGGATGCTGCCTGAACTGCTGTGCTCTTCCAGCACCTCTAATCAAAAATCTGGTTTCCAGCATCTGCAGTCATTGTTTTTACCTTGTAATACAGAACTCCAGGCTAATGTTCAGGAGTCACAGGTTCAAATCCCACCAGGGTAGGTGGTTAAAATTTTAATTTTAGGAAAAATCTGTAGCAATCGTGTGACCATTGTCAATCTTTACCCCCACAAAAAAAACACCTGCTTCACCAATGTCCTTTAAGGAAGGCAATCTACCATTACCATTAGTCATTTTTCAGGCGAGTCCAGACCCACAGAAATGGCATTGACCTTTAATTAACCTCTGGATAATTAGGGATGGGCAATAAATGTTCTAGCAATTGGCACCCACATCACATACAAATAAAAGAAAAAGATAAAGATCAAATTGGTTCAGTTGTCAGCTTCCTCAGTTACAATATGAGAGCAGATTTATTTTTGCTGTTGAATAACATGCTAATGTTTCCAGTGAAGAATTCAGTATTCCATATTATATCAAATTTAATGTTGTTTATACGTCTCTAATTCTCTGTATAAATGCAATGACATTTCATACAAATTAATGCAATAAGTCTTCTCAAATTCAGCTGTTTTTCAGTCAAAAATAGATCTGTGTTCATGAGAGGTGTAATGTCATTGAGGTCTAGCACAGTTTTACTTTTGTAACAGATATTAAAGTATACAACAGTTATATCTGCTTAATTTTAAATACTCTGTATGAAACATTTCATACGTTTCAACTCTCTTAAAAAAAAACTAATGTCTATTCCCTTGAAAAATTATGGAAAATCTTAATGATGTAAGTTGTCATAAAAAAATCAAGAAAAGGCAAGTAACTAACTAGTATTGTATAGCTTAATGTAAGAGCAATGTTGGAAATATACATGAGGTAAATTAATATTTGAAAGAGAAAGGTAGATGAAACTACATCCACAATGACTTATTTTTCAAGTTGTTTCCATTGGTAGGAGAGACTAGGACCCGAGCCTTACAGTAAAGGGAAGACCTTTTAGGACGGAGATAAGGAGAAACGTCTTCAGCCAGAAAGTGGGGAATCTATGGAATTCATTGCCACAGAAGGCTGTGGAGGCCAGATCATTGAGTATATTTAAGACTGAGATACATAGGATCTTGAGTATCAAGGGAATCAAGGGTTATGGGGAGAAGGCGGGAAAATGGGTTTAAGAAACTTATCAGCCCTGTTTGAATAGCGGAGCAGACATGATGGGCTGAATAGTCTAATTTCTGCCTTGATGTCTTATGGTCCAATATTTTCCAATGCTGCACTTAAGAGCTAAGGTCAAGGAGGGGAAAGAGATATGCTGGATCAGTAGTTCACCATGGAGGTCACTGGAAGTCATGTTGTTCCACAAAATATTCAGTGAAATGACTTCACTCAAGTTGTCAAAGTCAGTGAATGCATCTTCAAATGCAATATCCCACCAGTGATGCCACCAACTTTAATTGTCACCAATGCACCACACGTGCACCACTCACCACTGCTGAAAGTGCATTATCAATCAGGACTTGTACCTAACATAGCTTCATCCTGTCCTCACATATTGAGTAATATTGCAAGCCATGCCCTCACATTTCAGCTTGCACACACTACCAGCTATTCAACCATGACAACAACATCACTTGTACAATGGACTAAGTCAACATACTTTCAAGGTCAAGTGGTGCAGAAATGGAAGTAGCAGGTGCTAATGGGAGAAAGTAAGGTGTGACTTCATGTCCTAACCTAGTGGATGAGACAGTGCCAGATATCATTGGAGCAGCCAATGCTTACACATTTGCCAAAAACAATAGAGGATGAGAATATATTTCTACCTCACCCACATCCTCAAAAGGTGTGACCCCCTTATCTGATACAGAAGCTTCAGAATATGTAAGCTTCTAACTCTTTACTTAATGTCAATTTCTCCCTTCCTCATAACCTATTCTTGTTGCTATTTTCTTCTTTCAGACGCTCAAGAGCTGCCTTGGGGAGGAAGAACATAGGTAGGAGACATTGATAGTGGACTAACACTGCTACTTTATCACTGAGTTGCAGCCAGCAGCTTAAACGCTGGCACTGCACATACATTCATGTATTGTGTAAGAGGTGGGGTGCACAGGGTGAAGCATTGGGCAACAATAGCCTGAAGCCAAGACAGGGAGCAAAGGTGGTGTGGGTGCCAACTCCCTTGATGGTGAGTCTCAAATGGCTTCTATTGCAGAAGATTCGGATGAATACATTGATAGGACAGTGCACAGAAAAAAGCAACTGGCATGCACAGTGAAATACTTGCTGCATTGGCATGTCAACCAGACGGCCTGTGTGTGAGATGCTAAGGAACATGGAGATATCCAGCACCAAATTTCTATAGTGTGCAGAACTTACAGTTCCATTAACCTTTAAGATAGCTGCTACTCTGCACACAAAGGCATTGACTACTTAAAACACGCTCAGTAAAACAATAATGTGGATCCTATATTCAAGGGTGGTTCGGCCTTGTGCAGACAGGGCTGCACTGTTTAGGTTTCTTCATCAGACTGCCGGCCCACAGAGGTGACAAGGTACGCTATAGTACATCCTTTACAATACTGTATGCTAAGATGCATAACCATCCCCCTTCAAGACAGACCATGATACTTCCGGCATAAAAATGGTGCCATCTCCATTAGCAAACCTGTGGGCAACTGATGGGTGGTGGCTCAAGACTTTGTTGCAGCTCCAGCAGAAGCCACTTGGTATCTGAGCTTCTACTGCAACTGCCAGACCCCTGCCTGTCCCGGAAGCAATCTGAAAACCACATCATGGCCAGTGTTAAAAGGTCAATTAGAGTCATAGAGTTAGAGATGTACAGCACAGAAACAGACCCTTCAGTCCAAATCGTCCATGCCGACCAGATATCCTCAATTAATGTAGTCCCATTTGCCAGCAGTTGACCCCTATTTCTTTAAACCCTTCTTATTCATAAACCCATCTGGATGTCTTTTAAATGTTGTTATTGTACTAGCCTCCACCACTTCGCTGACAGCTCATTCCATACACGCACCACTCTTTGCTTGAAAAAGTTGCCCCTAAGGTCCCTTTTAAATCTTTCCACTCTCACCCTAAACCTAAATACTTGAATTCAAACAGCAAAGGCAGTAGCTGTGCAGATTCACTGCTGTGTCAGACAACAGTGTAGGTTTCTTCCTCTCTCTCGCTGACCACTTGGTCTCTGCCTTTGGCACTTTATAAATGAGGAAGAGAGACTTTTTTTTATCTTCTTTTACCCCCAAAGTTCCAAAACAACACAACAGCTTATAAAACAGCAATTACTAATCCTGGAATTCAAGGAAATCAGTTCCAACACCTAAAAAACCTCAAAAAAGGAGCAGCTCTTACCACCACAACTTTTTCCCGTCCTCCATCTTGGATTACTCAGAATCCAATTTTTCTTCTCAAATAAGAGACAGCTCAGAGGAGTTACAATTGCTCCAGTGGATATAAATCTGCTGAGCTCCTATTGTTCTTTCTCAGGCTAACATCATCTGTGCTCCAAACTCTGTCACCTCACCATCAACTGTCACCAGTCAGCGCACAGTGTTGCAACCTATGTCAACATGATGCAGTCCAGGCTTTTTAGTGCCATGCTACTCAAAGTCGTCCTACCACCTGAGAGCTCCCATCACTGAAAGTCAACAGCCTTCCACCACAGCCATAGTGTAGTCACTGAGATAGCATTGTGTAACAAGGTAAAGGCAAACAGACATACGAAGGGCACGGAAACATGGGATTACTTGATATTTGAATATTGAATAGCACATGGCACAACTTAAATTCTAAATTTTGTTCTGAATAAGTATCTTTGCTTAGAATCAATGCAAAAATAAAAGCTAAGTAGAAGCTGGGATGGTTGTTTCTGTTATTTCTGGTCATCCAGTTGGTGGTAAGTGCTGTAAGGCTCCTCTACAGTGCTTTTTGGCAACAGTAATATTATTTTTTCCTGAGCCTGGAACCCAAAGCTAATGTTCTAGGGGATACGGATTTGAACCACTGTGGCTGATGGTGAAATTTGAATTCAATAACAAGTTGGAATTAACAACTATCTTCATCTCAACTGTGTAACCACCATTTGTTGTAAACACCCATTTGGTCCTCTAATACCCTTTAGGGAAGGATATCCACCATTGTTACCTGGTCTAGCTGAAACACACAAATACAGAAGACAGGAGCAGGAGTAGGTTATTGAACCCCTTGAACCTGCTACACAATTCATTATGATTGTAGTTGATCACTGAGCTCAATACCCTAATCCATTCTCTCCACATATCGCTTGATTCCTTTAGTCACAAGAGCTATATCTACCTCCTTCTTGGAAACACTGTTTTGGCTTTAACCACATTGCGGTAGTGAATTCCACAGGCTCACCACTCTTTGGGTGAAGAAATTTCTCCTCATCTCATATCTAAAAGGTTTACACCTCATCCTTAAACTATGACCCACTTTTGGGAACAACTTTCCTGCATCTAACCCTGGTAGAATTTTATAAGTTTCTATGAGATGCCCCCATAATTCTTCTCAACTCCAGTGAATACAATCTGAGCCAACTTAATCTCTCCTCATGTTAGTCCTGCCATCCTAGGAACTAATCCAGTAAACTTTCACTGCACTCCCTCTACAACAGGAACATTCCTCCTCAAATAAAGAGACTAAAACTGTGCACAATATTCCAGAAGTGGCTTCACCAATGCCCTGAATGGCTGCAGCAAGACATCCTTGTTCATTTACATGTGACTCCAGACCCACAGCAATGCTGTTGACTCTTAACTGCCTTCTGAAATGGTCAGACAAAACACTGAGTTCCAGGGAAATTAGGGATGGATAATAAGGGCTGGACGAGCCAGTGAATGCCCACATCCTATCAACAAATAGAAAACAAAAATCAGCAATGTCTTTTGAGTTATAGCAGACGAACAACAGTGAAAATGTTGAAAATACCTCCTGCTCGGCTTTCAAATTGCCAGTCCGCAAATGATCATGGTCATCTGCTGACAATGCAGCCCTTGTCCTGGCCTGACCGCAACATCTAGCTGGTTTTAGTGAAGAAAGCCTGATTCAGGTGCACATTCCTCTATTGTTCTGGTAAAAGGATTACTCCCGCAATACACTGGGCCCCAGCTGAGAATTCTTCTCCCACATCTTCTGGCAGGCTTCCCTGCCAAATTTCCAAATCATGTTCAATGCCAATACCAGGGTTAGATGCAGGAAAGTTGTTCCCAAAGGTGGGTCATAGTTTAAGGATGAGGTGTAAACCTTTTAGATATGAGATGAGGAGAAATTTCTTCACCCAAAGAGTGGTGAGCCTGTGGAATTCACTACCGCAATGTGGTTAAAGATTGTACTAATGCCTAAGGACAACTGATTTTACAGATATCTTAACATCAGGAACAGTTCTTCCAACATGTGTTATACCCACTTCTGGTAGATATTAGCAACTTTAAATAACTCTCGAAAGCACCAAACAATTGCACAATCAGAGCAACAGTGAGTAGAAATTAATCAGCAGCGAACCTGAAAGTGGTCAATACCCTCTTGAATCAGAACTCATGTGTCTTTCATGCAGCTGAATGTGAGATTGGGCAGACATGATCTATCTGAACTTTGCAGCAAAAGTAGCTTCTTTGTGAAATGTACTCCATAATATATTTCACAAGTAGAAGAAGAACACTACATAGCCAATCTCTTCATACTTCATCACATCTACTGTTCAAACATACCTCCTCGCTCGATTTGCATTATATAGAGCAATGCTGATCATAATTTGACATCCACAGCACTAAACATTTTATTAGCTTATGAACTGTTAGGTTTAATTTCATTGTCTCTGATTTTGTGATCCATGGATAAATGACAGAACTTGCTACTAACCTTGGAAACTGCCCACAAATATCTGGCAATCTCTGGGCATAGATTTCCTCTTCCCAACATTGATTTAATTCTAACACTAATTATGGCGAGATCTGGTCTCCAACAACAGTAATATCGTTAAACAAGCTAAACAGTCATATTGAAGCATTCTCAGAAAGCAAACCAGGAATTTTAAAAAAATTATCTTTCACTTTATGAATCATTTTACGGGCTATGAAAGAAAGGTTGTGACACACATATGGGATAATACCGAAGCTGAATTATTACAGTCAAGTCCTGTTTTTGCACATCCAACCTTCACAAATTCACTCATCCACCAAAACTTATTGTATACATTCCACCAACTGAGAGTGTAATTTTTGCTTCGCCATAGTGTCCAAGGAATATATTAAAAGAAAACTTACTTCCTGGAACAAAAGGTGCACAGTTTCATTTTTTGCAAAAATCACAATTTAGAATGTTTCCCTTTTTCAAGAACATTTGTAAATGGCAGGTTGTCTTTTTAAAAATATATGCAGCATACCAGATTTTAAAATCCAAAGATGTGCAGGCCAGGTGAATTGGCCATGCTAAATTTCCCATAGTGTTGGGCACATTAGTAAGGAGTAAATATAGGGAGGGAGAATGGGTGTGGGTGGGTTGCTGTTTGGAGGGTCAGTGTGGACTTGTTGAGCCGAAGGGCCTGTTTCCATACTATAGGGTAACTAAAAAAAAGACTTTTATCATAATAGACATAATTTCTAATCCACAAGTATAAAATTAGTTTTCCAGAGACAGTGAAGTTGTTGGGCCGTAATGCTGTCTTGGTCTATTGTTAAAAATTCAGCCACACGTCATTCAACAAACTGCAACATTTTCCAAACTTTTTACAGTGAGACTGTTCATGAGAAAAGTGGAATTTTGCTTCAAATCAGTAAGTTTTAATTGGAGTTACTTCTTCAAGGACTGCAAGAAGTAACAAAACACTGACAGTAACTTCCAGATTTCCGGGTTTAATTACATATACAGAAGTTGTTGTTAGTTTTGTTCAATTCTGAGCACAAACACTGGCAGTTTTGCCATTATTAAAATTGTAAAATCTTGGACATCATCTTAACAACTTATGATGCAAATAATTACTTTCAATGTGGTTAAATTCTTTGGCCCAGAATTTGCTGCTGTGGAAAGTTTGGTGAATGCCGAGATTTGGATTATTTACGTCCTCCTTAAGCTCCAGTTGTTTTATGTTGCTAATTATTGATGGCACAAATTAAACAGCACTCGAGCAGGATTGCGGAGCAATTGGATCCTTGGTGTATAATGAAGCCAATTTTCTATCTCCCCAACCAATGAAATTTAAATGGTTATCAAAGCTGTGAAGGTGCAGTTTGACCATCTGCTATAACAATAAAGTTATAAAAATCACTGAATTACAGCGAAGAATACATGTACAAGTGCCAAGTTTAATTTTGTCCAGGGACCATGTGAGATGAAACAGACATCCTTTTGCACATGGTTGGGATTGTTTGCTATTTTAAATTTATGAGTGGACTGAAACCAGCTGTGGCCATGTATGGAAATCACATATTTTATTCTGTTACATTTGGAAATAGCATGGTTAATTTTCTCTCTTGGAAATTAGTGGGCCCAGATTTGTTTTTTTCACTCAACTTGTTCAGAGATATTATTATGCACATTTCTGACAACAGGTGAGACTTGAACCTGGGTCTCCTGGCTCAAGGTCCTACAACTGTACCACAAGAACCCCAGATACTTTGAACCAGTTGGAGGACTGGGGTAGGTGAGTGCTAACTCTAAACCAAAGCAGGCTGACTTGAATTTAACATATACTTTGCTCCCAGCAAGAATCCACAACACCTGTTTTAATCAGCGAAACAGATCAGTTCAATTTACATTCTGTATGTGTGCTTTTTGCGGCATGTACAGAACAATATAATTGCAAACTGGCTATAAAGTGGAAGACCACTGGATACATGAATTACTCCATTCAAGAGGTCCTCACGCAGTCACGACTTCCTGCCATTGGTTTAATTCATCTTCATAGCACAAATGCTGTCATTTTTGACATTTGTAGGGAGATGTTCAGTTAACCATCCAGCAATTTGCGGCAATTCACAGCTCATAGTCTATCTCTTCCTTGCCATAAATTGATGGAGATTTTACTTACTAATGACATTACGTGAATGAAGCTCTCAATTATTTTGTCAGCAAATTCTGGGCTTTTATTTGATAAGCAATTAATGATGAGGTCTACATGACTCATTGTGAGTAACGATCCAAGTTACTAATATTTTTACAACAATTGAGAGTGTTGCAGAGTTACAAGCATGTGCTGTTGATCACATTATGTTCTTAAATCAGATCTTGTTGTACCTTCACATAGGCAACTTTACCCCAGATGTTTATAGTGGTGCTTTTTGTAGCCAACAGCATTATTAGAACTAGTTCCTGCAAAATGAAAATGCACTTGTTACAATTTTAATGATTTTACAAGCATAAATTTGTTTAAATTGTTTTATTCACTGCCATGAAATTGATTTTCTTTGAGGCCTGGAAGTTAAGAGAAGATACTGCAGAACATGAATAATGATACTGCTCCTTTCAGGATATAGTTATGTAAAAGATTCATGGATGTTCAATCATTATATTGGGAAAGAGAGTAAAATAGTTCGTTTGGGAAGAAAAAAAAATTTTTAGTAAGGAGACTTGGACATTACTAAGAGAGTTTAGTGAAAGGATATATAGTTAATTTAATTGAATCTTATCTGTACTTTAAAACATGACAAATACAAAGGATTAAAGTGATTAAATTTGAGTGCAGAGATATAGACATTTGGTCCATTTTGCCTAATCAGTGCGAGCTCCAGAACAGAACAATTTAATCCCATTTTGCTGTTTTATATTCCTATTCCCTTAACATTTTTCTTTCATGCTAATTTTGTTTTCAACTTCATGACTGATTTCATATTAATCATCACTTCTGGTAAGGCATTCTATACTCTAATAGATCATTGCATAAAATAAAGTCATGAAAACTCATAATTTATGCTAATAATGTTAATCATAAATTAATGTTCCCTTGTTGTAAATGGCAATTATGTTTGACTTGAAAAATGTTCTTTGGCTTTTCATTTTTTTAGAAAAGGATCCAAGCCTATTAGCAAACTAGCTTGAAAGAATATCACAGATCAACAGTGTGTAGGAGGATAATTAATATTGGCAGTTGAAATTACCACTGGCATGCAATTTGATTGTACTGACTAATATAATGTAACATCTTATAATGCTAGATTCAGCAAATTCTCCTTCTAAAATGATGTAATGGTGTGCTCTGTTTGAACTAGGCAATACATTTGAGTAGAATACATTTGAGTCTCTCATATGTCAATAATAGACCTCACTTTATTAACCATGTTTTTGTAAAGTGCGGCTGAGGATTCACCCATTCATTTCATTTTTCTCCGATTATTTGAAGATGTCTTCATGATTTCTGAATGTGAAAGCTTAACTAAGGTGCTTTGGATATCAAAGCGTGATACAGATTGTTCCATTTAGCATTCCCTTGGTAATTGCTACATCCAATTCTAAATTCAATGCACAAACGGACAAGTTATGGTTTACACTCAATCTATGGAGCCTCATCCGGTCTTCAATAAGATCATGGCTCATTTGATTACTCCACATTCTCACCAATCTGCAATAGCCTTATATCCTTGCTTATCAAGCATCTATCTATTGCTGCCTTAAAAAATGTAAAGGTTGTGCTTCCACTGCTTTTTGAGGAACAGTGTTCCAAAAACTCAAGAATGAGAAAAGCTTTTCCTCCAGAAAGGTTTGCAGAAGCATTAAATGAACAAATAGCCAATTTGATTTAACGTTCGTAAGTAAATTGTACATCAGTAGTAATCATTTTTGCTGCTGAGTGGGCCATCAAGGTCTGTGTGTAGTCGCAGCTTCCAGAAGCAGAAGCTATTTATCGATCTGCTAATCGACGGACATGTAGCTTCCCAGCAGCCATGGCTTAGAGAACGTTGACTGGGGATTTGGAATAATGAACATCCAGGCAGCAAGACATTTTTCTTTGTGTTACTTATTTAATGGAATAGTACTTTTTCTATTGTTTGATATGTAAGTTGTCTATTATGTAGTATTTTGTTTACTTTATGTTGAGTTTGTTACAGTAGATGTCTTTATAAGATGAAATCTGTTATATGATTCCATCAGTCTCTGTATACATTGCAACACATAAACTGCAGTCAAGCGGGCATACTATTCAATTTGCTACTTGAAATTCTTACCAAAATAATCCTTATAGTCCTTGTACATTTTCGGTCTTAAGTTGCGTCCATCTGTGAACAGACATTTTGATTAATTAGGTATAACTTTTGAGGCCTTATTGAAATATCCTGGATAAGAAATCTCTTTTTAAATATTTTGTGTCAAAATAGCTCAAGTCTATTGATTCATTTTTGCTTCAAAAGATGAAAGCATTGTAAAATTCCTGGTTTAGTTAATCTCTATTTTTCTCTGCTAATCCACATAATTAATAGGAACTGAATGAGAACGTTGCACTTTTCTGTATGTTAGTATTGTTCGTTGGTTGTTCAAAAGACTCATTGCGTTGAATAACATTTCTAAAATTCTGGATTGATTAGGGCAAGCTAAAGGTATTTTTCACAATGAAAAAATGCGTCAAACATTTCTAAAAGGGTTGCTTTGTAGTGAAAATGTAATAATTTGATGGTAGAGATGAAAGTTAATATCCTACATTTAATTATTAAGATTTAGTCCATAAAATAAGGAAACACAAACTTAGACATATGGAGTAACCTTCATGATTTCATGATGTCCCAAAGGATTGCATTACAGTGCGATGAGTATGCCCAAGGATGCAAAACCAAGTTTGATTATATCCAAACTCAAGAGAACACTCTGTGCACTCTTTAACACCCTCTAACCCTCTGAGTATACTAAAAATGTTGAGACTAAGTCCAAGAGTGTGTTTACTTATTTGCAAATCCTAACATTGAGAATTTTGACTGGATTTTGGTCCAGGCGGCGGGTATGATGGTAAAAGTAATATAGTGAGATGCCAAATGTTCAGACACTCTTTAAGTTGGAACTTTGGTCACCACTGGGACCAGATCAAAGACAGGAAGGAGCTAAAGTCTTATCAGCTCGCACACCAATTCCCCTGCTTCAACTCTCAACCAAAGTATTTTCAACGAGAAGGGATTGGGGGTGGCAGGACTACCCATCCAGATGGTGCTGTGTAAACTGTCAATGCCTGGTAAGAACTGACTGAGTCAGTCTTAAAAGCACCCCGTTGCTAGCCTGTGTGATGAAACTGTCACTGTCTGCCTTGTTGAGGGTCTCACACCTCCCCTCATGTTTCTCTCTGCAGGGCAAATTGCTCGGTTGTTCGAGGCCACTCCGTTACAACTTTCGAACAAAGCATTGCTGAAACTCAAAAAAACATTGTGTTGTTAAACTTCTTCTCATGCACTCATTAGGGCAGATGCAAAATTGCCAAACATCAAGGGAGCAACAATCTATATTACATGAGAAAAGGATGTTATTTGCATGGTAAGTGGAGAATCCACCACACCTTTGTTTTAGTTCAAACAAAGCACAATACCACATCATGTCCTTTTTTAATCTTGTAGAGGACTAGTTCCTGCTAGTGAATTTATGCCTGGCTTGCTCTGTTCTTCCAGCCTCCTGCCTGTTTACTTAGGATTCCAATATCTGCAGTTTTTTTGTCACTATGAATTAAGATTAGATTAGATTAGATTACTTACAGTGTGGAAACAGGCCCTTCAGCCCAACAAGCCCACACCGACCCTCCGAAGAGCAACCCACCCAGCCCATTCCCCTACATCTAACACTATGGGTAATTTAGCATGGCCAATTCACCTGACCTGCACATTTTTGGACTGTGGGAGGAAACCGGAGCACCCGGAGGAAACCCACGCAGACATGGGGAGAATGTGCAAACTCCACACAGTCAGTTGCCTGAGGCGAGAATTGAACCCAGGTCTCTGGTGCTGTGAGGCAGCTGTGCTAATCACTGTGCTGCCCTTATGCATCTTCTAGCAAGTATAAGTGATTTGCATTGTGAGCCTGCAAGTTATGTGATTCTTAGCACATTTGGGATTGTTCAGCAATTGTCGTATGGTTTCAGGATAACATTTAATGTTCAGTAATATCTTTCTAGTTGTGCAAGCACAGACTGGCTGACACTGATCAGTACTCAGTCCATTGTGAATAGCTGGAGGGATCTGCTGAGACTCTTTGGGATATTCCCAGCATCACACCAGCACTGATATTCTTGCCCAGCGTTATTCATTTGTGGAGTAATCAGCAAGTTTTTTTGGCTTGGTTACTGCAACCTGTTAGTATAAAAAACATCAACTGTGTTGCTATTGCACAATAGATACGTAAAATAGTCTGCTCATTGTCATTTATACCTGACTATTTCAGGGTAATTGTTAGTGAAAGAATGCCCCCATTTTAGCAAGCTTATGAGACCTGCACGTCAAGAGCAATGCATTATCCATGGACCCATTCAACATTGCAAGCTGAATGGCAAATGTGCTGCTTAAGGAAGCCAGGAGAATTTGTGCTGCTTCACAATACCATCACATTTTGGATGTGCTGCCATTTTCTAAATATGTATTCACTGAACATATGAACTTAGCAACTGATACAGTTGAGTTCATGATCTTGAATATTAGATGTGATGTAACTGGATAGTTGTAAGAAGACAGCGGGTGGTGGTTGATAGGAAATGTTCATCCTGGCATTCAGTTTCTCATGGTATACCGCAAGGATCTGTTTTGGATCCACTGCTGTTTGTCATTTTTATAAACGACCTGCATGAGGGCACAGAAGGATGGGTTAGTAAATTTGCAGATGACACTAAGGTTGGTAGAGTTGTGGATAGTGCAGAAGGATGTTGTAGGTTACAGAGGGACATAGCTAAGCTGCAGAGCTGGGCTGAGAGGTTGCAAACGGAGTTTAATGCAGAAAGGTGTGAGGTGATTCACTTTGGAAGGAGCAACAGGAATGCAGAGTACTGGGCTAATGGTAAGATTCTTGGTAGTGTAGATGAGCAGAGATCTCGGTGTCCATGTACATAGATCCCTGAAAGTTGCCACCCGCGATGATAGGATTGTTAAGAAGACATACAGTGTGTTAGCAATTATTTGTAGAAGGACTGAGTTTCGGAACCATGAGATCATGCTGCAGCTGTACAAAACTCTGGTGCGCCACACTTGGAGTATTGCGTACAGTACTGGTCACCGCATTATAGGAAGGATGTGGAAGCTTTGGAAAGAGTTCAGTGGAGATTTACTAGGATGTTGCCTGTTATGGAAGGGATGTCTTATTAGGAAGAGCTGACGGACTTGAGGTTGTTTTCATTGGAGAGAAGAAGGTTTGAGAGGTGACTTAAGATAATCAGCGGGTTAGATAGAGTGGACAGTGAGAGCCTTTTTCCTCGGATGGTGATGGCTAGCACGAGGGGGCATTGCTTTAATTTGAGGGGTGATAGATATAGGACAGAGGTCAGAGGTAGTTTCTTTACTCAGAGTAGTAGGGGCATGGAAGGCACTGCCTGCAATAATAGTAGACTCGCCAACTTTATGGGCATTTAAATGGTTATTGGATACATATGGGTGAAAATGGAAGAGTGTAGGTTAGATGGGCTTCAGATTGGTTTCGCAGGATGGCTCGACATTGAAGGCCAAAAGGGCTGTACTGCGCTGTAATGTTCTATTGTTCTGTTTGCTGAATGTATTAAGAATTACACCAAGAAGCAATTTAAGACCATCAGTCAGGCTCACACAAGCTTGCTAGAAGTTATGTACATTGATGCACAGGGAACTGTCCTCTTCAGAAGAAAAGAAACAGAGCCAGGCATTCACCCTTTTTAAATTAAACAAAAGCATGGGGGCAATAGTTCCTCAGTTGAACCTTTGCCACGGAGAATGTACCAGAATTAATTTTCCAACAGATCAGCACACTTTTTTCATGCAGTATCAGTTGTTGTTCCCATGGATTTCTTGCATCTGTCCTGATGAGTGCAAGACAAATACCTTCAATAGCATGATGTTTCAACAAACTTAAGGTTCAAACATATTTTACATTGATCCACATTAAGGATCATTGCTCATTTCTTACATTATTCGGAGTCATTCCTGTCAAATAAGCTTCAATCATCTCAGACCTAGATTTGCATTCATCTGTATGATTCAATTATTTACACTATACTTGCTCCCCAATTTATATAGTCACCACAATATTAATAGTAGAAGATGTAAAATATTAACTCACCACTATTTCCTCGTTGCTTTATGCATTGCCCTCTGTTTGGAATTCCTTCTGCTGGATTCCCGGGATTTATGATATGACACTCATAGCCAGTGGGACAATGCAGGGGTTCATCTCCATCCTCTGTGGTACTACAGGCTTCAGCTGCAGAAAAGACAAATGGCTAAACAAATTGCCATGATCCAATCTTGTAATTACATTGCAGTATCTGTGATTAAAAAAAAATTGTTTGTGCAACTTGAACACAGACACTTTCAATACATTATGTCATTAGTGAGATCTTAATTCTAGATTCCCCAAAATGGGAAACATCCTTTCGGCGCTCATGCTGTTGAGCCGGCTCAGAATCCTGCGTGTCTCAATAAGACCACCTCTCATTTTTCTAAATTCCCAAGTGAATATGGGCCAGCCTGGTCAATCTTCCTCAGTGGAGAACCTATTCATTCCAGGAATCATTCCAGTAAAAGCTTCTCTAAACAGTTTCCACCGTAAGCATATTTCTCCTTTTAAGAAAGACAATAAATATTGTACATAATATTCTATGAGTGGTCTCAGCAATGTCCCTGAATCCTTTGAATTGTGGTTATTTACAGAAGAGAAAGAGACCTTTTGGCCATTAGATTTATATTGGCTTTCTGCAAGGGTAATTCACATAGTCCCACTCTTTCATCTTGTCCCCATGACAATGCAAATCTCTTAGCTTGAAGTATTAATTCCAACTCCCATTTGAAAGTCTTAACTGATAATGTCTCCACTCGTGTGATCCAGGTATCTGAGACAGGGAAAAAGAGAGGGAAAGAGAGAATGAAAGAGAGATGGAAAGAGAGAATAAAATGAGCACATATGGTGCTCTAAAAGTTATTAACAATTGAAAATATAACTCAATCAAAGGAATAACCTTCAACCCTCATTACTAAATATTGTTTGGCCAAACTAGATGAATGTAATTTTTAATGTGTCGACTGTTTTTGATGTCTACTAGAACAAAGAACAAATAACAAAGAAAATTACAGCACAGGAACAGACCTTTCGGCCCTCCAAGCCTGCATCGATCCAGATCCTCTATTTAAACCTGTCACCTATGTTCCAAGAATTTGTATCGCTCTGCTCCCTGCCCATTCATGTATCTGTCTACTTACATCTTAAATGACACTATTGTGCTCACCTCTACCACGTCCACTGGTAATGCATCCAGGCACCCACCACCCTCTGTGTAAAGAATTTTCCATGCATATCTCCCCTAAACTTTTCCACTCTCACTTTGAACTTGTGACCCTAGTAATTGAGACCCCGTTCTGGGAAAAAGCTTCTTTTGATCCACTTTGCTTGTACCTCTCATTATTTTGTATACCTCATTCAGGTCCCCCACCCCCCCAACCTCTGTCTTTCTCATGAAAATAATCCTAATCTACTCAACCTCTCTTCATAGCTAGCGCCCTCCATACCAGGCAACATCCTGGTGAACCTCCTCTGCACCATCTCCAAAATATCCACATCCTTTTCGTAATGTGGCATCCAGAACTGTACATGTATTCCAAATGTGGCCGAACCAAAGTCTTATACAACTGTGACATGACCTGCCAACTCCTATACTTAATACCCCGTCCATGAAGGAAAACATGCCATATGTCATATGCCATACTAAAATGAGTTACTTAAAGATCATTTTTACTACTCACAGTTGTCATGCTGAGAATGAGAACATTTCAAATGTAAGCAGCTTTATTAATAATAAAACAATTTAAGTTATTTACCTTTTTCTAGTTTTGACTTCTATATTTTCTTCCTGCTACTAACATCACATAAACAATGGGAAGGTTCATAGATACCAACTTGGTAAGCATTTTTAAGTGGATCATATCATTTTCAGTTCTACTGCAGTAATATTCCCAAATTAATACAACATTGGATTTCCCAAACCGTGGATTATGTTGTGAGTGTGTCACCAGTGGAATTCAGTAATAATTTCAATTCTCCAGTTGCCATGATGGATGTGTATTTCTGGATATATCTGTACAGAGTTGCGAGCTCACAGGGACCAATAGCTGCCACAGAACTCTCACTGAGTGCTCATAGCTGTGGGGTTTCTTTAGATCCTCACATCTTTCTAAATAATAGGTGTGGCTGATCTTTAAGGCCTGACTGCTCTTATGCAAAACCCTGTAGAAATCCTGTAATTTAAAAACACTGTGGATTAAACAGCTCTCATCCCTGCACTCACAGATGTTGAAATCTCTCCTCCCTTACCCTATTAGCCACTATCACAGGTTGCGAGCTCACAGGGACCAATAGCTGCCACAGAACTCTCACTGAGTGCTCATAGCTGTGGGGTTTCTTTAGATCCTCACATCTTTCTAAATAATAGGTGTGGCTGATCTTTAAGGCCTGACTGCTCTTATGCAAAACCCTGTAGAAATCCTGTAATTTAAAAACACTGTGGATTAAACAGCTCTCATCCCTGCACTCACAGATGTTGAAATCTCTCCTCCCTTACCCTATTAGCCACTATCACAGGTTTCTCATATCTCCCCCCATGCAGATGTACACACAAGAAAGTCAGAGGCCCTGAGCTCTGCAGTGAGTAACTCACCTCCTCTTCATCTTCAAGACACAAACATGCCTGGATGACTGCAGCTCAACAACACTCAGGAAGCTTAACACCATCCAGGACAAGCCCACTGATTGGCAGAACACCCAACACTTTCAACATTCATTCATTATTAAAGGCACAAGAAAAGGGTGGGTGTAGGGATTTATGAAAATGGGTGGTGAAACATTATATGGATAAATTGAAAGAGCTTGAGTTGGTCTCCTAAGAGAAAATACAGTCAATGAGATTTGTTAAAGGGGGCGGCACGTTGGCTCAGTGGTTAGCACTGCTAGCTCAGAGTGCTAGGGCCCTCGGATGCTGCCCGACCTGCTGTGCTTTTGCAGCCCCACTCTAATCTAGACTCTGATGTCCAGCGTCTGCAGTCCTCACTTTTGCCTAGTCAGAGTGCCAGGGACCCAGTTTGATTCCAGCCTCGGGCAACTGTCTGTGTAGAGTTTGCACGTTCTCCCTGTGCCTGCGTGGGTTTCCTCCGGGTGCTCCGGTTTCCACCCACAATCCAAAGATGTGCGGCTTAAGGTGAATTGGCCGTACTAAATTTCCCATAGTGTTCAGGGATGTGTAGGTTAGGTGCATTAGTTAAGGATAATAGGGTAAGGAAATCGGTCTGGGTGGGTTAGTCTTTGGAGGGTCGGTATGGACTTGTTGGGCCGAAAGTCCTGTTTCCACACTGTAAGGATTCTATTCTATTCCATGAGAGGTGTCCAAATCCTATGGAACCTAAACAGAAAAGATAGGAAACTCCTTCCATTAGCTGACGGGTTGAGACAAACATCAATTTAAAGGTGTTTGGTTCTTTTGCAAAGGAGGCATAACATATGCGTATGAAATTCACTGCATGAGAGTATATGTTAGGTAGATTCAATCAGGCTTTTCAAAAAGATATTGGACAATTGTCTGACAACAGATCTGTTGGGCTACAGACAAAGGGCATGTGGTGTGGGACTAGCTGAGTTGCTCTTGCAGAGAGGCAGCACTGACGGAATGGGCTCTATTTTTCTATCTTGTGACAACTCTCAGCTTTTTATCTTTTTAACCTTGGTCTTCTACATTAAGTGTCTTTACTTAAGTTTTGGAATAATCAGTGCTGGCTGACATTAAGTCAGCTAAACATAGTGTTATCATTCCAATCACCATTAAATAACATGCTTTTGTCCAGTAACATTTGCTGGTTTTACAATTTCTTGGAAAGTTGCCTGAATTTAAGAGTCATAAAATAACAAATGCACTCTTGCCTCCACACACAAGAAGTGATTTGCTTGTTCAAAAATGCAATGCTAAAGAAGCAACCATTGCTTGACTCAATGAATTATGTATTCATTCACTGAATTGTGGAAAAGAAGGATTTGTATTTGTATGTCTATTTCAGTTGGTCACTAAATTTTGAGTTCAAGTGGGTACGTCGTGTTGAGGCAACCATCAGTTAAATAAATAATGGTGGATGTGCCTGCCCCAGGCAACACTCCTACACTTTAATAGAGGGTATGGTAGCACAAAGGTTCTGTTAATGTGTTACTGTACAGATATATCCAGAAATACACATCCATCATGGCAACTGGAGAATTGAAATTATTACTAGAAAACTGACACCAGTAATGGCGACCATACCAAAATTTCCCTTTGGGAGAAAACCTGTCATCCTTACCTGTTCTGTCCTTTACCTGACTTCCTTTTATATAGCAAAATTATCCTCTGAAATGGCAAAATTAGCCTCATAATTGCACAGGAGGGGCAATAAATGTTGGCTTTGACAATGATGCCCACTCCTGGTAAATGCTGTGATTTTTTTTTAAATTAGAAAAGACACGTGATCTGGTCCCACCAATGCAGTTTTCCAAACAATTTTGTGTCATTCATGGTCACAAAAAGGAAATCTGCAAAAATAATTGTTGTGGGGAAAACCAAACATTAAAGTTGGCAGGCTATCTTTTCCATCCATTGTTGGGAATTAAATGTCATTGGCAAATGCTGCCCATTCTTCGATACAATCGAATAGTTTGCTAGGCCATTTTAGTGTCAATCATGTATATTTAGGACTTCAGTCACATATCAGTTCGAACCATTTAGGTTTGCTGGTTTCCTTAACTCAAGGAAATCATTTTATTCCCTTTGACAATGATTAGACATGCAAGGATCATAAAATAAATTTCATCAAATTTCTGAATAAATTCCTGATTGTTTTCAGACAATTAATTAGCAACAGAATTAGTAAATGATTTGTCCTACATTTCCTTAAACAAAGTCCCAATTTATTTTTAATCCCAGTCATGTTCATTCAGGCTTGACTGTTATTATGTATGGCAATATGCCATACTGACATATATTGCACAATATGTGCACAGCATGAGTCTAATGACCTGCTAAAAGATATCAAGGCCTCTTTTTCAGAAGACAGGAAAAAGAACCCAGATCTTCTTGGTTTAACAATATTGTGGAGATTGGTGTCAGGAGCAAAAACAGTTTTTGAGTAAAAATTAAAGTAAAATAAAACTCGTTTATGTACAGAACTAATTTTGCTTTGGAAGTCACATGATATCAGGTTATAGTCCAATAGGTTTATTTGACATAGCAAGCTCTTGGAGCACTTCTCCTTCATCAGGTGAAGTAGAAGGAAGTGCACTTGCACAGAATATATGGGCAGAGAGATAATGACAAGATAATTCCACATAATTAAGAGTGTCAACAGAGAAGTACAAATAGTGTGAGTGTAGTGTTGACCGGCTGAATAACAAATCTTTGCAACCGATTAATTGAGGCAGAGAGATAGTTACAAAAAATCAAAAATCATCTTAATTATTGAAATTAAAAGTTGAGGGAACTTTTAGATTTTCATTAAAAATGTCTGTTTCTGTACTGTGCAAAAGTATACAGCACATCAAGTAGTTTAATGGAGTGGTTTCTCTTGTTTGTATTTTTGCATGCTTAGCAATGCTAGTTATTTTATTTACTATTTATCCGGATTGTCTGGTATTCAGTTTGCTTCCTTACTTTTTTCCACTTTTTATTGCTGATATTAGAATGCTGAAAATCCAGCACTCGGGTCAGTCTTTAATGTCGCTAAGATTGAAATACTCAGCAGGTTGAAGGGAAAAATGTAAGACAAATCCAGATCCAGAAGAGCTGCGAGGTTATGCTACAGCTCTATAAAGCCCTGGCTAGACCACACTTGGAATATTGCGTTCAGGTCTGGTCACCTCATTATAGGAAGAATGTGGAAGCTTTAGAGAGGGTGCACTGGAGATGTACCAGGATGCTGCCTGGACTGGAGGGCATGTCTTATGAAGAAAGGCTGAGGGAGCTAGGGCTTTTCCCATTGGAGCGAAGAAGGATTAGAGGTGACTTGATCGAAGTGTACAAGATGATGAGAGATCTAGATAGAGTGGATAGCCAGATACCTCTTCCCAGGCGGAAATGGCTATCATGAGGGGACATTACTTTAAGGCGACTGGGAGAAGGTTTAGGGGAGATGTCAGAGGTAGGTTCTTTACACAGAGTGGTAGGTGCATGGAATGCCTTGCCAGCAGTGGTAGTAGAGTCATATATGTTAGGAACATTTAAGGTCTCTTGGGTAGGCACAGGATAAGTAGGTTAGTTTTATCTTAGAGTAAGATAAAAGATCAGCACAACATCAAGAACCAAAGGGCTTGTACTGTGCTATACTATGCTATGTTCTATGTTCAGTGATCTCAGTGAATGATGTAACAGGCTTAAATGGTCATATAAAATCATTAGAACACACACAAGGGGTTTATATTCAAACTGCTTGCATATATGAAAATCACTAATAATAATGAAGAAGCGACACCTTGAAGTATTTCTTCTGGTCCATCAAGTAGCCATCCATTGCCTCCAAGCCATCTGGGCTTTGGTTGCACCAACCAATCTAGAACTAAAAATTAATATTACTTAAACAAGCCAGCAAAAACAACGACACAACTTTACACAGGCTTTGGGTGTGAAATGAAGAATAAATAAATAATCATTAGTAATCTGAAATGCAATCCATGCTGCAAAATATTCTTGCTATGGTAATGGGGCAATTATGCAAATTATATAATGTAATATATTTTTCAATTAATCTATTTGGAGCCTGGGTATTCACATTATTTCCACTTCCTGCTTATTATGGAAACCCATAATTTCATGGGGCATTGAAGAGATGCAAGGAAAGAAGATTTATCCAGTGTAACCCCAGATTTATTTTCTATTTGTGGGAGCAAATTTCAGCAAATTATTATACTTGTTCGCCTTTCTGACATTCTCCTGTCAACCTCAATCTGTTTTTCTCCACTTCAGAAGCTAAGGGTGGCCAGTATGATCTACATCAGTGACAAGTTCACTTACTGTGTAAGGTCTATTCAAGTTTCCAAGATAAAAAGTATTTATTTAAAAGGCTATGTGGATGTCATGTCTATTCACTAAAGCAAAAGTCATTCAAAGCAAGACTGCAAAATACATTGCTATTTTTAGTCTCATCTTATCTTCACATACCTAAAGCTCTTTCACAAACGTGAAGAAATCCCAGATGATATACTCCAGGACAAATTATGTATAGTCATTGCATTCTACTCATTCAATGTCTGGAAGCAAAACACTTTATTTTGCTAAACTGAGGGGTTGAAAGTTTTGAATGCTGCATTGATATTTATGATTAAAAATGAGCAAGGTTTTGATTTGCGTTAATAAATCGTTTCCATATGTTGAGTTGCAAGCCTTGGTAAATGGGAGGAGGAACCTTACACATCGTTGATTAACCAACAACACATTGCTGCAGATTGTTTGGGAGCACATTCCTTTAGGAGCCTTTCAGCCAGGCAGGATGGAGGAATGAAAATTATGTTCTTGCACTCAGCAATTACCAAATGGAATTAAGAGGCTTTGAAGTCCATTGTGCTTCCTTCATAACTGAAGACTATGCTACCATTGCGAAAAAAACCCCAAAAGGTTCAAAGATCTTGCAGAGATTAACTATACCTGGTGGTGGCTTTACAGATTCCAAACAAGCATAAATGCACCCATTATAACAGCAGCGTTTGTGTCTTTCACATTCAGAGTCCGACCTGCAGCTGGGAACATCACAGGCTCTGTCTGGCAAAGCCTGTGGAGGAGGGGGGCATCGGTCGTTCTTCTGGTGTGGTGATGAATATGAAACCAGCTGATACTCATAGTCCTGTGAAAAAATAAAGAGAAACAAAAAAACCCCATAGCTAATGTAGCAGCAGAACAACTGTGAACCAATTCAAAAGTACTTGTGCCTAATTATTTTGCACTTTTGCCGCAACTTTGCTTACAGCTAGAATTGTGAAATGACAAAGTTGCCTCTTTTTACAACTTAGCATTGCAACTATGCTGGTAGCAAATATCCTTCTGTTGCTATTCAAATTCTGATACATTTTTAGTGGGTTAGAACCATCTACATAGTTTTCTACACTCCCCATTTACAAAATATTTTCTTCTTTGGAAGAATTTTACCAGCAATTGTTAATATTCATATATGAATAGCTAACTTACATGAGTGATATTATTAGAGATCACTGGAGTAGATTCTGGAGAAAAAGAATGATTATTTGTACAGCCTTGTGCTAAAGTCTGAGATCAACAGTTAGCAGCATGTTCAACAAATACGAACACCATCAACTCGGTACTGTCTAGACCTTGGTGAGAATGTAGCTTCCTTCTAGGTCAATCATCACAATAGCAGATAGGACCAGTGAGTGGCTAATCCAGCAGCAAGGCAATAGTCAGTAACTGGGCACACCAGTAGGATCAAGAAAAAGCCCAATGATTGCCAAACAGCTGTGAGCAGAGTCAGAAAATGGAAAACAAAATACAGTACAGAGAAATCATGGAACAAACTCCACCACCTCAAAAGTCTTTTAAATACATAGAAGGCCCAGGCGAAGCCCAAAGAACGGCAACACATTGGCACAGACATTTCACCAGGTACCGGAACTGAACTAACTGCACTGAGGCTGGTATCCTGTCACCAAGTCACCCTTTATTTACATGTGCACAGTACATGGGCTCTGACCAGCCAGCTCAAAGCCAGTCTTTAGACTGAGGAGACCTTCTGAATCTCTTGTATTATTTTCTGTCTTTTCTCCCAGCACAGAGCCAGTCCCTAGATGGAGGAGACCATCTGAATCTCTGTTTAAATCTGTCAGCAAGGGCTACCTGGTTGGTCCAGGTTAACAAAGTCAATGAAAATCAACCTCGCCCTGGTTCTAATCACCACAGGAACACTTTGGAGTTAGTGGATTAACCAACCAAGAACAAGATCTGTGCCTTTTTTATGCATTTGGCAGCAATGTAGATGATGTTTTAGTGATGAACTGTATACATGAAGAAACTGCCACCACTGATTATATTATTGGGGCTTTGATACTTATTTGAGGCTACAATAAAATATTATAACAGGGAAGAAATTTAAGAAACAATGCCAAAAAAGAACTGACACACACGAATTAATGACCTCTATCAATTAGCAGATAATTATGAGTATAGAACTTGTGGAGAAAATTTAATAAGTGGTTGCATTGTGATTGGAATTTTGGAAGAAAGCTTATCATTTTTTCACAGTTAAAGCAAGACTTGACAAAAGCAAGAGTGTTACAATCGGCAAGGCAGCGAGAGGTGAGGAAAGACAAAAGTTTTTATTTATATGTTCACAGCGGGAAAACAACAGAGGATTAACTATTTGTACAGCACAGGAGGTGAAAAGTGCACCTGAGCTGAAGCAGGGAAAACATGAAGAAAAAGAGTCACCAGCCATAATTAATGCAGTCAGTTCTCATTATGTAGTTGCATTATAACAAATGATTATTATTACTGTTGTTATTGGACAAATTAACATTTCTATAAGAGAATTCAGGAAATCAGGTTAACAATAGCTTATTTCATTCATACTTTTATAAGTTCAGTCACAAGGTGGGGCAATGCTGATGAGGCCAGTATTTATTGCCCATCCCTAACTGGCAGTTAAGAGTCAATCAGATTGCTGTGGGTCTGGAGTCACAGGTAGGCCAGAACAGCTAAGGATAGCAGTTTTATTGCCTAAAGAACATTAGTGAACCAGATGGACTTTTCCAACAATGGATTCAAGGTCATCAGTGGACTCTTAACTCCAAATATTTATTGAATTCAAATCGCACCATCTGCTGTAGCTATATTCAAACCCAGGAACCCAGGACATTGTCTGGGTCTCTGGTTTAACAGTCCAGTGATAACTCCACAAGACCAAGACCTCCCCTAATGCATGGAGTATAGAAACATAGGAACAGGAACTGGCTGTTCAGGCCTTTAACACAATACCACCATACAGTGAGATCATTGCTGATCTGTAGCCAAACACTATATACAGGTATCTGCCTTTGGCTCATACCCCTTTGCTGAACAGATATTTATCTATCTTAGATAGAAAATTAACAAGGAAGAGCCAGCCTGTCACCATGAAATGTAAAACGAACTCTGTTGGAATATGATGTGGAGGTGCTGGTGTTGAACTGGGGTGGGCAAAGTTGAAAATCAGACGACATCAGGTTATTGTCCAACAGGTTTATTTGAAAGTACAACCTATCGGAGTGCTGCTCCTTCGTCAGGTAGCTAGTGGTGCAGGATACAAAGGACACAGAATTTATAAGTAAAAGGTTTAACAGCCATCTTTTACTTATAAATTCTGTGTCCTTTGTATCCTGCCCCACTAGCTACCTGATGAATGGGCAGCGCTCCGATTGGTTGTATTTTCAAATAAACCTGTTGGACTATAACCTGGTGTTGTGTGATTTTCAATTCTGCTGGATTACAAGCAACTCCAAGTTTTATACAAACCATTGTAATGTACATATTACATTATTCACACTTTACCCACAGTTTCCACAGGTTTTGTCTTTATCTCACTCAGGACTGACACTATCTTGTTGATGGAATTGCAAAGGCAGCTGCACTGTGGTTCCCATTTGCTTCAGAATATGTCTGAAAACGTAACAGTCAACTAATTGAACTGATTCAACCCCATCACTGTAGTATGAAGATTGTCCCATCTAAAATAGAGTGCCTTTCCTGCTTAAAAACACGTTTTCTTCTTGTACCACAGCAAGAAGAGCCAAGCTCAAAATCAAAATAAAAATCTCGCCCAAAGAAGTTACAGCCAAGAGATTGAAGAATTCACAAGCATTGGTTTAGAGAATTAATAGAATCCAAAAGAATGTAATGAACTGTGAAATTAAACAGGCATAAAGCAACATTTGAACTAGTTGCTAAGGTAGGTGCATCAATCCTATCCACTAGTGAAGTGGCTGAAACCATCATCAATTGACTTCAGGGACCACAATGTATTGATCTAAAAATAATAGAAAAGGTCAGCTAGCAGCAACACTACAGTTTAAAAGAAGGGCAGTCACAGAGACCTTATATATAATTGAAAGTCAAGAGAATTTATTATGAAGCAGGAAAGTATTCAAGTTGGAGACTCCTTACAAGGTCAATCAATTGGACAGCAAGGGAAAACAAAAAGAATTCACAAAAAAGAATTCCTGCAGTTGTTCAGTGGCTTGTGAAAGCTAAAAACAGCACACAATATAACATTGAGAGCAAAGAGCAAGTCTCTGTTTATATGGTCCAAGAAGAGTTCATGTCCACTTTTGAAAAAACTGAAGCAGAAATTGGAAAAAAAATGCCAAAACAGTGAGTTCACTAGAGGCAAGGCTAGCAGTTGGCTCTGACATGGGGAAAATGCCAAAAGTAACTGCTTAGAAAATAATGTGTGTTGTTCTGGCAAAATTAAACAAGACAGTATAGAGAGAATTCTACTCCAAGGGATCTGCAAATGAGAGGGTGGTGGACCGAGCTAAAAGTACAATTTTCACTGAAGGTGATGCCAACAATGGCTTTTGGCAGCTTCCTCTGGACAAAGAATCAAATTGCTAACAATGATTACAACATTTAGATAACATTGTTTTAAACATTTATCTTTGTGTGTAACCATGGCACCTGAAATTTCTGGTTCTGTAATTAGATTTGTTCCAAAGTTATTCACCTTCAACAATTCCTGAGTCTGAAAAGTATCCGTTTGGATTCTCACACAATCTTCGGGACTCTGACGTCAGATCGTAATGGAGCTTGAACCCACACTTGCCAGGAAAGTGTGCTATGGGGAAATTTTAGGGATAGAAGTTTTGAATTTGCCTCCTCCATTCCCAATATCATCTTGAGGATGAAGAGTGGTTTCCCAATTACTTTGGCAGCAGGATGATGGTAGCTCCCAAGCCTCAGCAACCCCATCAGGGCAGCTGAACCCTCTGAGACAGGCACGGGGTGGGGGGGGAGGTGGCTTCATCATGGAGATGCCCCTGGAGACCTAAATCAAAATGAAAACTTCAGAGGTGAAGAGTGTGGTGCTGGAAAAGCACAGCAGGTCAGGCAGCATCTGAGGAGCAGGAGAATCGATATTTTCGGCAGAAGCCTTTCAGCGGGATTGAGGCTTGGGGACCAAGGGGGCTGAGAGATAAATGGGAGGGGGCTGGGGCTGAGGGGGAGGTAGCTTGAATGTGATAGGTTGATGAAGGTTGGGTTGAAAGCCGATTTGGTAGCCATGGCCCTGGACTCATGTTCCAGTCTCAATGAGGCATGGGTTTGAATCCCACTGTTACCAGTGAGGCAACAGTCTTGGCAGCTCATCACTTCACTGCTTTGGTTTCTCTCAGCCCCCTTGGCCTACAGCCTCATTCCTGATGAAGGACTAATGCCCGAAACGTCGGTTCTCCGGCTCCTCAGGTGTTGCCTGATCGGCTATGCTTTTCCAGCACCACACTCTTTGACTCTGATCTCCAGCATCTGCAGTCCTCACTTTGTCCTCCTCGAAGATCTCAGAGGGACAAGCCAGCACACCCATCTGGCAGAAGCATCTGAACTAGGTGTGCAACATTACCCAATTCTTTGCACCATCACTGAACAGGCAACCACACATTCTTTTTAAAAGGGACAGTGACAATTGTTCAATAAAGAAGAGCTTTAATTGGAGGGGTGAGCTGAGGAGACTTTTTACACATTAAATGTCCTACACAAAGGCAGATACTTGATGGGATGAATGGTCTGTTTCTTCACTGGAACATTCTATCATTCTACAGCCATATAAAACAGACAAAAGCAAAATACTGCAGATTCAGACAATTTGAAATTAAAAAAGAAAATGCTGGAGGTACTCAGCAGGTTTGGCAGCATCTGTGGAAAGAATTGATCAACTTTCTGATAGATTCCCTCCAGTGCAGAACAAGGCTGTTTGGCCCATCAAGTCTGCACTGACCCTCTGAAGACCATCCCACCCAGACCCAGTCCCCCTATTCTCTCCCCATAACACCGCATTTGCCATGGCGAATCCACCTATGGACTCTACGGACAACTTAGCATGGCTAATCCACTTCTCCTACATGCCTTCGGACTGTGGGAGGAAACCAGAGCACCCGAAGCAAACACATGCAGACATATGGAGAATGTGCAAACTCCACACAGACATTACATGAAACGGGTTTTAGTACCAGTATACAATTAACTGAAAATAATTTCTGATGTGCATCTCAGCTGTGTGCTAAAGGACATTTGGACAAAAACAGGGCAAAGGAACACATTTAATTTTCATAAATAAAGTAAGAAAACGTTATAATAGTATTTTGAATAGAAAATGGGCAAGAGGCATTCATTTATTACAAGCATAAGGGGCATCACAGTGGCTCAGTTGTTAGCACTGCTGCCTCATAGCACCAGGGTCCCAGGTTCGACCAGCCTCAGTGGCGACCTCCAAGTGAAGCAAAGCTGTTGTCTTCGGCTTTCTATTTATATGTTTGCCCTGGATGGGGTTCCTAGGGTTTGTGGTGATGTCATTTCCTGTTCGTTTTCTGAGCGGTTGATAGATGGCATCTAGATCTATGCGTTTGTTTATGGTGTTGTGGTTGGAGTGCCAGGCCTCTAGGAATTCTCTGACATGTCTTTGCTGAGCCTGTCCCAGGATAGATGTGTTGTCCCAGTCAAAATGGTGGGGGTTTTTTCATCCATGTGTAGGGCTATGAGGGAGAGGGGGTTGTGTCTTTTTGTGGCTAGCTGGTGTTCGTGTATCCTGGTGGCTAACTTTCTTCCTGTTTGTCCTACGTAGTGTTTGTGGCAGTCCTTGCATGGAATTTTGTAGACGACGTTGGTTTTGTTCTTGGGTTGTACTGGGTCTTTTAAGTTTGTTAGTTTTTGTTTGAGAGTGTTGGTGGGTTTGTGTGCTACTAGGATTCCAAGGGGTCTTAGTAGGATAAAGAAAGGCTCATGCCCGAAACGTCGATTCTCCTGCTCCTTGGATGCTGCCTGACCTGCTGCGCTTTTCCAGCAACACATTTTCAGCTCAGAAGGGGTCTTAGTAGTCTGGCTGTCATTTCTGAAACTTCTTTGATGTATGGAAAGGTAGTTAGGGTTTCTGGCTGTGTTTGGTCTGCTTGTTGTGGTTTGCTCTTGAGGAATCTGCGCACTATATTTTTTAAGTATCATCACAAACCCCAGGAACCCCATCCTGGAGAAAGATATAAATAGAAAGCAGGAGACAACAGCTTCGCTTCACTTGGAGGTCGCCACTGATGATGTTACCTAGCCTGGTAATGAAACGTCTGGATATCAAACCTACAGCTCAGTGAGCAAACCTACACCTTAAACCTCAACCTGAGCTACAAACCTTCACATGTAAATTGTTGGCGATTTAATTGCATTATAGTTAACGCATGGTTGACAGGTTCGCATTTTAGAAACAGCATTCCCAATTCACCAGTCACGTTACAGCCAATTCGTGTTAACAAAAGATATGTTACAGCAGAACTGACTAATAGAATGCACAGAATTTAGCTTTTGTCTTCTTAAACAATCTTCCTGTTAACTTGCATGTCTCAAGTAATGAATAAAATAGATCTTGATAGGATTTAGAATTTTGCAACCAGTGGAGCCACAGCTTTTAAACAGCTTTCTTTTAAAAAGCAAATCTCCAGACTCAGAATTCAAACCAGTTAAAAGCAATAGATAAGGAAAATAAGGCTTAGATACAGTGGCATGTGGTTGAATTTATGAATGTGATGTTGGGATCGCCTATGCTGCCATTATATGGAAAAGCAGTCTGATCTTTCAAATTACTGCCTTTTCCTTTTGTACATATTTTAATAAGTAAATGGAAATGTAATTGCTCTTATATTATTGATCTTCTTGGTACCCCCCCAAAGAACAGTTTGAGCTTGTCTGAACTAGCAATAACTCTGAAGTTCAGTTTTACTTTCCGTGTAATGTACAACATTAACTGAACTTTACTAATGCAGCAAAGTAGCAGTAACTTTCACATTCCTGCAGATGGCCCTAGTTAATAAGTTAAGCACAGCTGAATTGTACACACTGCTGTCTGTAACACAGCTATAACCAAAGGGATTTCTGCTGGTTTACATATGAACCTCCCAGTCTTGGGCCTGAGGACTTTCACATTTGCACTTAAGAAATGGGAGGGAAACAATCAATACTGTACATTAACAAAAGTCAGGTGTAATCTCAGAATACCATAATGCTATCATTGGAAAATAAGAGGGAAAAGACTTTAAATGCATGATTTTATCAAGAACAAATGGTAAGAACACAGAATTTGATATACACCAAAAGACCAAGGTCCATTTAGTTTGTCATCTATCATCTCGTGGTTGCATGATTCAATAATAATGGAATAGTTAACTATCCTTAGCAATCAATTTCCAGGCATGAAAGGACGTTAAGAAAACAAAGGGTAGTAATTTTTGATAACTGTCACCTTCTTGCTACGTGCAATAACATAACATGATAATGTTAGCTTCTGAATATTTTCATTAAAACAAAGATTCAGCTGAAAATCTTAAAAATGCTTACTCCCGACCCATGTAAATCAATAAACGTTCATTACATATTTGTACTATGCTGGAGTTGGCTTATCTCAGCCCAGATAGAATGATGGATTCTACAGTTATGTGTCAGCATTGTTGAGGTACAGGGTATCAGCTAACATTCCTCAGCCTGAATACTATCTAGTAATCACTATAGTTGATTACTATAGTGGTGGGTGGCAGGTTAGGACACCTTGATTCAAATGATTTCACAATCAAAATATCTGCTGACACTAATTGCATAGGTTGAAATACAACAAACAGCCACATAAGCAAGGGAATGGGAGACTAGTTGCATCTGCAAAGGTCCTGTTATTAAACATTCACTTATGCCAAACTATGGACTGCAAGACTGTGACAACTAATGTCATATTTTTGGTGGGGGAGCTAGTTTTATGCACTGATATGATTGCTGTCATTGCACAATTTCTTGAAAGAAATTGGGTAATATGCACAGCATGTGAATATAACCTTACTAATATCATACATCAGAAGTCCTGCATTGTGCAAATTAAATGAAATTTGAAATAAACTACATAAAATGGTACAAAACAATTTATTAAAGTGCTGTTTGTTGAATTGTAAGGTTTCAGTCAATTTTAAATGCATAATCTTTAAAAATCTTTTGGCAGCACTTGGTCAACAGCACATTTTCTGAAAATCAACCTTACAGATCCAGATTTCCAACAATTAGCCTGAACAGTAGCTACCTGTAATCACTGTCCCATGAAATAAAATCAGTTTGGTTCAAAAAGTTGAACTTTAATGGATTAAATTTCATTACTTTAAATAAAATTAAGGTCAGTAATCCCATAGTCTTTTGAGTGCAAAACTTGCCACTGAATATTAAACCAGGGAATCACTGCAGCTTAAGAAAATGCAATGTTGCAGTTGACATTGCTCTGGACACAACGTGAAGCAGAAACAATCTACTCTGCCATCTATGACCTGGCAATTGCTAATTGTGACTTACAAATTTAAAATGGCTGCAACTACACCCAGATTGTAGTAGTTGAATCTACTAGACAGTCAAATACATGGGCTTCATTTTTTGTGCAATGGGAGGTCCTTCAAGGAGCATTTGCAACAGCTATGCACCTACAGAGTGCAGCCTGAAATGACTTGCAGTTGTCATTTGTCTATGAAATTCATTCAATATGCAACGTGTTGTGGTGCAACTGCTGGTCACAAGCAATATCAATCATGTCACTGGTCTTTGCAAATTAAAGATAAATGTCTCTGAGAAGTAGAAATAATCACAGGTGACTTTACAAAAGCCCCTAGCGGGCCACACAGCACACAGGTAATGCAAGATTCAAAAGGGTGCACAGGGGCATAGAATTGATTATGTCAGAATTCTGTCTGTTTTCAAAACTGTAAACATAATTCATGACTCCCTTATGTGCAATGATGACTTTCATGGGTGATGTGGGGCTGGAAAAGAGGTGGAATCAGTGCTCAGACAGCACTTACAATCCAGTACTAAGTATTTACCATATGATCAGTGATGCATTCATTGGAATAAGGTCCAATGTCAAAGTGTCAAGATAAATCAATATAGTCATAGAGTCATACAGCTTGAAAACAGACCCTTTGGTCCAACCAGTCCAGGCTGTCCATAATCCCAAACTAAACTACTCCCACTTGCTTGTGCTTGACCCATTTCCCTCCAAACATTTCTTATTCATGTACTGACCTAAATGTCTTTTAAATGTTATAACTTTACCCACATTCACCACCTCCTCTGGAAATTCATTCCACACATGAACCACTTTCTGTGTAAAGAAATTGCCTCTCGTCTTTTTTTTAAATCTTTGTCCTGTCACCTTAACATTATGCCCCCTAGTCTTAAAATACTCTACCTGAGGGAAAAGTCACCTACCTTACATCTTATCTATACTCCTCATTAGTTAATAAACCTCGATCAGGTCAACTCTCAACCTCCTACATTCCAGTGAAAAAAGTAGATAAATGACCATAAAAATTTTTTAAAATGGCCCTCCTGGAGCAGGCAATGACTGGATGTGATGGATGCTGAGGATGTGGAACAGCAGAAACAATTTTGTGAGGAGAATGAGGACACAGGGAGGAGGAACATCACCTTCTGCAAGACAAACAGGATCTGGTTGACACCCGGTTTCCAGTAGATGGGAGCTGGGTGCTGTGATCAATCAGGATCTGTAAAATTGTTGGTTTTCAACATGCAAGCAATACATTTGTGATCCGAGAGGCAAATGCAGCTTCTGTTTTGATTTCGGTTCACTTTTGGGGCAGGGAGGTAGAAGTAAAAATAGATGGCCCTCCTTGTCAGAATGTCGTTTGTTCCATTGTATGGAGGAGTATGTTAAGTCGTCATCTGAAAGGGAGGTGAACGCTGACTATTGACGTTAACAAGGACCTGTTCTGTTTCTTCTGCTCCGCACATAGGCTCATAGCAAGCATGATTTATGGATCAAGGTACCACAAGTATGATCATTGCTGCTACTGTGATACAATAATGGTGCAGAAAAATGATACAGTAATAGATGTGCCAACAAGCCCTGGACTAGTGGCAACCCCCAGCCTCTATAAGAAAGGGTTGCAGCTGAAGAGTCCTTAGGAATGTGCTGGAGGCCAGAGGTTGTGGTCCTCAGTGCCTTTTCGGCTGGAAGACTGAGATGCAGGCTGAGGATGTCCTGGGACACTATTCCAGTTACTGAGCCGAGACCTGACAACAAAGCTTTGAGGGGCCATTCTATCCAGATGGCCATAAAGTGACAACTGCATCGAATCTTTATGCTTCTGGCTCACTCCAGGGAGCCACTGTATGAAATCTTTCAATCGCCCACTCACAAATGGATCAAGACTATGACTGATATCAAGAAGTGTGGTGTTGAAAAAGCACAGCTGGTCAGGCAGCAACCGAGGAGCAGGAGAATCAGCGTTTCGGGCATATGCCTTTCATCAGGAAAGCTCCTCAGATGCTACCTAACCTGCAGAGCTTTTCCATTGCCACACCTCTTGACTCTGATCTCCAGCATCTGCAGTCTTCACTTTCTCTCAGTTGATTATAACCTCCCTGGGAAGCCTCTTCCATGGATGCCCACCTTGAAGAGGTTCTCCTCCTCCCTCCACAATCTCAGCGAGTCTCTCTCTCACTGCACCACGCCAACCACCACCACCACCACCACCACCACACCCCGCCCCCTCCCAGATGCTGGCTGACCTGCTGTGCTTTTCCAGCGCCACACTTTTTGATTCTGATCTCCAGCAACTGCAGTCCTCATTTTGTCCAAGATTGTGACTGATGCCATTTGTGACAGATCATACCGATTCATCTGGTATCCCATGACAAAGTCAGTGCTACAGCCTGGGCACAATCGACTGTACCCACATTGCACAGGAAAGACCATATCACAGCACACTGAGGTTATTGACAGAAAAGGATTCCATTCTGTCAATGTGAAAGTGATCTGTGATCATCAGCTCCATTTCTTTGACGCTCCTGCCCTGAATCCCAGGAGGTTTTCACACCTCCTACATTCTTGAGAACTCATATTGAGTTCCTGCTTGTATCCAGACAATATACAAGAATGGTTACTGGCAGACAAGGACTAATAACTGCGGCCATGTCTGAAGACTCCACTATACAACCCTCTGGTTGAGGTTGAATATGGATACAGTGCAGCCCATTCTTCAACCAAGCAATGTTAGAGCAAACAATACAACTACTGAAGATGACGGCCCCCTGATTGGACTGGTCTGGGTGTAGGGGGCAGAGTGTGCAGCATAATCCTAAAATGCACTGCTCTGCTCAATTGGAGCAGGCAATGACTGGATGTGATGGATGCTGAGGAAGTGGAACAGCAGAAACTATTTTCTGAGGAGAATGAGGACACAGGCAGGAGGAACATCACCTTCTGCAAGACAGACAGGATCTGGTTGACACCTGGTTTCCAGTAGATGGGAGCTGGGTGCTATGATCAATCAGGATCTGTAAAATTGTTGGTACTCAACAAGTAAACAATACATTTGTACTCTGAGAGGCAAATGCAGCCTCTGCTTTGATTTCTGTCATTTTTTGGGCAGGGAGGTAGAAGTGAATCTTATGAAGCACTTGAAGGTTTTTCTGTACATGATGGCCCCATATTCATTCATAATAGTTGCTGGGTTATAGCGGAGATTCAGGAAAGTAATAAGTTAGAGAAGGACGTAAGATGGCAATTGGCTCTGGGTCAGTCAATTGTGTTGCTTGGTACTGTGCAAACTTTGACAGTGAAGGGCAACTCCTGACTGTTAACATTCGACTGAGTGTTGGTGCCAGGGATGGCAGGTGTTAGTCCGTGATATCCTGACAATGGCAAGCACTTCTGACCACAGCGAATGGAAGAATCGGGCTGGTATCAGGGAGAGGGGCAGCCTAGGGCCTCATCAGTAGCTAATGAGGGATGACAGTATGAGGAAATCCACTTGGACTCTCAGAGAAAAACCCTCCAAACAGCTAAAAAAATTACACGTAGTCAAAATATTGTCAAATTCAGCCCTCTATGTTTATCATGCCCAATACGTCACTCCTCGCCTTAAACACAATACCTGCACCATTCCCACATTGTGAAGATAGATGCAAAAGTGTTTAGTAAGAATAACACCAATGTCTTCTGTCTTTACGCATAAAAGACCAAACAGGCAAACTATGAGCTCGACTCTTTCCTTAGTTATTCTCTTAATAATAAAACATCTAAATTAACTTTGCCTGACCTTGCTAGTATTCTTTCATGCTCCTACTTTGCTTCCTTAACTTTAACCCTCTACTGTCAATACACCTCTTGATTTCTGTAGTTGGAGTTCTTGGTGTCACACATAAATTTTCCTCCTCTCTCTTATACTTTCCTGCCAGCTCTTTGACGTCTTGGGGGGGCTCTGGATTTGGTCTTTACCACAGCAGGAACATGTTTAACCTGAACCATTAGAATATCCCTTTTCAATGCCTTCCATGGCCCCAGTACTGATTCACCTTCAAGTAGCTGTTTCCGGTCTACTTTTTGTGAACTCACGCCTCCACTTTGTAAAATTACTCTTGCTATGGACACTGCTTCTTTGTTCCTTTTTCGTGATTTTGTTAAAGACAACAGAATTATGATCATCACCATCAAAATGCTTTCCTACTGCCATTCCTCCCAACTGCCTAGTTTCAATTCCTAAAATGATGGCCAGAGCACCACGCTCTCTTGTTTGACTTGGTACACACTGCCCAAGAGTCTTCACCTTAAATGTTCTGTTTTTGTACCAGCCTATCCAACATTAACGATATACCAAGCCAACCATTATCAGTGGACAAAGGCTCGACACAATCAACAGATATACCTAGCTTGGCAGCACCCTCAACAGAACAGTATGTCAGACACCTATGCGCCACTGGCAAGCTATGAGAAACTCTGGTAGTGAAGAGGAATTAGTCTCCCAATGAAATGAAGGACATAACAAGTAGTTGCCCTTCACACTATTTTGTATGCCTGAGAGAAAAGGACCAATAACTTCAGGTATGTTAGCTTGATGCACTGTTTTGGCATGAAATTAACTCAGTTAGCTTTTTATATTTGTTGTGGGATGTGGGCATAGCTGGCTAGGCCAGTATTTATTGTCCATCCCTAACTGGTGGTTAAGTCATCCACATTGCTGAAGGTAAGCAGTCACATGTAAACCAGACCAGGTAAGGATGGCAGAGTTCCTTCCCTGGTGAACATGAATGAACCAGATGTTTTAAAAAAAATGTTACTGGTTGTAAGATCACCATTAGGCTAGCTTTTAATCTCGTTTTTTAAAAAAATTGAATTCAAATTTCACCATCTGACACAGTGGAATTCAAACCCATGTCCCTATTAAGCTGTGGTTCTGGATTACCAGTCCATCGACATTACAGCAACGCCCCCCTTCCCTGGCTGATGTAAATCGTTTTTTTTGTTATGAAGGATAAATGTGCCCTTTAATGCGCATCTGTGTGCCCTTTCAGATGTGTTCATTCTGTGGAAGTGACAACAACTACTTTTACATTGGCTGGGGCTACATACAGTGCAAGTCTACACTGCTGTTGGGATTCTCACCCCATTGCCAGGACAAACCCTAAATCTGTCCAGCATGTTGCAAAATCCATTTGAATCATTAGAAAACAGTGTGGTATGCATAGCAGCATTCCAGATTTGCTTTGGTTGGAGGCAAATCTCCCACTGGTAGCGGGGGCCGTCTTGCTTAAACCCTTGCAGAATTATGAGTAACATTATTGTGCAGCAGTCATTACTGTTGCAAAAAACATTTCAAAGAACTTCACAAAATAAGTTATTCTTGGAGTGCAGTGAGTATACAGGCAGCATGTGACTGAGCAATTATCATTTAAAAGAGCTGTGTGTGTTCTCCTTGGGTAATTATGTGTTTGCGGTGGTGACTTTCCTGGCTCTGAATCCTTATGATTCAACTCATCTCTCTTTGAAAACTCCTGAATTAAAAATTGGCTCCAAAAATGTGAGAGAGGAACCACAGGAAGTACTGGAGGAAACTGAATGCTTGATTGTCAATGATTAAAACATTTCCTTTAGAGAAAGGATGAATGAGGCTGCTCTGCTGTAACGTTGCAGAATTTTATAAATTAAAGTGTCAGCATTGCACAGCATTGTAAACATCAATTTATAAAAATTATTTTCAGGAAAAAAAAGTGATTTTCAGAACAGAGAATCTGTCTTGAACTGCCTTCAACAAAGATATGTCTGAAGGCTCATCTCTTATTACACCAGTCTTTGAGTTAACTCTGGGTTATGTGCTTGTTCCATTTTTGTCTCTTTTTTTGAAAGTTTGCTGTACTAAGGCTCTCTTTCCAGTCTCTGAACTTAAAATAACGTCTAAGTAAATCATAGTAAATTCAACGTCTGCATTTCAGATTTCCAACATCTGCAGTATTTTGCTCTTATTTGAGACAGAAATGGATTTTCTTCCATTCATTCACTGACATGATGAAAATTGTGTGTTTAGCATATCTGTTACATCCTAAAGTGTCCCTTCTGAAAGAATTGTAATGTCACATTTATTTGATGCAGTTGTGCAATTTTATTAACCTCTTTATAAAACGGCAGCCACCATTGATGTGCATTAAATGTTAACCAAACTTGACACAGGAGTTAAATCCTGCTGTTTTAAGTGTAAATACTCAAAGACATGATTATTGTTAATTACTGCCAATTAACTTCACTGGTACTGAACACTGACCATTAGAAATGTGGAGTCTCGTTCTGTCAGGTATTAATGATTTGAATACTGCACCACTGAAAAGAGACAGATGCGCGCAAAGGCTTTTGTCCCACGCTCATCTGGACAAATACAAAAATACTAAATATCAAACAACCACAATGATTTATGCTACACAAGAGAAGGACACTGACTGCCAATGAGATGTGGAGGTGCCAGTATTGGAGTGGGATGGACAAAGTCAGAAGTCACATGACATCAGGTTCAAGTCCAACAGGTTTATTTGAAATCACAAGCTTTCAGGGCACTGCTCCTTTGTCAGGTGGAGGGAAGCACACAGACACAAAATGTAGACCATTCAGCCCATTGAGTGTCCTCTGCCATTCAGCGTGATCATGATAATCCTCAATTCCACTTCCCTGCCTTTTCACTGATACTTGTTGATTCCCTCACCGATTAAAAATCTGCTGCTTTCAGCATTAAATATTCTTAATGAGACAACCTTGACAGCTCTCTGTGGTAAAGAAATTCCACATATTCACTACCTTTTGAGAGAAGAAATTCCTCCTCATCTCTGTTTCAAAGGGGTGACCCCTTATTCTGAGATCCCCTATTCTAGTCCTATACCTTTCTAACCTCTCCACATTAACCTGGTCAAGTCCTCCAACAATGTTGTGCATTTCAATAGCGTCACTTCTCTTTCTTATAAAGACCACAAATACAAATTAAACCTATTCAACCTCTCCTCATAAGAAAATCGCTCCATACCAGCGATCAAGTCAACCTGATCTGAGCTGCTTCTAATGCCATTATATCTGTTTTTGAATAAGGAGTCCAAAAATATTCAGAGTATTCTTGGACTGGTCTAGCTAGTGCCTTGCATAGTTTTAGCAAAACATCCCTTAGTTATTATCTATTCCCTTAGAAATAAAGGCCAATATTTCATTTGCCTTCCCAATTACCTGCTGAACTTGGATGCTAACATTTTTGTGATTGAGACATGAAAACTCCCAAATCCCCATGCTGCAGATTTCTGCAGTCTTTCTATTTAAATAATATTCAGCTCCACTATTCTTCTGCCAGAGTGCATAACTCACATTTCCCACGTTATGATCCATCTGCCAAGATTTTGCTCACTCACTGAACCTGCTTTTATCCCTCTGTTAATTCACTGTATCATTCTAACCATTTTTTTGACCACTGATTTTAAAGTCATCTGCAAACTTGATGTTGTACTCACTCCTACTAATTTGTACTTACATCAGCATTTTATTTCTCAGCCCTTCAACCTGACGAGTTAGCCTGACTAATTAGTTGTCCTGTTCACTCAGAGCCCAAGTATCACATTTCCTCCAAAGGATCGTTATCAACTTACACTTTCTGTGAATGGACAAGTAAAACTATTTTGATCTGATAGTGCAGAAGGAAAGCTAACAGCAAATAGCATGCCACATCAAAATCTAATTTCAGGTCAACACAAAACCTGAGTTTAAGCCACTATGAATGTTAGCATGACTGTCAATGATGGAAGGGAAGGCTGGGTAGGGAGTTTAAAAAGAAGCCACTTAGATATCGTCAATTTTAGTCCCCTTAGAAGTTGAAAGTTCCAACCAATGAAACATGAGATTCAGTTTAAATTGGAAGAGTTAAGACATAGTATCAGTATCCTGTACATAGTAAGTATGTGGAATAGTCTATTCAGGGAGGAAGCATGAGTGTCAGATCTTGTAAATTAAGAGAGGTGATCAGGTCTATTGAAAGACTTGAACAACAAGTAAACTGCCTAATGGATACAACTTACTGATCTTGTATTGGTTCTTATGTTTCTAAAGGCATTGAGACATGTTGCTGTGAGGATAATTATACATGGCATCTTCAAGAGACCATAGTTGTTGAAATTTGTTTTATTCTTTATCCTTTAATGGGATATGAGCATGCGAGCAAGACCAGCTTCAGCTGCATTTCTTGTATCTATCCCTAAATGCCTTTAAGCCTAAGTAACCAGTTCAGAGGATATTTAGTCCAAAACAGGTATAAAACTATTCAATAAGCTATTTTATACTTAACACATTTTTAAATATAATTCTATAGTCATTAGCAGCACAATCACAAGTGATGTGGAAATAAGAGAAAGAGAAAGAGAGATAGACTAACCATGAATTTTTTTAAAAACTCTTTCGAGTCAGAATAAATGCCGATAAACTAAGGCAATTTGTTATACTTTGGTTCATAGAAGGAGGAAATCCAGATACAGTAATTAGCAGTTGTTTAGCTCAGCTCAAACATTTTTGCCAATCATACGGGAATTACCAAAGGAAGTAATTAGGAACAAAATAAATACTTAGAAAGTAATAGACAGATCAGAGATCATCAAGAGCCTCTACCAGGCAAGTTATGTTGGAATTACTTAGCAACCATTTTAGATAAAAGGTCATCTGTTACAAAAGTGACTAATGTAGCCTTTTAGCGGAAATTTATGAAATGCTGTGTTGCAAATTGATTGAGAATATTACACCCCATGGCCCTTCTGACTGCATCAGTGTTCATACAGTAGGGGTTCGGGGTGGTGGGGGGTGGCGGGGGGGGGGGGGGGGGGAATGCAATGACTGGATTGGTGGGATCAACTAAGAGGTTGGCTGGCACCATCAGTGTTGCTGGTTGAAGTTTTTTATAAATTAATAATTAAAATTACACTCGGCTGGTGCCATTGTTCTCACTCTTTCTACACCATCATTACAACACTGCATGTCAGGAACAAACACTTTGCCCTAGTTTCCAATGCTGATAAGGCATCAATTTAGTTTCCCTCCAAGCCACATACTGTCGCTCCTTCACGGTCACTGAAATTCTGGAAATCCCTTCCTAACAGCTTTGTGGGCATTCCCACACCCCATGAATGGCAATGGTTCAAAAGGCTTTTCAAGGTCAGTCAGGGTAATAATGCTGGATTAGGCAGCAACACCTACATCCCCTGACAAATTTTAAAAATGGAATGATTCAACTCTTACAATATGTGTTGTTTGTGACCTATAACAAAAATAGGTCAATTGCCAATGAACAGGTTCCATATATCACATAAAAACTGAAAGAACTGCGGATGATGTAAATCAGAAACAAAAACAGAAATTGCTGGAAAAGCTCAGCATGTCTGGCAGCATCTGTGGAGAGAAATCAGAATTAACGTTTTGGGCTGAGTGACCCTTCCTCAGAATCTGTTCCCCCACAACATGGAAATTGCATGTTTGTAGAGTTAAAGTAGGGGGGTGGATCTGGGTGGGATGCTCTTCAGTTTGAACGCAGTGGACGGATTGCTGTAGGGATTCTATGATTACAGTTTGCATACATATTTAGTGCCTTTTTAAACTTAATTGTAACTGAGCAGTTCTTCAAGGAGGAACAACTGTTAAAAATGACAAGCTTAATAAATAAGATAAATGGAAAATTACTATGTAGAGCATATCTAAGAGCAGGTGGTTTATATTTAAAACGATTTCTGTCTACTTTGACCTTAGCCCTTCTTCATAGTTCTATTTTCAATGCCAGATTATGACAGTCATCATTTTAAAGGATGGTATTGTAAAACTAAATGGTCACTAAATGGTTCAGTTTACTTCCTCCACAATGAAACATTTTAAGTACAGGTTGTAATTATCTAATCTTAAAGTTGCAATTCATGCAACTGCAAGTTTAAAGATGACAGAAATGAAACAGAAAATACATTTTCCTGGAAGAAAATGCACCAGACAAATTACACCTCTAAAAGTCTTCGTGCTTTGATCTAATGGTTAAACTCTGCATTATTCTGTCCATTAGGAACTCTGTAAAAATCTCTCCATTTCGATCTGCTTCAAATTGCAACTCACTGTTTATTTGACAATGTGCAGCTCATATTAAAAGTTTAAACTTTGATCTTTGAAATTTCAGTTGAAAAATAGTCATGATTCTATCCATGTGGAGGTTATCATTGTATCATAGGGGCTAACCAAAACTCGCTTTTGCTTACTTTTCAATTCCTTATCAGTTATTGATATAACAACACTGCTATTTTCTGTTTTCTATGGAGCCTAAATCACAGTTTACAATCTGATTTCCAATGCTTCTTAGCAAACTCCTGTCATTTGAATTCAATGGAGAAACTGGGTAGATGATTTCATGAATTTCTACACTGACAAAAAGGCATTGATTGCTCCCTCTAAGATCAATTGATCTAAATCCACTTCCCTAACGTTTCTCTGTAACCTACAAATACTTTCCCCTCAGGTGCTTCACCAATTCCCTATTAGAAGTGCTGCAGTACAGATCTAATACAGATTGGTGATTTACAAATTCCATCAGCTTATTTTAATACATGGACTTTCATTGGCTGAAATTATTTCAAAAAGAAAAAGCACTGACTTAAAATCACAGCAATCAGTCGATCACACAAGTTAATTAAATTTCATGAAATTAATGTGCAATAAATAAAATTGTCTGAACTGTAGTTAACACTTTTAATCAACAGACTTAATCCACCCAGCTAAGCATGAAGAAACTCTCATCCTCTATGTAGATTTACACCACTGCAATAAGTTTTACATTTTGGAGATGAATGATATCAAGTTTAAAAACAATGAAGTCAGAACCAGAAGTAAATAAATAAAGTTAAAAATCACACACCAGGTTATAGTCCAACAGATTTATTTGGAAGCACTAACTTTCGGAGCGCTGCTCCTTCATCAGGTGGTTGTGGAGGACACAATTGTGTCTGAAAGCTAGTGCTTCCAATTAAACCTGTTGGATCAAAGCCTGGTGTTGTGTGATTTTTAACTTTGTACACCCCAGTCCAACACCAGCATCTCCAAATCATAAATAAACAAAGATTCTTGCTAGCATATACTGAAATGGTAATTAAGGGGGATTACTGCTAGATAACAGACTAATTAAGTTTAATCTTGCCCAACTAATATGCAGCTCCCTAACCTACCACTTACCATAAGAAATTAGACATCGACAATTCCTGACATGGAAGTCTGAGCAGACATTTGGGTTATGTTTGCGCCTCTATGCCATCATTTCAGATACCTGGCAACATTTCAGGGCACGCTTCTTGGCACCCCATGTTCATGGCACATCTCCGAAGCACTTACACTGTGCTCCTGCACTTCTATGCTGCACCTCAGAGTGCAGTAACAACTTCATTTGACTGCTGCAAGTACACTTTACCCACAGGGACAGGCTCCCACCTTATGGATTGAACCAGGGTGTAGCTCAAGGCTGTTGGCTTGCTCTCTCAGTGGATGCCTCAAACCATCCTTGCCTTGCCTTGCATTTCTGTACTTTGCCCCCTCAGCGAGAGCAGCCAGGTTCACAGTACTTCTGTATTGCTTTGTCATTTGGTGCAGATACAAAGCTAGGAGTCATAGAATCATAGAGATGTACAGCATGGAAACAGACTCTTCGGTCCAACCCTCCATGCTGACCAGATATCCCAACACAATCTAGTACCACCTGCCAGCACCTGGCCCATATCCCTCCAAACCCTTCCTATTCATATACCCATCCAAAGGCCTCTTAAATGTTGCAATTGTACCAGCCACCACCACTTCCTCTGGTAGCTCATTCCATACACGTACCACGCTCTGTGTGAAAAAGTTGCCCCGTAGGTCTCTTTTTATATCTTTCCCCCTCACCTAAAGCCTATGCCCTCTAGTTCTGAACTCCCCGATCCCAGGGAAAAGACTGAGCCTATTTACCCTATCCATGCCCCTCATAATTTTGTAAACCTCTATAAAGTTACCCCTCAGCCTCCGACGCTCCAGGGAAAACAGCCCCAGCCTGTTCAGCTTCTCCCTATAGCTCAAATCCTGTCTGAGGTCATCATTCAAGTCAAGACACTTGGGAGTTTCCATGCAGGCAGATGTAGACGAGCCAGTACATTGGCTTCTGCTGCTCTGCCATGCCGTTCGAGATCGTGCAGTGCAGAACAAGTAAGAGGTAACACTGGCAGCAGCCATCTTGGCTCTCTCTGCCCTATTGTGAGCTGTCTTTTCCTGGAATGAGAGAAAGGGAGGCATTAAAGGAGATGACAGTTGTTACTGTTGCTACAGGTGTGGGAAAGGTGGTGCAGTGTTCTGAAGGAAGAGTCTGCACAAAGAGCATGTAGAGTTGGTACAGTAAAGGGTCTGGGGAGGGTGATACTGAGTGAGAGGCAATGTTGCATGCAATAATGAGAATGGTAGAGCACGAGCTTTTGTGGGGTTTGAATGAAACAGTGGAGATAGGGTACATGTGAGGTAGCAGAGAGATAGTGGTGGTACTTAGCACAGAGGAGCAGAGAAGGTCATTGCTCTTCTTCATATACCGTTCCGCATTCCTCCAGATGGCTGAGACTTCATTGACCTGGGTAACAACCAGACCAGGCTGCCATGGTCTGGTGTCATAGCCTCCTCTGGCAGTCCTGAGAGAAGAAGACACTGCCCCTTAGGCCAAATGTTAGGAATGGTGCAGGGCAGCGTCCTGGGGTTGGTGCCAGGAATCCTGGGGTAACTGGACATTGGCAGGTTTATCTGGCTTTAGCAAGTGATAGAATGGGCTATCAGATAACAAGGTCGCCATTATGGCGTGGTCGGTAACTGATGACAGCCGCTTGGTAAGATGGCAAGAGAAAACTTGCTCAGCATCTCAGAGAAAAGCCCTCCATGAAACTCCATTAGACTGATATTTTACCAAAATACAAGAAGATTCAGCTGTAAGTGTGGGCTATGGACACTGGGGAGTTTGAAAAGAGGGGAGTCAATACACCTCCTCACCAGATTTTAAGAGATGCCACAATCAGTACCACCTCCTTTTCATGCAGTACTGCACTAAAAATGCCTTTTCCTCTTCTAGTCTTTGATTTTGTCACAATTATCAAGATTGGTGTCCTTATTTTCTTAACCTTTACGCCAGTGGGAACGTTTTTCTAACCACCCTAATTAATCACCTCATATGGGTGGCACAGTGGCTAACTGGTTAATACTGCTGCCTCAGTGCTAGGGACCTCGGTTCGACTCCACCCTTGGTCTACTGTTTATGTGGAGTTTGCACTTTCTCTGTGTCTGTATGGGTTTCCTCTCACAGTCCAAAAATGTGCAAGTTAGTTGGATTTGCCTTAGAAAATGCCGGGTTACAAAGATGGGGTGGGTCTGGGTGGAATGCTCTTAGGAGGTTCAATGTGGACTCAATGAGCTAAATGGTCTGCTTCCACACTGTATATCAAATTCCCTCTCAGTATTTTCTGTAAGAAGAACCCCACCTTCTCCAATCGATTCACATAATTGAAGTCCTCAGTGTATAGTCACGCTTTTGGAATTACATCCTTTTTTAAAGTGGTTTGTCTGCTACAATTCATTGTTTGTGTTTGTTGTTATATTTGTAGTTATGGATGCACCTTCCCTTGCATACATAGCACCTGCAGTTACAATTGGCACAGAGCTCATCTGAATTCATATCCTATCAGGTTGTACATTAGGTCTTATTAACTCAGATTCAGAGTAATTGCTGGCAGCAAGAATTCTTGCTCACTTCTAGTGCATGCTGAATATTGATAGGCCCCGGGGCCAATATTTCCCAACATGGGATGGTAATGAATGAGATTCTTCACTTTAGTAAGCAGCATTTATTCCACCTGAGGAGCAGGGCAGGAGCAAGATGGTCATTCTGCAGCTGGTTTCACCAGGGTTACCACAGAGAATGCAAATTGTTAACAGGGATTGGTGAGCTTAATGGGCACTTCATTGGCCCAGGAAATGATGACAACTCTGAAGATAGGCCATCGACAAACATTCTGGATAGGCACTAGTGTTGACTTGAATTCCTTTGAAAGACTGAGTTTCTCCCTTGCAAAAGTGGTGATAAATCCTTTTGGTTTTGAAAAAAAAAGACCAACACACCATCCTACGCCAAGAGAGGTGTAGCTGTAGATTTCCAGCTCCCTGGCTTGTGGTTGCTTTTCTCACTAATTTCCTCCTCTCCACTCTTGGAAGGTTTTGGATCTTTGAAATTTCTTAAAAACAAGGTCCCCTTCCAGTTGTTCAACTTAATCCTCCCAAGATGGGGGAGGAGTAGGACTTCTGAGTCAGATACTGGATTAGTGGTGCTGGAAGAGCACAGCAGTTCAGGCAGCATCCAACGAGCAGCGAAATCAACGTTTCGGGCAAAAGCCCTTCATCAGGAATAAAGGCAGTGAGCCTGAAGCATGGAGAGATAAGCTAGAGGAGGGTGGAGGTGGGGAGAGAATAGCATAGAGTACAATGGGTGAGTGGGGGAGGAGATGAAGGTGATAGGTCAAGGAGGAGAGGGTGGAGTGGATAGGTGGAAAAGAAGATAGGCAGGTCGGACAAGTCAAGGAGACAGTAACTGAGCTGGAAGTTTGAAACTAGGATGAGGTGGGGGAAGGGGAAATGAGGAAGCTGTCGAAGTCCACATTGATGCCCTGGGGTTGAAGTGTTCCGAGGCGGAAGATGAGGCGTTCTTCCTCCAGGCGTCTGGTGGTGAGGGAGCGGCGGTGAAGGAGGCCCAGGACCTCCATGTCCTCGGCAGAGTGGGAGGGGGAGTTGAAATGTTGGGCCACGGGGCGGTTTGGTTGATTGGTGCGGGTGTCTCGGAGATGTTCCCTAAAGCGCTCTGCTAGGAGGCGCCCAGACTCCCCAGCTCCCGAGTCAGAGCTCAGCCATTCCGTCCATTTCTTTTCTTTATTTCTCTCTCGTTTCACTTTTTTCCTTTTTTTGATTTTAATCTCCCATCCTTGGGCGGCATCAAACTCCCAACCTCAGCCTGGACTTAAGAACATAAGAACTAGGAGCAGGTGGAGGCCATCTGGCCTTTTGAGGCTGCTCCGCTATTCAATAAAATCATGGCTGAAGTTTTCATGGCCTCAGGTCCATTACCCGCCCTCTCACTATAACCCTTCATTCCTTTACTGTTCAAAAAATTATCCATCACTTACTGAGGAAGACTTAACTATTTCACTGGGCAGGGAATTCCACAGATTCACAAAACTCTGGGTGAAGAAGTTCCTACTCTATTTAATCCTAAACCTGTTCCCCCTAATTTTGAGGCTATGCCCTCTTGTCCTAGTTTCACCTGCCAGCGGAAACATCTTATCTATTTCTATCCTATCTATTCCCTTCATAATTTTATATGTTTCTATAAGATACCCATGCTCCCCTCACCCCACCCCCCACCATTCTTCTAAATTCCAATGAATACAGCCCCAGTCTATTCAGCGTCTCTCATAAGCCAACCCCCTCAACTCCAGAATCAACCTAGTGAACCTCCTCCAGTGTTAGTACATCCTTTCTCAAGTGAGGAGTCCAAAACTGCACGCAGTACTCCAGGTGTGGCCTCACCAACACCCTATACAGCTGCAACATAACCTTTCTGCTTTTAAACTCAATTCCTTTAGCAAGGAAGGACAAAACTCCATTTGCCTTCCTATTTACCTGTTGCACCTGCAAACCAACCTCCTGTGATCATGCACAAGGACACCCAGGTCCCTCTGCATAGCCCTGTGCCACAATTTCTTACCATTTGAGTAACAGTCCTTTTTACTGTTAATCCTACCAAGATGGATGACTTCATATTCATTAACATTGTATTCCATCTGCCAGATCTTTGTCCACTCACTTAAACTATCTATGTCCCTCTGCAAAATCATAGTCCTCTGCACACTTTGCTCTAGTACTCATCTTAGTGTCATTCACAAACCTTGATACATCTCAGGTGGCCCCCAACTCCAAATCATTTCTGTAAACGGTGAATAATTGCACTTCCAACACTGATCCCTGAGGTACACCACTAGTCACTGACTGCCAACCAGAACAACACTAATTTATTCACACTCTTTGCTTCCTGATGGCTAACCAATCCTCTTTCCATGCTAATACATTACCAATAATGCCATGCGTCTTTATTACATGCAGCAGCCTTTTGTGCAGTACCTTGTCGAATGACTGGACCCCTGACACTCCCAGCCTCATGGTGAAGCCCAGTGCAGTCTGGATTGGAAGGGCAGTTATTCTAAATTCTTATTTCTTTCCTTTTCTACAATTGTAGAAGTTGTTTCAGTCATTTAACTAACATGAATAACAAAACCAACCAGAATAAATCAAACCCAACCAATTAGCATGCTTTGCACCTCGCAATCATTAGTATTTAAAGACAGTAATCATTAGGTGACCCCTCACAATCGACAAGTAAGTACTAATGAAGTACTACATGTTAAGCCTAATCAAAAGCTCAGCACCAGAGAAGTGAATGCATCTGCCTTCAATATTTTGGATGTGCACGTCACTAGCAAGACAAGCATTTACTGTTCATCGTGAGATACCAGCTTTGATATAACTGAATGTCGAGTAGTGACACGGGCATGGATGAGCTGAAGTAGGGCAGAAATGAGTAACTTAGTGGAGGTGGCAGCAGTTAACAGCCTTAGGCAAAGAGGTGAGTGGTTGGAATCTCAACTCAGTGACACATAGGACTCAGAAAGTGTGAACAGTCCAGATCCGCCTCAGACATGTCATGGATGACAGACTGACTGACAGAAATTCAGGACCAAAGACAATAGTTTCAGTCTCTCCAAAATGGTGCAGTGGTAGAGCCCTTACCTCTGAGCCAGAAGACCTGGGTTTTAAGTCACACCTGCCACAGACGTGTGTGTGTCTACATGTCAGTTGAGGCATTCAAAGGACATTGGATGACAATTTGAAAAAACATAACATGCAAAGGTATAGGGAAAAAGCAGGAGATTATCACTCCGTTCACTTAATGAGCCAGTGAAGACACAATGGGCTGAAGGACCTCCCTCTGCACTGTGACACTTCTGTGAATTAATGAGGGGATATTTTCCCTCATCCAAACTTGGATATTAGACAAATTGCAAGACACTGAAGATGGTGAGACACAGCTGGGTGTCAGCAGCACAAAGGTGGCAATCAGCATTGTGCTTTCAGAGGATGTTGAACAGAGGCAGAAGTAGGAAGGGAACAGTTTGATCTTTGAGCTATTACAGATGTAACAGAGGAGCAAGATAAGCTGTTGCATGTGATCTTTTTGACTATGAGAGAATAGATAGGAATGGAATGGAGCCAGTTGTAGTTTCTCCCAACTGGACAGCAGAGGCGATTTGAAGAATGCATGATTTAATATAGATTTTGCAACTTATAATGGGCCTAGTCACGCTACTACCTACTTAATGTTTAATCCTCACTAAATCCGCACCATTACTGTACTATTGTACTACTGTACTGCACCACGTTTCTCTTTGTTCTGACGTCCTCAACCAAAGAACACGAACTGCATCTATCTCATTTTCTAGACGGCTATATTATTTCACTTGTCAGTGAAGTTGTAATTCACACAAATTAAAAACGCAGGGAGATAAAGATAAGCGACACGGTGTAATGCAGAGAGGCTACCTCACATTCCAGGGATCGATTTGCAGCAAGCATAGTTCGTGAGTGATGGGGAGGTTCACATGTTTTGTTCCGAGCAGGGGTAGTTTATCATCACCCCCGGCTGACATACAGTCCTTTGCAAAACAATGGCAAGCTATCAGAAGCTGGCTCTCTACTCAGTCACTAAACTGGCTTCAGATAAGGGAGAATGGAAAGGTTTGGATTTGCAAAGCATTTGCTGTGATACATTCAGGGTTAAGATAACATTAGTCCTTCAGTAATGGGAAATTTATTTCGAACCAGTTACTGGCATTATCGGCGCTGTGGTTTTATTACCTAATCAGCAATGCTGTGTGTGTGTGTATTCCTCAGGTATTGAAACTCCGTCAAGCATCATATTTTTCTCTTCCTTCTCATCAATTCTTCACTGTGGCTAAGAAACTCTCCTTTTTAGTTTCAATCCCGATATTTTTAAACTGCAGAAATGTTAGTATTCTGTATAGAAATTGGTATACAGTATTGAGTCCTAATTATGCCATGCAGAATGGCCCCACCCAGATATCAGGATTTTAAAGAAGTGTTAAAATAAAACAAAAGAAATCCATAGATGCTGAAAATCGGAAACAAAAACAGAAATAGCTGGAGAAACTCAGTAAGTCTGGCAGCCTTTGTGGAGGGAAAGCGGAGTTAACGTTTCGAGTCCACTGACCCTTTATTTCTCGCTGCCAGACCTGGTGAATTTCTCCAGCAATTTTCGGATTCATGTCAAATGTTAATGGGGAGGGTCTCCGCCAGTGAACGGCAAGGCACCGGGGACAGGGGCTGGGCAGGGATTGCCCCCCCTTGTACTGGAAAGACCAGGGAATCTCACCCACCCCCAGGCTCCATCACGCTTCTCAAAAGTATTCTCTGCAATTACTTCTTCCAAAGGCTCTCTGGGGTGAACTCGTTCAGAATGACGGGGAATTTCTTGTGAGAGCATTCCCCCCCCCAGTCCTCCGTTTACAGGAATGTTCAGCAGAAACTCCAGCGTGCTAGGACTGTATTCGTTCCCAGTCGAATTTGTGACTTAAAGCACCAGCAATCAACCCATCTCCTGACTCCAATCTCTCAAGCATGTGCCCTGGATTAAAATCGGCTCACGAGCACTTCACGTTAAAACCAAGAGCTCACTTTAGGATCAGTCTGTGCTTACTTTTCACTGATGTACGCCCCGCACCACACCTTTTGAATAGCAATACTCACATCGTTTTTATCTGCTACTTTCACACGGAAACTTTTGGCAAGCCCAGGGCTGGGCTGTAGCGCTAACAGACAGAGCAGGGTAGCGGCAAGCGCCTTTGGTAAACTTCCCTTCCAACTTCCACAGTGACCCATCGTCCGACTGTCTTCCCGTGGCGATCAGAGGGCGGTGTACACAGGGTCAGAGCTAGACTTGACCGAGCTTGAATGCAGAGTCAAAGTGGGAGCAGCGAGCTGGGGAAAAGAAACTTTTTGTGTGTGTCTGTGTGATGAGATATTCACGCCTCTCCTCCACCCACCGACTGCCTTTACCCTAATATTAGCCAGATATATTTAGATTTCAGCAAACGTGTCCTCTGACAGTCTGCCCGCGCACACTTGACTACAATAAACTGTCCTTAACTGGGAACTCTAGCTCTGGGACCCCAGCTCCCCTCCAGCTGTTTAGAATGGAACAGCTGAGCCGTGTTCATTAAAAAAAAACCCCACAACAATAAAGCAGCCGGCATATGGGAATAGTGGAAGGATTTTGACAGGGTATAAATTTCAATCCGACGTAAAAAGGGATAAATGAGGCATATCCCAACGTGCATTTTATTGCGATTAAACAAAACAAAACAGAACGTTTAGGAGAGGATTTAAAACAGTAGGTGGATCGAATTCAAGGGAAACAAGAGTTTAAAATGAGATCAGTGTTTGAAGACAGTGCCAAGTGCACTTCCAGGTGCCGAACTGTTGCCATACGTAAATGTTCGACATCTTAACTAACAGACCACCGGACCCCCCCAATGTAAACTGGCAAGGGTCATTTCCCAGAAATCATCTCCCAGCACCACATATCCCCACTGTTTATCTTCATGGAGCGACTAATTAATTGCCAAGAACAGATTTATTTGCTAATTCAAGTGGATCGATGGACCGGCTGAAAAGAGGTTTTTGTGTCAACCTAATTCTGGTTTCGCACATGGTCTAACTGCAGTTTAGAATTCTTAATCCTGATGTGGCTATGAACTCTGGTAAGCACTTTACCCTTGGACGTACTTGCAAAGAGCAAGTGTAACCCATGCAAAGTCATCTTCTAAAACTGTACTGTGCATATCAACATTCTAAGCATTTGCTGAACTGACAGTTTTACTGCAGGGATACCCTAGTTGGATACCCTGGATGTCACAGATAGTGAAATGACGTTCTGCATCCAAATTTAAACTGGCTAGGGTAATTACCAAGAAATATTGTCCCACCACCACATCCCACAACCTAACTCCAATTGTGCCTATGCAGATTCAAACGCACCATCAATCAATGTGTAAATGGCAATAAAACTGTCATCCAATGCCTGAGGAAATAAATACATTAATCTAGTGCCTTTGTTACTGTTTTAAGAAAGATCAAAATAAATCTGAATTTGCTTTTGAAATGTTAGGTGCAGCTGCAAAATTGTGTTTATTGCTATGTTGCAAGGTAGGAGACTAGCTCAGATGTTACTATGTCTGTACTTTCTACACACTAAAGCCAGTGACCTGCTGATTGTCTGGACACTTACCCAGTGATAAGGGCACCAGTCAAATGAATGGCACTGCGTTTATGGGATATTCTGATTGCACTTGGCAAGCAAGCAATGACTATTCCGTCACTACTTTTTATTTCAAAATATACTTTATTCACAAAAATCATCTGTAAGTGCATAAAAATGTTCTAAATCATATCTGTATAGTCTTTGCAGAGTGCAAAACAACAACAAAACATTGGAATTTTGACATTTGTCAGAGCTTCTCTACAGTTGCAAAAAACAAAGTCAAAAATCACACAGCACTGCGGGTTATAGTAATTTTTGACCTTGTCCATCCCAGTCCAACACTGACACTTCCACGACAAAAAACAAAGGCTTTTCCTACTTACGCAGGTAACTATGTTCATCTTTGAGGTATTATTCCATCACATTATTGATCTAAGTTTATCAAATGACATTGAAAGATTAGAAGGCAAGCCAGTTGTAGAGTAGCAAGTATCTGCCCTACGCTAATAGTCACTGTGTTACTCTGGCCAACTCAGTTAAGTCTATCATCAGTGATAGAGTTGTTCAAAACCATGAGGCATCTGGGCAGAGCCCAACTGGTTTAAAGACCTGAGAAAGCCAATTTACAGTGGATTAGCAAATGGACCAGAGGTGACAGGAAGAAAAACATTTTTACCCTGTGTGTAGTTAGGATCAGGAATGTGTATCCTGAGAGTATGATGGAGATAATTAGTGTTGAGTAATTATTTTAGGAGAAAAAATTTGCAAGACTGTAGAGAAAGTGCAGGGAAGTGATATTAGTTGAGTTTCTCTTTTTGCAAGGCAGCACAAACACATTGGGCTGAGTGGCCTCCTGTAATTTAACCATTTTATAATTCTATGCTTTTGTAATGATGACCTTCCCAAAACATTGATAGTTGTAAAGTCAGTTATGGAGATGGTATTAAAGGTTAAGGAGAAACAGCTGTGATTTTTCAGGTTGGTTGATATTTCCAGGCACTTATGTGATGTAAATGCTACTTTTTCGATGAGATGTGGATTTTCCCCAGCTGCTACTAGTGGCTGTCAGCAACTGCTTCACTATAATAGGAATTATGAATAGAGCTGTATTGTTGGCAGATGAATGCACTTCTGACCATGTTGTCCAAGAGGAGAAGGGCACTCTTAAAATAATCAAAGATGTTCATTATCCTGAGACACTCTTGCAGTAATGCTGTTGGGTTACAACTAGCAGTCTTGGTTAAAGAATCACAACCATTTTCCTTTGTGGCAATCATAATCCTTACGAGTGGAGGTATTTCCTTTGACACTCAATGCTTTCAATTTTCCTCAGGTTTCTCATACTGATGTTGCTTTACTGTTGAAGGAAGCCATGTACCACGAATGAATAAAATGAAAGCTTCTTAAAGGTTTTGCTGTTAAAATGCCATAGGTTATAGGGTAATATGATATATTTGTTTGCAATAAGGAATCGTGGGAAGAGTAGGTTGAAATATGCTTGTTTGCAACAGTTGAAAGGTCCAGAATGGGCTGGGGGTCATAGGTACAAGATTAAATGCAAGTGATTTAGAACAAAGAGCAAGAGAGAATTCATTCCAGAGACAGTTGTGAAGGTGTGGAATTCACTTCAATGTTTGTGGTTAAGGCAGAAACTATGTCAACATTCAAGATTTGATTGGAAAGGTAAGTGAATGAAAGAGATATGGGAACAGGGTGAGGAAATGTGAATAGAACTATTTGCTTGCATGAAGGGTAAACAATGACTTGAATCTGTTTTGTCTCCAATGATCTACTTCTATGTTCTATCTCCTACTTACTTTTATATATGATCTTTAAATCTTACATCTGTGCCTGGATCAAGGTTGAAAGACTAAGTGATTACTGTTTTGTCAGACTGAGAAGTAGTATTTATTAAGGCAATTCAATGGAAGGAGTCATAACACCAATGATAATGAAAATGATAACACCATTGAGGATTGAGAGGATGATCAGATAGAAATGGGCTGGCTAAGATTCATCGTCTTTCCATGGAAAAGATATACTTTTACAGTTGTACATTTGGATAGAAGTCAGTGTTTTAACTACACAATGATCTCTAGCTCTTGTCTGTAACATATTGACCCAGTGATGGTGAAGGTAGAGCAGTATGCCCATATTTCATGGTGCTTGGCAAACAACTACATATTACTGCCAAATCCTTTTGTAAGACAGGAGAAAGTGAGGACTGCAGATGCTGGAGATCAGAGTTGAAAAGTATGGAGCTGGAAAAGCACAGCCGATCAGGCAGCATCTGTGGAGCAGGAGAATCAATGTTTCGGGCATAAGCCCTTCATCACCCTATCTTTAAACAAGCATGCTTCCCTGAAAAGAAACCTATTTAATCCCTTGCATATCCCTAGCTACTACAGTTTGTACTCTGGCCTTTGGTATTTACTTGGATGTAGTGATACTAAAGTATCTTATATTTAGCAGCGGACTGGGACTGACCAATGACTAAATAATTGTATCCAGGCTTATAGTGATGCTCTTGTGATGCTGAATTCATTATTATTAATCAATGCACATGATTTTAGTCTCTTCAACAGTGAATTGACAAAACATTTTATAAGATTAGACTGACAAGAAATTATTTAATTTATTTCACAGTGGACAAGCATAAAGAGCAACCTAAAATCAAATTATTTTAATCCCAACAGTACAACTAGTCTTCACATTTTTATATTATGCTTTCCTACTTAGTAGTTTGTTTTATATGGGTAAAATAATTCTTAATTCCCTACCCTGTTTTCCTGAACTTTACAAAAGATCAAATCACAATTTTCATATTTTCAAAACCACCTGACATGCTGGCCTTTGATTGACCTGACTCTTTCACTGTCTTATTGTTTACAGCTATCAGCAGCTAAAGTCTTCCAAATGTCACTATTGTGAGGTCTTTACCATTTGCCAAAACAGGCTGGTGCTTCACTTCTGTTAAAGAAGGGTCACTGGGCCCTGAAATATTAACTCTGCTTTCACTCCATACCTGCTGCCAGAATTTTCCCAGCAATTTCCATTTTAGTTTCTTATTTCCAGCACTTGCAGTTCTTTGTTTTGCCAGGGTGGCACAGTGGCTCAGCGGTTAGCACTGCTGCCTCACAGTGCCAGGGATCTGGATTTGATTCAACTCTTGGACAACTGTCTGTGTGGAGTTTGCACATTCTCCCTGTGTCTGAGTGGGCTTCCTCTGGGTGCTCTGGTTTCTTCCCACAGTCTAAAGATGTGCAGTTTAGATGGCTTGGCCATGCTAAATTGCCCATAGTATCCAGGGGCGTGCAGACTAGGTACATTAGCCATGGGGAATGCAGGTTCCTAGAGATAGGAGAGTGGGTCTGGGTGGGATACTGTATGGAGGGTCGGTGTTGTCTTGCTGGGCTGAATAGCCTGCTTCTACACTGTAGAGATCCTGTGTTATTTCTGTCACTGGGACAAGAATGCTAAAGCTTATATTTCTTATGTTACACCAATGGTGACTTTTCAAGGTGTTCCTTTGCCTGTGAAGTGCTTTGGAATGTCCTACAGTTATGAAAGCTGCTTGATAAAGCAAGTTTTTATTTCATTCTTTATTTAACCAGAATTTTAAGCATTCATAATGTCAGTACAAACTTTAATGAACCTGAAAGTACCTTGTTGTAAAAGCACAACCTTTAAAACTTACTTTTGTTTTCTAATTCTTTGTGTAAAGGAAGGTCAAAAATCCAAAATGTCACAGTAAATATTTTGTTGAATCAAAACAATTATGGTCATCACATGTTCATTTTGAACGTGTGTTATCCAGTGAAGAACTGAACCACAGAGGCATCAGTTCCCAATTTATGCTGAGTTGGTTAATTGCTGTCGAGACTATGTTTGAGAAAGTACAGATGATCTCCATACTTGATTCTTGTCGAGAATCCTCTGCCAGAATGTGCATTGATTTATGTAGAATCTGACTCACTTATAGAACCATAGTCATAGAGTTATACAGCAAGGAAACAGTCCCTTCGGTCCAACCAGCCCATGCTGATCTAAACCAGTCCCACCCAACCAGCTCCGGGTCCATAACCCTACAAGCCTTTCCTAAGCATGTACTTAACAAAGTGTCTTTTAAACATTGTAACTGCACACATATTCACCACTTCCTCAGGAAGTTCATTGCACATGCGAACCACCCTCTGTGTAAAACATTTGCTCCTCATGTCTTTTTAAAATCTCTCTCTTCTTACTTTAAAAATGTGCCCCCTAGTCTTGAACTATCCCATACTACCCTCCTACGCTCCACTTCTAATACTGATTCCCACCAATTAATAAAGTAAACTCTTCTTTTTACTGGCCAGGCTCACCCTTAAAGATTAATCTACTGTGTAAGCTATTAGGCACTTTACAACCTTTAGGTCTCAGTATTGACTTATGTAAGTTCAGAAACTGACCACATTCTTGTTTACTACTTCACCCAATAGGATGGCATGGTGGCTCAATGTTTAATATTACTGCCCCGCCGCACAAGAGATCTGGGTTCAACTCTAGCCTTGGGTCACTGTCCATGTGAAGCTTGCATGTTTGCCCTGTGCCTGTGCGGGTTTCCTCCCCCAGTTAGTTGGATTAGCCATGGGAAATGCAGGGTTACAAGGATGGGGCAGGTCTTGTGGAATGTTCTTCAGAGGGTCAGTGTAGACTTGACGGGCTGAATGGCCTGCTTCCACACGGTAGAGATTCTTTAAAATAGCGAGCTATAAATGGCAATCAAGCTCCCCTTCATCAGTGGACAAGAGCAGCTTAATATCTTATACTGAAATTTTTCTTTTGTCAATCGATCTTGTGACTCCAATAGGAAGAGTCAACAGGGTAGGGAATCTCATCTTCTAAATGGAAAAAGTGTCTTTGATTATTTTCTTGTGTGGGTGGTAATTTTGCAGATCCTGGAGAGTAGATGGCTACATAAATATTATCCTGTGATCATTGTAGCTCTATCCTACCATTTTTCCTTTCCCTTTCACTGTCACATCTGCTCCTTTTGATATAACTACTTGTTAGTTTAAGGTTTAATAGTGATTGGATTGCCTACAGCTGCCTCAGTTTGGGGCCATTTTCAGAGCTGAGTTTAGATGGTGTGTGGTGATGCATTCTCATCTAGTATTCAGCCTGGAATTTTGGTAACAGTTCTCCCAATCCTTCCCACAACTTAAGCCCATTGCTGGCAGGAAGATACATACAATGTTTACACAAATTATTGAAGAGCGACTGAATAGTGACCAACATGAAAATTGACTGGTTTTATCAGTCTCACCAAGGTGCAGTTAAAGCCGCGGCTGTTTTTTTAGATGAAACCAGTCAAATCAATACAACTGGAATTAGATCGATCATCCTGACCTGTACATTCATCAACTGAGCCATTGGATGTTGACTTTTGCCCACGTTAATTGTGGATTTCAATCACAGTGCAAGTCTATATTTGAAATTGAAAGCAGTGCTGTTTGGCTGACTTCAAATATTCCATTTGATTAATTGTAAAGAATTCAAAGCAGGTGCAAGTGCTTTTACTGTGAACCAGTGATTTATGGAGAAAAGTTCAACTGCAACAAACACTTGAAACAAGGGATTCAACTACATCACCATGAAATGCATATGGTTTTGTGCTCAACAGTTAATGCATTTGATCACAGCTTCAAAGAAAGCTGGCAACTGCCAGGCTCAAAGGAAGTGAACTCACCACTGGAACGGTAACCCTTAAAATCTGATCTTGCGCATTCTTCAGTGGAGAATGCATTTAAATTGAACAGGTTGCATGACTAAGTCATCCAGCCAATGAATGTTGCTTGAGTGTGCCTGAAAGCTAGTTTACAGAATGATTTGTAATAATGCTCACATTCCACAACCCACTGAAGCTCCAGGCTTAGTCTTTTCTTAACTCCCTGGACACCATATTCTTCTTTTGTGACAGGCTTGGGTATAGAGGTGTTAGATGGCAACTAATTCATTCCCCGTCTCCTGCTCATTAGGGGCCTGCATCATATGGGTGCTAAAAGCCATCAACTGAGGTTACTCCTTGGGAGATCCAGCTGTGAAAATGTATAGCTTTCTCTTTCTTGTAATGGGGTGCAAATTGTAGGGAGGAGGGTTGTTACTGGGGTTTGTGACAAAGACGGAGGGTGGAGTGGCTTTCAGAGGCCTCTTCCCTATTATTCCCGCCTCTGTTTTCCAAAGATTGGAGGTTAGAGGTTAGAGGTTAACCCCCCTCCCCCACAAAAAATGCCCAAAGCTAGCTGAAAGGTCACCTTGGTTTCCTTGTCCAGCAACTAAGCACCTATATCACCCGCCAGAATTAATTGATCACTTAAGGGTGGCAAGTCAAGAAAATTTTCAATGGAACTTCTCAACAAGAACTTAACTGTTCTTGTTGAAAAGCACAGAGAGTCCTGCCACTGATGGGGAAAGCAAGAGTCCAATCTTGAATACTATTAAATATTCTTTCCTTTCTTGTTTTCATGTTCCATTGCCATTCCCTTTGGCCTTGGAAGAGCACCTCTCCTGTTGTTCAATCTCTCCTGTCTTTCACCTTACTACAGACTTTATATTTTTGTGTTGGTCCCAAGCACTCTTCCTCAAAACCTGCAACATCTCTAGCTTCTCACAGTTCTGATGGAAATTCACAGACCCGGATTGTTAATTTTGCTCCTTTCTCCATGGGTGCTGCCTGATCTGTTGACTATTTTCTAATTTTTTTTATTTCAGATTCCAGCAGCTTCGACATTCTGCTTTTTGATTTCAACTTATCTGTTTCACCTAAACAGTGTCAGGTCACTTTATTCAGTGAGATGATCACTTCATTGTATTCAACAATAGATTTGAAAAAGACTTCAGCAGATCCCACACAGGAACTGATGTGAGATTCAGCAAACATGTTTAGAATAGATGGACATACTTTTTTTTAACAGTAGAGGAGATAAATATTTAATGAACACAGTGAAATACAAGAAGACAGTGTGGAGAACTGGGATTTGTTTTGCAGTTGCCCAGCAAAGAGTCATACAGACAAATTAGGTTTACAAAGTCTTCAATGATTATTCTGTATTCCAGTCTCATGTTTAAACCCCATGCTCCCACTCACGCTGTGTCAGAAATTCAAACCAGTTCTATGTGTTGTCTACAGCCTCTAATCAGGTGTTTGTTACATTCCTTCACTCCCTCTGCTTCACCCATTCTTATTGTTCATTCGGATATAATTCCTCTAACAGCGAGAAGTAGGTCCTTGAAACCTTTCCTGTCTTTTCTCTCTGATTGGCTAAAAAAGCACTCGCTCTGACATTGTTTTATAACTACTTCTACCATTCGCTCCTTTGCTTTATTCTCCTAATTGGGTTATAACTATATGTTCACCTGTCTTTGTGGTTAGATGTTTAAAATACATTAATAACAAACAGTGTATTGTCCAATTTTACAATTAGTGTAGAGTGCACCATCTGATTTACTTTACCAAGGATGTCAAATGCAAAGTAGTTTTAAGCAGCCTTTGCTGTTACCTTTAATCCTGTGACCAATACCTACTTGACCTTGCAGCTGAATGCCTATAAACTCTGGACAGTGATGACCCTCTTCTTTGTTGCAATCAAAGGCAAGGCATTAATAGTGGACCATTACCCCAGCTTACTTTATGACTATATTGAACTCTTAATTACGATGTGTTTTTTTTAAAAAAAGGGATGACCATAGCTGTCAATTCAGTGGCTGCCTGGCAAAGCCCTTTGTGAGACCATAGGATGTCACCTCGGTGGAGTGCCTGTTTCATACAGAGCCCTCAAAGGAAGAAATAATAGGTGCTGACTACCCGTTTGACGAGAAAGCCTGCAGTCATGTTTTTCTCACTTTTCTGCAAATATACAAACATATGGACTTAAAAATCAACAGCAGCCCCTGGAATGGTGTGTACTAGTGTGTTGTGAAGGTCACAGACTAAGGACAGCTTTAGACACTTCTGCACTGCAGGTAAAGAAAACCAACTCATCACTCTGAATGCTGGAAGCCAGACAAACCCTCAGTGAATTCACTGTCAAGAAGGAAACAAGGTGAAAACTTGCCAGATAACTGCACAGTCAAAAATTTTGAAGTCAACTGCTTTACCCCACTGTCAGTGTTACTGGTATTATTCAACATGGTAGCTCTAATGTTCGACCACCCACTCATCATAGAAACCAGTCATCAATTATAGCTTTTATTTTGTTTTATTTGTACTCATTTCACATTTCTAATTTGTCTTTGTGTGTCATATTTGTTGTTTATATATCTTTTTTCATGTTTAGTTATTAAACCACATCTTGTCTTGATTTTGAAACGTATAGATTTAATTTCACTCCTTATAAAATACAGGTACATAATCCTTTAACTGAAACCCAGAAAACCAAAAAGCTCAGAAATCCGAAGTTGTTTTTGTGAAGTTTTTTTTCTCCATAACAAGGTTGTTTGGTGTGCAAACAGTTAACCCAACTCCACACCCACTTGACCCACGTCACTCAGATGTCATGTGGCGGTGTGGCCCAGCACTGGCAGGCATCAATTCTGTCTCAGTACTTATAGTGCTCACAGGTATGTCTGCTGTTCAGTAAGAAGTTTTTAATTTCACCGTTAAACTGTCACTTTATCCGAAATCTGAAAAAATTCCAAATTCCACAAACCAGCTGGCCCCTAGGGTTTTGGATAAAGGATTGTGGACCTGTATCAATACACTTGGATTGGAAAAGGCCATTCATGTGGGAAGCGAATGTCTTGAAATTAATTTTGTTGCGGCCAACAAAGAGAGTGGTTGAATTAAGAGGGAAAGCAAGTTCACATTTCCTCAAAAGGGAATATAATACTTGGGGTATGCCACCTGGAATCATAACAAATTTACGGACCTTCACTTGACAATCAGTTGTAACAGTAGGATGGATTAACTTTCCTTTATCCGATATCACTCCTTGGCATACATACATTGTGAATGCCAGTAGTGGTGTGTTGATTGTGGTTATGCTACAGAAACAATAATGCAGTATAAAACATCCTCATCAGCTGTCCACCGTCATCTCAAGGCAATTGGTAATAAATGGCCTGGCCAGTGATACACACATCCCTTGGACAATTTCTTTTTACAAAAGAGCAGCTCCATGCTGAGACCTAGCTCATAGCCCAGTAAGGATGAACAAGGGGCTGTATCTTGATTATTCTTCAAACTTTTGTAGCTTCAGTGATATTTAAGCTCCTAGTCTTTATTCAACCACTGTTGCTTTCCCTCCCGAACTTTTTGCTCCCAGACTCTGGGCTTTCATTCTGCTTAATCTTTCTTTCACCTGTTCTAATGTTGTTGGCTCAAACATCATATGGTCAGATGCCATGAGATCAAATATCACATGATCACAATTCCCAGATTATGTCCAGCCAGAATTAGAAAATCTAATCTCATAACATTTGTAAGCAATATCTCAAGGTTATATATACATTGTTTTGTTTTTGAGTTTCGAGATGAATTAGAACCAGAGAATCCCTATGGTTAGGAATCAGGCCATTCAGCCAACAAGCCCATACCTACTCTCTGAAGAGCATCCCACCCAAGGGCGGCACAGTGGCTCCGTGGTTAGTACTGCTGCCTCACAGCACCAGGGACCTGGGCTCAATTCCCACCTCGGGCAACTGTCTGTGTGGAGTTTGCACATTCTCCCTGTGTCTGTGTGGGTTTCCTCTGTGTGCTCTGCTTTCCTCCCACAGTCCAAAGATGTGCAGGTTAGGTGAATTGGCCATGCTAAATTACCCATAGTGTTAGGTGGGTTAGTCAGGGGTAAGTGTAGGGGAATGGGTCTGGGTGGGTTGCTCTTCGGAGCGTCGGTGTAGACTTGTTGGGCCGAAGGGCCTGTTTCCACACTTTAGGGAATCTAATCTAATCACCCAAACTCACCCACTTACCCTATCCCTGTAACCCTGCACCTCTATGGCTAATCCACCTAACCGACACATCCCTAGATATTATGGGCAATTTAGTATGACAAAAGATCACCTAATGTACGCATTTTTGCACTGAAGGAGGAAACCGGAGAAAGCCACTGTTACATTTCAGGAAAATAAGGGTCTAACAGTCTGATGAAGCTAAAGAGGTGCTCAGGGATCATTCAGACAAGATGAAACAGACGACATGAAATTGCTGTGCTGTCACCTTTTCACTATGTTTATGACTTGTACGGCTTAATTTTGCATTTGTACAGAACTTTAGTTTGGCCACATTTGGAATATTGTGTACAATTCTGGTCACCAGACTGCCAGAAGAATGTGAAGGCTTTGGAGAACCTTCAGAAATGGATTTCTAGGGAGGCTGCCTGGTTTGGAGGGTATTAACTGGAGGAGAGATTGGACAAACCTGATTTATTTTCACTTGAAAGTCAACAGATGAGGAGGCAACCTGACAGAAGTTTACAAAACTATGAGAGACATGGATGGAATGGATAGTTGGAGTCTTATTCCCAAGGCAGAAATGTCAAGTACAAGGGGACATAAATTTAAGGTAAAATGGTAAGTTTAAAGGAGATGTGAGAGGCAAGTTTTTTACACAGAGGGTGGCAAGTGCCTGAAGTATGCTGCCAGAGGAGATGGTGGAGACAGATACAATATCAACATACAGGAGGACTCTTGACAGATGCACGATTAGGCAGGGGATAGAGGGATATGGACTGCATAGAGGCAAAAGGTTTTAGTTTCAGTTTTAGTTTAGAAAGATGTCATGTGTTGGCACATTCTTGGTGTACTGTACATTGCTATAGCCCAGCTTTCAACACGGTGTTGACTGACTGCAATTTAACCGGTGATCCAGCTGTGGGTGTGTGCAGTGAGCATGATGTATAACTCTAAAGGCAGCCTGTACCTTTTCAAGGATGATGCACTCGAGTTGCAGGCTGCTGGAGCAGTTTGGGAAAGTATTTCAGGCAAGCAGTGCGATTATGGAACAGAATGCTGAAGCGAGGGTGTATAAATTCACTGATATGACACTGGAAGCCTTTATCTTGGAGGTCCAAAGGAGCGGAGAGATCATACCTCCACAGACCTCCCCTTTCTCTTTTCCTGCTCCTCCGCCAATACTTTCTCCTCATGAGGTCTTGACTGAAGGTTCAGTGGTAAGGGCTGCAACCTTGTAATGACCTTGAAACATAAACAGAAGTCACTAGAAAAGCTCAGCAGGTCTGGCAGCATCTGTGAAGAGAAGTCAGGGCTAACATTCTGGGACCAGTGAACCTGAAATGTTAACTCTGATTTCTCCTCACAGACACTGCCAGACCTGCTGAGCTTTTCTAGTAACTTCTGTTTTTGTTTCGGATTTACAGCATCTGCAGTTCTTTTGTTTTTTTTTATGAATACTGCTTGTTGGGTATCCCTCACATGCAACTGAGCATGTTCCAGCTAACAGTGTTTAAGACAGCACATTACTAGCAAAATCCAAAATGACAAGTGAGCATTAGATGCTCAGTGCTATCACAAGGAGCTCACTCAGCATGCTTCCCAAGAATACATCTTGAATCCATGCTAATGGGTTTATAAACTTGGAGTCTAGCACAGGAAGTGTTTCCTGCCACCATTTTCATGGCGCTATAGTGTTTAACTTTCTAGTTTCGGTGATGGGTAGACCCTGCACATCAAATGATGTGAGAATGACTGGTATTGTTGTCAATCACAAAGGAATTTGCATTCTTCCAAGATACATGTTGCTTTGCTGAATGGGCAAATCTTTTCTGTAATGCTGGGGATAAATTGCAAATGGAATTAACACACACTAAGCATTGAATTCGGTATTTTTCTGATCAAAATGGGTTAGTAGCAGTCTATGAAGTTGTAGTAGCACTCTATATGTTTCAAAGAAGCTTGCGTTCAAAGTCTCTAGTCAGTCAGAGAGTTTTCGAGCCAAGCTCCACACAAATGTCGAATTATGCATGCGTCTGAATACAGCTAAAGTTGAAGAGTTCACTTTAATGCAGTTTGTACAACTTTCTTGTCAGCCAAACTTGAACTCAAATTGTCCAAAGAAAATATCGCTACATATTTGTGAACAGTCACCATCGGGCAGCTTTGAGTTGAAAACTCTCCAAGTTCATGTTCCAGGATGAATATGACTGTGTGTGTGGCCAAAGGTCTGTGCAGAGGCACTTGGAATTCATTTGCGCTTGAAAACATTTCTTCAAGTCCACCGTGACTATTAGATTTCATATTGATATGTCAATGCTATTTACTGTGAACTCAGCATATTTACCCTTTCTTCCCAATCACTGTCTGCTCATCCCCCCGCACTCGCCCCACTTCAAATAAATGTGCACATTACTTCCAGTTCTTTACTCAAGATTATCTGTGGATAATCAGTGCAGGTAGCAATCAGGATTCCTTAGTTTTATTGGTGGGATCAGGTATTGTCTGGCATTGAAGAATGTCAAAAATAATATTTAAATCAATTTCTGGGAATTATTCCTGTAGGCATGTTTCATAAATATTTCTCACCCAATTAAAATAATCAGAAGCATTATTTGTTAGGGAAGTATACATTTACAGTAAGATCCTGGGGCTAGGTATGAAATACAGTGATACTTTTTTTTAACAGGGTAAATAGAAAACGTCTTTTCCCTGGGGTCGGGAAGTCCAGAACGAGAGGGCACAGGTTTAGGGTGAGAGGGGAAAGATTTAAAAGAGACCTAACGGGCAACTTTTTCATGCAAAGGGCCGTACGTGTATGGAATGAGCTGCCGGAGGAAGTGGTGGAGGCTGGTACAATTGCAACATTTAAAAGGCATTTGGATGAGTACATGAATAGGAAGGGTTTGGAGGGATATGGGCCGGGTGCTGGCGGGTGGGACTAGATTGGATTGGGATATCTGGTCGGCATGGACGGGTTGGACCAAAGGGTCTGTTTCCATGCTGTACGTCTCTATGACTCTATAACAGTACTCATGACTAGAGTGGCTCTCTCTCACTAGAGAGAGACAACCGATGATGGTTTACCCTGAGGGGTGGGGAGAGGGGTTGAAAAGGGCAGGATCTTCATGGAGACCTCAGAACAGGAATTGAACCCATGCTTTTAGTGTCACTCTGCATTATAAATCACCTGTCCAAGCAACTGAACTAACTGACCCCAATATCTAGCTGCCATACAAATTAACCTCTATACCCGTCATTGACTGTTTCTTGATTTCAAAAGATGACATTTACTCAGGGGCATAAGTTTCTGCCACAGGTCTTCATGTGACTGAACAAGCCAATTCTCTACTTGTTGATCTTTGCGAATATGGGACAGGACATCCTGTGCTGTAATGGAATTCAAAGTGCAAGATTGGCTTCCTTTTCTGTTGCTGCTCTGCCTCATCATTTAAGGCTTTAGGACTTGAAATCTGATACAGCTTGATGGACAAGCTTGGTGTCGTTCTGAACATCTAATAGCTACTAGTGGGGGAAATAGTTTGGACATTTGGACACAAAGTCCAGTCCATTGAAGCTGAATTTTCAGTTGTATTACCAGAATGTCAGTAGATATGAGTTGAACAAGGACATTAGAGTTTGGTTCCATTGTTCAACCATTAAATCTGGAACATGCAGTGGAGCCATTGGTAATTGAATTTCTTTGGTGCCCTTGTGTGACCAGGGACTGGATTTTATGCTCCTGATTGTGTGCTTTCACTGGTGGGAGGGGGGATCTCAAAGAATGTCAGGTCCATAACCCATCTCAGAGCTGGCTACTAAACAGCCCCAACCTGGTGATTGCAAACTCAAATCATGTTAACATGTTGAAATAGACACTTAAAGATCTGTTGGCACATTAGCACCCATGTTGATCAGGATATTTATGTTGCTCATGCTGATTTACAATTGGTGTGGGCACTGAACGGTGGGATGGGGCAAGCCATCTTGTTTCTGGCCCAGATAAAATGATGATACCTCACATGGTCTCTTTCTTCCCTGGCATCCTGGATCCATACCCATTCTAAAACACTGGGATTTGCACTATGGTGCAGAGTGAGCAATAACACTGTAGTAACCTGCAAACTGTGTATCATTCCTTGGCATTCAGATGATTTCGTTCTAGATAGAGTCTTTGAGGGTGTAGATTTAACAGATTCAGCATCACACTGCAGTCAGAAGAAATTGAACTATCTTCATTTGAAAACCAATTTAAGTTCCTAACTATGTTACATATAATCTAGAGATTTGGATTGGGGCCCTGTTAATCTGGTGAGATTTTTACCCAACAGGAAGATGTTCAGCCAGGTCTGGCCCCAAGGTAATATTCATGAAGGAAGTTGGACTGATAATCCACCAGAAAGATATAACAGAGAGCTATCTGTAATTAATCAGTAGAAAATAACCATTAAACTGTCTGAGAAACAGTTTTTAATCATCAAAAGTGCCTTTGAAGTCTTTGTGCAAGGCAATACTTAGAGAAGGTTGGATAGGCCCGTTTCTGAAAAAGTAACACTTAACCCTGTATGATGTTTGAAGATGAGATGACAAAGTCTAAGAGATGCCTCTGGTGCCAAGAGTGCAAACTACAGTTTGATATTGGTACTCCCTACTCCAAAGGCTGTGGACATGCACGACAACTGGAACATTCAGGATTGAGAGAGATTTCTTTAGATAAAGGGTTGTGCATAAAGACTGATAAATGATGTTGAAGTCTAGATTGACCGTGATTTTATTGAACCTTACTTAAGCAGGTTTCAGGGTCTTAAGAACATAAAATGTAGGAACAGAAGTAGGTCATCCAGCCCATCAAGTGTACTCAACCATTCAATGAGATCATGACCGATCTTATATTCCTGCAATCCACTTTTCTGACTTTACCCCATAACCCTTGATACCCTTACCAATTAAAAATCTGTCTATCTCAGCCTTAAGTACACTCAGTACCCCTACAGCCTTCACAGTCAAAAAAATGTTGTGCTGGAAAAGCACAGCCAGTCAGCATCTGAGGAGCATCTGAGGAGCAGGATAGTCAACGTTTCAAGCATAAGCTCTTCATCAGGAATGTGTAGAGGGAGGAAGAGAACTTCTTTAAGGTGGGCATCCTTGGAAGAGGCTTTGCAATAAGGTTATGATCAACATGGAGAAAGTGAGGACTGCAGATGCTGGAGATCTGAGCTTTTCCAGCAACTTCTGTTTTGTTTCTGAATTACAGCATCCGCAGTTCTTTCCATTTTTATTTCCCTCAAGAATCTTATCTGCTTCAAAATGGTCACCTCTCATTGTTCTCAACTCCAACAAGTACAGGCCCAATCAGCCAACCTCTCCACATAAGATAGTACCTGCATACCTAGAATCAATCTAATGATCCATCTTTGGACTATCTCCAATGCTTGCATATCCTTTTGGCCCACTCTTATTCCTAATGCTTCCATGTTCCTATTGTAGGAAATATCTTCAAGGACTGTACTTGCCTCTGGGCAAGATAATTCCCATGTATCCCCTCACATGTGGGAGGCCATGGTAACTTCCTGACCCTGATCTGTGCTGATCTAGGGAAATGGTGGAAAGCATTCAAGATAGGAAAACCCAACTTCAGCCTGAAAGCATGCTCACATTAACCCAAATGAAAGCGTTTCAGAAAGGAACATAACTACAATTTTAACTAAAGAGGTGCAAATCAAATCTGGTTTCCTGGTGTGTATACGTTATTATATTTAAAAATCGCTCAGATAATTAAAGATCTATTTAAATAAAAGAAATACTGGAGGGTTGTCCTGTAGGAGTATTTAATTGCACAAGATTCCAATAGTGCATAATCAAAGGAGAGTTTTTTTAAAAAAATAGGGAACAAAGACCAAACCAACATTGCTTCTGATGATGAAAGCTACAATCTTTGTTAAATACAAGGAATGCAGGGGGCCAGGTGAGAGACAAAACACTGAACATACTGATCAATGAGTATTTTAATATGCTTTCAAATTCCTTTCTCCACTCACTCCCACCCCAACACCAAACACAATGTTTGGTCTTCAGACTCCAGCCTTCAATGGTACGTATTTAGCAATAAGAATCCAGTTTTCCTTTTGTTGTTTAGTTTACCTGCTTTCAAAGCTATTTTTTGCAAAAGATCAGTACAGCAACAACCATCTTGCAAGATTTCATAAATTTTATGCTGGGCACATCTTTCAGAGATTTGAATCTGATAGTCATGATGAAAGACAATAGACTAACTGCATGAGCACCACAGAACGACTGGATCTTTTACTTGGGGCTTGACCTCACCATACAAATTTTTATTTAAAATACCATATTAAATGTTGTATGCTATCCTCAAGTTGTGACTTTCACCTCTCAAGCACTCAAATAGGTTTTCTCATTATTGCCAGAAACGTTTCTGGGCTAAATATCCAAAAACAGAGGATAGTTATTTAAAATATTCTAATCAGCAATGGAAAAATAAAGTAGTAGGTGAACTCCTTTGATAGCTTTTGATGAACAATGAGCCCACTCATAAACACTATTGTTGACGGTCCCTCAAAGTATATTTTGAAAACTCCTTGAAAGTACTATCCATGCATTTTTATATTGCTATTATAAAAGAGGAGGGTTTTTTACCCACTGATTAGAAGAGAAATACAAGGTAAAAAGTAAACATTGCTCACATGAAACACAAATCATGTCTGAGGTTAGGCAATTGTCAGACAAAAATGCAATTTTCAGCATATACTCTGTTAGAACTGAAGAGCTGGTAGTCAGGATTGAATCTTAAGCTGCTATACAAAAAAAACCCCCAGAAGAACTGCAGATGCTGGAAATCAGAAGCAAAAATAGAAATTGCTGGAAAAACTCAGCAGGCTTGGCAGCATTTGTGGAGAGAAAGCAGAGTTAACATTTTAGGTCCAGTGACCCTTCTTCCGAGTGCTGCAGCTGCCTCTTAAGCTGCTATCCTGTTGAATCTATATTAAATGCAAAGCAGAATCTTGGTAAAGGAGCTGACAGCATGTTACTTAAATACTGCTTGAGCTCATTGACAAAGCCGTGTGGCATTTTGATGGATAATACTTCAACTAACACTCTAGCTTAACAGCAACCAGCTGTTTGGAAATAGACCCATGTTCAGATGATCATAAGAAATAAGAGAAGTCAGGCTATTCAGACCATTTGAGCCTGTTCCACAATTCAACTTGACCACAGCCCTAACTCCAATTTTGTACTTGACCCCCATAACCCTTGAAAATCTTTGACAAAAATCTATCTAACTCAGCCTTCAATTTATTAAATATCCTAGCCTTCACTGCTGTCTATGGAAGACAATTTAATAGATTAATGATGCCCTGAGAGAAGAAATCCCTCTGTATTGAAAGGGGAAGCATGCTTTTAAAATGCATCTTTGAGTTCTAGATTCCCCTCAAGGGAGGAAACATTCTGTCAGCATTGACCCTGGCAACCCCCTTCAGAATGTTTCTGTGTTGTCATAAAAATCACCTCTGATTCTTCTAAACTCCATTAGGCTCAGCTCTTTCCCGTAAAGCAATTCCATCCCCACTTTTAACCTAGTTGACCTTCTCTGAATAGCTTTCAATAAAAGTATATCACCTCTCAAGTACACAAGTGCCATCTCACCAATGCCGTGTACCTGTTCTAGCAAAATGTCCTTGCTTTTATATTTCATCCTCTAAAAATATAGGACAAAATTCTTAATGACTTGCTGTACCTGTATGCCAACATTTTGTGCTTCAAGAATGTGGAAACCCTGATCCCTTTGCACAGCAAAATTCTGCAGTCTCTCTTCATTTAAATATTATTCTGTTTTTCTAATTTTCCTGTCAAAGTCACATTTTCTCACATTGTCCTTCATCTGCTTTTTTTTGTCCAATCCTACCTATATCACACTGCAGATACCTTCATATCATCCTCACAATTTGATCTTCTACTTGTCTTTGTATTACCAATGAATTTGGCTACAATGCAATCAGTCCCTTTATAGATTGTAAATAGTTGAGGCACTGATCCCTGAAGCTCCCACTAGTTTAAGCTTACAAATCTGAAAGCAACCTATTTTTTCTGACTCTTTGTATATCCTGTTAGTTAGCTAATCCTCAACCCATGCTAATATATCACTTCAAACACTCTTATCTCTCTTGTGCAGCAACCTTTTAAATGGTATCGTACTGAATGACTTTTGGACATACAATACACTGTACCTACTGATTTTACTTTTATCCCAGCTGCTTGCTACATTCTCAAAGAATTCTCTTCAATTTTATCAAGCACTATTTCTTTTTCGCAAGCCCAGGCTGACTCTGAAACAAAAACAGAAAGTGCTGGCAAAACTATAGGTTTAACAGCATCTGTGGGGCAAAAGCAGAGTTAATGTTTTGAGGCCAGTGACTCTTCATCAGAAAGTACTTCCTTCTTTTTCGTTATTGTTATGTTGCTGGGCAGTTTGTGGTAATGTGTTAATCAAGTGTTTTATTTAATTGGTGGTGGGATTTAAAATTTAAAAAGAGCTGAATTCTTCCCCAGTAGGATGTTAGTTTCTGTTTAGTAAAACTGTACTATTGATTTACAATAAACTTTTATACATCTCTGAAAGCCTTCTTGCTACTTAATTTGTCATATAGATATCGCTATATTAAACATGGTAGCAGAGGTTTAACCTTGATCTCTTCAGACAAGCGTATAAAGATGGTTACTTCTGTTTCTACCAGTAACAAAGCTTTCAATGGCTTTCAAAAGCGAAACGACTGAGTCATGCTGTGGGATCACAAATTATGATTATCCAGTGGTGTTTCCAGAGTTGCAGTGATACAGTCAGTGAAGAACAAGAAGCAATGTGGGTGCAGGTCACCTCTCTAACTAAGAAGGAGCAAGGTATGGCTTTGACTTTACCAGGAAGGAATAAAATTAAAGTATTTTCGAGACTGAATGCATCAGGTCTGGGCACTGAAGAGCCATTGTTAATTGAAAACCATTTATGGAAAGAATTTCTAAAATGGGTGACTTGTTTGAAGCCTCTGAAGTCTAATTACTACATGAGCAATTTAACAAAATAGGCAGTCAGTCCATGGAAGTCTCAAGGAGTTTGAGAGGCTGTGTTAGATGTTAAAGGAATTCAGTTTAGAAATTGCAGTCTGTGCTGGTGTTTAAACTAAAATAAAAACACAGAGGGTTGAATCCAACAAGTCTGACAGAAGAGTTCTGATGAAGAGTCATTGGACTGGAAATGTGAGCTCTGCTTTCTTCCAGAGATGCAGCCAGACCTGCAGAATTTCGCCAACAATTTCTGTTTTTTGTTTTAGTCTGACAGCAGCTGTGGAGAAAGGAAAATAGTTTGGAGTCCAATATTATTCTTCTTCAATCATATCAGACTCAGAACATTAACTCTCTCCACAGATGTTGCCAGATCTGCTGACTTTCTCTCGCATTTTCGTTTTTATTTCAGGTTTCTAATATCTGCAGTCATTTCCTTTTAACTGGTATTTAAATTAATGGATTGTTAGAACAAATTACTAGAATAAATGACTGCTGGCCTGAAAATTATTTTAGGGGGGTCAACTGTGTGCAGTATCTTTGCAGGACATATTGGCAGTTTAACAATGATACTGGGAATGGAAGATTATAATTACTGACTCCCAAAACCAAAGCGATCTAATGAGTTTTGAAAAGGTTTATAGCTCAGGTTGAGATTCTGGATCTGAGTTTGCTTGCTCTGCTGGACGATTTAGTTTCAGATGTTTTGTCACCATACTAGATAACATCATCAGTGTGCCTCTGGCGAATCACTGCTGTCCCACTTTCTATTCATGTGTTTGGTTTCTTTGGGTTGGTGATGTCATTTTCGGTTCCTTTTCTGAGAGGGTGGTAAATGGGGTCCAAAGTTCTGGTTGGAATGCCATGCTCCTAGGAATTCTTGTGCATGTCTCTGTTTGGCTTGTCCTAGGATGGGTGTTTTGTTACAGTCAAAGGGGTGTTCTTCCTTGTCTGTATGTTAGGATACTAGTGATAGTGGATCTAAGGACTATAATAAAGATGACATTGGACAAACAGGCAGAAAACTAGCCACCAGGATAGATGAACATCAACTAGCCACAAAAAGACATGACCCACTATCACTAGTATCCTTACATACAGAAGAGGAAGGACACCACTTTGACTGGGACAACACATCCATCCTAGGAAAAGCCAAGCAGAGACACACATGAGAATTCCTGGAAACATGGCATTTCAACCGGAACTCTATCAACAAATACCTCGATTTGGACCCCATCTACCATCCTCTGAGAAAACGAACTGGAAATGACATCACCCACCCAAAGAAACATAAATACATTCATTGAAAATGGGACATAACACCAGCGCTTCACTGAAGGCTCATTGATGATGTTACCGAGTATGGTGACGATACATCTGAAACCAAACCTTCCAGCTCAGCGAGCAAACTTACATCCAAAGAGGCCTTGTCGCAGTCATCCATATGAAGAAAATGGCTCCAACTATCACTACCTCAGAAACTGTCCAAGGATAACGAGTTAATAATTTGAAGCAATTCATAAAACAGATTGCTGTGATGATCAATATGATGAGAGCAGACAGCAAGTAAACATTTTGTTAGTGGTCAAAGACTTAAGTCACCCATGAGCATCCTAATTGCTGATGTGCCTCAACAATGTGCAACATTGACTTTACTGACCTATTATTTGGAAAGCCTGGACAAGGCAGACAAAAAACTTTAAAAATAAAACTCTACCTGTTTTCAATTCAGTAATGATAATTCATAATTGTCTTTAAAGAGAGTGGTTATGCCCTGTGAATTTGCAGGACCACATTTTTAGAGTCATACAGTCATAGAGATGTACAGCATGGAAACAGACCCTTCAGTCCAACTCATCCATGCCGACCAGATATCCCAACCCAATCTCGTCCCATTTGTCAGCACTTGGCCCATATCCCTTTAAACCCTTCCTATTTATGTACCCTCCAGATGCCTTTTAAATGTTGTAATTGTAGCAGCCTCCACCACTTCCTCTGGCAGCTCATTTCATACATGCACCACACTTTGCGTGAAAAAAATGCTCCTTTGTCCCCTTTTATATCTTTTCCTCTCACCCTAAACCTATGCCCTCTAGTTCTGGAGTCCCCCAAGCTAGGGAAAAGACCTTATCTATTTACCCTATCCATGCCCTCATGATTTTATAAATTTCTATCAGGTCACCCCTCAGCAGCTGACATTTCAGGCATAAACGTCAATAAAATATAGACCCAGACAGTGATGTCCATGTCCATGACTAAATAAATAAAACGGAAGTGATGCCCAAGGATGGGCAGCAGGAGGTATGAGAGTGGAGAGTTATAAAAGCACAGTTGCTGTACTGACTGAGGGGTTAGACTTGGGAGGAAAAGGCCATGCACAGTAGAGAGGATTTATGGTAGACGTTCTGATAGGTTATAATCTAACGAAATTTCAACATGCAGAAAGACCCTTAAAGAATGAACCTTCAAGACAAGTTTATTAGAAAAGGGCTATAGCCTCATCCACCCAAATCTGTAGCACCCTGACCTGATTTCAAAATCATGTTCCAATATCATATGGCTTACACAAATCACTTAAGTGGAATTTTGATTTCTTTTCCCAAGAGCACTGATTCTGCTGTATATGTTTACATTTATACCGTAGTGGTTTATATAACTACAGAGGTAAAACCCTTAAAAGGAAAAGAAAATGTTTGTAGCTGGCATGGGCTGTCACTTATACACAGCCAACTGGGATGGTTTCTATTGAATAAAGGCAGCTGACGAATCTGAAAGGTCTGAACACGGACCAAATGTCCACAATCCAGATTTAGGAAGGAGATAGTAGAGGAGATTGTACAGGCATTGGTGATGATCTTTCAGGAATCACTGGAGTCAGGGAAGGTCCGAGAGAACTGGAAAATGGCAGAAGACAGGAAACTATAGGCCGGTTAGGCTGACCTAAGTCATTGGAAAGATTTTAGAGGCCATTATGAAGAATGATTCTGCAGAGTACTTGTAAGTGCATTGTAAAATAGGGCAATGTCAGCACAGCTTCATCAAATGCTTGCCAATCTGTTCGAATTCTTTGAAGAGGTAATGAGCAAGTTAGACAAACAAGAGTCAGTAGATACCATAGACTCAGAGTCATTGAGTTATACAGCATGGAAATAGATCCTTCGGTCCCTGCTGAACAGATACCCGAACCTCATCTAGTCACATTTGCCAGCAGTTGGCCCATATCCCACTAAACCCTTCCTATTCGTATACCCATCCAGATGCCATTTAAATGCTGTAATTGTACCAGCTTCCACCACTTCCTCTGGCAGCTCATTCCATACATGCACCACCCTCTGTGTTAAAAAGTTGCCCCTTAGGTCTCTTTTATATCTTTCCCCTCTTGCCCTAAACCTATGCCCTCTAGTTCTGGACTCTCCCACCCCAGGGGAAAGACCTTGTCTAGTTATCCTATCCATTTCCCTTATGATTTTATAAACCGCTATCAGGTCACCTCTCAGCGTCTGATACTCCAGGGAAAACAGCCCCCGCCTATTCAGCCTCTCCCTACAGCTCAAATCTTCCAACCGTGGCAACATCCTTGTAAATCTTTTCTGAACCCTTTCAAGTTTCACAGTGATCTACTTGGATTTCCAAAAGGCCTTTGACAAGGTGCCACACAGGATGTTACTAAATAAGATAAGAGTGGTGGGCAGCATGGTGGTGCAGTGGCGCAGTGGTTAGCATTGCTGCCTCACAGCGCCAGAGACCTGGGTTCAATTCACAGGCGACTCTCTGTGTGAAGTTTGCACATTCTCCCCGTGTCTGCGTGGGTTTTCTCCGGGTCCTCCGGTTTCCTCCCACAATCCAAAAATGTGCAGGTTAGGTGAATTGGCTGTGCTAAATTGCCCGTGGTGTTAGGTGAAGGGTTAAATGTAGGGGAATGGATCTGGGTGGGTTGCGCTTTGGCGGGTCGGTGTGGACTTGTTGGGCCAAAGGACCTGTTTCCACACTGTAAGTAATCTAATCTAAAGCTCATGGTGTTTAGAGTATGGTATTGGTATGGATAAGGATTGGTTTACTGGCAGACTCAGAGAATGGGGGTAAAGGGGTCCTTTCAAGATGGCAGCTGGTGACCAGCAGGAGTCATTGTTGGGACCACAACTATTCACATTCTCCGTTAATGATCTGGATAAAGGAACTGAGGGGATTGTTGATTCTCTTACTGATAATACAAAGATAGGTAAGGTACAGGTAGGTTTGACAATTGGGAGACTGCAGAATGACTTGGACATGCTGGGAAAGTAGGCAAAGAAGTTACAGATGGAATCTAATGTGGGAAAGGCTTTTGGGAGGAAGAATAGAGGCATAGACAATTTTCTAATTAGGAAAGACTTCAGAAATCTGAAGCACAGAGGGACTTTGGAATTTTGGTTCAGGATTCTCTTAACATTAATATGAAGGTTTAGTTGTCAGCTGGGAAGTGAGGTGTAATGATAACATTCATTTCAAGAGGGCAAGAATACAACAGCAGAGAAGTTTTGCTGAGGCTGTATAAGGCTCTGTTCAGATCACATTTGGAATACTTTCAGCTGTTTTAATATCTAAGGAAAGATTTGTTGGCATTGGAGGGAGTCCAGAGGAAGTTTACAAGAATGATCCTGGGGACGAGAGCTTGTCAAATGAGGAGCAGTTGAGGCCTTTGGGTCTGTATTCAGTGGCATTTAGAAGGATGAGGGCAGATCTGATTGCAACGTAAAGAATACTGAGAGACCTGGATAGAGTAGATATGTAGAAGATATTTCCACTAATAGGAGAGACTAGGACCTGTGGGCACAGCCACAGAATGAAGGGGTGACCATTTAGAACTGAGAGAAGGAATTTCTTCAGCTAGAGGGTAATTAATCTGTGGAACTCATTACCATAAAGGTCTCTAGAGGCCATGTTATTCAGTGTATTTAAGACAGTGATAGGTAGGTTCTTGTTGAATAAGGGTATCAAGGATTACAGGGAGAAGGCAGGAGAATGGGCTTGAAAAACCCGTCAGCCAACAGTGGAGCTGACTTGATGGACTGATGGCCTATTCTGTCCTATTTTGTAATTTTTTGTATGTGGAGCAATTCTGGAAGAGTGTTGCAGTTCTTCTTGGCCACAAGCAGGACTATCCTCAGGATGAGCCAACAATTCTTTCATTAGCCAGTTGTTAAATATTTGCAGCTGTACTTTGCTGGAATTGCTGTTCGACAATGATCCTCTTCTGTTTTTAATAAAATGATGTGTTCTTTCTGTAACTTTTTCCACTGAAAGAATCAATATTGCAGCATGTGGTAGTGAATTTTATTACTTTCCAACAGTTAAATCATAAAACAGATGTCTTTTTGACAGTCTAATTGGTGCAAAAGATAGAGGAAGGTAACACTTTCAGTCTTGATGACTATTATTCGTGCCAAATCTGTACAATGAATTATTTAGCTTAGACATTGAATTGCGCAGCGTCCTTTTACACTGTGGTGTGCATTCTCCTGTGCTGCTGGTCCTATTGGATTGGAGTACCTCACAAGGATCCACAGGGATTGCTGTTTGTGGTATGTATAGAAATGTATCAGAATAAGAAGAGCAGATATTAGGGAAACCTGCAATGGCAGCTTCTCCAGGGTGACCGCACGCCCATGGCCATGACGCTCCTCCTGTCTGTGGTGGCCAACACTCTCTGCCAGAAAAGATGCGATTCACATCAGTCACCCTTCTCCAAGCATTTCCTGTTGTTTAACCATTTTCCTTCTGCTTTCTTTTGGGAAACTTAAGCCACTTTGAAGACACACCTACTAACAAAGAACAAGAACAATTCGGCTCTTCAAAACTGCTTCACCGTTCAAAACAATGATGGCTGTTCTGATTTTAACCCCAACTCTACATTCTTCTACATTCCTTGATTAATTTTCCATCCCCTTGGTAATCAAGAATTAATCTACCTCTGCCTTAAAACATATTTAAAGATTCTGCATCCACTCCTTTTGAGGCAGGGAATTCCAAAGACTCATGTGATCCTCATGTGATTATCTATCAGCTGATGCTCAATTAGTAATATCTTGCATCTGAGTTACAACGTTCTGGGTTCAAGTCCCACTCACACAAAACTCAAGTGTGTCACACCAGTCAGTAATGAGGGGATATGTACTGCCAGGGGATCCATGTTCCAGATGTGAGCTGAGGTGAACGTTAAGTATTCCTGAGCTTTATTTGAAAAAAGCAGGGGACTTAGCCCTGGTGTTTTAGCCAATAATTACCCTTCAATCAACATCACAGAATTACCTGGTTGCTATCACGTCAATGTTTGTGCGAACTTGTTCAGTGCAAATTCACTGCTGTGTGTATTACATTTTAATAGTAACACTCCAAAAGTAATACCTTAGCTGTGCAGTATTTCTAACCATCTGGTTGTTGTGAAAGTGTATCTGAGACAAAGTGAAGTGTGGAGTTTAGGACAGTGCAAGGAAGTGAAGGACAGATGTGAGGAATAGTGTGGCTGCAGATGATACAGCTATGAGGATTGGGTAACTGATGCCAGAGGATCAATATTTACCTGATTAATCTGGTCAGATTATTGAACTTTTTCTGGCACTGATCATTTTCTGACAACTAAGTCTCTAGTCTCTTCCAACTAGCTATGAAGTTATTGCTTATGCCTCTTCCTTTCCACAGGCCTGACTTGAATTTCCAATGTGGCATTGAAGTATCTTACAGCCATCAACAGATTTTTGGCAGTTGTGTTTCGATTGCTCAGCTCCTTTTAAAGTTTTGCTGCTATCTGTTGCCAAATTGCGCTATCCAATTAAGAGATGTTTTTAAGAAAAATAAGTAAAGTCTGATTTGTTAGCTCCCAAATGTGTCAGCAGTCAGTAAGTATGCCAGGAGTGCTGGCTTTCTATTGGACAAATTATAATGATCAGTTACCATGAAATTTCTGTTGTCCCTGTATGCCCATGTGAAATGTTGCATTCTGTGCATATCTCACCATCTGCACGCCAATTTTCAAATGAAATATCTGTGCCCAGGAGTGCCAAAGGTGAGATATGCTAAATATTGTTAGATTTCCCTCTGTCTGGGAGACTGGTTGAGGCAGGAAATCTCATAATTTGTAAAAATATATGAATGGGCACTTGAAATGTCATGACATTCAAGGCTGTGGACTGAGTGCTGGAAGGTGGGACTAGTGAAGTTTTGGCAGTACAGGCTCGATGGGACAAAGGCCTCTTCTGTGCTATATGATTCTATGATACAGGACAGTAGAGAGGACTAGTCCCAAAAATATAAGTAAATATTTCTTTCTGGGGCTAAGACAAGCAAGAGTTGGATCTGCCTACTCTTCCACCAAAAGCCCCCTGTTTATCAAAGTATTATGTTGACCCAGAGCCAATATCTGCAGCAGGGCATTCAGTTCCTTTGAGTTCTGCCTCATCTATTGCATATGGTCTCCAGGTGAGGACCTTCAATTTGTTGCAATTCTGGGTGCGACACCCCAAATGATTGTGATCCCATGTAAGAACTGGCTTCTCTTCTCAATTCAACTCCTCTCTCAGTTGGTTGCAATACGGTTAATTTAAAAATAATTCCTTCTCACGCACCTATCCTTTCCCCATCTAAACATAGTTAGATATTAAAATGAGGCAAAGTAGCCAGTTTTTTTGTGTTAAATAAAGGTGAATTTATTAACTACAAAACAATTGTCACACATGTTAACAGATTAGAAATGCACGTTGTTTTAGTATCAGTGCCTGGGTTCGATAAAGTGTAGATAGTGAGATATTGCACTTGTTAAGTTGGATAGTACTGGTAATGGTGACATTGGTAGTGAAGCAGTTGAATGTGAGATTCTCAACTTTTTCCTTATTTCGTTTCCAATGATGATTTCACTGGCTTGTCTGGCTTACTGAGACTAATCTGAAGCGCAAGAGTATCTAACGGATGACCTCAAGTTGTGACCTTCACAGTATACTAGTTTATACTCGCATCTCAACCCACTGACATAAACATTTACCTGGGCTACAGTCAGTTTATAACCTCCTTTTTCGTATATTCTTGGAAGGGTAAAATCTCAACATGTGTGCAGTTGGGACATAATCCAGAGGAGATGACCTTATGCTGAGACTGATAGTCCACTCCTCATCGCCCTAGCCACAATACAATTTGTTGTGAATTGCATCTTTCTCCTTTTTGAAGGGTTGCTGCCTGAATCTCTCTTGGTATCTTTTCGGTATGACATTCCTTGGCACCCCTCAGTGCTTTGCTGGACAATCATAGAATTTATATCCAAAATCATCATTTGGCTATATGTCCTCTTTTAAAAAGTACATACTGTAATTAAAATAAAAGACAGTGAGTTGGAATAAGCCGTTATATTTTCAGGATTGCAACCTGTAACTAGTGGAGTGCTACAAGAATTAATTCTTGGGGGTACGATTATGTACAATATTTATGCATGACTTAGATGAGCAAAGTGAATGTACTACTGTCAAGTTTGTGGATGACAAAAATAGATTGGAAGGCACGTGGTACAGATGACACAAAGTGTCTGTCGAGGGATAGATGAAGTGAGTGGGCAAACCATGGGATATAATGTGGGAAATTGTGAGGTTATGTATTTGGTCCAGCTGAATATTATTTAAATGGGGAAAGGCTGCAGAAGGCTAGAGCACAGAGGGATTTGGAATGGTTGCAACAGTGAAGGTTAGGGGAAAATTCTTTAGAAATGCACAAAACATGAAATTTCGCTCTTTCAAATAAAGAGGAAGAGACCCCTTTACCAAATGTGTCAGTCACCAGAGGTCATAGATTTAAGTGAATGCTAAAAGAGCCAAAGGAAAAATTAGGAAATTTATTTTCCATGCCCAGAGGATGTCAGAATCCAGAACACAGAACCTGAAAGAGTAGGCGGCACGGTGGCACTGTGGTTAGCACTGCTGCCTCACAGTGCCGGAGACCCGGGTTCAATTCCTGCCTCAGGCGACTGACTGTGTAGAGTTTGCACGTTCTCCCCGTGTCTGCGTGGGTTTCCTCCGGTTTCCTCCCACAGTCCAAAGATGTGCAGTTTAGGTGAATTGCCCATGCTAAATTGCCCGTAGTGTTAGGTTAGGGGTATGGGTGGGTTGCGCTTCGGCAGGTCGGTGTGGACTTGTTGGGCCGAAGGGCCTGTTTCCACACTGTAATGTAATCTAATCTAATCTAGTAATGGAAGCAGGACCTTCATCAACAAAATTAGACACGCACTTCATTCAGGCTAATTTGCTAATCAGAACAGTGGGAAAGAGTTGGGGTGTGCAATTAAATTGACAAGTCTTCCAAAGAACTGGCATGGGCACAACAGGTTGTATGGCTTTCTCAGGGCTGTTAAGATTCAATGATTTTTAACTTTTCTTTTCCCACAGCAGCATGTTTGATATCAGAAGCTCATTATATGGGAGTTCCTGTGTGTAAGCACTTCATTTAAAATACTTTGAAGCTCTCACACCTGCTGTGAGCGAGACTTCTGATTTATATACTGCAACTTAAATTAAGAAAAACAAAACCAGTTTTAGCTTGTCTTTAGTCTTTTAATCTTAAAATATATTCTAATAGAAATATAAATAAAACATTGAATCATAGAATATTTAACCACAAGAGACACTTGTTATCTTGCTAGGTTCAATTCATTGTGCATACTGGAATGCCAGTAGAGGGAACCTGAAGCTGGCAAATGGACAACAATTGCTCATTTAAGGGCCTCAACTAGTAGTGGTTAGCATTGCTGCCTCACAGCGCCAGAGACCTGGGTTTGATTCCTGTCTTGGGTGACTGTCTGGGTGGAATTTGCACATTCTCCTTGTGTCTGCGTGGGTTTCCTCTGGGTGCTCTGGTTTCCTCCCACACTCTAAAGGCCAGGTGAATTGGTCATTCTAAATTGCCCACAGTGTTAGGTGCATTAGTCAAGGATAAATGTAGGGTAGGGAAATGGTTTTGAGTGGGTTACTGTTTGGAGGGTCGGTTGGGCCAAATGGCTTGTTTCCATACTGTAGGGAACCTTAACTAAAAACTGGGATTGAGGTAGGCAGGTTGTCCTTGAGCCTCCTAGCAGAGGTTGGAAGACAGTGGGATCCCACACCCATTATCATCCTATTCAATTAATCAGTACCAAGTTACCTTGGAGTAGAATGTTAGATGTCACCCAGAGGCACAGATTGCAGATACTATATCTAAAGGTCAGTAGAGCTTGGGTGAACTTTTCCAACCAAAACAGTCAAATTTCCATATTTATAATCAAAATCACCAAGCCAGAAAATATTACTACATTTAGCAGTCTTGTTTGTGTTTTAATAGTGCACACCAAGAACATGATTCTAAACTGAATTCCATCCTAATGGTACCCAAACAGTATTTTTAGTGTGTTTGCTGCTTTTTGTTTTGCTGGCGTCAGCAGGCTAGACATCAAATCTGGCACGTTCACAATCTGTCTGGTTCAATGCACCCGGGAAGGGTTGGATCTTACAGTCCTGGACTGGGATATTTGAATGTTAAGCTGGTCTCATAAAATTCACATGTGGCTTTCCCACTATTTGTGACCCACCTCCTTGAGAAACTGAGCAAGACAGTCCTGAATGATAAGTAATCAGACCTCTGACTGGTGTCTCTATAGCATCTTGATAGAGTTCCCATGACTGCCTGGATTGGTTGCACTGGACCCACAGGACTGACTATGACCGTTACACTGCCAACTGTTACCCGACCCTGACCACCCAGACTGCTTGACTGATCATGCCCAAGACCCTGCAGTGATACAGATCATTTCTCTGGACTTTACTGTGGACTACTCCTTGTTTGCTTCCAGCATATTCAGTGTGTTTGCAGAGGTTGTCTTTGTCCTTAAGGACCTGGAAAATTCCTGCTCCATCCCCTCAAATGAACATATTGATAAATATCCATCAAATTTTAAATCTTAATGCAAGAAGCAGGATATCCAGCTATGAATCCAAAGCACAATGGCCCAAAAACTCTGAACATATTTGCCAGTTGATAATATTGATTTACTTCAAGAGAGATATAAAAATAATTGTCATCAGTTGTAGGTTTTTGGGTGTTGTTTGCATTTTCAAAGTTCTCTAACAATAGTTTCTATTTTGCAGATTGCACCAAGGAATTGAATGTTACTGTGCATATGGATATCAGTAATGAAGGAGAATGACTTACTGCCAGGAAGCAATGAACTAAACTACATTTGGAGATGCTGGGTGGCCTATATAATGAAAGGTGCAAACTAACAGAAAAGAGAGAAAATCTGCAATCCAGAAGTGACCTGAGGGTTAGGAGGGGCCTGCTGATGAAAAACAGGCTTTTGTTCTAATGCATGTGCAGACTTAACTAGGTTAAATATACTTTTGGATTTGTTTTATTGTTTTGGTGATACTTTTAACGTTTAGTCAACAAGGATAATGACAGAAGGGGCATGTGAGCAAGAAAAGTGAGTTCAGTGGAGGATGCAACTTAGATTCTTGGGGAATCTGGAGTGAGGGTTTGAGAATGCATTTTCTGACTGTAAAAGGAATTTTCTGTACCTCAGTAGCCTCAGCTAGCTCCAAAATAGTAACAATCACATTATTTACTCAATAACTATTGCTACTGTTAACAGAAACCACAATGAAAACAAGGTCTTCTAACCTATAGTAGAGGAGGAGCAACATAAACCCAACTTAACTTAACAAACAGGCATTTTCAGGTTTTACATGCTAACTAATTTTATATTCCATTCAAGCAAGTGCAAAACAATTGCAACAACATTTTAAATTTATATAGTGTACTTTTTCTAATATAGGAAATGCCCTCAGAAAATTAAACCTAGTCGCTGTAAGGAGATATTGGAACAGGTTCAAGCGCTAGATCAGAGTTTGGTTTACAAAAGTGTCTTAATTTAGAAGAGACATTGGAAAGATTTAGGAGACTAATTCAAGATTCTGGAGTCTTGGCAGCTGAGGGCAATACCACAAATTGATATATTAAAAAGAAAAGTAAAAATGTTTTGGGCTCAGTTCTGAAAAAGAGCTACTGGACCTGAAACTTTAACTCTGTTTTCTCTCTACAGATGTAGCTAGACCGGGTGAGTTTTTCCAGCAATTTTTGTTTGGTTACCTGGGCTGGTGTATTTCAGCTGTGATGAGAGATGAGATAGGTGGGTTTGCTTGACTTAGAGCTTAGAAAGCTGAGGGTGATTCTGACTGAGGTCTACAAAATTATCAGGAATCAATAAGCAGGTGGTTTTCGGGAGATTTAAGGAAGTATTTTCATACCCAGCAGGTAGTAGGTATCTAATACTTACTGCCTGAAAGGGAGGCAGAGGAATGACAATGGTTAGGAAGAGTTTGATCATCACTTGAAGTGCCACAGTATACAAGGCTGAGGGTCAAGTACTGGAAAGTGGACTAGAGTAGATAGATGATTGATGATCAGATGAACACAATAGGTCAATGGGCTTCTTTCCATGAAGCAGCAGGATGGACATTACCGCAGAGTGGAAAGGAGGTGATCTTAATGGCGAGGCAGGTATATAATCAAAATAGTTAGAAATACATCACGGGATTAGCTAGGATTCCACAATTGCAAGCAGTGTTGATCAACTCATACAGAGATTGGGCAAATGGAGTAGGATTAGGCCATCTTTGAGACAATTTTTGATCTGATTCTATAGTTTCCCAACATGGTATTTTTAGCAAAACGTATCACCGTTACTTCATCACAAGCCTGAAAAAAAATTGACAGTTTGAGTCACATTACTCCATAACAGGATTCTCAAAGGGTTAAATGAGCATTAATGTTTTATTAAGCAAAATGTGTTGTTCAAACATCTTTTGCCTCTCAGGTCAGATGAGTCCCTTACCAAAGCATGTAAACAGAGAGAGATGTTGGCAGTCAGGTTGATACTGATACTTTTCTCAAAGTGTGGGAGGTTTGTTCATAATGGATATCAGTCTCTGTTGTTTCCTGTATGAGTTGGTAGGCATGCCACAGGGAATACAGGCCTGTAGGCTGGGGGGCGACAAAAGGGATAAACTAGTCTTGAAGCTTGAAACAACCAAACTGACAAAGCAGTTAGCAAGTGAAAGCAGAGTATAGCTGACTGTTTTAAGTTCATGTCAAATTACTTTTCTTTATTGGCTGTCAAATGAATCTTTAGCTTTAATGATAATGGGTATTGTCCACAGCTTTGCACTTTTCAAAACATGAGAGATTAAATTTGTTTGTTTTTACAACACATTTGAACCTACCTCTAAAACTCATCTCACCAATAAATATAAGCCGATCATGTTTCTTTGGGTCTCAGTTACTAATCTGAGAGCCAGGCCTTAGAGCACCATAATTCCATTTGCTATTGTTTGCTCCTATACTTGAATCATTAAACTAAGAGTCTTGAATGGGTGCACACACCAACTTTCACTTAGAGTAATATTTGAATCACAAATTTGGGTTAACACAGCATTCTGTATAAAATGGTTCATGCTCATGTAAGTTCAGTTTGTTAATACACGTGTCATGTTACTAAACTTAGAAACAGTCATCAAACCCAATGTAAAGGAAAAGGACAAGTGGGTCATGAGTTGGTACCAAGTTGGTAAAGAGGATGAAAGGCCATACAGTACAGTTCAGAGGTTATGGATTGCCATGACCTGGCAGTAGGTTGTTGTGAAGGCTTCAGGAGCCCATGTGAAATGGGCAGTTTTGCATAGGATTAGCATGAAGGATATGCTAGGCCATGAGTGTGGTTGGGTTGTTGCATGAGGAGTTTCAGTGAGAGGACGAGGGATATAGTCTGAAGAGCAAAAAGCTAGAGCTTCCCAAATTGTGGATTGTGATTGTCAGTGGGGATGTGAGATAGGATTTTGGGTTGTCAATTCCAAGAAATCAATAGCTTTGTGGAGCTCAGACTGAGTGTTAAGAGATCCAAGGCCCTTTAAAAACTGACTTTTGTAATGCTATTCTTGGCTTAACAGACAGATCTTTGAGGCCTGATTGCTGCTGTGGAAAATGCCTGTGAAAATATGGGTGATTTCTTTCTTTGAAAAGAAATACCTGCTGTTTTAGCACTGAATGGCCAATTCCGCTCCTATTTTATATATTTTGGTGTTTTAACCAACCTGCATAGGCAGTCACCATCCCCCATGGCTGCCCTCGAATCATGCCCCTCACTAACTCACCCTCATATGTTCAGTGAGTCAGAAGATTGCCCGACTTTGTGCATCCACCTGGGGAGCAAAGTGTGCACCATTATCTTCAGGTGCCAAAGACTCTTTTTGAAACGACATGTTATTTTAAAATTTTCTTGTCAGCTTTGTTATCAGCTGTTGCATTTGTTAGTTTGCTAGATTGGCACCCATACATTGTGCAGGATTCAGCTGGACTTTATTAACTATCCACTCTGGGATATGTGCTATCTCCAGTTGAATATGTTACAACATATTTTGTGGAAAGATGTCAGGCAGATTATTAATTTGACCAAAACCTTTGAAAGGGAGAATAGACAAACCTGGTAAATAAATATGTGTAAACTATTCTGAGTTATCATTTCTTTGCGCTTTATAATCATCAAAGGTTTGCCCGGTCACCATAGGTTATATTTGTATTTATACTGTTGTATCATGGACGAGATCAAAGAACTGGTGGAAGCCTTGTGCTCCCTCTTCATACGGATCACTAGATATTACAAGGAGAGAATTTCTAAAGGTGACATGTACAGGCAGTCAGTTAATAAAAGTGCCAATTCAGAACTTGCAGTCATATCGCAACACATACATGCCTGCAGGCAAAATAAGTTAATTGACAGATAATCCAGAAAAGGAGATTCAATTTTCCAATGCAAGCACCTCACCTCGCAGCCTCTATCTCCAAGAAAAGTTCCAAGCTTCCTTTCTTCAGGAGTTGCCTTTTCTGTTTATTTCCTCAGAGTGAAAGTGTATTCTTTCCCCTCCTTGCTCTGTCCTCACCACCACAAAGCAGACATTATTTTGGAACTGGAATAATTCTTGTCCTTTGGTACATTACAGGATTGTGGCTGAGCATATGTTGAGCATAAATTTTTGAGGCAAAAGTGAGGGCTGCAGATGCTGGAGATGAGAGTCGAGAATGTGGTGCTGGAAAAGCACAGTAGGTCAGGCAACATTTGAGGAGCAGGACAATTGACGTTTGGGGCAAAAGCCTTCATCAGGAAATAAATTTCCTGAAGATAAATTTTCAGTTATTTACAATATGTGGATGTTTCACAGCCACAAGGAGGTGACATTGAGGCTGGTCCGAGCTGAGTACCATTGTGTTTTCAAAATGAAATGTTCGCATGCTTACTCATTATCTTTGGTTTTGCCACAGACTGCAGGCAGACTGGAGCGCTGTGGTAGGCGAAATAGAGAAGGCCTTGGGGATGGAGGTGGAGATGGACCCGGTATCTTTTCTTCTTGGCTTATTAATTCACTTTCACTAGATGCATACAAAAAAAAAGGCTTTTCAGTGTCCTCACTTATTGTGCCAGAAAGAACATTCTATTAGGGTGGACGTTGGAAAATCCCCTGGGGCTGGCAGGCTAGAATAAGCTAGTCATGGAGCGCATCCCTTTGGACTTTGGACGAGTATGACGCACCATAAAACTGAGAATTCCTATAAGATGTGGCGGCCCATTTTGGACTACCTGGGTCCAGATTTGTCCTCCATAACTAGTAAGAGCCTTTATATAGCCATGGCAATTCTATGTAATGGATTTGGTATCCAGAGGTGTAGAACTATGAACATATGAATATTTATAAATTTATGTGCTCAATGATCGATGGCTATTGCTTTGTTTTGCTGAGCTGTGTTATGGTTATAATCATTATTATTATTGTTAAAATTTTCCTTTTTTAGCTGAGTTATCAGTTATTATTTATTTATGTAATTAACGGGTTTGTTTTTTAATTTTGGTTTGAATTGTTTGGCTTTGTATTTGTTGTAATATTCTAAAGAAAAAAAAATTTAAAAATAAAAATACATTTTTTTAAAAATGAAATTTTCAGGACAATTCCCAAATGTGTTCATTCCTCTCACCTTTTTACCAGGAAATGGATGTAAAGCAGCAACTGCTATGAACCCAATGGGGACATCAGATAGCTCAGCTATGAGGTGAGGTACTTAGTGAACATCTCATGAGTGGATTGCAATCTTAGCAGCTACATGGAACCCCCACTATGTCTGCAGTCTGGACAATAAGATGAGGCTACTGCTCAATATGAAGTGGAGGTGTGTTATGTGTGATCAAGATTTAACTGATAAAGACAGAAAATACAGGTGACTATCTTTCTATCTCTTCCTATTGTGTGTTGAATTTGTGGGGATGGATACCTTTGATTGCCATGAACCTTGTGATGTCTCGGCCAACCCCCTGATACTAATAGTGGCTCTCATGCCTCTCTGCTACTTCTAATCTTCTCCTTCTTGTACTGTCCCTAGAACTGAGTATAACTTACTTCCACTCAGGTGATATAGGCTTGATAGTGACTAATTCTGACCTCCCTTCAGCATGTCATGCTGTCCGGAGCAAAAAGCTTCTGAATCTAGAAGCGAAACTTGGCCACTCAACCTCTTGAGCTACCCTGTCATTCTGGATCTGTGTTGGTCATCTCCCTCAATAACATATCCCTAATATCTTGTGCTTTTACATTTTGGAGAGAGGGACAATACTTCTTGGAGAAAGATATTACAACCAATTTTAGTCTCTATAAGGAACTATTTTACCAATGGTTGAATAATAATGAATATTTGTACTACCTTTATCTGTGGGGAGATATCAAACGAATACTTGAATATGTTATAAAAGGAAATATCCAAATGAAAACCAGAGGGTAATTTGCATTTACAGGAAGTAAAATAGACAAATCCAATCCGGCCACTTACTGCTCCAGGGTTTATGCTCCATCATCATATGTGATGGAAAGTGTCATCAACAGTGCTATCAAACAGCACCTGCTTAGGAAGAGCCTACTCACTGACACCGAGTTTGGATTCTGCCAGGGCCATACAGCTCCTGAATTGATTCCGACCTTGGTTCAAGCATGGATAACAGAGCTAATTTCCAGAGGTGAGATGAGAATGACTGCCCTTGACATCAAAGCCACCTTTGACTCTAGCAAAAGTAAAGTCAATAGAAATCAGGGGAAAACTCTGCTGGTTGGAGTCATACCTTGCATAAATGAAAATTATTGTGTTTTTTGGAGGTCAGTCTTCTTAGGTCCAGCACACCTCTGCAGGAGTTCCTCAGGATAATGCCCTGGGTCCAACCAACTTCAGTTGCTTCATGACTTTCCCTCCATCATCAGGTCAGAAGTGGAGATGCTCACTGATGATTGCACAATGTTCGGCATCATTCTTGAATCCTCAAATATGCTCAAATGCAGCAAGACCTGGATAATACTCAGCTTGGGCTAACAAATGATAAGTAACATTTACACCGCACAAGTGTCAGGTAACGGCCACCTCCAACAACAATGAACCTAACCATCATCCCTTGATATTTAACAGTGTTACCATCTCTGAATTCCCCATTATCATTATCTTATGACTTTCCATTGATCAGAATCTGAACTGGATGAGCCATATAGATCCGTGGTTATCCATGGCAATTCATTGGTTAGGAATCCTGCAAACAATAATTCATTTCCTGCCTACATTCTACAAGGCACAAGTCAGGAGTGTGATGAACAATCCCCAGTTACTTGCAAAAGTGTACCTTCAACAACATTCAAGAAGCTCGACACCAATCAAGACAAAGCAGCCTGCTTGATTGGAAACATATTCACAAACATTCACTCCTTCCACCTCTGACACACAGAGTGCACTATCCACAAGACACAGTACAGAAATTCATCAGAGCTCCTTAGGCAGCACTTTACAAACCCACTACCATTACCATCTGGAAAGACAAAAGCAGTAGGTATAAGGGAACACCATCATTTACAGGTTCTCATCCGAGCCACTCACCATCCTAATTTGAAAATACATCAAAGGTCCTTCAGTGTCACAAGGTCAAAAATCTAGATTTCTCTTCCGAACAAGATTTTCGGTGTACCTACAAAAAGTGGACTGCAGCAGTCTGTCAGCTCAATATCACCTTCTCAAGAGTAATCCAGAATGGGCAATAAATGCTGACTCAACCAACAAAGCCCACATCCCCTGAATAAATTGAAAACAATGTTATGAATAGCAATGGTCAAGGCTCCAACAGTCTTTTTGTTGCATGGCCTACCAGGGGTCTCTCTTGCCATTTTCATATGATGGAAGGATTTTCATGTTGATACACAATCTGTCAGGCCACATCATGAACATCACTCCCATGGCCATTAAGCCCTGGAATGGGACTTGTACCCAGCACTTCTGGCTGTGAGGCAGGGATACTATCCACTGTGCCATAAGATCTCCCAGGTTACTGTCAATCTCTAGTTGCCCTGAGAAAGAGATTATCACCCTCTGAGGACAAAGAAAACTATGCCAAAAGCAGTAGTGCAAGATGGTGAAATTTAACATTACATGATATTTCTGCTTATAATGATACATTTTTTCTTTATAAACTCCTGATATTTGTCAACAAAGGGTATTAATTGTTCTTTGTGGTATTTTCCAATGAACTGGTAAATACCATGTATATTTGAGTAAAAATCGATCCCATGTAAAATTCGATTCCCTATTTTTGGCCAAAACATCTCAAATTTTCTATCTATCTTGCGTAAACTTTGACACTAGTTCTTCACAGATAACAGATAAACTTTTGTGAGTCATGGTATTATTCTGTATATAAATGTTACAATGAAGAAATGAATTTTTTTCACATGCTATTTTACATTTTGATGTACAATTCACCCCAATTTGGTGCGAATGCTTAATCTGCATCAGGTCAGAGTCAGGTGACAACCTCCCTTTATGTGCAGCTCAGCTGAGTTCAGTTCCCCTCTCGCAATCGTAGAGTACAGTCATATACCTAGTTTTGAAATTTCTTCATCATTTTCTGTAAAAACAAAAAATATACAGCAGCGTTTAAACTGAAAGTTATTGAAATGGCAGAGAAGACAAATAACTGTAGCAGCAAGAGAATTTGTGAGAGACTGGAGAAAGACATACTTTTGTATTCAACATTTTAATTTAAGATGTACCATGTAATTGTAGTTTAAAACTGTTTTATATTTCTACTTCATTTTTGTATGGAGAAATAAAAGCTTACTAATTCATTTTTGTTTCTATTGTCTTATCCGGTAATTGACGTAATTTATTGCGTTTGGTTTCTTTATTCGTTTAGAGATCAATTGGGCTTCTGCTAATGATACGCTGTTTTGGACTGTAGCATGAATTTCAGTCCTTTAAAAGTAGTGTCCATGCAATAGTCAACCCCATAAATTTAACCTTAAAAAAAAATCTAAAAAAGTTCGACATTTACATGTGTATGTACGGTATATTGGAATAAATCTTCTGCATACCATTTAAATCTGTGTATTTTAAGTGGATTAATGATTTTGTTAAACTATTACACACACAATTTAACTGATTTGTTATAAATAATAGACTGAATAATTTCTATTCCATATTGAACGCTGCTCTGGTTTTTCACCATGATGTGTATCCATAGCAGTGTAAATTTAACACTTGCTAGTTTCTTGTCTATATCTATTCATAAAGGAATGTGGGTTGAAGAATCAATGCTACAGTTTTAAAGAACTATTTTCAATCTACATTCTCTTCAATCACGGAATCATTAATTTTATTCCTATATTTTACAGATAACCCTTTTCCTGACAAAGCCGATCGATTATCTTTACAATTTTCATTCTTTATTTCCCTTTTTCCTTCTGAAGGCAGTGGTTCATTCTGAAATTTGGCCAACGGCAGCTCCCCCAGCCCTTTGAAACAACTGTTGCATATTTTCAACAAAACCCAAGTTTTTGCACATGAGTTTAATCATAGAACTTTCAAATAAAAAACTCAGGAAGCATCAATTAAAAGTATAATTAGAGTCCTACCTGTGTTTTAAATAATATATGGTGTATGAGGAGTAACAAACTTTGAAAACCTAGAGGTTGGCATATTTGTCAACACTGAACTGAACTGGAAGTCTAAAGTGGTGAAATTTGGGCACCAAAGATATGTTATATGGAGAGAAAAGGGAGGATGCTTGAGTAAGGAATACCCTTCAGATTTATTGAACTTGAGTGTGAGAGCTGAATGATGAGACATGATTCTAACCAAGTGGAAACCTTACTGTTTTGAGGCCCTTAATACCCTTGTTAAATTTCTTGCTGGCATCCTGCAGTTTTCAACCTCATTATAACTTTGAAGTGTTCAGGCTGTGCACAATTCTCCAGAAAAGCGAACAGGACTCCTGCAGTCTGATTCCAGACCTTGTTAATGTAATTTGCTAAAGATTAGCAGACCTTCGCTCTGACTGAATTCCTCTAGGAATATAATTGTGCTCTTTGATCTATGTTTTAACTAGTATTGCACAGTATAGTTCAATTCTATTGTTAAAAGTTTTGAAATGCTGTAAGGAAATGATTTTCATTGCAGTAGCATGTGTTTGATAGCTATTCTTGGCTGGAATTGATAGTTACTTGATGAAACAAAAGCTTAAGACTTGTATTAAATAGATAACATTTCCCAAGTGTGATCTGTTTTACCAAAGAATTGATAGATTGACCCCTTTCAGAATCCATCTAACATTTTATGAAGTTTAATGGTTTTTAATTTGATTTAGTTGTGCAGAATATGGAATGAGGATTAATTTTAAAGATATCAGAAAGTATGTTAATGAAAAGAATCAAACTCCATGTTCACAATGCAATGCCTTATTATGCCAAGTGAACTTGGCTCTGTTTAATCTGAGTTGTGGCATAGGAGGTTAAAATATAGAGCTGTGTTTGTTTGCAGTTAAAGTGGTACCATATGTTATGAAAACTAATTCACCCCATTCTGATCTGAAGTGCTTAGTTTATCTGCATAAATCTCGCAATATTACAAAACTTATAGTCAGAATTCAAAGTCATTTTTCATATTAAATTGTCCACTCATATGAGTTCTGAAATCTTTGAAACATTTAATTCTTGCTGTACTTCTATGGATTTAGATAGACTGTCATCTTAAAGCAAAAGCTCCCATCTACAAAGATGTATTTTCCAGACTGTTCTATGTCAAGTTAGTTTGATTAAAACTTCAATTCTTAAGTATTGTCCACAATAATAGTTCAAAATAATGCATGTTGAACTATTGCTAAATTTTAATCTCTATGAAATAAGATTGATGTAGAAAGTAAGAAATAGTTTTCATATTGTACCATGCACAGCAGTGATGAGTAATGCTAATTGTAGTTATTCTAAAAATACAGGGAAATGTGGCAGCCACAACACAACCTCCCAACACCTACTAACAGCAATGAGATAAATGACAACGGTGACTATTTTTGCAAGTTGTTACTTTCAGGCATGAATGTTGGTAAAGACGAGGTGAGGAGGGTTAAAGGTGTTCCCTCTCTTTTTAACCCTCTGGTTGGCCACAACAAGGATGTTTAACTCCTTTTAGTACAGAGCTATATCCCATTCAAATTAAAGCATTGTTGCTTAGTTTAAAATTGTGCAGTTTTCTTAAGTGATGAAAAAGCAATTTTATTGTTTATTAACCCAAGCAAATTAATAAAAGCAACAACAAACACATGCACAAACACAAGTCGGAAGTTCAAAAAGAGGAGAGTGCCTAGTGCAGAGGGAAAATAATTTTAAAAAAGGGTGGTATGATGGGTCAGTGGTTAGCACTGCTGCCTCATCGTACCAGGGACCCAGGTTCGATTCCAGTCTCAGGTGGCAGTCTGTGTGGAGTTTCCACATTGTTCCCTTGTCTGCATGGGTTTCCTTCGGGTACTCTGGTTTCCTCCCACAGTCTAAAGATGTGCAGATTAGGTGAATTCGCCATGCTAAATTGCCCATAGTGTTCAGGGATGCGAAGGTTAGTTGCATTAGTCAGGGGTAAATGTAGAGCAATAGGGTAGGGGAATGGGTCTGGGTGGGTTACTCTTCAGAGGGTTGGTGTGGACTTGTTGGGCTAAATGGCCGATTTCCACACTGTAGGGATTCTATGAATTTTAAAAATCCTTGAAGTATTAGCATTTAACATGAGACTAAAGTTGTTTTATTCATGACTTGTATCCACAGCATTAGCAAGATTTGGAGATATCTTAGAGTTTCAGTAAATGAATGTCCCTCCAATTTTTTTTCCATCTGGCATTATCTTCCAAGAGGCTGAGTGAGAAAGCAGTCAGAGCAAGATTTCCAGTTTTACTGTTACACATCCATTCTTTCCTCTCTCCGATCTGCCTAAAAGCAGTTTGCAATGAAGTTCATTTGTGTATTTTTGCATCTGGCTTCATTTTCCTCCCTAATGATGGCCTACAAACAACTTTCATTTCCAGTACGTGAAACTAAATGTGGGAATCGAACATGAGATATAGATCTGAGGTTCAATGCCTTTTTATAATGATGCTAGACTTGTTTACTGATAGTTTTATGAGTTGGCTCATTCTGTGGTCAAGGGATGTTGCAGCATCTGAAATCAATTTTTTGTTTTCTTTCTTAAGTCAATGAATGGTCTCATATACTAAAATTAAGGTGATGGGATTCAAAAATTGATAGCCCATTTTTACCACTTTGAAAAAACAGCTAGAAAAAGACAATAAATATTATCTTCACCTGCAATCCTGACACTTGCACACTTCTGAGATAGACAGTGACCAGGTACATGAATCCTAACTAAATTTCTCTTACACTGATGATAAATATGATATGTTACTTATACTACGGCTAGGGTCACCCAATCCTGTGCTAACTGATTCAGAGTTATGACCATCTAATCTCCATGGATCTGCCATATTTATTTGGTAACTTAGGCATTCTGTTTACTCACCACTCCTACCTTAATAAAAAAAATCAATAGTTCCTCAAGTTATTTCTAAGTCATAAATCTACATTTTTGCACATGGGTTATATTCACATCTATTGTATTTTTATCTTAATTTCAAATCAGACTGCTATAAGAGACATTTTATATATTTTTTTCTGAATGGGCAAGTTGCAGTTTCTTAGAAGACAGAGAAAGTATAGGTCTCTAAGCAAACTGCAATTTATTTATTTCTATTCAGCTCAAACAGAGCAATATTTTAATAAAGTCCATGTGAACAACAGAAAAATTACACATTCATTTGTGCGTAATCCAAATTTACAAAGCAAATGATATAATGGTCATCGAATCATGTCCTGGTTCAGGAAAAATAAATGAAAAGTATAAACTACAGTGCAGTGTACACATGTTGAGCTAAAATTTGGATAAGGTCTGTTAGTGGATACGGGAATCATTATGCTCAATCAGTCCATGAGGTGATTGAGGTGATGTCATTGTTTTGCTTGTTCATCTCCACTATTGCACAGTGTGTCCCTGTGCTAACTTTAGTGTTGCAGAGTGACAAATTGCTCTGTAAAGGGCTCAGATACATACAAAGCTAGCACAAGTTAATGCTTCTTTGAAGCGAACCTGCACATCTTAAACAGAGAGTGCATTCTGACTGGGTGTGGGAAGTTACTGGGATGATTTTGTGAACAGGACAAAATGGAACAGCAACCCAAGGAAAGGAACATTTTCAAAACCGTGCTGGAGGCCTTTTGGGGTGTAAAAGAGAGAACTCACCATTCTGCAGCACCATTCCGGACAAGTGGTTTAAAGGGAGTGGAAGCAGATAGCCAAGGACGTCTGATCAGATTGTATTAGTTTTCCACTCAGTGACTTAGGATAAAATTACTCCAGCTCTACAGATTCTAGGATTACTGTAGGCTTTATCCAGGACTGTCTTAGTTGTGTGTTTGGAGGTGGGGTTGGGAGGTGAATGAGAGTTGCATTTGGATTTCCTCCTTTCTGACATTTCACTTCGCAATAAGAAGACATATGTGTTGGGAATTGTCACCATGCCCGGTGTTGGGGATTGTTACCTTGCATGGTGTTGGGGATTGTCACCATGTTCGGTTTTGGGGATTGTCACCATGCTCGGTGTTGGGGATTGTTACCTTGCCTGGTGTTGGGGATTGTCACCATGTTTGGTTTTGGGGATTGTCACCATGCTCGGTGTTGAAAATTGTCACCATGCTCAGTGTTGGGGATTGTCACCATGCTTGGTGTTGGGGATTGTCACCATGCTCTGTATTGGGAATTGCCACCATGCTTGGTTTTGGGGATTGTCAATATGCTTAGTGTAGGGAATTGTCACCATGCTCGGTGTTGGGGATTGTCACTATGCACGGTGTTGGAAATTGTCACCATGCTCGGTGTTGGGGATTGTCACAATGCCTGGTGTTGGGGATGTCACCATGCTCGGTGTTGGGGATTGTCACCATGCACGGTGTTGAAAATTGTCACCATGCTCGGTGTTGGGGATTGTCACAATGCTTGGTGTTGGGGATTGTCACCATGCCTGGTGTTGTGGATGTCACCATGCTCGGTGTTGGGGATTGGCACCATGCCCGGTGTTGGGGACTGTCACCATGTTCGGTTTTGGGGATTGTCACCATGTTCAGTGTTGGGGAATGTCACAGTGCCTGGTGTTGGAGATTGTCACCATTACCAGTGTTGGGGATTGTCACCATGCCTGGTGTTGGGGACTGTCACCATGTTCGGTTTTGGGGATTGTCACCATGCTCAGTGTTGGGGATTGTCACCATGTTCGGTTTTGGGGATTGTCACCATGCTCGGTGTTGGGTATTGTCACCATGCCCGGTGTTGGGGATTGTCACCATGTTCAGTGTTGGGGACTGTCACCATGTTCGGTTTTGGGGATTGTCACCATGCTCGGTGTTGGGTATTGTCACCATGCCCGGTGTTGGGGATTGTCACCATGTTCAGAGTTGGGGAATGTCACAGTGCCTGGTGTTGGAGATTGTCACCATTACCAGTGTTGGGGATTGTCACCATGCCTGGTGTTGGGGACTGTCACCATGTTCGGTTTTGGGGATTGTCACCATGCTCAGTGTTGGGGATTGTCACCATGTTCGGTTTTGGGGATGGTGACAATGCTCGGTGTTGGGGATTGTCACCATGTTCAGTTTTGGGGATTGTCACCGTGCCCGGTGTTGGGGGTTGTCACCATGCTCGGTTTTGGGGATTGTCACCATGTTCGGTGTTGGGGTTTGTCACCGTGTCCAGTGTTGGGGATTGTCACCATGTTCGGCTTTGTGGATTGTCACCATGCTCGGTTTTGTGGATTGCTACCATGCTCGGTGTTGGCGATTGTCACCATGCCCGATGTTGGGGAATGTCACCATGTTCGGTGTTGGGGATTGTCACCATGCTTGCTGTTAGGAATTGTCACCATACTCGGTGTTAGGGATTGTCACCATTCCCGGTGTAGGGGATTGTCACCATATTCAGTTTTGAGGATTGTCACCATGCTCGGTGTTGGGTATTGTCACCATGCCCGGCGTTGGGTATTGTCACCATGCCCGGCATTGGGGATTGTCACCATGTTCGGTGTTGGGTATTGTCACCATGATCGGTGTTGGGGATTGTCACCACGTTCGGTTTTGACAATTGTCACCATGCTCAGTGTTGGGGATTGTCACCATGCTCGGTGTTGGGGATAGTCACCATGTTCGGTGTTGGGGATTGTCACCGTGCTTGGTGTTGTGGATTTTCACCATGCTCAGTGTTGGGGATTGTCACCATTCCCAGTGTTGGGGATTGTCAACATGTTCGGCTTTGGGGATTGTCACCATGCTCGGTTTTGGGGATAGTCACCATTTTTGGTGTTGGGGATTGTCATGGTGCCTGGTGTTGGGAATTGTCACCATGCTTGGTGTTGGGGATTGTCACCATTCCCGGTGTTGGGGATTGTCACCATGTTCGGCTTGTGGATTGTCACCATGCTCAGTTTTGTGGATTGTTACATGCTCGGTGTTGGCGATTGTCACCATGCCCGGTGTTGGGGAATGTCACCATGTTCGGAGTTGGGGATTGTCATAGTGCCTGGTGTTGGGGATTGTCACCATGCTTGGTGTTGGGGATTGTCACCATTCCCAGTGGAGGGGATTGTCACCATGTTCAGTTTTGAGGATTGTCACCATGCCTGGTGTTGGGAATTGTCACCATTTTCGGTTTTGGAGATTGTCACCATGCTCGGTGTTGGGGATTGTCACAATGTTCCATTTTGGGGATTGTCACCATGTTTGGTTTTGGGGATTGACACCATGGTCGATGTTGGGGAATGTCACCATGCTTGGTGTTGGGAATTATCACCATGCTCGCTGTTGGGGATTGTCACCATTCCTGGTGTAGGGGATTGTCACCATGTTCGGTTTTGAGGATTGTCACCATGCTCGGTGTTGGGTATTGTCACGGTGCCTGGTGTTGTGGATTGTCACCAGGCTCGGTGTTGGGGATTGTCACGGTGCCTGGTGTTGTGGATTGTCACCAGGCTCGGTGTTGGGGATTGTCACCATGTTTGGTGTTGGGGATTGTCACGGTGCCTGGTGTTGTGGATTGTCACCAGGCTCGGTGTTGGGGATTGTCACCATTCCCGGTGTTGGGAATTGTCACCATGCTCGGTGTTAGGAATTGTCACCATGCACGGTGTTGAAAATTGTCACCATGCTCGGTGTTGGGGATTGTCACCATGTTCGGTGTTGGGGATTGTAACAGTGCCTGGTGTTGGGAAATGTCACCATGCTCGGTGTTGGGAAATGTCACCATGCCGGGTGTTGTGAATTGTCACCATGCTCGGTGTCGGGGATTGTTACCATGCCTGGTGTTGGGGATAGTCACCTTGTTCAGTTTTGGGGGTTATCACCATGCTCAGTGTTGGGGATTGCCACCATGCTCGGTTTTGGGGATTGTCAATGTGCTCAGTGTAGGGGATTGTCACCATGCCCATTGTTGGGAATTGACACCATACTCGGTGTTGGGGATTGACGCCATGCCCGGTGTTTGGGATTGTCACCATGCCCGGTGTTGGGGATTGTCACCATGTTTGGTTTTGGGGATTGCCACCATGCCTGGTGATGGGGATTGTCACCATGCTCGGTGTTGGGGATTGTTACCTTGCCTGGTGTTGGGGATTGTCACCATGTTCGGTTTTGGGGATTGTCACCATGCTCGGTATTGGGAATTGTCACCATGCTCTGTGTTGAGAATTGCCACCATGCTCGGTTTTGGGGATTGTCAATATGCTCAGTGTAGGGGATTGTCACCATGCCTGGTGTTGGGAATTGACACCATACTCGGTGTTGGGGATTGACGCCATGCCTGGTGTTGGGGAATGTCACCATGTTTGGTATTGGGGATTGTCACAGTGCCTAGTGTTGGGAAATGTCACCATGCCGGGTGTTGTGAATTGTCACCATGTCCGGTTTCGGGATTGTTACCATGCCTGGCGTTGGGGATAGTCACCTTGTACAGTTTTGGGGGTTATCACCATGCTTAGTGTTGGGAATTGTTACCATGCTCGGTGTTGGGAATTGTCACCATGCTCTGTGTTGGGAATTGTCACCATGCTTGGTTTTGGGGATTGTCACCATGCTCAGTGTTGGGGATTGTCACTAGGTTCAGTGTTGGGGAGTGTCAGCATTCCCGGTGTTGGGGATTGTCACCAGGCCCGGTGTTCGGAATTTTCACCATGCTCTGTGTTGGGAATTGCCACCATGCTCAGTTTTGGGGATTGTCAATATGCTCAGTGTCGGGGATTGTCACCATGCCCGGTGTTGGGAATTGACACCATACTTGGTGTAGAGGGATTGACACCATGCCCGATGTTTGGGATTGTCACAGTGCCTGGTGTTGGGTATTCTCACCATACCCAGTGTTGGGGAATGTCACCCTGTTCGATTTTGGGGATTGACGCCATGCTCGTTGTTGCAAATTGTCACCATGCTCAGTTTTGGGGATTGTCACCATGCTCGATGTTGGGAATTGTCACCATGCTTGGTTTTGGGGATTGTCACCATGCTCAGTGTTGGGGATTGTCACTAGGTTCGGTGTTGGGGATTGTCACCATTTTTGGCTTTGGGGATTGTCACCATGCCCGGTGTTGGGGAATGTCACTATGCCCGGTGTTGGGGATTGTCACCATGTTCAGTTTTGGGGATTGTCACCATGCCCGATGTTGGGGATTGTCACCAGGCCCGGTGTTCGGAATTTTCACCATGCTTGGTGTTGGGAATTGTCACAATGCCAGGTGTTGTGAATTGTCACCACGCCCGGTTTCTGAGATTGTCACCATGCCCGGTGTTGGGGATAGTTACCATGTTCAGTTTTGGGGTTGTGACCATGTTCTGTGTTGGTGATTGTCACCATGCCTGGTGTTGTGGATTGTCACCATGTTCTGTTTTGGGGATTGACACCATGCCCAGAATTGGAGAATGTCACTATGCCCAGTGTTGGGGATAGTTACCATGTTCGGTTTTGGGATTGTCACTATGCTCGGTTTTGGGGATTGTCACCATGTTCGGTTTTGGGGATTGACACCATGCTCGATGTTGGGGATTGTCACCATGCTCAGTGTTGGGGATTGTCACCATGTTCAGTTTTGGGGATTGTCACCATGCTCGGTGTTCGGGATTGTCACCATGCTCGGTATTGGGGATTGTCACCATGCTCGGTATTGGGGATTGTCACCATGTTCGGTTTCGGGGATTGTCACCATGTTCGGTTTTGAGGATTGTCACCATGCTTGGTGTTGGGGATTGTCACCATGTTCGGTGTTGGGCATTGTCACAGTGCCTGGTGTTGGGGATTGTCACCATGCCCGGTATTCGGGATTGTCACCATTCCCAGTGTTGGGGATTGTCTGTCTGCTTTGTGTTGAGGATTGTCACTATGCCCGGTGTTGGGGATTGTCACCATGCCCAGTGTTGGGAATTGTCACTGTGCCCAGTTTTGGGGATTGTCACCATGTCCAGTGTTGGGGATTGTCACCATGCTCGGTGTTGGGGATTGTCACCATGCTCGGTGTTGGGAATTGTCACCATGCCCGGTGTTGGGGATTGTCACCATGCCCAGTGTTGGGGATTGTCAGTATGCTCAGTCTTGGGGATTGTCACTATGCCCGGTATTGGGAATTGTCACCATTCCTGGTGTTGGGGATTATCACCATGTCCGGTATTAGGAATTGACACCATGCCCGGTGTTGGTGATTGTCACCATTCCCGGTACTGGGGATTGTCACTATGCCTGGTGTTGGCAATTGTCACCATGCCTGGTGTTGTGAATTGTCCCCGTGCCCATGAAAAACTTCTCCGGTGCAACCAAATGAGAAGCCTTTTTGAGCATCCAAGGGCCTAAATACTTTACTAGCATTACCTCTCATTCTGGCCTCTTGTCTACTTCCAGTGGCTTTCCTTTCAGCTCTGTCGGCTTTCAGCTTTGGAATTCCATCCAAAAAATTATCTTCACTCCAAATTATCTTTCTTCCTTAAGGGTGCTCCTCAATAATTAGCTTTTTGACCAAGACTTTTACCACTTATCCCAAATCTTGGTATTTAATTCAGTATTAGTATTTGTCTTAAACATGCCTATCAAATGCTTTACAATGTTAAGGGTATTATATAAATGCAATGTAGAATAAAACAATCTATTATGGTAAGAATCAATGAGCTTTTCTAGTTAGCATAGTCGATAGGAAAAAAGTAAAATCTCAATTTAGCTCAGAGTCATACAGGACTCGAAATGTTAACTCTGTTTCTTCCTCCACAGATCCTGTCCGACCTGCTGAGCTTCTCCAGAATTCTCTGTTTCAGACATTTGGACCTCTCAACACACAATTGCCTTGGGTTATTGGTGCATCTTTGTGAGGGTAGCAATCCATTCCAATTTAGCAGGTGATTGTATTTTCAAGATTTCAGACATACTCTACAGACTTACATAAGGGGCATTTCCAATACAAGCACATTTGTGGGGTATGGTTGGGGCTGCTGAGATGTTCTGTAGTATGTTTTTCCCTCGACTTTGCATTTAGTTAGTCCACTCAGAAAAAACACCGTAATTATCTTGACTAAGTTAGTTATTTCTAAGTTTGAAATAACACTGGTTTCTTTTTACTGCTGTACAATTCTTTAGATTTGAAACAAAAAGAGTTTAATTCAAGCATTAGTTTTCATCATGGGAGGTACTGCTTCTCATTAGCTAAGCCCAAAGAGTAGAAAACTTCTTAAAGCAACCACATGCCTTGGGGTGGGAGGACATGATTTGATCTCGTTATGATTGAAGCTTTTACAAGGAATGGCAAAACAAGGAATCTTCAAAGTGAATCATTGCAATTACACTTTGCAAATGATGGAACCTGCCCTCTGTTCAGGAAGTGGAAATATGGCTAATTTGAATGTTGCTGTAATTCAAATGAAAATTACAGGAGGCTTTATATCTTCCTGTATTTTCATGGTAATGTTTTGGTGGTGATAGTTGCGTGTACAGTTTGCACAGTTGTTACTGTAAAGCTGCAGAGCTTTGCTTTCATGTTATTTTATTCTTTGCAATGGTCGTTTCAATTTCCGAAAGACCAGTGAATCTTGGTCATAGTATTTGAGACCATGACTCCCTCTCTGTTCTTGTTCTTGCAGGTGCTATCTTTACTGTGTTAGACCAATCAGCATAGTTAGATTGGCTTGTGGAGCAGCAGGTAGCTCTGGGCTAGAGTTCTGGGTTCAAGTCCCACTCCCGTGTGTGCTGATTGAGCAGATTTGATATCAGCCTCTAAATTCTGCTTGTCATGTGTGCATTGGAAGTAAGTCAGCCAGAACTGTTTGGTAGATGCAGCGCAACAGCCTCCCAGGTTAAAAGCTTCACACACAATTGAATTCCACCCTGCTTTGAATGACAAACAATTTTCATTTTCACAACACAAACGGTTCAAAGTTATATCAGTCAAGACCCAAAACATGCTTAGCATTAGTATTATGCCTAACTTTTAAGGAATAACATATCTTGCATACCCCACATATTGGTAATGAGGCTTAATGATGTAAATATGCCAATTTCCATTTTAAGTGGGAACTGCCCGATTTCTGTGTGTGTTTGTGTGTGTGAGAGAGGGGGAAGTAGTGCTGAAAACTGTTCAACTCCTTTTGTCCGCCTTGGAGAGCAGGATATTTTGTGTCACCCTAGGAGTCTCTGTACTTGTGTGAAAGTAAAATACAAAGAATGCTGGAAATTTGAACCAAAACCATAAAATGCTGGAGAATTTCAACAGGTCTGGCAATATCTGTGGAGTGATCCAGGATTCAAAATGTTAACTCCATCTCTCTTTCATAATTGAGACCATTCCTCACATAGTGTCCAGAGGGAGAAGGAACAGGTGAAAGTTCCTCTAAGGAAGCAGAGGAGAATAATACAATTTGAGATCACAGGCCATGTTTCATTTTCTACAGCACTTAGAAGCACAGTGTAGGTGCAGATGAAGGCTATCCTGGACCATCAACACTGAATTGTATCATTTGCTGTGGCAGGAGTAGGACTTGTTTTCAGAAGATGTGGCCATAGCCTTCCAATAGCCATCAAGGTCAGAGCTGCCCTGAATATTTATGCTGGCGGTGTGTTTCAACTGCTGGCCCATGTGGCATCTCCCAATCTTAAACCCATAAATGAATCCAGAATATAGCTCTTTTCCCCAGATTACAGCTGCTCATATTCTTTCCCTGTGTTGAGCTTGGGCAGTGGGATTCTCCCACATTGTTGGCTTCCTTCAGGTACAGGGCTTTATCAACTGCATCCACATTGCTTTGAGGGAACCCTTTTCACCACTGTGCAACAGACTTTAAGCCTCCTTCAGATGAGGTATTGATTCCTGGACTACTCTAGCAGGATCTTGCACCTGCCCCGAGAGAGTGTGCGTGCCATGGCGGCAAGCTGTACCCTTCATAAATAGAACCAACAGTATTGCTTTGGATGCAGAGGAAATGGTGGATTGATGGCAATCCTCAGAGAATGAAGATAGGACGACGTTTTGGATGGGCAGGGACATCCAAGAGAACATTGCAGAGCAATGCATATTGAGTGTGACCAGCCAGAGAAAACCTATTGAAACCCACTTTCAGGATCAATGTGCTGGATTTGGATTTGTTTAATTGTGTGACTTTCTGTTGGTTATATAACACGTGGACCAGATTATTTCTGCAGTCCCTTTCTGTTTCTGAATAAATGTTTCATTGTCCATCTGACTGTTCACATGATGTCATTTGGAAATCCTATTTTCAAGTATCTGAACATTACAGATCATTAGGGAAAAAGCAGCAGTCAATGAGACAGTGCATTAATATCACACAGTGTTAAGGTTAGATAGATTTTAATATTTCAGTCAGCGTATGATAGCTGAATGTGGTACACTGAAGTCTCACATGACAAGCAGCATGTTGAAAGGGATCCTGAGGCAGTTCCTTTCAGAGCTGAAAATGTGTTGCTGGAAAAGCGCAGCAGGTCAGGCAGCATCCAAGGAGCAGGAGAATCGACGTTTCGGGCATGAGCCCTTCTTCAGGAATCCCGAAGAAGGGCTCATGCCTGAAACATCGATTCTCCTGCTCCTTGGATGCTGCCTGACCTGCTGTGCTTTTCCAGCAACACATTTTCAGCTGATTCCTGAAGAAGGGCTCATGCCCGAAACGTCGAATCTCCTGCTCCTTGGATGCTGCCTGACCTGCTGCGCTTTTCCAGCAACACATCTTCAGCTCTGATCTCCAGCAGTTGCAGTCCTCACTTTCCCCTAGCAGTTCCTTTCAGCCCTTCTGTCTTTGGTTAGCCTTCAATCTTTCAGGATGTATGCACAGAGATAAATTGCCTCGAAATCCTTGAACATTGTGTAGGATAGCATTAGAGGCAGTGCTTTGTGAAGCTTGCCTCAGCAACGCTACGAAGGAGATTAGAGTTGTGAACTGCCCACTGTACATTTCCAAAGACTTGAATGACAGTACAGTCCCTTGAAAAGCTGATAGAATGAGCCTTTCCATGCCAAGATGTGTAGAATCATGACTGATTCTGTACTGTCTGTCCCAAGCTGGGTGTGAGTGTGGAATGTTGTGTGAAGATCAGACCCTAGCAGATTCCCTGTACATTGCATTTAGCCTCAGTGTTGGTCCACAGTAAAGAGCAATGATTTGGGTACAGTTGACAGTATCATCGTTCAAGGATCCCTGACATCTGGTAGCATCTGCATAAAGGAATTGTTTGTGTGAGAGGTGAGTAACCTCTTCATACATCCCAAATATGAAAGACGTTAGAATGGCCAAGCATTGCTCATCTCTCACACGGTTCCAAAAGCAACAAAGCTGATGTTTAAAGAGTACAAGTACATACATTCACGATGTATCACCTGTGCCTCCAATGTACCCCGAGTACATTTTTCCCTTCCTTTCCTTCCCACTACACCCAAGTGCAGTGCGCAATTGGATGGAGGTATTCTGTACTGTGGTTGACTCTGTTGGCATGGAAAGCCTGGCTGGCTATCTCTGGGGGTGTTTGGGCGAAGAGGCTCTATGCCCACTGAGAGGTTCAGGATGCTCCTCCTCCTCCTCATCCTCAGCTGGATCATCTTTAGGCTTCACAGGCAGATGGAGGTGGTGTGACTGGGCACTTCTGGTGTCCCCTCAACAAAAGCTTCTGGGTGTCTTGTGTTTGGATCCTCCCCACACTGGCTACCGGCTGGCACCACACTGTCTTTGGGAGAAGAAGAATTGGAGTGAAGTCAAGTTCTTGCATTCCCCTCTAGCATTGCCTTGCCTTTGATGTTGAGCACCTATAGCTATTGATGGAGTGCAGCTCTGATAGACAATGAGTGTGCTAGACTTGGGTCTCCAAAGCTATTGCCAAGCTTTCCAGGAAGACAGCCAGTGGTCTGCATGCCAAAGCTAGCACTGTAATGGTAACATTGGTGGGATCCTTCATCCTTCGAATCAGTTCATCGACAGCCTCCGCCAAACCTGCCCAAGGTTCCTGTGCCTGCTTGGGCTCTTTTACAAAATCATGACCAAAGCCATGGAATTATCATCTGGCTAGGGATGAGCAAGTCTCGGACAGTCCTCTGAGTATCAGCAACCTGGGCACTTATCCTTGAACCAGCCACAGGGATATGTCAGCAATGTGCTCACCAGATTGTGCTCCCGATTCCAAGCTAGAAAAAGTATCCACTGAAGTGAAATTCTCTGAGTTGATGGAGCGTGCAGGTGAAAGCTGCATTCTCTAAGAATTCAATGACTTCCTCATCAGAGATGCTGGTAGAGCTGAGGAACTCTATCACTGGCCTCTTTGGGGTAAGGGTTTATTAAGTGCCACGAATGCTTGCATAAATGAAGAGAGGGGAGTTAGTTGTGTGAAAGTAATAAAAGCTTGTGCAGGATAAAAGTTAGTTAGCATTGATAATGATGGCAGAACAGTGTAGCACAGCACAATGAAGCTAACACGATTGGCTGCCCATTGAATGCTCTCTGTCCCCACATGAGTGGCTGTACTCTTTAGCCAGCTTGAGAATTTTCTGCTCCACATTTGGCATACAGAACCTTAAGTCCACCATCCTCTTTCCCCCACTCAATCTGGTTATACCACAACACTTTCTGAATTGAGTGATATGCTTTCCTTTATTGGAGCATAACTAAACGAGTTGGTAAGTCATGTGCAGGACATTGGTTAGGCCACTTTGGAATATTGTGTGCAGTTCTGGTCTCCCTTCTGTTAGAAGGATGTTGTGAAACTTGAAAGGGTTCAGAAAAGATTTACAAGGATGTTGCCAGGGTTGGAGGGTTTGAGCTAAAGGGAGAGATTGAATAGGTTGGGGCTGTTTACCCTGGAGCATCGGAGGCTAAGGGGTGACCTTATAGAGGAATTATGAGGGGCATGGAAAGGGTAAATAGATGAGGTCTTTTCTGGGTGAGTCCAGAACCAGATGGCATAGGTTTAGGGTGAGAGGGGAAAGATATAAGAGGGGCAACTTTTTCATGCAAAGAGTGGTGCATATTTGGAATGAGCTGCCAGAGGAAGTGGTGGAGGCTAGTACAATGGCAGCATTTAAAAGGCATCTAGAAGGATATGGGGCAAATGCTGGCAGATGGGACTAGATTAGCTAAGGATATCTGGGTGGCAGGGACGAGTTGGACTGAAGGGTCTGGCAAAGGAGGCCATGCCACCAGACCCAGGCAGCTTGGACTGAGATAGTTGCCCAGTTCAGTGCAGTGTCACGCACAAAACACATTGCATAGCAGTGTAGAAAAGGTAAGTGCCACCATATTGTCTCTGCTGCCTCCCACTCACAGGATCAGCAGTAGAGCACAATGACTCTATGAGACAAAGGGAAGGATTGAATATGACAGAAGTGTATGGAACAGCAGTTAGTGGTGTTGCAGGAGAGATGGTGAATTGTCCCAATTGAATGAATAGAAGTGCAGAGGGCAGAAAAAGTTCGTAGTTTGGGAGGAATTAGTAGGTGAGAGCCATCAAGTGAACATGTGCATGCAATATTGAGAGTTGTATCCCATGAAATTAGTGAGAGGTTTGCAGTCGCAGAGTTAGAATGAGTGCTGATCCCGTGAGTGGGAGGTAGCAGAGACAATATGGTGGCACTTACCTTGTCTACACTGCTGTACATTGTGTTTTCCATGGGACACTGCACTGATCTGGGCAGCTATCTCAGTTCAAGCTGCCCTGGTCTGGTGGCATGGCCACCTTTGCCAGTCAGCAGCAGCCTTCATCTTGACCAGACCATCCACTGACACCTCCAGCTCTCTGATGTGAAGTGGGGAGCTGCAAGCCTTTCTGGGCTACGTTAGCTGTGATGTTAACACGGCACTGCAGAACGAAAGGTGGCTCGTAGTGTCTTCAATGGCGTGCAGCTGGGTGTGAATTCAAGAAGATCCCAGCAGTGGCCTGAATGCCTAATTAATAAGGTTATAGTTGGAGATCTGTGAGAATAGTGACTCTGATTCATGAACCTCTCTTGAAAAACACTTTTACTCAAATTGGGAAATTTCAGCCCCATCTTAAGAAGGAGAGTACGCTATATATTTTCCATTGATTTGACAATGTATGATACAATTGGCTGAGTCTATACTTAATATTAGTATTTAATTAGCTGCTATTACAGCTTGTGCTTGATATTGTGCTTGGTGTTTCAATCAGATGTCACTGCCACTCTTAAAATAATCAACCATGTTGACTGATCAGCTTTTTGAATGATGTCAGTATTCGTATCCAATATATTCTGTTCTGAAATGTGCACCACGCAGTACTTATTGTTTCTTGCCAAAGTACAATTGTTATCATTCCTAATTTCTTGCAAAATCTAAATATGAATATAAACATCAGCACTTGGCTCATTTTGGTTATTTGGATCATGGTGATTTAATACAGCTGTTTAAGTAATATTTTCCTGAAAAAAAGGATTATCGTACAAGCAAAGATTTTATGAAAAATCTGGCAACTTGGAATAGTGGTAAAAATGCATTGTGTGATGTGGTATTAATCATGAATCAATGATGGACCATCCCAGGCTTTGAGTAGTGTTTCAGCTGGTAATTAATGTCAATACATGAAGCAGGATGATAATTTTCCACAATTCTCTGGAAATTAAAATGATTTGATAGTTGATAAATGTAATACAGGCAATTCATGAAATGTTGGGAGAGACATATAACAGGAACAATAGGCCAGTTAACTTGATATCAGTCATCACAAAAATGCTGGAATCCATTGTCAAGGAAGTCTTAATACAATACAATGCAATACAATAAGTACATCTCAGGAACAGGCCCATCAGGTCTGCATGAATCCTAATCCTTAGTTAGATCCACTGCATATTTCCCATGCACAATTTCTATCCCTCTCTTCGCCTCCCGTCCATGTATCTATCAAGATGCACCTTAGACATTGATAATGTGCCTGCTTCCACCACCTTCACTGGCAGTCAGTTCCAGGCACCCATCACCCTCTGGGTGAAAACATTTCCTCGCACTTCTCCCCTAAAATTCATCCCCCACACCTGTAACCTGTGCCCTCTTATAGTTGACCTTTTCACCTTGGAAAAAAGCCTCTGAATATCCATTCTACCCAAAACACTCAAGATTTTGTCATAGAGAGTCATAGAGATATACAGCACGGAAACAGACTCAACCAAGCCAACCAGATATCCCAACCTCATCTGCTCCCATTTGCCAGCACTTGGCCCATTTCCCTCAAAACCCTTCCTATTCATATACCCATCCAGATGCCTTTTAAATGTTGCAATTGTACTCCACCATTTCCTCTGGCAGCTCATTCCATATACGTAGCACCCTCTGCGTGAAAATGTTGCCCCTTAGGTCCCTTTTATATCTTTCCCCTCTCACCCTAAACCCATGCCCTCTAGTTCTGGATTCCCCCAACCCAGGGAAAAGACTTTGTTTATTTACCCTATCCATGCCGCTCATGATTTTATAAACCTCTATTATAAGGTCACCTCTCAGCCTTCGACGTTCCAGGGAAAACAGCCCCAGCCTGTTCAGCCTCTCCCTTTTGCTCAAATCCTCCAAGCCTGGCAACATCTTTATAAATCTTTTCTGAACCCTTTCAAGTTTCACAACATCCTTCCAACAGGAAGACCAGAATTGCATGCAATATTCCAAAAGTGGCCTAACCAACGTCCTGTACAACTTGCAACATGACCTCCCAACTCCTATATTCAATGCTCTGACCAATAAAGAAAAGCATACCAAATGCCTTCTTCACTATCCTATCTACCTGCAACTCCACTTTCAATGACCTATGAACCTGCACTCCAAGGTCTCTTTGTTCAGCAACACTCCCTAGGACCTTACCATTAAGTGTATAAGTCCTGCTAAGATTTGCTTTCCCAAAATGCAGCACCTCGCACTTATCTGAATTAAACTCAATCTGCCACTTCTCAGTCCATTGGCCCATCTGATCAAGATCCTATTGTAATTTGAGGTAACATTCTTCGCTGTCCACTACACCTCCAATTTTGGTGTCATCTGCAAACTTACTAACGATACCTCCTATGTTCATATTCAAATCATTTATATAAATGACAAAAAATAGTGGACCCAGCACCAATCCTTGTAGCACTCCACTGGTCACAGGCCTCCAGTCTGAAAAACAACCCTCCACCACCACCCTCTGACAGGAAAAAAGGATAAATTTGTAGTAGGCTAGAAGGTTGTGATGATGTTGTGGCCATAACAGAGACATGGGTTTCTCAGGGGCAGGAATGGTTGCTGGATGTTCCAGGGTTTAGAGTCTTTAAAAAGAATAGGGAGGGGGGAAAAAGAGGAGGGGGTGTAGCACTACTAATCAGAGAGGGTATCACAGCTACAGAAGCTTCCATTGTCGAGGAAGATCTGCCTACCAAGTCAGTATGGGTGGAAATTAGGAACAGCAAGGGAGCAGTCACCTCTTTAGGGGTTTACTACAGCTCCCCCAATAGCAGCAGGGAGATGGAAGAAAGCATAGGTCGACAGATTTTGGAAAAGTGTGGACGTAGTAGGGTTGTTGTAATGGGTGACTTTAACTTTCCCAATATTGATTGGAACCTCCTTCGAGCAGATGGTTTGGAAGGAGCTGTTTTTGTAAGGTGTGTTCAGGAGGGTTTCCTAACCCAGTACGTTGACAGGCCGACGAGGGGAGAGGCCATTCTAGACTTAGTGCTCGGAAACGAGCCGGAGCAGGTATCAGATCTTGTGGTGGGAGAGCATTTTGGTGATAGTGACAACAACTGCCTCACATTCTACATAGCTATGGAGAAGGAGAGGATTAGGCAAAATGAGAGGATATTTAATTGGGGAAAAGGAAACTATGATGCGTTTAGACATGAGTTAGGAAGCATGGATTGGGAGCAATTGTTCCATGGTAAAGGCACTATAGACATGTAGAGACTGTTTAAGGAACAGTTGTTGCAAGTGATGAATAAATATGTCCCTCTGAGACAGCAAGAAGTGGTAAGATAAAGGAACCTTGGATGACGAAAGTGGTGGAGCTTCTCGTCAAAAGGAAAATGGTAGCTTACATAAGATGGAGGAAGCTAGGGTCAAGCTCAGCTCAAGAGGATTACAGGCAGGCGAGGAAGGAGCTCAAAAATGGTCTGAGGAGAGCCAGGAGGGGGCACGAGAAAGGCTTGGCAGATCGGATTAGGGAGAACACAAAGGCATTTTACACTTATGTGAGGAATAAGAAAATGGTCAAAGAAAGAGTAGGGCCGATCAGGGATAGCATAGGGAATTTGTGTGTGGAGTCTGAGGAGGTAGGGGAAGCCCTAAATGAGTTTTTTGCTTCTGTCTTTACGAAAGAAATGAACTTTGTAGTGAATGAAACCTTTGAAGAGCAGGTGTACATGCTGGAATGGAAAGAGATTGAGGAAGCTGATGTGCTGAAAATTTTGTCAAACATTAAGATTGACAAGTTGCCAGGCCCGGACCAGATTTGTCCTCGGCTGCTTTGGGAAACGAGAAATGCAAATGCTTCGCCACTTGCGAAGGTCTTTGCATCCTTGCTCTCCACTGGAGTCGTACCTGAGGACTGGAGAGAGGCAAATGTAATTCCTCTCTTCAAGAAAGGAAATAGGGAAATCCCTGGCAATTACAGACCAGTAAGTCTCACGTCTGTCATCTGCAAGGTGTTAGAAAGGAATCTGAGGATAGGATTTATGACCATCTGGAAGAGCATGGCTTGATTAAATACAGTCAACACGGCTTTGTGAGGGGCAGGTCACAAACCTTATCGAGTTCTTTGAGGATGTGACTAGAAAAGTTGATGAGGGTCGAGCTGTGGATGTGATGTATATGGACTTCAGCAAGGCATTTGATAAGGTTCCCCATGGTAGGCTCATTCAGAAGGTCAGGAGGAATGGGATACAGGGGAACTTAGCTGTCTGGATACAGAATTGGCTGGCCAACAGAAGACAGTGAGTGGTAGTAGAAGGAAAATATTCTGCCTGGAAGTCTGTGGTGAGTGGTGTTCCACAGGGCTCTGTCCTTGGGCCTCTACTGTTTGTAATTTTTATTAATGACTTGGATGAGGGGATTGAAGGATGGGTCAGCAAGTTTGTAGACAACACAAAGGTTGGAGGTGTCATTGATAGTATAGAGGGCTGTTGTAGGCTGCAGCGTGACATTGACAGGATGCAAAGATGGGCTGAGAGGTGGCAGATGAAGTTCAACCTGGATAAATGCGAGGTGATGCATTTTGGAAGGTCGAATTTGAAAGCTGAGTACAGCATTAAGGATAGGATTCTTGGCAGTGTGGAAGAACAGAGGGATCTTGGTGTGCAGGTACATATATCCCTTAAAATTGCCACCCAAGTGGACAGGGTTGTTAAGAAAGCATATGGTGTTTTGGCTTTCATTAACAGGGGGATTGAGTTTAAGAGTCGTGAGATCTTATTGCAGTTCTATAAAACTTTGGTTAGACCGCACTTGGAATACTGCGTCCAGTTCTGGTCGCCCTATTATAGGAAAGATGTGGATGCTTTGGAGAGGGTTCAGAGGAGGTTTACCAGAATGCTGCCTGGAATTGGAGGGCTTATCTTATGAAGAGAGGTTGACTGACCTCGGACTTTTTCATTGGAGAAAAGGGGGAGAAGAGGGGACCTAATTGAGGTATACAAGATAATGAGAGGCATAGAATGAGTCGATAGCCAGAGACTATTTCCCAGGGCAGAAATGACTTACACGAGGGGTCATAGTTTTAAGCTGATTGGAGGAAAGTATAGAGGGGATGTCAGAGGCGCGTTCTTTACACAGAGAGTTGTGAGACCATGGAATGCATTGCCAGCAGCAGTTGTGGAAGCAAGGTCATTGGGGACATTTAAGAGACTACTGGACATGCATATGGTCACAGAAGTTTGAGGGTGCATACATAAGGATCAGTGGTTGGCACAACATCGTGGGCTGAAAAGCCTGTTCTGTGCTGTACTATTCTATGTTCTATGTTCTAAGGTGAGAAACTTTGTATACCGAAAATGTTGAGTATTTCCAGTGATTTGTGCATTTATTTCAGATTTACAACATCTATGTTATTTTGGTTTTGAATTTCTCTACCCTGCCATGATTTAGCTCACTTCTCAAAATATATATTCAAAAAGTGTCATTATGACTAATTAGTCACTTAACCAATCAAATTTCTGCTGCCCAGATATTGTGATGTCATTTAGTTAACAAGTTTCCTGACTAAAGTCAAACAGCAAATGGTAGCAGCACATGTTAGCTGGAGCTTCAAAGTTTGAACTGATGACATAGCTTACTCAGGTACTGCTCTGACATACAGCCATAATATGGTTTAGAGTTTGGCAGAATTTGATTGTTTAAGGGATAAATGATGCTGGCAAGTAATATGAGGTAATGAGATTTGAATTTAATTAGCTGATCTCAAATGCAGTGGTTACATCCAGCAATCTAACCTCAATTGATGAAGTTACTTCTAGATAATTTGATGTATCTCATGGACATAAAAATGTTGTCCATGAAATTAAGGTTTAAACATCTCAAAGATTAATGACAAATCTTGGCACATAGGGCAGAATTATATCAGCCCCTAAGAATTGGTAATGAAAGTTATGGGGCCAGTAAGAAAGATAGTGGGCAATTTTGGATTAGTTTCCAGTCTGTGTTCCAAATTGGGGAATTTCACGGCCTGTACTCAGAGGCTGATAGCTATTTGCATATCTAGAGATATGTCCTTATCAGGGCCTTTCAATTTGCTAGTGGCAAATTGAGGAGGCAGCCTTCTACTATCAGGCCTGAGTGTGGTTAATGGGGGCCAAGGTTATTAAATCAAATGGGGAGGAAAGTTTGTTAAATCAGAGAGAGGTCAGTGGACAGGTAAGGCAACTCCTGCACCCCTGATTGTAACCCGAGGGGAGTTTCCCTTCCAGAACTCAAACCCTGCCAAGCTTAAATTATCTTTTTGCCTTACTTATTGTAGGCTGAAGATTCTGCCTGCCTCAGTCATCACCATTGCTCCTGGTGGCACTGCTGAGCTGACAGTCCTCTAATTGTGTCCCAAAGAGAATGGTAGCCATTTAATTAACTGGTCTGCTACTGTATGTGTGTGTCTGTGAAAGAAGCTGCCACTTACTAGATTGCCAAAATTTTGGCCATAGTATATTTCTCCTCCCAATTTTCTTAATTCCTGTCCTAAAGTTACTGATTTAATTGTACATATGGTTTTGCAGTGTCTGAGTGAAGATAATGAGAATTGGCAAATATTTTACTCTATAGATCACCCCAGCCAAGGTCAATACTGTGCTCATTCACAAAGAGACTGTGTTTCTAGCAGAGATCACTGCTGGACCATTAGGTGAAGGAACTGTGGCTAACTCCCCTCTGTTGTGTAGGGATCCAGTAAATTACCTTCAATGTTCCCACGAATGAATTTTTAAAAAATTCATCATAAATTAGGGATTGGCTGTGGAACGTGCTTACTTTACTTGAGCATTAGGGTTTTCCGGGAAAAAAAGTCACTTTCAAATGCTATGACTAAACAAGAATCTTTATTTTAGAATTTTCTGCAAGTAATTGTGAAAATACATTTTCAAGAACACATTTTAAAAAGAATGATCCAAACTGATCCAAATACCACGATTGCACTGCATTTAAGAAATATACCCTGTGGTGCATTAACTATAAAATAGGATTATTTTTAAAGGTTTTTTCATCAGTTATATGACCTTATGTATTAGATTAGTGATGCTGGAAGAGCACAGCAGCTCAGGCAGCATCCAAGGAGCTTCAAAATCGACGTTTCAGGCAAAAGCCCTTCATCAGGAAGGGCTTTTGCCCGAAACGTCGATTTCCAAGCTCCTTGGATGCTGCCTGAACTGCTGTGCTCTTCCAGCACCATTAATCCAGAATCTGGTTTCCAGCATCTACAGTCATTGTTTTTACCGTTTTGACCTTATGTATTGACCTATTCTGATGACAGAATGTTTGTACACCAGTTTTTCATCTTCAAATACCTGTGATTTTGGCCCCTCATGTTGCTGAATCTTCAACGTGCTTATAATTACTTCAAAATGTAAAGCGTTGTGTGGTTAGATGTTACAATCCGTTTGGTCTTTCAGGTTGTATGTTACACAACTCGTTTCATCTACATTCTCAAGTCTTCCAGATTGTATGGGAAGTACTGGCTTTGTAGACTTTTTAAAAAATGGTCATCCTTTCTGCCATTTGGTACTAGGAATTATCTTGGATTTAAGTATGAGATGATGCAACTTTAAAATGTTTAGCGTAAAATGTTAGTTATTTGCTCTGTGATTTTGTGACTACATAAATTAGCAAGTTGTTATTTTGTAATATAACTAAAACAGCTTATTTTCTCTATGTGTGAATATATTGTTAGCTTTCATCATTTAAATGCCTGTCCTTGACTTTGCACTGGCATGCCAGGTGGATTGGATGAGAAATAGGGAGGTCATTGTCGGGGGTGGGGGGGGGGGGGGGGGGGGCAGGCAAAGTTGAATCAAAGCAATAAAACTAAATCAGTCTGAAACAAAGGATTACAGTAGAAGACTAAATTGGAAAAATAAACAAGGCAAACAGAAACCAATCGGAAACTCAAAGTGAATAAAGGAAATGAGATACACAGAGACTAACAAACAAGTTAAATAAAATATAAAGTAACAATAAGAATGTCAAAACAGAATTTAAAAAAGGTGGAAGGTACAATAATTTAAAATAGTATGAGTTGCTGTATGAATGTAGAAAATAGTAAATCACCATAACTTCAGATGATACAATTCAAAATTAGGTATCTGATGTTTGTTAGCTATTGGCCATTGGCTACTTCAGACATCTGACGATGTAACAGTGCCATTGATTTTAAGGTATTTTACCAAATACATATAGGTATTTGGTAAAATACCAAGAGATTATTATATGGCCACAAACTTTCAACCTTTCAACAGAGGTAGTATTATATTAATGATGCTAATGAGGACTCCACAAGGAAACAAATTCTTACTTTAAGATGCCATACTTAAACTTCTGTAACATAAAAATTAGTTATTTATTGCTTGAAAATACATATTTTGTCAAAGCTTTTCATCTTGCACTCATCAGGCAGTACAGTGGAACAGTATAAACATTTTATTCCTTTTCCATTGGTATTTCTTGCAAGCTGTCCTGATGCGAGTAAAACGACAAGCTTTAACAAAATGTGCTTTTATTCAAAAATACTCAAGTTTTGTAATATCAAACATTCATTACTCTGGGAAATTAACAATATGGTTAGTGCTATATTTGGCCCGTCATGATATAAGACATGCTGGACACTTCCAGGAAAACAACTAGTTAATTCCAGCTTTCTAGGTAAACTGAAAAACAACAAAATTCATAGTTCAGTTCCTTAGTGCTACATGTGAGCTGATCTTTGCATCTCTTGTTCCATGTTGATTTTTCTACCAGACTACTATTCTTTTCAATTCCGTTATTTGTGTTAATGATGTGCATTTCCTATTAATCATTATTTTTTTTGTTCCAGTTCCAGTATTACTTTTCTGTTTAAAATCTAACAATAGATAAGGTAATGGTGACTCAATGATCCACTGTGGTTTTCGAAAGCGTGTGTCATAGACTGAGAAGGAACAGGTTCCCCCAAATAACGTCCCAGTGATGTTGATGTCCTAAAGTGACAATGGTCAGTATAAGAGGTAACATAAGCTGTGGTTTGGAAATATATTGACTGAATGGAATGAGGAATGGTATTTGATGTGGAAAATATTGGAGGAGAAAATAAGGTATGCTTTAACAAGTATTCGATGTCTATCAGATCGCCCCTCAGCCTCCGTCTTTTCAGTGAAAACAATCCAAGTTTATCCAACCTCTTCTCATAACTAAAACCCTGAAGAGCAGGCAACATCTGGCAAACCTACACTGTATCCTCTTCAAAGCATCTATGTCTTTCTGCTAGTGTGGCAACCAGAACTGCATGCAATATTTCAATTAAGAATTCATTTAGAAAGTTATAATAAGATCAGTTAGAGCCAAATAAAGGCAAAGTACTGTGGATTCTGGAACCCTGAAATTGAATTGACCATGCTAAATTGGTGAATTGACCTTGCTAAATTGGTGAATTGGCCATGCTAAATTGCCCATAGTGTAGGGGAATTAGTCAAAGGGAAATGGGTCTGGGTGGGTTACTTTTCTGGTTGGGCTGAAGGGCCTGTTTCCGCACACTAGGGAATCTAAAAAAAAAGATTGTGCTGGAGAAACCCTACATATCTGACAGAAATTGTCAACTATATCATCACCTTTGCCAAAAGTATCATGAAGCAATGTCTGATGAGGACAGAGTGCTCGTTCAGTGAATCCAGTATGAGACAGTAGCTATAATTTAGAAGATTATCAAACAGCGAAGGGAGAGTATCAAATTTATCAGATGTAAGTAGTAAAACGATACAGAATAATAACTATCATAAAGAAAACAATCTACTTTATAGATCATAGCACTTAGAATAATAGAAATTAAAGTATAGAAAGACATCATTCAATCTGTCATGACTATGCACACATTTCCTCTTTAGCAAGAGTTTTCCATTCTAATCCCATTTCAATGTATCGTTCCTGTCTCTTTTTTTTGCTTCATTCTAAGGCAGATTCAATTTCATTTTAAATTATATTACCTCAATTGTCACTTGTGATAAAGCACTCCATGCTCCAATAATTGTCTGTGTGAAAACTTTCCTTAGAAGCTCCCACTTCATTTTGCAGTGATAATCCTCAATCAATGTGCTTTTGTTACTGATTTGTCAATGAATAGAAACAAACACTCATTGTTCAGTGTCTCAGCTTAGTTCAGTTGCCTTGAGCCAGGGGGTTATATTTTCAAATAACACTCAAAAGACTTGAACATGTAATTTAAGTTGATGTTTGAGTGAGATACAGAGCAACTTGAACAGAATGCTATCTTTCACATGAAGCATGAAACTGAGGCCCTACTTGCCTTTTCAGATGTTAAAGGCCCTAGTGCACTATTTAAACAACATAACGTTCTCCCACTGTCCTGGCTAACATTTGATCCTTTCACTGCTACCACCAGTTTAATTAGTTTTTCACATGTCTGCTTTTACAGGCTCTTGCTGTGTGCAATTGTAATTTCAATTCAAAAGTAATTTACAATAACTGCTTTGACTTGTGATGAAATGCTGCATAAATTAAACTTTTCAACAATTTTGAGACTTTTATTATATTTGTCTTGAAATTACCAGTTTAAATTGAACATTGTGAAATATAATTGAGATTGTTTTACTGAAAATACATTTCTTTTATTATCAACGTTTATCAATAGCTTCAACGTGAGTTGAGTCTTTTGCACTTCTGTGATGAACATTGTGTTAAATGGCCAACAATTGGATCAACAACCATTATACACCATGGCCAAGCTTTCTTTTCCAGACTGTAACATGTAGCCTGTCTGATGTCACTCATTTATATGTTCCTGTCAAGGTTCAAAGTTCAGGAGATGCCATTACGATCAAAAAACCAGCATATGGGAAATACAAATAAACCAATCTTCTCTCCTTCCAAGCTATTGCCGCAACCTCCCATTCTTTTGCAAAATCCTTAAGAATCTTGCTTCACAAAATTGTCTTTTCTGCAATTACCTTTCATCAGGAGGCTATTTTCACTTCCATTACCTTCTCCATCCTTAGGAGAAAGCGAGGACTGCAGATGCTGGAGATCGGAGTCAAGGGTGTGATGCTGGAAAAGCACAGCAGGTCAGGCAGCATCAGAGGAGCAGGGGCATCAACGTTTTGGGCCTAAGCCCTTCATCAGGTATGAGGCTTGTGGATCAGGGCTAAGAGATAAAGGGGAGGGGGGTGGAATTGGGGGGAGTAGCTGGGAAAGCGATAGGTGGATGGAAGGTGAGGGAGAAGGTGATAGATCAGAGGGGGCAATGATGGACGGGTCCGGACAGCAGTGCTGAGTTGGAAGCTTGGGACTGGGATAATGTGGGGGGGAGGGGAAATGTGGAAGCTGTTGAAATCCACATTTATCCCATATGGTTGCAGGGTCCCAAGGCGGACTATGAGGCGTTCCTCCTCCAGACGCCAGGTGGTAATGGTTTGGCGGTAGAGGAGGCCCAGGACCTGCATGTCCTTGATGGAGTGGGAGGGGGAGTTGAAGTGTTCAGCCAGGGGGTGGTGGGATTGTTGGGTGCAAGTGTCCCAGACATGTTCTCAGAAAGGATGTGCAAGAAGGCGTCCTGTGTCCCCGATGTAAAGGAGACCATACCGGGTGCAACGGATGCAGTAGATGAAAGGCATATGCCCGAAACATCGATTCTCCGCTCCTCAGATGCTGCCTGACCGACTGTGCTTTTCCAGCACCACACTTTTGACCCTTCTCCGTCATTTAGATTTAGTTGAGATGAGATTCCCTACAGTGTGGAAACAGGCCCTTTGGCCCAACCAGTCCACACCGACCCTCTGAAGAGTAACCCACCCAGACTAATGCACCTGAAACTATGAGCAATTTAGCACGGCCAATTCACCTGACCTGCACATCTTTGGACTGTGGGAGGAAACCAGAATACCTGGAGGAAACCCATGCAGACACGGGGAGAATGTGCAAACTCCACACAGACAGTTGCCTGAGGCTGGAATCGAACCTGGGACCCTGGTGCTGTGAGGCGGCACTGCTAACCACTGAGCCACCATGCCGCTCGTTGTTAAAAACTTCAAATATTCCAAAGATGGAAAACAAGCTAAAATTCTTCCTGGGTCTTGGACTTTGGGAGACATCATCATTGTCCTTGGCTTTTCAAGGATGGATCCACCTGTCAAGAAGATAGTTTTTCCATTCAATTAATTTAACTACCACTGTTTTGGAGTAGGGTGGAGATATAGAATTATTGAGTTATACAAAATGGAACAGGCCCAAAATACAACAGGCCCTTCGGCTCAAATTGTCCTCACTGATGTAGTCCCATTTGCCAGCTTTTGGCGCATATCCCTCTTCATATTGATACACCCATCCAGATGCTTTTTAAATGTCATAATTGCACCAGGCTCCACCACTTCCTCTGGCAGGTCATTCCACACATGTACCACCCTCTGTGTGAAAATGTTGCCCCTTAGGGCCCTTTTAAATCTTTCCCCTCTCATCTTAAACTTATGCCCACTAGTTTTGGATTCCCCACCCTAGGAATAATAAGCTAATCACCCTATCCATGCCACTCATGATGTTATAAATTTCTATAAGGCCACCCTTCAATCTCCGATGCTCCACGGAAAAAAATACCCCAGCCTATTCAGCCTCTCCCTATCACTAAAACCCTCTAGTTTTGGCAACATCCTTGCAATTGTTTTCTGCACTCCCTCAGGTTTAACACCATCCCTCAAATAGAGAAGCGATCAGAATTGTACACATTATTTTAAAAGTGGCCTCACAAATGTATAAATTCCTGTACATGGTGGTCTGTGAGGGCCGTTCGAGTTATAGAGATGTACAGCATGCAAACAGACCCTTTGGTCCAACCCGTCCATGCCGACCAGATATCCCAACCCAATCTAGTCCCATCTGCCAGCACCTAGCCCATATCCCTCCAAACCCTTCCTATTCATATACCCATCCAGTCTGAAAAACAACTCTCCACCACCACCCTCTGTCTTCTACTTTTGAGCTAGTTCTGTATCCAATGGCTAGTTCTCCCTGTATTCCGTGAGATCTAACTTTGCTAACCAGTCTCCCTTGGGAAACCTTACTGAATGCCTTAATGAAATCCAATAGACCACATCTACCACACTGCCCTCATCAATCCTCTTTGTTACTTCTTCAAAGAAGTCAATCAAGTTTGTGAGACATGATTTTCCACACACAGTTATGTTGACTATCCCTAATCAGTCCTTGCCTTTCCAAATACGTGTATATCCAGTCCCTCAGGATTCCCTCCAACAACTTGCCCACTACCAACGTTTGGCTCACTGGTCTATAGTTCCCTGGCTTGTCCTTACCACCCTTCTTAAACAGTGGCACCATGTTAGCCAACCTCCAGTCTTCCGGCACTTCACCTGTGGCTATCAATGATACAAATATCTCAGCAAGAAGCTCAGCAATCACTTCTCTAGCTTCCCACAGAGTTCTCGGGTACACCTGATCAGGTCCTGGGGATCTATCCACCTCTACCCGTTTCAAGACATCCAGCACTTCCTCCTCTGTAATATGGACATTTTTTCAGGTGTCACCATCTATTTCCCTACATTCTATATCTTCCATACCCTTTTCCACAGTAAATACTGATGCAAAATACTCATTTAGTATCTCCCCCTTTTTCTGCGGCTCCACACAAAGGCCGCCTTGTTGATCTTTGAGGGACCCTATTTTTTCCCTCGTTACCCTTTTGTCCTTAATGTATTTGTAAAAACCCTTTGGATTCTCCTTAATTCTATTTGCCAAAGCTATCGCATGTCCCCTCCCCTCCTGATTTCCCTCTAAGTATACTCCTACTGCCTTTATACTCTTCTAAGGATTCACTCTATCTATCCTGTCTATACCTGACATATGCTTCCTTCTTTTTCTTAACCAAACCCTCATTTTTTTAATCATCCAGCATTCCCTATACCTGTAAATCTATAGTTTATTACAAGCAAAAGTATTTACCTCTCTTTCTGGATCATTTCCCCGTTAGAACCACTCCACCATTCTCCCCGCCTCCACCCCATCTCCACTCCCCCCACCCCCCCCCCCCCCCCCCCCCCCGCCTCCCGCCCCCAGAGGAAAAGAACTCAGCTTTGCTTAATTTTGCAAGTCCAAAATCAAGCCAACCAATTAACCGATCCAACAATCGTTAACCAAGGAGGTGAAGAGTAGTATCAAAGTAAAATAACAGGCAACGCAGCAAAGATCCATCAGGATTGGGAAAGTTTTAAAAACTAACAAAAAAAAGGAGGAAAAAAGCTTTTAGGGCAAACAAGCCAGTAATATGAAAATAAACAGCAAGAGCTTTCTTAAAATAAACAGAAAAGGAAAAGTAAGCCAGAGTGAACATTGGCCCCATTCAAGAATGAAGGTGGGGAAATAATAAGGGAACTAAGAAATGGGAGGAGGGTTGAATAAATAGTTTGCATTGGTCTTCATGTTAGAGGACACTAATAGCATTCCAAAAATAATAAATGATCAAGGGACTAAAGGGGGTGTGGGTAGGAAATAAACATTATTACTATCACTGGAGAAAAAATATTAGGGCCAACACATCCCATGAAAGGTCACATCCTATGCTTATAAAGCAGGTTTTAGAAGTGGTAGACATACTGGTAATCTTCCAAGAATTCTTAGCTTTTGGAATTTTCCCAGAGGATTGGAAAACTGATATTGTAACATTTTTATTCAAAAAGAGAGGGAGTCAAGCAAAAATGTTAACATCTGTCACAGAGTCTATTATCAATGATGTAATAATAGAGCATTTAGAAATGCGTCATGAAATTAAATCGACTTGACTCAAATGCTAGCAAGAGCAAAGAAAAATTTTATTACAGGTCTTTGCAAAGGGACTCTCTGCACTTGACAAAATGTCTTATGCAAGGGGTCCCGAGTATCATTCATATGTTTCCTTTATACCACACTTCGCTCAGCCTTATCTCACCTCAAGGACAATCAGCTTGGGAACAGTTCGAGCCCTTTTCCACATAAGGAGTTGTTTTCCCATTCCTTTACTGTTGAAAAAACTGCTACTGCCCTTGTGTTTTCCCCTGACTCTGCTGAATTAGATAGTTTGCAAAACTGGCAAGGACAGGCTGTCTGTTCACAGAATTCAGCAAAGTTAGGCTGTCTGCATTAAATTGACTTAGGAAGGTATTCTTTTACAGATTTCACAATAGATGTTAATTTTGTTAATTTTCCATTACATTTCCCCCTTTTGTCATTTTATGACAACAAGGACAACAACCAAATAAAAGAGGAGAAAGTGAGGACTGCAGATGTTGGAAATCAGAGCTGAAAATGTGTTGCTGGAAAAGCGCAGCAGGTCAGGCAGCATCCAAGAAGCAGGAGAATCGACGTTTTGGGCATGAGCCCTTCTTTAGGAATACATTCCTGAAGAAGGGCTCATGCCCGAAACATCGATTCTCCTGCTCCTTGGATGCTGCCTGACCTGTTGTGCTTTTCCAGCAACACATTTTCAGCTCAACCAAATAAAAGAGCCAGATTTTTAAAAAACTATAGAACCAGATAACTAAAAATTGGCAATCTTAACAGCTATCTGTGTTGTATGCACTTGAAATGGTCCTAGCCACCTCTTCGCCTTCTTTTCCTCCTGAAGGCTTTCACCACAATCCTGTCTCCAGGTTCGAGATCATGCAGCTTCTCTTCTGCTGGTTGGGGTGGTGCTGTTTTCACTTGATTTTGTACTTGAGACAAAAGTGTTTTATACAGTAACACAACATCTCATCCTCACAGTGGCCTGTTATCTGACTTACCTTAGGTCTTGGGCCAGTTTCTGTATTGGGCAGCCTACTGAACAAAATCTCAAATGGGCCAAGATTAGCTCTTCCTCTCCTTCTGGATCTCAAATACATCAGCACAATCAGAAGTGCCTTTGTCCATGCCACCCCTAGTTCCTCACAACATTTTGTCAAATTTAATTTTTTTTAGGGTAGCATTTTTCTCTTTCCATTGCCCCACTGCTCGCTGGGTGGTAGACACAGTGTTATCTCATGTTTATTCCCAAATAATCACCGATCTGCTGTAGGGCATTATTGACAAATGCTGTCCCATTGTTACTACTAAGCCTTTCGGGGATGCTCCATCTCGGAATTATTTCAGTTAGCAGAGCCTTGGCTACAGCACTTGCATCCTGTTTGGATGTGGGGAACACTTCCACCCATTTGGAAAACATATCAACTATTACCAGACAATACCTTTTCCATTTGCTGGGTGTTAGTTCAATAAACTCCATCTGTAAATGTTCAAGGGACTTTGGGGTTGGGGCTGTGCTGCCTGACTCATCTGTATTCCCCTGCCCACATTATTAGTGACACAGAATACATATTGTTCACAATACTTCTGGGAGTAATGAGTAAATCCCTTTGTGTACCAGCGTGCTGAAATACTGTCATACATCCCTCCTTTTGACACATGGTCCTTACCGTGTGTTAGTTTGGCATAGAATGGCAATAATGGTCATGGTAGACAGCGTTTACCATTAGGGCCACACCATACCCCTTCCCTCACACTGCAACCTGCTTTCATCCACTCACGCTCCCGTACGTCTGCTGTTGGGGTACAAATTTTTGTCATACACATGTCAATCTGCTTACTTGGCAGCTGCTGGGCTGCCGTTCTTGCTGCTGAATCTGCCCTCGGATTAGAATCAGGGTTCCAAAATCATGTACAACCCCGAATGCATAGCTACTATTGGTGTAAATATTCACTGTCTTTCCCTCAGCCAATTTACAGGCCTCAGTCAAGGCAAAGGTTGAGGAGGGAGTGATCCCACTTTGACTACCTCATGGGTAGTCACTACAGCATATCCAACACAGTTCTGGCCTGTCTCCTTGCTCCTGAATGCTGACCCATCCACAAAAAAAACTCCATATCCGGATTCTGAAGTGGTGAATCCTGTAAATCTGGTCTGGGGCTGCAAATTTTATTAGTGACACAATCATGTGGGTCTCCATGTCCTTCTGTCGAGAGAAGGCTAGCAGGGTTAAGGATGTTACATCACTTTATTGTAATGTTAGGCACCTCCAATAACACAATATTGTATCTCAGCTAACGTGCTGCCAACATGTGTGCTGTCTTTTGCTCAGAAAACAGTAAGGATACTGCAGAAGTGCTGATCCCAGGGTTAAAACAAGAGTCTCCAGACTCCTGCATAGAGCCTCATTATATATGGTGGGGGACTCACAGTAACCTTGACAAAGTCGCGTGAAGGTATATGATTTTCCTTTGAATGAAAAGGCGAATCAGAATTGACTATCTGGGTGTACTGGTATACTAAAGGTATTTGCTAAATCCATAACAGAGAACCATTTCCTGTCAGGTGGAATTTGAGCTAATATAGTATAGGAGTTAGGAACATTTGGGGCGCGCGGGACAACAGCACTATTGACTGCCTGCAGGTCTTGAACAAACCTCTATTCCTCCAGTTCACCTGGAACGTTTGATTTTTTGACCAGAAAAATGGGGGTTCTCACCGGTGAGTTCTCACAGGGGATTATTACACCAGCCTTTAGTATGGATTCAAAGACTGGAGTAATTCCTTCTATAGCCTCGGGTTTTAACAGGTATTGTGTTCTGCAAGGACGCGGTAAATCTCTCTCACAGCACGACTCCTGATGCACCTTCAGAGACCTTCTACTCAACCTTATTGGCGTTTACTCACTGAACTGGGTTGATTTAAAGACTGAGTATGTTGCCCCTGTATTTACCAAAAAGGTGACTGGTGTACCTTCCACATTTAACATAACTTATACGCATCGTTGTTATATTGGACATATCGTCCACACTTCATAATCTCAGAGCTCAATGTAGAGGTGGGACATGTCTCAGTGCACGTAAGGTTAGTAGAAGAGATTAGCATAAGCAAGTCTTTGTTGCCAAGCATAAAGGAAAGAGGCTTACCTGTACCTTGTGGGTTGTCCACCTCCACCTCAGCCCTGCCCTGTCGCTCAGCCTCCAGGCTGTCTGTGTGGGCACTGTCTCGCCCAGTGGTCCATTGCTCCACAAACAAAGCACCTGCCAGATCTACCTCTGTCAGCACCTCTTCCTCTCTCTTTTTCTGCAGCACCTCCCTCCAATGGCTGGGTGACCATCTGCATCAGAGTAAGCTGAGCTTCATGTGCTTGCTGTTCCATCTTTAGTTTCCGCTTATCCTTCTCTTGGATAAGCAATTTTTCAGCATGTATCACATGCTGTTCTATTAAATTCAGCTTTCCTGTGTCCCAGCTAATACACGTGTCCTTTACCTTTTTCGCTATTTTGTCCTTCATTCCATTGATGGACACCTGTTCCTCAGATGTGCTTCACACACTGTGATTTCTGCCGTGGTTATGTCGTCAGGTGGTCTCAGTCCACTATGAGAGTTATGGACTTCAGCGGGATACGGTCTCACCTTCCCGTTGTTTACACATTGCAATTTTGGTCACGTCCATTCGCAAAGGATTGCCTCCCTACCGGCTGCCAGCACTGCAACAAAAACATTCAAGTTTCCGTTCTCTTCCGCTTGCGGGTCGGTTGATCTGGTATGGATTTTTACGGCTGGCCACCTATACTTGATTTTGGTGACATTGGCACCAAGTTTTCGTCCCAGGAGACATCTCATCTCGTGTGATGTGGGACGGAACTCTGTACAGAACTTTGTCACTTCTTCGGCGAACTTATTACCTCCAACCCCGCGTGGGTCAGGCAACTGCCCATAGGCACTTTACAAATCCTTCATGGTCCATGGTCAGTGGACCAGCACTGGGCACCATTCTGGGCCTGCAACTTCAACCATTAGTGCTTGCAGAACTACCTGGTTAGATGATCGTATGCCAAACCCCTCACCGTCTGACTCATCATCTGTCGTGGAGAGATCGCGAGCAGGCCCTGGATGCCTTTCCGTCTTGGAGTGGCCGTCATTATTTTGGGCTTCTTGCTTCAGTTAGTCTAAGGTACAATTTCCTATCAGTGAGGCAGCAGACCCTGAGCCAGCGGCCGCAGACTTGGAACCTTCGCCAGGTGGATCTCGGAGGGTAGTCATCAAGGTCAGGATCTGGAACAGACTTAAGACACTGTACAGTTTCATTAGGTTGTTTTCCACGTGTTTCTGCATATGTACTAGTGTTTGTATGCGTATTTGATCAATCTTTTACTTGAGATTTCCTTGTATTCGCCAAAATGGATACCCGCGCAATTCATCAACAGATGCCTAAGGGAAAGACAACGGAACGAGGACATGCCGCAACCCAAAGGACTAGGCACACTACCATACATCAAGAGCATTTCCAAACTGACAGCCAGACTACTGCGACCAGTAGGACTCTTAACAGCACACAAACCAACAGCCACTCTCAGACAACAACTCACCAGAACGAAGGACCCGATACCCAGCATGAGCAAAACCAACGTAGTGTACAAAATCCCATGCAAGGACTGCACAAAACACTACATAGGACAAACAGGAAGACAGCTAACGATCCGCATCCATGAACACCAACTAGCCACGAAATGACACGACCAGCTATTCTTAGTAGCCACACATGCAGATGACAAGCAATATGAATTCGACTGGGACAACACTACTATTATAGGACAAGCCAAACAGAGAACAGCCAGGGAATTCCTAGAGGCATGGCACTCATCCACAGATTCAATCAATAAGCACATCGACCTGGACCCAATATACCGACCACTGCAACGGACAGCTGGAACTGACAACCGGAAATGGCAGATTCAAACCACGACAAATGCCGGAGGAAAGATCACAGAAGCGCTTCACAGGGGGCTCCCAAGCACTAAGGATGTCACCTAGACAGGGGACGAAACGTCTGCAACACAAATTCCCAGCTCGGTGAACAGAACCACAACAATAAATAGAACATAGAACATAGAAGAATACAGCGCAGTACAGGCCCTTCGGCCCTCGATGTTGCGCCAATCAAAGCCCATCTATCGTCATCCGAATAATACCTCAATTCCAGTAATAAGAAATCAAAAAACAAACAACCAGGAAGATGGAAAAATATCCACTGGCCATGTTTGGATTGATCATTTATCCTCCAAGTGTAAGTATAGAATTACATATGGCTTTTTCAAAGTAAACTGAGTGGGTGCCAAAGAATTAATTGGCAGCCATGATGATCTTCATTTTGAAGCAGCTCAGTTTAATAGATACGCAATGCAAGACTGAACATGATTAACAAGCTGTAAACTGAAAACGAGAAAAGTTCATTATTGCAGCTGTGTAACCCACCCCAATGTACACAGCATGACACACAGGAATGTTTTTATAAACTCTCCAGGATGCCTAAGAACAAATGGAGCAGTGGATCCATTCTGGTCGTCGATACTGTTCAGCTGCAATGGTTTTCTGAACTCCTTATTGGGGAAATAAGCTTCAATTGAGTTACATTGTACGTTTAAATCAGCGAATGGTTCAGCAGCAACCACTCATCTGTACATCACATTCTTTTGTAAAAATCATGTTGCTTGTCTAGTCCTTTGTTTGGTTCTTCAACCACTACTAAAACGGGGATGCTAACTGAGGAAAAATTGAAAGGGCATATTTTATATCAGTTAGCTACCAACATTGGCATTTGCAATGGTTGAAAATAACTTCTCAAATATTCTTCTATGATGAAGTTATGTGTGGGGGGTTAACAATGTTGTCTAAGTTTACTATTCTGTGATAGGAACATTGTACTCTCAGGAGAAACAGATCAACAGTTTATAAATGTTCTCTCTCTCTCTCTCTCTCTCTCTCTCTCTCTCTCTCTCTCCCATTAGCTATCCACACAAATCACAGCAGACAAGAGCCATCTGGAGGCTGTAGGTGCAAAATTCAAATCCATACTGTCCTTAGAAAATCTGAAATCATGACCACAGTGGTTACGTAGTGTTAAAAGGAGCAGTGAATGCTGTAGTAATCATTAGCACATAGTAAGTGTCTGACAGAAATATGCACCAAAGGTGGATCACAACATCAATTGGTAGCCAATGCTAATTCAATGCAGTGATTCCATCAATGCCCAAACTAACACCTTCTCTTACAGTCACAGATACTAACATGCCTTCAACAGTAAGTTGGATATAGAATTGTCTTGGCTGTAGAGGACAGAGGGTAGTTGTGGAGAGACGATTTTTCTGACTGGAGCTGGATGATCAGTGGTGTCCTGCAAGGATCAGTGCTGGGACATCTGTTGTTTGTAATATATACAAATGATCTGGATGAAAATGTAAATTGTCTGATTAGAAAGTTAGTAGATGACATGAAAATTGGTGGAGTTTGTGGAGAATAGGTAAGTTTACCAAAGGATACAGCAGGTTATGGATCAGTTGGAAAGTTGGGTGGAGAAATGGCAGATGGAGTTTAATCTGGACAAGTGTGAGGTGATGCATTTTGGGAGGTCAAGTACAAGAGACCGTGTGCAGTAAACGCCTGGACCATTAGGAATATTGATGTACAGAAAGATCTCCGAGTGCAAAACCATAGTTTCCTGAAAACGGCACTTCAAGTGGAGAAGATGGTATTGAAGGCACATGATTGACTCCATCATTCAGGGCACTGATTATTGCAGTTGTATAAGACTTTAGTATCAAGATGTGGTGCTGGAGAAGCACAGTAGGTCAGGCAACATTTGAGGAACAGGAGAGTCGATGTTTTGGGCAAAAGATGAAGAGCTTTTGCCTGAAAAGGTGACTCTCCTGCTCCTCGGATGCTGCCTGACCTACTGTGCTTTTCTAGCACAGCACTCTCGACTCTAATCTCCTGCATGTGCAGTCCGAACCTTCACATGTATAAAACTTTAGTTAGGCCAACTTTTTGAGTATTATGTGAAGTTCTGGTCAACTACTCTATCAGAAAGGTGTGAGGGCTTTGGACAGAATGCAAAGGAGGTTTACCAGGATGTTGTCAGGGTTGGAGTGTATGATCTATAAAGAGAGGTTGGATGAATTTGGATTGTTTTCACGAGTCATTGGAGGTTGAGGGTGAGCTGAAAGAAGTATGTAAGATAATGAGATTGATGGATAAGTGAATAGTCAAAGTCTGTTTCCCAGGGTTGAAATACCAAATACAAAAGGTCAGAGGCTTGAAGTGAGAGGGCAAAATTTTAAGTGAGGTGTGTGAGGCATGTTTTTTTAATAAGAAAGGTGGTAAATGTCTAGAAAATATTGTCGAGAGTCCGGAAGAAGGGCTCATGCCCAAAACGTCGATTCTCCTGCTCCTTGGATACTGCCTGGCCTGCAGCGCTTTTCCAGCAACACATTTTCAGTCTAGAACACATTGTCAGGGGAAGATGTAGAAGCAAATCCAACAGCAATGTTTTAGACAGATACATGAACAGGCATGGAATAAAGGGACATGGACCGTGTGGAGGCAGATGGAATGAGTTTAAAATGGTATTATAGTCAGCACAGACATGGTGGGCTGAAGGACCTGTTCTTGTGTTGTACTGTTCCATGTCCAATGTTCTTCGGAAGATCCTTTGACATGTAGCCACTGATGTAACACAGAAAGTGATGGTGATGAAATTGCTATGCAGTCCCTTCAGGGATATCAGTTAAGGTCTCAGACTATGTTTCCACTCAATCAACGGGTTCAGTTATCTGAACTGCCAAGAGTCACTCATTAAGAATGATGCTCTTTCATTTTAGCTTAAGAATGTAAACTATGATAATGCACTTGGCCCCTAAAAATAAACACAGCTTTGAATGTTCCAACAGTCCTAGGATCTGTCTGAGTCATTCTGATGATTAAATCACTCCTGGTGTGTCTTACTGTGGGTGGCTACCACTGTACAATTTGACCAAACTAGGCCAGCTCGGCATGTAGGAAAACCTGTTATCGCTGAGCTATTGTCACATTTCATTTGACTGTTTGATTTTGTATGTAATGCCAGTGACTTCAGACACCGAGCTGAGCACACTGATCCCAGACCCTGAGCTGAGCACACTGATCCCAGACCCTGAGCTGAGCACACTGATCCCAGACCCTGAGCTGAGCACACTGATCCCAGACCCTGAGCTGAGCACAGTGATCCCAGACCCTGAGCTGAGCACAGTGATCCCAGACCCTGAGCTGAGCAGATTCATCCCATACCCTGAGCTGAGCACAGAGATCCCAAACCATGTGCTGAGCACAGTGATTCTAGACCCAGAGCTGATCGGGTGATCCCAGACGCTGACCTGAACACATTGGTCCCAGACCCTGACCTGAGCAGAGTGATCCCAAACCATGTGCTGAGCACAGTGACCCCAGACCCCGAGCTGAGCACAGTGATCCCAGACCCCGAGCTGAGCACAGTGATCCCAAACCATGTGCTGAGCACAGTGATCCCAAACCATGTGCTGAGCACAGTGATCCCACACCCCGATCTGAGCACAGTGATCCCAGACGCCGAGCTGAGCACAGTGATCCCACACCCCGATCTGAGCACAGTGATCCCGGACCCCGAGCTGAGCGCAGTGATCCCAGACCCCGAGCTGAGCGCAGTGATCCCAGACCCCGAGCTGAGCACAGTGATCCCAAACCATGTGCTGAGCACAGTGATCCCAGACCCTGAGCTGAGCGCAGTGTTCCCAGACCCCGAGCTGAGCGCAGTGATCCCAGACCCTGACCTGAGCACAGTGATCCCAAACCATGTGCTGAGCACAGTGATCCCAGACCCTGAGCTGAGCGCAGTGTTCCCAGACCCCGAGCTGAGCGCAGTGAACCCAGACCCTGACCTGAGCACAGTGATCCCAAACCATGTGGTGAGCACAGTGATCCCAGACCCCGAGCTGAGCAGAGTGATCCCAGACGCCGAGCTGAGCACAGTGAACCCAGACCCTGAGCTGAGCACAGTGATTCCAGACCCTGAGCTGAGCACAGTGATCCCAGGTCCCGAGCTGAGCACAGTGATCCCCGACGTCGATAGACAATAGACAATAGATGCAGGAGTAGGCCATTCAGCCCTTCGAGCCTGCACCGCCATTCTATATGATCATGGCTGATCATTCCCAATCAGTATCCTGTTCCAGCCTTATCTCCATAACCCTTGACTCCACTATCTTTAAGAGCTCTATCCAATTCTTTCTTAAATGAATCCAGAGACTGGGCCTCCACTGCCCTCTGGGGCAGAGCATTCCACACAGCCACCACTCTCTGGGTGAAGTAGTTTCTCCTCATCTCTGTCCTAAATGGTCTACCCCGTATTTTTAAGTTGTGTCCTCTGGTTCGGCACTCCCCCATCAGCGAAAATATGTTTCCTCCTGCCAGAGTGTCCAATCCTTTCATAATCCTATACGTTTCAAAAAGATCCCCTCTCAGGCTTCTAAACTCAAGGGTATACATGCCCAGTCGCTTCAGTCTTTCCGTGTAAGGCAATCCTGCCATTCCAGGAATTGACCTCGTGAACCTACGCTGCACTCCCTCAATAGCCAGAATGTCTTTCCTCAAATTTGGAGACCAGAACTGTACACAGTACTCCAGGTGTGGTCTCACCAGGGCCCTGTACAGCTGCAGAAGCACCTCTTTGCTTCTATACTCAATCCCTCTTGTAATGAAGGCCAGCATGCTGTTAGCCTGAGCTGAGGGCAGTGATCCCAGAACCCGAGCTGAGCGCAGTGATCCCAGAGCGCGAGCTGAGGGCAGTGATCCCAGAGCCCGAGCTGAGCGCAGTGATCCCAGACCCCGAGCTGTACACATTGTACTCAGGAACCGACCTGAGCACAGTGATCCCACACCCCGAGCTGAGCACGATGATCCCAGGTCCGGAGGAGCACATTGATAACAGACCCTGAGCTGAGCACAGTGATACCAGACCCTGAACTGAGCACTGTGAACGCAGAAACCGAGCTGAGCACAGTGAACCCAGGTCCCGAGCTGAGCACAGTGATCCCAGGTCCCGAGCTGAGCACAGTGATCCCAGGTCCCAAGCTGAGCACAGTGATCCCACGTCCCGAGCTGAGCACAGTGATCCCAGATTCTGAGCTGAGCACAGTGATTCCGGACCCTGAGCTGAGCACAGTGATCCCAGTCCCCGATCTGAACACAGAGATCCCAGTTCCTGAGGAGCACAGTGGTCCCAAGTCCTGATCTGAGCATGGTTGTCCCAGAACCCGACCTGGGCACAGTGGTCCTAGACCCTGAGCTGAGCACATTGATCCCAGACCTTGACCAGGGCACAGTGATGTCAGACCCTGAGCTGAGCACAGTGATGCCAGACCCTGGCCCTAGCAGAGTGATCCCAAACCACGTGGTGAGCGCAGTGATCCCAGAACCCGAGCTGAGCGCAGTGATCCCAGAACCCGAGCTGAGCGCAGTGATCCCAGAACTCGAGCTGAGCACAGTGATCCCAGAACCCGAGCTGAGCACAGTGATCCCAGAACCCGAGCTGAGCACAGTGGTCCCAGATCCTGAGCTGAGCACAGTGATCCCAGAACCCGAGCTGAGCACAGTGATCCCAGAACCCGAGCTGAGCACAGTGGTCCCAGATCCTGAGCTGAGCACAGTGGTCCAAGGTCCTGATCTGAGCATGGTTATCCCAGACCCCGAGCTGAGCACAGTGATCCCACACCCCGAGCTGAGCACAGTGATCCCAGACCCCGAGCTGAGCACATTGATCCCAAACACCGAGCTGAGCACATTGATCTCAGACCCCGAGTTGAGCGCAGTGATCCCAGACCCCGAGCTGAGCGCAGTGATCCCAGACTCCGAGCGGAGCGCAGTGATCCCAGACCCCGAGCTGAGCGCAGTGATCCCAGACCCCGAGCGGAGCGCAGTGATCCCAGACCCCGAGCGGAGCGCAGTGATCCCAGACCCCGAGCTGAGCGCAGTGATCCCAGACCCCGAGCTGAGCGCAGTGATCCCAGACCCGAGCTGAGCGCAGTGATCCCAGACCCCGAGCTGAGCGCAGTGATCCCAGACCCCGAGCTGAGCGCAGTGATCCCAGACCCCGAGCTGAGCGCAGTGATCCCAGACCCCGAGCTGAGCGCAGTGATCCCAGACCCCGAGCTGAGCGCAGTGATCCCAGACCCCGAGCTGAGCGCAGTGATCCCCGACCCCGAGCTGAGCGCAGTGATCCCCGACCCCGAGCTGAGCGCAGTGATCCACCGACCCCGAGCTGAGCGCAGTGATCCCAGACCCCGAGCTGAGCGCAGTGATCCCAGACCCCGAGCTGAGCACAGTGATCCCAGATTCTGAGCTGAGCACAGTGATTCCGGACCCTGAGCTGAGCACAGTGATCCCAGTCCCCGATCTGAACACAGAGATCCCAGTTCCTGAGGAGCACAGTGGTCCCAGGTCCTGATCTGAGCATGGTTGTCCCAGACCCCGACCTGGGCACAGTGGTCCTAGACCCTGAGCTGAGCACATTGATCCCAGACCTTGACCAGGGCACAGTGATGTCAGACCCCGAGCTGAGCACAGTGATCCCAGATGTCATGCTGAGCACAGTGATCCCAGACCCTGAGCTGAGCACAGTGATCCCAGACCCTGAGCTGAGCACAGTGATCCCAGACCCTGAGCTGAGCACAGTGAACCCAGACCCTGAGCTGAGCACAGTGATTCCAGACCCTGAGCTGAGCACAGTGATCCCAGGTCCCGAGCTGAGCACAGTGATCCCCGACGTCGATAGACAATAGACAATAGATGCAGGAGTAGGCCATTCAGCCCTTCGAGCCTGCACCGCCATTCTATATGATCATGGCTGATCATTCCCAATCAGTATCCTGTTCCAGCCTTATCTCCATAACCCTTGACTCCACTATCTTTAAGAGCTCTATCCAATTCTTTCTTAAATGAATCCAGAGACTGGGCCTCCACTGCCCTCTGGGGCAGAGCATTCCACACAGCCACCACTCTCTGGGTGAAGTAGTTTCTCCTCATCTCTGTCCTAAATGGTCTACCCCGTATTTTTAAGTTGTGTCCTCTGGTTCGGCACTCCCCCATCAGCGGAAATATGTTTCCTCCTGCCAGAGTGTCTAATCCTTTCATAATCCTATACGTTTCAATCAGATCCCCTCTCAGTCTTCTAAACTCAAGGGTATACAAGCCCAGTCGCTTCAGTCTTTCCGTGTAAGGCAATCCTGCCATTCAAGGAATTGACCTCGTGAACCTACGCTGCACTCCCTCAATAGCCAGAATGTCTTTCCTCAAATTTGGAGACCAGAACTGTACACAGTACTCCAGGTGTGGTCTCACCAGGGCCCTGTACAGTTGCAGAAGCACCTCTTTGCTTCTATACTCAATCCCTCTTGCAATGAAGGCCAGCATGCTGTTAGCCTGAGCTGAGGGCAGTGATCCCAGACCCTGAGCAGAGCACAGTGATCCCAGAACCCGAGCTGAGCGCAGTGAGCCCAGACCCTGAGCTGAGCGCAGTGATCCCAGAGCCCGAGCTGGGCGCAGTAATCCCAGACCCTGAGCTGAGCACAGTGATCCCAGACCCTGAGCTGAGCGCAGTGATCCCAGACCCTGAGCTGGGCGCAGTGATCCCAGACCCTGAGCTGGGCGCAGTGATCCCAGACCCTGAGCTGGGCGCAGTGATCCCAGACCCTGAGCTGAGCGCAGTGATCCCAGACCCTGAGCTGAGCGCAGTGATCCCAGACCCTGAGCTGAGCGCAGTGATCCCAGACCCTGAGCTGGGCGCAGTGATCCCAGACCCCGAGCTGAACACATTGTACTCAGGAACCGACCTGAGCACAGTGATCCCAGATCCTGAGCTGGGCACAGTGGTCCAAGGTCCTGAGGAGCACAGAGATCCCACACCCCGAGCTGAGCACGATGATCCCAGGTCCGGAGGAGCACATTGAAAACAGACCCTGAGCTGAGCACAGTGATACCAGACCCTGAACTGAGCACTGTGAACCCAGAAACCGAGCTGAGCAGAGTGAACCCAGGTCCCGAGCTGAGCACAGTGATCCCAGGTCCCAAGCTGAGCACAGTAATCCCAGGTCCCGAGCTGAGCACAGTGATCCCAGATTCTGAGCTGAGCACAGTGATTCCGGACCCTGAGCTGAGCACAGAGATCCCAGTTCCTGAGGAGCACAGTGGTCCCAGGTCCTGATCTGAGCATGGTTGTCCCAGACCCCGACCTGGGCACAGTGGTCCTAGACCCTGAGCTGAGCACATTGATCCCAGACCTTGACCAGGGCACAGTGATGTCAGACCATGAGCTGAGCACAGTGATGCCAGACCCTGGCCCTAGCAGAGTGATCCCAAACCATGTGGTGAGCACAGTGATCCCAGATCCCGAGCTGAGCGCAGTGATCCCAGACCCCGAGCTGAACGCAGTGATCCCAGACCCCGAGCTGAACGCAGTGATCCCAGACCCCGAGCTGAACGCAGTGATCCCAGACCCCGAACTGAGCACGATGATCCCAGACCCCGAGCTGAGCACAGTGATCCCAGACCCTTAGCTGAGCGCAGTGATCCCAAAACCCGAGCTGAGCAAAGTGGTCGCAGACCCCGAGCTGAGCGCAATGATCCCAGGTCCCGAGCTGAGCGCAGTGATCCCAGAACCCGAGCTGAACACTGTGATCCCAGATCCTGAGCGGAGCACAGTGATCCCAGTCCCCGAGCTGAGCCCAGTGATCCCAGACGCCGAGCTGAGCACAGTGATCCCACACCCCGAACTGAGCACGATGATCCCAGACCCCGAGCTGAGCGCAGTGATCCCAGACCCCGAGCTGAGCCCAGTGATCCCAGACCCCGAGCTGAGCCCAGTGATCCCAGACCCCGAGCTGAGCCCAGTGATCCCAGACCCCGAGCTGAGCCCAGTGATCCCAGACCCCGAGCTGAGCCCAGTGATCCCAGACTCCGAGCTGAGCACAGTGGTCCCAGATCCTGAGCTGAGCACAGTGGTCCAAGGTCCTGATCTGAGCATGCTTATCCCAGACCCCGAGCTGAGCACAGTGATCCCAGACGCCAAGCTGAGCACAGTGATCCCACACCCCGAACTCAGCACGATGATCCCAGACCCCGAGCTGAGCAGAGTGATCCCAGACCCCGAGCTGAGCAGAGTGATCCCAGACCCCGAGCAGAGCGCAGTGATCCCAGACCCTGAGCAGAGCACAGTGATCCCAGAACCCGAGCTGAGCGCAGTGATCCCAGACCCCGAGCTGAGCGCAGTGATCCCAGACCCCAAGCTGAACGCAGTGTACTCAGGAACCGACCTGAGCACAGTGATCCCAGATCCTGAGCTGGGCATAGTGGTCCAAGGTCCTGAGGAGCACAGTGATCGCACACCCCGAGCTGAGCACGATAATCCCAGGTCCGGAGGAGCACATTGATAACAGAGCCTGAGCTGAGCACAGTGATACCAGACCCTGAACTGAGAACTCTGAACCCAGAAACCGAACTGAGCACAGTGAAACCAGAAACCGAGCTGAGCACTGTGAACCCAGAAACCGAGCTGAGCAGAGTGATCCCAGGTCCCGAGCTGAGCACAGTGATCCCAGGTCCCGAGCTGAGCACAGTGATCCCAGGTCCCGAGCTGAGCACAGTGATTCCGGACCCTGAGCTGAGCACAGTGATCCCAGTCCCCGATCTGAACACAGAGATCCCAGTTCCTGTGGTGCACAGTGGTCCCAGGTCCTGATCTGAGCATGGTTGTACCAGACCCCGACCTGGGCACAGTGGTCCTAGACCCTGAGCTGAGCACATTGATCCCAGACCTTGACCAGGGCACAGTGATGTCAGACCCTGAGCTGAGCACAGTGATGCCAGACCTTGGCCCTAGCAGAGTGATCCCAAACCATGTGGTGAGCGCTGTGATCCCAGACCCTGAGCTGAGCACAGTGGTCCAAGATCCTGATCTGAGCATGGTTAACCCAGACCCCGAGCTGAGCACAGTGAACCCAGACGCCGAGCTGAGCACAGTGAACCCACACCCCGAACTGAGCACGATGATCTCAGACCCCGAGCTGAGCGCAGTGATCCAAGGTCCTGAGCTGAGCACAGTGATCCCAGGTCCTGAGCAGAGCACAGTGATCCCAGACGTCGTGCTGAGCACAGCGATCCCAGACCCTGAGCTGAGCACAGTGATCCCAGGTCCCGAGCTGAGCACAGTGATCCCAGACGCCGAGCTGAGCACAGTGATCCCACACCCCGAACTGAGCACGATGATCCCAGACCCCGAGCTGAGCGCAGTGATCCCAGACCCTGAGCTGAGCACAGTGATCCCAGACCCTGAGCTGAGTGCAGTGATCCCAGATCCCGAGCACAGCACAGTGGTCACTGACCCAAGCAGAGCGCAGTGATCCCAGATCCCGAGCTGAGCGCAGTGATCCCAGATCCCGAGCTGAGCGCAGTGATCCCAGACCCCGAGTGAGCACAGTGATCCCAGACCCCGAGCTGAGCACAGTGATCCCAGACACCGAGCTGAGCACAGTGATCCCAGACCCCGAGCTGAGCGCAGTGATCCCATGTCCCGAGCTGAGCGCCCTGATCCCAGACCCTGATCTGAGCGCAGTGATCCCAGACCCCAAGCTGAGCACAGTGAACTCAGGAACCGACCTGAGCACAGTGGTCTCAGATCCTGAGCTGAGCACAGTGAACCAAGGTCCTGAGGAGCACAGTGGTCCCAGATCCCGAGCTGAGCATAGTGATCCCAGACCCCGAGCTGAGCACAGTGCTCCTAGACCTCGATCTGAGCACAGTGATCCCAGACCCTGAGCTGAGCGCAGTGATCCCATGTCCCGAGCTGAGCGCAGTGATCCCATGTCCCGAGCTGAGCGCAGTGATCCCAGCCCCCGAGCTGAGCACAGTGAATTCAGGAACCGACCTGAACACAGTGATATCAGATCCTGAGCTGAGCACAGTGACCAAGGTCCTGAGGAGCACAGTGGTCCCAGATCCTGAGCTGAGCACAGTGGTCCAAGGTCCTGATCTGAGCATGGTTATCCCAGACCCCGAGCTGAGCACAGTGATCCCAGACCATGAGCACAGCACAGTGGTCCCAGATCCCGAGCACAGCACAGTGGTCCCAGATCCCGAGCTGAGCGCAGTGATCCCAGACCCCGAGCTGAGCCAGTGATCCCAGACCCCGAGCTGAGCCCAGTGATCCCAGACCCCGAGCTGAGCCCAGTGATCCCAGACCCCGAGCTGAGCCCAGTGATCCCAGACCCCGAGCTGAGCCCAGTGATCCCAGACTCCGAGCTGAGCACAGTGAACCAAGGTCCTGAGGAGCACAGTGGTCCCAGATCCTGAGCTGAGCACAGTGGTCCAAGGTCCTGATCTGAGCATGCTTATCCCAGACCCCGAGCTGAGCACAGTGATCCCAGACGCCAAGCTGAGCACAGTGATCCCACACCCCGAACTCAGCACGATGATCCCAGACCCCGAGCTGAGCAGAGTGATCCCAGACCCCGAGCTGAGCAGAGTGATCCCAGACCCCGAGCTGAGCACATTGATCTAAGACCCCGAGCTGAGCACAGTGATCCCAGACCCCGAGCTGAGCGCAGTGATCCCAGAACCCGAGCTGAGCGCAGTGATCCCACACCCTGAGCAGAGCGCATTTATCCCAGACGCCGAGCAGAGCGCAGTGATCCCAGACCCTGAGCAGAGCACAGTGATCCCAGAACCCGAGCTGAGCGCAGTGATCCCAGACCCCGAGCTGAGCGCAGTGATCCCAGACCCCAAGCTGAACGCAGTGTACTCAGGAACCGACCTGAGCACAGTGATCCCAGATCCTGAGCTGGGCATAGTGGTCCAAGGTCCTGAGGAGCACAGTGATCGCACACCCCGAGCTGAGCACGATAATCCCAGGTCCGGAGGAGCACATTGATAACAGAGCCTGAGCTGAGCACAGTGATACCAGACCCTGAACTGAGAACTCTGAACCCAGAAACCGAACTGAGCACAGTGAAACCAGAAATCGAGCTGAGCACTGTGAACCCAGAAACCGAGCTGAGCACAGTGATCCCAGGTCCCGAGCTGAGCACAGTGATCCCAGGTCCCGAGCTGAGCACAGTGATCCCAGGTCCCGAGCTGAGCACAGTGATTCCGGACCCTGAGCTGAGCACAGTGATCCCAGTCCCCGATCTGAACACAGAGATCCCAGTTCCTGTGGTGCACAGTGGTCCCAGGTCCTGATCTGAGCATGGTTGTACCAGACCCCGACCTGGGCACAGTGGTCCTAGACCCTGAGCTGAGCACATTGATCCCAGACCTTGACCAGGGCACAGTGATGTCAGACCCTGAGCTGAGCACAGTGATGCCAGACCTTGGCCCTAGCAGAGTGATCCCAAACCATGTGGTGAGCGCTGTGATCCCAGACCCTGAGCTGAGCACAGTGATCCCAGCCCCCGAGCTGAGCACAGTGATCCCACACCCCGAGCTGAGCACAGTGAACCCAGCCCCCGAGCTGAGCACAGTGATCCCAGACCCCGAGCTGAGCACAGTGATCCCAGCCCCCGAGCTGAGCACAGTGAACCCAGCCCCCGAGCTGAGCACAGTGATCCCAGACCCCGAGCTGAGCACAGTGATCCCAGACCCCGAGCTGAGCTCAGTGATCCCAGACCCCGAGCTGAGCGCAGTGATCCCAGACCCCGAGCTGAGCAGAGTGATCCCAGACGCCGAGCTGAGCACAGTGAACCCAGACCCTGAGCTGAGCACAGTGATTCCAGACCCTGAGCTGAGCACAGTGATCCCAGGTCCCGAGCTGAGCACAGTGATCCCCGACGTCGATAGACAATAGACAATAGATGCAGGAGTAGGCCATTCAGCCCTTCGAGCCTGCACCGCCATTCTATATGATCATGGCTGATCATTCCCAATCAGTATCCTGTTCCAGCCTTATCTCCATAACCCTTGACTCCACTATCTTTAAGAGCTCTATCCAATTCTTTCTTAAATGAATCCAGAGACTGGGCCTCCACTGCCCTCTGGGGCAGAGCATTCCACACAGCCACCACTCTCTGGGTGAAGTAGTTTCTCCTCATCTCTGTCCTAAATGGTCTACCCCGTATTTTTAAGTTGTGTCCTCTGGTTCGGCACTCCCCCATCAGCGAAAATATGTTTCCTCCTGCCAGAGTGTCCAATCCTTTCATAATCCTATACGTTTCAAAAAGATCCCCTCTCAGGCTTCTAAACTCAAGGGTATACATGCCCAGTCGCTTCAGTCTTTCCGTGTAAGGCAATCCTGCCATTCCAGGAATTGACCTCGTGAACCTACGCTGCACTCCCTCAATAGCCAGAATGTCTTTCCTCAAATTTGGAGACCAGAACTGTACACAGTACTCCAGGTGTGGTCTCACCAGGGCCCTGTACAGCTGCAGAAGCACCTCTTTGCTTCTATACTCAATCCCTCTTGTAATGAAGGCCAGCATGCTGTTAGCCTGAGCTGAGGGCAGTGATCCCAGACCCTGAGCAGAGCACAGTGATCCCAGAACCCGAGCTGAGCGCAGTGATCCCAGAGCGCGAGCTGAGGGCAGTGATCCCAGAGCCCGAGCTGAGCGCAGTGATCCCAGACCCCGAGCTGTACACATTGTACTCAGGAACCGACCTGAGCACAGTGATCCCACACCCCGAGCTGAGCACGATGATCCCAGGTCCGGAGGAGCACATTGATAACAGACCCTGAGCTGAGCACAGTGATACCAGACCCTGAACTGAGCACTGTGAACGCAGAAACCGAGCTGAGCACAGTGAACCCAGGTCCCGAGCTGAGCACAGTGATCCCAGGTCCCGAGCTGAGCACAGTGATCCCAGGTCCCAAGCTGAGCACAGTGATCCCACGTCCCGAGCTGAGCACAGTGATCCCAGATTCTGAGCTGAGCACAGTGATTCCGGACCCTGAGCTGAGCACAGTGATCCCAGTCCCCGATCTGAACACAGAGATCCCAGTTCCTGAGGAGCACAGTGGTCCCAAGTCCTGATCTGAGCATGGTTGTCCCAGAACTCGACCTGGGCACAGTGGTCCTAGACCCTGAGCTGAGCACATTGATCCCAGACCTTGACCAGGGCACAGTGATGTCAGACCCTGAGCTGAGCACAGTGATGCCAGACCCTGGCCCTAGCAGAGTGATCCCAAACCACGTGGTGAGCGCAGTGATCCCAGAACCCGAGCTGAGCGCAGTGATCCCAGAACCCGAGCTGAGCGCAGTGATCCCAGAACTCGAGCTGAGCACAGTGATCCCAGAACCCGAGCTGAGCACAGTGATCCCAGAACCCGAGCTGAGCACAGTGGTCCCAGATCCTGAGCTGAGCACAGTGATCCCAGAACCCGAGCTGAGCACAGTGATCCCAGAACCCGAGCTGAGCACAGTGGTCCCAGATCCTGAGCTGAGCACAGTGGTCCAAGGTCCTGATCTGAGCATGGTTATCCCAGACCCCGAGCTGAGCACAGTGATCCCACACCCCGAGCTGAGCACAGTGATCCCAGACCCCGAGCTGAGCACATTGATCCCAAACACCGAGCTGAGCACATTGATCTCAGACCCCGAGTTGAGCGCAGTGATCCCAGACCCCGAGCTGAGCGCAGTGATCCCAGACCCCGAGCGGAGCGCAGTGATCCCAGACCCCGAGCTGAGCGCAGTGATCCCAGACCCCGAGCGGAGCGCAGTGATCCCAGACCCCGAGCGGAGCGCAGTGATCCCAGACCCCGAGCTGAGCGCAGTGATCCCAGACCCCGAGCTGAGCGCAGTGATCCCAGACCCGAGCTGAGCGCAGTGATCCCAGACCCCGAGCTGAGCGCAGTGATCCCAGACCCCGAGCTGAGCGCAGTGATCCCAGACCCCGAGCTGAGCGCAGTGATCCCAGACCCCGAGCTGAGCGCAGTGATCCCAGACCCCGAGCTGAGCGCAGTGATCCCCGACCCCGAGCTGAGCGCAGTGATCCCCGACCCCGAGCTGAGCGCAGTGATCCCCGACCCCGAGCTGAGCGCAGTGATCCCAGACCCCGAGCTGAGCGCAGTGATCCCAGACCCCGAGCTGAGCGCAGTGATCCCAGACCCCGAGCTGAGCACAGTGATCCCAGATTCTGAGCTGAGCACAGTGATTCCGGACCCTGAGCTGAGCACAGTGATCCCAGTCCCCGATCTGAACACAGAGATCCCAGTTCCTGAGGAGCACAGTGGTCCCAGGTCCTGATCTGAGCATGGTTGTCCCAGACCCCGACCTGGGCACAGTGGTCCTAGACCCTGAGCTGAGCACATTGATCCCAGACCTTGACCAGGGCACAGTGATGTCAGACCCCGAGCTGAGCACAGTGATCCCAGATGTCATGCTGAGCACAGTGATCCCAGACCCTGAGCTGAGCACAGTGATCCCAGACCCTGAGCTGAGCACAGTGATCCCAGACCCTGAGCTGAGCACAGTGAACCCAGACCCTGAGCTGAGCACAGTGATTCCAGACCCTGAGCTGAGCACAGTGATTCCAGACCCTGAGCTGAGCACAGTGATCCCAGGTCCCGAGCTGAGCACAGTGATCCCCGACGTCGATAGACAATAGACAATAGATGCAGGAGTAGGCCATTCAGCCCTTCGAGCCTGCACCGCCATTCTATATGATCATGGCTGATCATTCCCAATCAGTATCCTGTTCCAGCCTTATCTCCATAACCCTTGACTCCACTATCTTTAAGAGCTCTATCCAATTCTTTCTTAAATGAATCCAGAGACTGGGCCTCCACTGCCCTCTGGGGCAGAGCATTCCACACAGCCACCACTCTCTGGGTGAAGTAGTTTCTCCTCATCTCTGTCCTAAATGGTCTACCCCGTATTTTTAAGTTGTGTCCTCTGGTTCGGCACTCCCCCATCAGCGGAAATATGTTTCCTCCTGCCAGAGTGTCTAATCCTTTCATAATCCTATACGTTTCAATCAGATCCCCTCTCAGTCTTCTAAACTCAAGGGTATACAAGCCCAGTCGCTTCAGTCTTTCCGTGTAAGGCAATCCTGCCATTCAAGGAATTGACCTCGTGAACCTACGCTGCACTCCCTCAATAGCCAGAATGTCTTTCCTCAAATTTGGAGACCAGAACTGTACACAGTACTCCAGGTGTGGTCTCACCAGGGCCCTGTACAGTTGCAGAAGCACCTCTTTGCTTCTATACTCAATCCCTCTTGCAATGAAGGCCAGCATGCTGTTAGCCTGAGCTGAGGGCAGTGATCCCAGACCCTGAGCAGAGCACAGTGATCCCAGAACCCGAGCTGAGCGCAGTGAGCCCAGACCCTGAGCTGAGCGCAGTGATCCCAGAGCCCGAGCTGGGCGCAGTAATCCCAGACCCTGAGCTGAGCACAGTGATCCCAGACCCTGAGCTGAGCGCAGTGATCCCAGACCCTGAGCTGGGCGCAGTGATCCCAGACCCTGAGCTGGGCGCAGTGATCCCAGACCCTGAGCTGGGCGCAGTGATCCCAGACCCTGAGCTGAGCGCAGTGATCCCAGACCCTGAGCTGAGCGCAGTGATCCCAGACCCTGAGCTGAGCGCAGTGATCCCAGACCCTGAGCTGGGCGCAGTGATCCCAGACCCCGAGCTGAACACATTGTACTCAGGAACCGACCTGAGCACAGTGATCCCAGATCCTGAGCTGGGCACAGTGGTCCAAGGTCCTGAGGAGCACAGAGATCCCACACCCCGAGCTGAGCACGATGATCCCAGGTCCGGAGGAGCACATTGAAAACAGACCCTGAGCTGAGCACAGTGATACCAGACCCTGAACTGAGCACTGTGAACCCAGAAACCGAGCTGAGCAGAGTGAACCCAGGTCCCGAGCTGAGCACAGTGATCCCAGGTCCCAAGCTGAGCACAGTAATCCCAGGTCCCGAGCTGAGCACAGTGATCCCAGATTCTGAGCTGAGCACAGTGATTCCGGACCCTGAGCTGAGCACAGAGATCCCAGTTCCTGAGGAGCACAGTGGTCCCAGGTCCTGATCTGAGCATGGTTGTCCCAGACCCCGACCTGGGCACAGTGGTCCTAGACCCTGAGCTGAGCACATTGATCCCAGACCTTGACCAGGGCACAGTGATGTCAGACCATGAGCTGAGCACAGTGATGCCAGACCCTGGCCCTAGCAGAGTGATCCCAAACCATGTGGTGAGCACAGTGATCCCAGATCCCGAGCTGAGCGCAGTGATCCCAGACCCCGAGCTGAACGCAGTGATCCCAGACCCCGAGCTGAACGCAGTGATCCCAGACCCCGAGCTGAGCACAGTGATCCCACACCCCGAACTGAGCACGATGATCCCAGACCCCGAGCTGAGCGCAGTGATCCCAGACCCCGAGCTGAGCACAGTGATCCCAGACCCTTAGCTGAGCGCAGTGATCCCAAAACCCGAGCTGAGCAAAGTGGTCGCAGACCCCGAGCTGAGCGCAATGATCCCAGACCCCGAGCTGAGCGCAGTGATCCCAGACCCGAAGCTGAGCACAGTGATCCCAGACCATGAGCACAGCACAGTGGTCCCAGATCCCGAGCTGAGCGCAGTGATCCCAGACCCCGAGCTGAGCCCAGTGATCCCAGACCCCGAGCTGAGCCCAGTGATCCCAGACCCCGAGCTGAGCCCAGTGATCCCAGACCCCGAGCTGAGCCCAGTGATCCCAGACTCCGAGCTGAGCACAGTGAACCAAGGTCCTGAGGAGCACAGTGGTCCCAGATCCTGAGCTGAGCACAGTGGTCCAAGGTCCTGATCTGAGCATGCTTATCCCAGACCCCGAGCTGAGCACAGTGATCCCAGACGCCAAGCTGAGCACAGTGATCCCACACCCCGAACTCAGCACGATGATCCCAGACCCCGAGCTGAGCAGAGTGATCCCAGACCCCGAGCTGAGCAGAGTGATCCCAGACCCCGAGCTGAGCACATTGATCTCAGACCCCGAGCTGAGCACAGTGATCCCAGACCCCGAGCTGAGCGCAGTGATCCCAGAACCCGAGCTGAGCACATTGATCTCAGACCCCGAGCTGAGCGCAGTGATCCCAGAACCCGAGCTGAGCGCAGTGATCCCACACCCTGAGCAGAGCGCATTTATCCCAGACGCCGAGCAGAGCGCAGTGATCCCAGACCCTGAGCAGAGCACAGTGATCCCAGAACCCGAGCTGAGCGCAGTGATCCCAGACCCCGAGCTGAGCGCAGTGATCCCAGACCCCGAGCTGAACGCAGTGTACTCAGGAACCGACCTGAGCACAGTGATCCCAGATCCTGAGCTGGGCATAGTGGTCCAAGGTCCTGAGGAGCACAGTGATCGCACACCCCGAGCTGAGCACGATAATCCCAGGTCCGGAGGAGCACATTGATAACAGAGCCTGAGCTGAGCACAGTGATACCAGACCCTGAACTGAGAACTCTGAACCCAGAAACCGAACTGAGCACAGTGAAACCAGAAACCGAGCTGAGCACTGTGAACCCAGAAACCGAGCTGAGCACAGTGATCCCAGGTCCCGAGCTGAGCACAGTGATCCCAGGTCCCGAGCTGAGCACAGTGATCCCAGGTCCCGAGCTGAGCACAGTGATTCCGGACCCTGAGCTGAGCACAGTGATCCCAGTCCCCGATCTGAACACAGAGATCCCAGTTCCTGTGGTGCACAGTGGTCCCAGGTCCTGATCTGAGCATGGTTGTACCAGACCCCGACCTGGGCACAGTGGTCCTAGACCCTGAGCTGAGCACATTGATCCCAGACCTTGACCAGGGCACAGTGATGTCAGACCCTGAGCTGAGCACAGTGATGCCAGACCTTGGCCCTAGCAGAGTGATCCCAAACCATGTGGTGAGCGCTGTGATCCCAGACCCTGAGCTGAGCACAGTGGTCCAAGATCCTGATCTGAGCATGGTTAACCCAGACCCCGAGCTGAGCACAGTGAACCCAGACGCCGAGCTGAGCACAGTGAACCCACACCCCGAACTGAGCACGATGATCTCAGACCCCGAGCTGAGCGCAGTGATCCAAGGTCCTGAGCTGAGCACAGTGATCCCAGGTCCTGAGCAGAGCACAGTGATCCCAGACGTCGTGCTGAGCACAGCGATCCCAGACCCTGAGCTGAGCACAGTGATCCCAGGTCCCGAGCTGAGCACAGTGATCCCAGACGCCGAGCTGAGCACAGTGATCCCACACCCCGAACTGAGCACGATGATCCCAGACCCCGAGCTGAGCGCAGTGATCCCAGACCCTGAGCTGAGCACAGTGATCCCAGACCCTGAGCTGAGTGCAGTGATCCCAGATCCCGAGCACAGCACAGTGGTCACTGACCCAAGCAGAGCGCAGTGATCCCAGATCCCGAGCTGAGCGCAGTGATCCCAGATCCCGAGCTGAGCGCAGTGATCCCAGACCCCGAGTGAGCACAGTGATCCCAGACCCCGAGCTGAGCACAGTGATCCCAGACACCGAGCTGAGCACAGTGATCCCAGACCCCGAGCTGAGCGCAGTGATCCCATGTCCCGAGCTGAGCGCCCTGATCCCAGACCCTGATCTGAGCGCAGTGATCCCAGACCCCAAGCTGAGCACAGTGAACTCAGGAACCGACCTGAGCACAGTGGTCTCAGATCCTGAGCTGAGCACAGTGAACCAAGGTCCTGAGGAGCACAGTGGTCCCAGATCCCGAGCTGAGCATAGTGATCCCAGACCCCGAGCTGAGCACAGTGCTCCTAGACCTCGATCTGAGCACAGTGATCCCAGACCCTGAGCTGAGCGCAGTGATCCCATGTCCCGAGCTGAGCGCAGTGATCCCATGTCCCGAGCTGAGCGCAGTGATCCCAGCCCCCGAGCTGAGCACAGTGAATTCAGGAACCGACCTGAACACAGTGATATCAGATCCTGAGCTGAGCACAGTGACCAAGGTCCTGAGGAGCACAGTGGTCCCAGATCCTGAGCTGAGCACAGTGGTCCAAGGTCCTGATCTGAGCATGGTTATCCCAGACCCCGAGCTGAGCACAGTGATCCCAGACCATGAGCACAGCACAGTGGTCCCAGATCCCGAGCACAGCACAGTGGTCCCAGATCCCGAGCTGAGCGCAGTGATCCCAGACCCCGAGCTGAGCCAGTGATCCCAGACCCCGAGCTGAGCCCAGTGATCCCAGACCCCGAGCTGAGCCCAGTGATCCCAGACCCCGAGCTGAGCCCAGTGATCCCAGACCCCGAGCTGAGCCCAGTGATCCCAGACTCCGAGCTGAGCACAGTGAACCAAGGTCCTGAGGAGCACAGTGGTCCCAGATCCTGAGCTGAGCACAGTGGTCCAAGGTCCTGATCTGAGCATGCTTATCCCAGACCCCGAGCTGAGCACAGTGATCCCAGACGCCAAGCTGAGCACAGTGATCCCACACCCCGAACTCAGCACGATGATCCCAGACCCCGAGCTGAGCAGAGTGATCCCAGACCCCGAGCTGAGCAGAGTGATCCCAGACCCCGAGCTGAGCACATTGATCTAAGACCCCGAGCTGAGCACAGTGATCCCAGACCCCGAGCTGAGCGCAGTGATCCCAGAACCCGAGCTGAGCGCAGTGATCCCACACCCTGAGCAGAGCGCATTTATCCCAGACGCCGAGCAGAGCGCAGTGATCCCAGACCCTGAGCAGAGCACAGTGATCCCAGAACCCGAGCTGAGCGCAGTGATCCCAGACCCCGAGCTGAGCGCAGTGATCCCAGACCCCGAGCTGAACGCAGTGTACTCAGGAACCGACCTGAGCACAGTGATCCCAGATCCTGAGCTGGGCATAGTGGTCCAAGGTCCTGAGGAGCACAGTGATCGCACACCCCGAGCTGAGCACGATAATCCCAGGTCCGGAGGAGCACATTGATAACAGAGCCTGAGCTGAGCACAGTGATACCAGACCCTGAACTGAGAACTCTGAACCCAGAAACCGAACTGAGCACAGTGAAACCAGAAATCGAGCTGAGCACTGTGAACCCAGAAACCGAGCTGAGCACAGTGATCCCAGGTCCCGAGCTGAGCACAGTGATCCCAGGTCCCGAGCTGAGCACAGTGATCCCAGGTCCCGAGCTGAGCACAGTGATTCCGGACCCTGAGCTGAGCACAGTGATCCCAGTCCCCGATCTGAACACAGAGATCCCAGTTCCTGTGGTGCACAGTGGTCCCAGGTCCTGATCTGAGCATGGTTGTACCAGACCCCGACCTGGGCACAGTGGTCCTAGACCCTGAGCTGAGCACATTGATCCCAGACCTTGACCAGGGCACAGTGATGTCAGACCCTGAGCTGAGCACAGTGATGCCAGACCTTGGCCCTAGCAGAGTGATCCCAAACCATGTGGTGAGCGCTGTGATCCCAGACCCTGAGCTGAGCACAGTGATCCCAGCCCCCGAGCTGAGCACAGTGATCCCACACCCCGAGCTGAGCACAGTGAACCCAGCCCCCGAGCTGAGCACAGTGATCCCAGACCCCGAGCTGAGCACAGTGATCCCAGCCCCCGAGCTGAGCACAGTGATCCCATGTCCCGAGCTGAGCGCCCTGATCCCAGACCCCGAGCTGAGCGCAGTGATCCCAGACCCCGAGCTGAGCGCAGTGATCCCAGACCCCGAGCAGAGCGCAGTTATCCCAGACCCTGAGCAGAGCGCAGTGATCCCAGACCCCGAGCTGAGCGCAGTGATCCCAGACCCCGAGCTGAGCGCAGTGATCCCAGACCCCGAGCTGAACACAGTGTACTCAGGAACCGACCTGAGCACAGTGATCCCAGATCCTGAGCTGGGCACAGTGGTCCAAGGTCCTGAGGAGCACAGTGATCCCACACCCCGAGCTGAGCACGATGATCCCAGGTCCGGAGGAGCACATTGATAACAGACCCAGAGCTGAGCACAGTGATACCAGACCCTGAACTGAGCACTGTGAAACCAGAAACCGAGCTGAGCACAGTGATCCCAGGTCCCGAGTTGAGCACAGTGATCCCAGGTCCCGAGCTGAGCACATTGATCCCAGGTTCTGAGCTGAGCACAGTGATTCCGGACCCTGAGCTGAGCACAGTGATCCCCGTCCCCGAGCTGAACACAGAGATCCCAGTTCCTGAGGAGCACAGTGGTCCCAGGTCCTGATCTGAGCATGGTTGTCCCAGACCCCGACCTGGGCACAGTGGTCCTAGACCCTGAGCTGAGCACATTGATCCCAGACCTTGACCAGGGCACAGTGATGTCAGACCCTGAGCTGAGCACAGTGATGCCAGACCCTGGCCCTAGCAGAGTGATCCCAAACCATGTGGTGAGCACAGTGATCCCAGACCCCGAGCTGAGCGCAGTGATCCCAGATCCCGAGCTGAGCGCAGTGATCCCAGACCCTGAGCTGAGCACAGTGATCCCAGACACTGAGCAGAGCGCAGTGATCCCAGAACCCGTGCTGAGCACAGTGATCCCAGAACCCGAGCTGAGCACAGTGATCCCAGATCCCGAGCTCAGCGCAGTTATCCCAGACCCCGAGCTGAGCACAGTGATCCCATAACCCGAGCTGAGCATAGTGATCCCAGACCCCGAGCTGAGCACAGTGATCCCAGACCCCGAGCTGAGCACAGTGATCCCAGACCCCGAGCTGAGCGCAGTGATCCCATGTCCCGAGCTGAGCGCCCTGATCCCAGACCCTGATCTGAGCGCAGTGATCCCAGACCCCAAGCTGAGCACAGTGGTCTCAGATCCTGAGCTGAGCACAGTGAACCAAGGTCCTGAGGAGCACAGTGGTCCCAGACCCCGAGCTGAGCACAGTGGTCCCAGACCCCGCACTGAGCGCAGTGATCCCATCTCCCGAGCTGAGCGCACTGATCCCAGACCCTGAGCTGAGCGCAGTGATCCCAGCCCCCGAGCTGAGCGCAGTGATCCCAGCCCCCGAGCTGAGAGCAGTGATCCCAGCCCCCGAGCTGAGCGCAGTGATCCCAGCCCCCGAGCTGAGCGCAGTGATCCCAGTCCCCGAGCTGAGCGCAGTGATCCCAGCCCCCGAGCTGAGCGCAGTGATCCCAGACCCCGAGCAGAGCGCAGTTATCCCAGACCCTGAGCAGAGCGCAGTGATCCCAGACCCCGAGCTGAGCAGAGTGATCCCAGACCCCGAGCTGAGCAGAGTGATCCCAGATCCCGAGCTGAGCACATTGATCCCAGACCCCGAGCTGAGCGCAGTGATCCCAAACACTGAGCTGAGCACATTGACCTCAGACCCCGAGCTGAGCACAGTGATCCCAGACCCTGAGCTGAACGCAGTGATCCCAGATCCTGAGCGGAGCACAGTGATCCCAGTCCCCGAGCTGAGCCCAGTGATCCCACGCGCCGAGCTGAGCACAGTGATCCCACACCCCGAACTGAGCACGATGATCCCAGACCCCGAGCTGAGCGCAGTGATCCCAGACCCTGAGCTGAGCGCAGTGATCCCAGACCCTGAGCTGGGCGCAGTGATCCCAGACCCCGAGCTGAACACATTGTACTCAGGAACCGACCTGAGCACAGTGATCCCAGATCCTGAGCTGGGCACAGTGGTCCAAGGTCCTGAGGAGCACAGAGATCCCACACCCCGAGCTGAGCACGATGATCCCAGGTCCGGAGGAGCGCATTGAAAACAGACCCTGAGCTGAGCACAGTGATACCAGACCCTGAACTGAGCACTGTGAACCCAGAAACCGAGCTGAGCAGAGTGAACCCAGGTCCCGAGCTGAGCACAGTGATCCCAGGTCCCAAGCTGAGCACAGTAATCCCAGGTCCCGAGCTGAGCACAGTGATCCCAGATTCTGAGCTGAGCACAGTGATTCCGGACCCTGAGCTGAGCACAGAGATCCCAGTTCCTGAGGAGCACAGTGGTCCCAGGTCCTGATCTGAGCATGGTTGTCCCAGACCCCGACCTGGGCACAGTGGTCCTAGACCCTGAGCTGAGCACATTGATCCCAGACCTTGACCAGGGCACAGTGATGTCAGACCATGAGCTGAGCACAGTGATGCCAGACCCTGGCCCTAGCAGAGTGATCCCAAACCATGTGGTGAGCACAGTGATCCCAGATCCCGAGCTGAGCGCAGTGATCCCAGACCCCGAGCTGAACGCAGTGATCCCAGACCCCGAGCTGAACGCAGTGATCCCAGAACACGAGCTGAGCACAGTGATCCCACACCCCGAACTGAGCACGATGATCCCAGACCCCGAGCTGAGCACAGTGATCCCAGACCCTGAGCTGAGCACATTGATCCCAAACACCGAGCTGAGCACAGTGATCCCACACCCCGAGCTGAGCACGATGATCCCAGACCCCGAGCTGAGCACAGTGATCCCAGACCCCGAGCTGAGCGCAGTGATCCCACACATTGAGCAGAGCGCAGCGATCCCAGACCCCGAGCTGAGCGCAGTGATCCCAGACGCCGAGGTGAGCGCAGTGATCCCAGACCCCGAGCTGAGCACAGTGATCCCAGACCCTTAGCTGAGCACAGTGATCCCAGACCCCGAGCTGAGCACAGTGATCCCAGACCCCGAGCTGAGCACAGTGATCCCAAAACCCGAGCTGAGCAAAGTGGTCGCAGACCCCGAGCTGAGCGCAATGATCCCAGGTCCCGAGCTGAGCGCAGTGATCCCAGAACCCGAGCTGAGCACAGTGATCCCAGAACCCGACCTGAACACTGTGATCCCAGATCCTGAGCGGAGCACAGTGATCCCAGTCCCCGAGCTGAGCCCAGTGATCCCAGACGCCGAGCTGAGCACAGTGATCCCACACCCCGAACTGAGCACGATGATCCCAGACCCCGAGCTGAGCGCAGTGATCCCAGACCCGAAGCTGAGCACAGTGATCCCAGACCATGAGCACAGCACAGTGGTCCCAGATCCCGAGCACAGCACAGTGGTCCCAGATCCCGAGCTGAGCGCAGTGATCCCAGACCCCGAGCTGAGCCCAGTGATCCCAGACCCCGAGCTGAGCCCAGTGATCCCAGACCCCGAGCTGAGCCCAGTGATCCCAGACCCCGAGCTGAGCCCAGTGATCCCAGACTCCGAGCTGAGCACAGTGAACCAAGGTCCTGAGGAGCACAGTGGTCCCAGATCCTGAGCTGAGCACAGTGGTCCAAGGTCCTGATCTGAGCATGCTTATCCCAGACCCCGAGCTGAGCACAGTGATCCCAGACGCCAAGCTGAGCACAGTGATCCCACACCCCGAACTCAGCACGATGATCCCAGACCCCGAGCTGAGCAGAGTGATCCCAGACCCCGAGCTGAGCAGAGTGATCCCAGACCCCGAGCTGAGCACATTGATCTCAGACCCCGAGCTGAGCACAGTGATCCCAGACCCCGAGCTGAGCGCAGTGATCCCAGAACCCGAGCTGAGCGCAGTGATCCCACACCCTGAGCAGAGCGCATTTATCCCAGACGCCGAGCAGAGCGCAGTGATCCCAGACCCTGAGCAGAGCACAGTGATCCCAGAACCCGAGCTGAGCGCAGTGATCCCAGACCCCGAGCTGAGCGCAGTGATCCCAGACCCCGAGCTGAACGCAGTGTACTCAGGAACCGACCTGAGCACAGTGATCCCAGATCCTGAGCTGGGCATAGTGGTCCAAGGTCCTGAGGAGCACAGTGATCGCACACCCCGAGCTGAGCACGATAATCCCAGGTCCGGAGGAGCACATTGATAACAGAGCCTGAGCTGAGCACAGTGATACCAGACCCTGAACTGAGAACTCTGAACCCAGAAACCGAACTGAGCACAGTGAAACCAGAAACCGAGCTGAGCACTGTGAACCCAGAAACCGAGCTGAGCAGAGTGATCCCAGGTCCCGAGCTGAGCACAGTGATCCCAGGTCCCGAGCTGAGCACAGTGATCCCAGGTCCCGAGCTGAGCACAGTGATTCCGGACCCTGAGCTGAGCACAGTGATCCCAGTCCCCGATCTGAACACAGAGATCCCAGTTCCTGTGGTGCACAGTGGTCCCAGGTCCTGATCTGAGCATGGTTGTACCAGACCCCGACCTGGGCACAGTGGTCCTAGACCCTGAGCTGAGCACATTGATCCCAGACCTTGACCAGGGCACAGTGATGTCAGACCCTGAGCTGAGCACAGTGATGCCAGACCTTGGCCCTAGCAGAGTGATCCCAAACCATGTGGTGAGCGCTGTGATCCCAGACCCTGAGCTGAGCACAGTGGTCCAAGATCCTGATCTGAGCATGGTTAACCCAGACCCCGAGCTGAGCACAGTGAACCCAGACGCCGAGCTGAGCACAGTGAACCCACACCCCGAACTGAGCACGATGATCTCAGACCCCGAGCTGAGCGCAGTGATCCAAGGTCCTGAGCTGAGCACAGTGATCCCAGGTCCTGAGCAGAGCACAGTGATCCCAGACGTCGTGCTGAGCACAGCGATCCCAGACCCTGAGCTGAGCACAGTGATCCCAGGTCCCGAGCTGAGCACAGTGATCCCAGACGCCGAGCTGAGCACAGTGATCCCACACCCCGAACTGAGCACGATGATCCCAGACCCCGAGCTGAGCGCAGTGATCCCAGACCCTGAGCTGAGCACAGTGATCCCAGACCCTGAGCTGAGTGCAGTGATCCCAGATCCCGAGCACAGCACAGTGGTCACTGACCCAAGCAGAGCGCAGTGATCCCAGATCCCGAGCTGAGCGCAGTGATCCCAGATCCCGAGCTGAGCGCAGTGATCCCAGACCCCGAGTGAGCACAGTGATCCCAGACCCCGAGCTGAGCACAGTGATCCCAGACACCGAGCTGAGCACAGTGATCCCAGACCCCGAGCTGAGCGCAGTGATCCCATGTCCCGAGCTGAGCGCCCTGATCCCAGACCCTGATCTGAGCGCAGTGATCCCAGACCCCAAGCTGAGCACAGTGAACTCAGGAACCGACCTGAGCACAGTGGTCTCAGATCCTGAGCTGAGCACAGTGAACCAAGGTCCTGAGGAGCACAGTGGTCCCAGATCCCGAGCTGAGCATAGTGATCCCAGACCCCGAGCTGAGCACAGTGCTCCTAGACCTCGATCTGAGCACAGTGATCCCAGACCCTGAGCTGAGCGCAGTGATCCCATGTCCCGAGCTGAGCGCAGTGATCCCATGTCCCGAGCTGAGCGCAGTGATCCCAGCCCCCGAGCTGAGCACAGTGAATTCAGGAACCGACCTGAACACAGTGATATCAGATCCTGAGCTGAGCACAGTGACCAAGGTCCTGAGGAGCACAGTGGTCCCAGATCCTGAGCTGAGCACAGTGGTCCAAGGTCCTGATCTGAGCATGGTTATCCCAGACCCCGAGCTGAGCACAGTGATCCCAGACCATGAGCACAGCACAGTGGTCCCAGATCCCGAGCACAGCACAGTGGTCCCAGATCCCGAGCTGAGCGCAGTGATCCCAGACCCCGAGCTGAGCCAGTGATCCCAGACCCCGAGCTGAGCCCAGTGATCCCAGACCCCGAGCTGAGCCCAGTGATCCCAGACCCCGAGCTGAGCCCAGTGATCCCAGACCCCGAGCTGAGCCCAGTGATCCCAGACTCCGAGCTGAGCACAGTGAACCAAGGTCCTGAGGAGCACAGTGGTCCCAGATCCTGAGCTGAGCACAGTGGTCCAAGGTCCTGATCTGAGCATGCTTATCCCAGACCCCGAGCTGAGCACAGTGATCCCAGACGCCAAGCTGAGCACAGTGATCCCACACCCCGAACTCAGCACGATGATCCCAGACCCCGAGCTGAGCAGAGTGATCCCAGACCCCGAGCTGAGCAGAGTGATCCCAGACCCCGAGCTGAGCACATTGATCTAAGACCCCGAGCTGAGCACAGTGATCCCAGACCCCGAGCTGAGCGCAGTGATCCCAGAACCCGAGCTGAGCGCAGTGATCCCACACCCTGAGCAGAGCGCATTTATCCCAGACGCCGAGCAGAGCGCAGTGATCCCAGACCCTGAGCAGAGCACAGTGATCCCAGAACCCGAGCTGAGCGCAGTGATCCCAGACCCCGAGCTGAGCGCAGTGATCCCAGACCCCGAGCTGAACGCAGTGTACTCAGGAACCGACCTGAGCACAGTGATCCCAGATCCTGAGCTGGGCATAGTGGTCCAAGGTCCTGAGGAGCACAGTGATCGCACACCCCGAGCTGAGCACGATAATCCCAGGTCCGGAGGAGCACATTGATAACAGAGCCTGAGCTGAGCACAGTGATACCAGACCCTGAACTGAGAACTCTGAACCCAGAAACCGAACTGAGCACAGTGAAACCAGAAATCGAGCTGAGCACTGTGAACCCAGAAACCGAGCTGAGCACAGTGATCCCAGGTCCCGAGCTGAGCACAGTGATCCCAGGTCCCGAGCTGAGCACAGTGATCCCAGGTCCCGAGCTGAGCACAGTGATTCCGGACCCTGAGCTGAGCACAGTGATCCCAGTCCCCGATCTGAACACAGAGATCCCAGTTCCTGTGGTGCACAGTGGTCCCAGGTCCTGATCTGAGCATGGTTGTACCAGACCCCGACCTGGGCACAGTGGTCCTAGACCCTGAGCTGAGCACATTGATCCCAGACCTTGACCAGGGCACAGTGATGTCAGACCCTGAGCTGAGCACAGTGATGCCAGACCTTGGCCCTAGCAGAGTGATCCCAAACCATGTGGTGAGCGCTGTGATCCCAGACCCTGAGCTGAGCACAGTGATCCCAGCCCCCGAGCTGAGCACAGTGATCCCACACCCCGAGCTGAGCACAGTGAACCCAGCCCCCGAGCTGAGCACAGTGAACCCAGCCCCCGAGCTGAGCACAGTGATCCCAGACCCCGAGCTGAGCACAGTGATCCCAGCCCCCGAGCTGAGCACAGTGATCCCATGTCCCGAGCTGAGCGCCCTGATCCCAGACCCCGAGCTGAGCGCAGTGATCCCAGACCCCGAGCTGAGCGCAGTGATCCCAGACCCCGAGCTGAGCACAGTGATCCCAGACCCCGAGCTGAGCACAGTGATCCCAGAACCCGAGATGTGCACAGTGCGCCCAGACCCCGAGCTGAGCACAGTGCTCCCAGACCCCGAGCTGAGCACAGTGATCCCAGACCCCGAGCTGAGCGCAGTGATCCCATGTCCCGAGCTGAGCGCCCTGATCCCAGACCCTGAGCTGAGCGCAGTGATCCCAGACCCCGAGCTGAGCGCAGTGATCCCAGACCCCGAGCTGAGCGCAGTGATCCCAGACCCCGAGCTGAGCGCAGTGATCCCAGACCCCGAGCTGAGCGCAGTGATCCCAGACCCCGAGCTGAGCGCAGTGATCCGAGACCCCGAGCTGAGCGCAGTGATCCCAGACCCCGAGCTGAGCGCAGTGATCCCAGACCCCGAGCTGAACACAGTGTACTCCGGAACCGACCTGAGCACAGTGATCCCAGATCCTGAGCTGGGCACAGTGGTCCAAGGTCCTGAGGAGCACAGTGATCCCACACCCCGAGCTGAGCACGATGATCCCAGGTCCGGAGGAGCACATTGATAACAGACCCTGAGCTGAGCACAGTGATACCAGACCCTGAACTGAGCACTGTGAACCCAGAAACCGAACTGAGCACAGTGATCCCAAGTCCTGAGTTGAGCACAGTGATCCCAGATTCTGAGCTGAGCACAGTGATCCCAGATTCTGAGCTGAGCACAGTGATTCCGGACCCTGAGCTGAGCACAGTGATCCCGGTCCCCGATCTGAACACAGAGATCCCAGTTCCTGAGGAGCACAGTGGACCCAGGTCCTGATCTGAGCATGGTTGTCCCAGACCCCGACCTGGGCACAGTGGTCCTAGACCCTGAGCTGAGCACATTGATCCCAGACCTTGACCAGGGCACAGTGATGTCACACCCTGAGCTGAGCACAGTGATGCCAGACCCTGGCCCTAGCAGAGTGATCCCAAACCATGTGGTGAGTACAGTGATCCCAGACCCCGAGCTGAGCGCAGTGATCCCAGATCCCGAGCTGAGCGCAGTGATCCCAGACCCTGAGCTGAGCGCAGTGATCCCAGACCCTGAGCAGAGCGCAGTGATCCCAGAACCCGTGCTGAGCACAGTGATCCCAGAACCCGTGCTGAGCACAGTGATCCCAGAACCCGAGCTGAGCACAGTGATCCCAGACCCTGAGCAGAGCGCAGTTATCCCAGACCCCGAGCTGAGCACAGTGAACTCAGGAACCGACCTGAACACAGTGATATCAGATCCTGAGCTGAGCACAGTGGTCCAAGTTCCTGATCTGAGCATGGTTATCCCAGACCCCCAGCTGAGCACAGTGATCCCAGATGCTGACCTGAGCACAGTGATCCCAGGTCCTGAGCTGAGCGCAGTGATCCCAGTCCCTGAGCTGAGCACAGTGATCCCAGGTCCTGAGCTGAGCACAGTGATCCCAGACCATGAGCACAGTACAATGATCCCAGGTCGCGAGCTGAGCATGGTTATCCCAGACCCTGAGCTGAGCGCAGTGATCCCAGACCCTGAACTGAGCGCAGTGATCCCAGACCCTGAGCTGAGCACAGTGATCCCAGACCCTGAGCTGAGCACAGTGATACCAGGTCCCGAGCTGAGCACAGTGATCCCCGACGTCAAGCTGAGCACAGTGACCCTAGGTCCTGAGCTGAGCACAGTGATCCCAGACGTCGTGCTGAGCACAGTGATCCCAGACCCTGAGCTGAGCACATTAATCCCAGGTACCGAGCTGAGCACAGTGATCCCCGACGTCGAGCTGAGCACGGCGATCCCAGACCCTGAGCTGAGCACAGTGATCCCAAGTCCCGAGCTGAGCAGAGTGAACCCAGATTCTGAGCTGAGCACAGTGAACCCAGAAACCGAGCTGAGCACAGTGATCCAGGACCCTGAGCTGAGCACAGAGATCCCCGTTCCTGAGGAGCACAGTGGTCCCAGGTCCTGATCTGAGCATGGTTATCCCAGACCCCGACCTGAGCAGAGTGATCCCAGACCCTGATCTGAGCACATTGATCCCAGACCTTGACCTGGGCACAGTGATGTCACTGAGCTGATCACAGTGATGCCAGACCCTGGCCCTAGCATAGTGATCCCAAACCATGTGGTGAGCAGAGTGATCCCAGACCCCGAGCTGAGCAGAGTGATCCCAGACCCCGAGCTGAGCACATTGATCCCAGACCCCGAGCTGAGCACATTGATCCCAAACACTGAGCTGAGCACATTGATCTCAGACCCCGAGCTGAGCACAGTGATCCCAGACCCTGAGCTGAACGCAGTGATCACAGAACATGAGCTGAGCGCAGTGATCCCACAGCCTGAGCAGAGCGCAGTGATCCCAGACGCCGAGCTGAGCACTGTGATCCCAGACCCCGAGCTGAGCACAGTGATCCCAGACCCCGAGCTGAGCACAGTGATCCCAGACCCCGAGCTGAGCGCCCTGATCCCAGACCCTGAGCTGAGCGCAGTGATCCCAGACCCCGAGCTGAACACAGCGTACGCAGGAACCGACCTGAGCACAGTGATCCCAGACCCCGAGCTGAGCGCAGTGATCCCAGATCCCGAGCTGAGCGCAGTGATCCCAGACCCTGAGCTGAGCACAGTGATCCCAGACCCTGAGCAGAGCGCAGTGATCCCAGAACCCGTGCTGAGCACAGTGATCCCAGAACCCGAGCTGAGCACAGTGATCCCAGACCCTGAGCAGAGCGCAGTTATCCCAGACCCCGATATGAGCACAGTGAACTCAGGAACCGACCTGAACACAGTGATATCAGATCCTGAGCTGAGCACAGTGAACCAAGGTCCTGAGTAGCACAGTGATCCCAGAACCCGAGCTGAGCACAGTGATCCCAGATCCCGAGCTGAGCGCAGTGATCCCAGATCCCGAGCTGAGCGCAGTGAACCCAGACCCTGAGCTGAGCGCAGTTATCCCAGACCCCGAGCTGAGCACAGTGATCCCAGACGCCGAGCTGAGCACAGTGATCCCACACCCCGAACTGAGCACGATGATCCCAGACCCCGAGCTGAGCGCAGTGATCCCAGACCCTGAGCTGAGCACAGTGATCCCAGACCCTGAGCTGAGTGCAGTGATCCCAGATCCCGAGCACAGCACAGTGGTCACTGACCCAAGCAGAGCGCAGTGATCCCAGATCCCGAGCTGAGCGCAGTGATCCCAGATCCCGAGCTGAGCGCAGTGATCCCAGGTCCTGAGCTGAGCACAGTGATCCCAGGTCCCGAGCTGAGCACAGTGATCCCAGATCCCGAGCTGAGCGCAGTGATCCCAGACCCCGAGTGAGCACAGTGATCCCAGACCCCGAGCTGAGCACAGTGATCCCAGACACCGAGCTGAGCACAGTGATCCCAGACCCCGAGCTGAGCGCAGTGATCCCATGTCCCGAGCTGAGCGCCCTGATCCCAGACCCTGATCTGAGCGCAGTGATCCCAGACCCCAAGCTGAGCACAGTGAACTCAGGAACCGACCTGAGCACAGTGGTCTCAGATCCTGAGCTGAGCACAGTGAACCAAGGTCCTGAGGAGCACAGTGGTCCCAGATCCCGAGCTGAGCATAGTGATCCCAGACCCCGAGCTGAGCACAGTGCTCCTAGACCTCGAGCTGAGCACAGTGATCCCAGACCCTGAGCTGAGCGCAGTGATCCCATGTCCCGAGCTGAGCGCAGTGATCCCATGTCCCGAGCTGAGCGCAGTGATCCCAGCCCCCGAGCTGAGCGCAGTGATCCCAGCCCCCGAGCTGAGCACAGTGATCCCAGACCCCGAGCTGAGCACAGTGAACCCAGCCCCCGAGCTGAGCACAGTGATCCCAGACCCCGAGCTGAGCACAGTGATCCCAGCCCCCGAGCTGAGCACAGTGATCCCATGTCCCGAGCTGAGCGCCCTGATCCCAGACCCCGAGCTGAGCGCAGTGATCCCAGACCCCGAGCTGAGCGCAGTGATCCCAGACCCCGAGCTGAGCACAGTGATCCCAGACCCCGAGCTGAGCACAGTGATCCCAGAACCCGAGATGTGCACAGTGCTCCCAGACCCCGAGCTGAGCACAGTGCTCCCAGACCCCGAGCTGAGCACAGTGATCCCAGACCCCGAGCTGAGCGCAGTGATCCCAGACCCCGAGCTGAGTGCAGTGATCCCAGACCCCGAGCTGAGCGCAGTGATCCCAGACCCCGAGCTGAGCGCAGTGATCCGAGACCCCGAGCTGAGCGCAGTGATCCCAGACCCCGAGCTGAGCGCAGTGATCCCAGACCCCGAGCTGAACACAGTGTACTCAGGAACCGACCTGAGCACAGTGATCCCAGATCCTGAGCTGGGCACAGTGGTCCAAGGTCCTGAGGAGCACAGTGATCCCACACCCCGAGCTGAGCACGATGATCCCAGGTCCGGAGGAGCACATTGATAACAGACCCTGAGCTGAGCACAGTGATATCAGACCCTGAACTGAGCACTGTGAACCCAGAAACCGAACTGAGCACAGTGATCCCAAGTCCTGAGTTGAGCACAGTGATCCCAGATTCTGAGCTGAGCACAGTGATCCCAGATTCTGAGCTGAGCACAGTGATTCCGGACCCTGAGCTGAGCACAGTGATCCCAGTCCCCGATCTGAACACAGAGATCCCAGTTCCTGAGGAGCACAGTGGACCCAGGTCCTGATCTGAGCATGGTTGTCCCAGACCCCGACCTGGGCACAGTGGTCCTAGACCCTGAGCTGAGCACATTGATCCCAGACCTTGACCAGGGCACAGTGATGTCACACCCTGAGCTGAGCACAGTGATGCCAGACCCTGGCCCTAGCAGAGTGATCCCAAACCATGTGGTGAGTACAGTGATCCCAGACCCCGAGCTGAGCGCAGTGATCCCAGATCCCGAGCTGAGCGCAGTGATCCCAGACCCTGAGCTGAGCGCAGTGATCCCAGACCCTGAGCAGAGCGCAGTGATCCCAGAACCCGTGCTGAGCACAGTGATCCCAGAACCCGTGCTGAGCACAGTGATCCCAGAACCCGAGCTGAGCACAGTGATCCCAGACCCTGAGCAGAGCGCAGTTATCCCAGACCCCGAGCTGAGCACAGTGAACTCAGGAACCGACCTGAACACAGTGATATCAGATCCTGAGCTGAGCACAGTGGTCCAAGTTCCTGATCTGAGCATGGTTATCCCAGACCCCCAGCTGAGCACAGTGATCCCAGATGCTGACCTGAGCACAGTGATCCCAGGTCCTGAGCTGAGCGCAGTGATCCCAGACCCTGAGCGGAGCACAGTGATCCCAGGTCCTGAGCTGAGCACAGTGATCCCAGACCATGAGCACAGTACAATGATCCCAGGTCCCGAGCTGAGCATGGTTATCCCAGACCCTGAGCTGAGCGCAGTGATCCCAGACCCTGAACTGAGCGCAGTGATCCCAGACCCTGAGCTGAGCACAGTGATCCCAGACCCTGAGCTGAGCACAGTGATACCAGGTCCCGAGCTGAGCACAGTGATCCCCGACGTCAAGCTGAGCACAGTGACCCTAGGTCCTGAGCTGAGCACAGTGATCCCAGACGTCGTGCTGAGCACAGTGATCCCAGACCCTGAGCTGAGCACATTAATCCCAGGTCCCGAGCTGAGCACAGTGATCCCCGACGTCGAGCTGAGCACGGCGATCCCAGACCCTGAGCTGAGCACAGTGATCCCAAGTCCCGAGCTGAGCAGAGTGAACCCAGATTCTGAGCTGAGCACAGTGAACCCAGAAACCGAGCTGAGCACAGTGATCCAGGACCCTGAGCTGAGCACAGAGATCCCCGTTCCTGAGGAGCACAGTGGTCCCAGGTCCTGATCTGAGCATGGTTATCCCAGACCCCGACCTGAGCAGAGTGATCCCAGACCCTGATCTGAGCACATTGATCCCAGACCTTGACCTGGGCACAGTGATGTCAGACACTGAGCTGATCACAGTGATGCCAGACCCTGGCCCTAGCATAGTGATCCCAAACCATGTGGTGAGCAGAGTGATCCCAGACCCCGAGCTGAGCAGAGTGATCCCAGACCCCGAGCTGAGCACATTGATCCCAGACCCCGAGCTGAGCACATTGATCCCAAACACTGAGCTGAGCACATTGATCTCAGACCCCGAGCTGAGCACAGTGATCCCAGACCCTGAGCTGAACGCAGTGATCACAGAACATGAGCTGAGCGCAGTGATCCCAGACCCCGAGCTGAGCACAGTGATCCCAGACCCCGAGCTGAGCACAGTGATCCCAGACCCCGAGCTGAGCACAGTGATCCCAGACCCCGAGCTGAGCACAGTGATCCCAGACCCCGAGCTGAGCACAGTGATCCCAGACCCCGAACTGAGCACAGTGATCCCAGACCCCGAGCTGAGCACAGTGATCCCAGACCCCGAGCTGAGCGCCCTGATCCCAGACCCTGAGCTGAGCGCAGTGATCCCAGACCCCGAGCTGAACACAGCGTACGCAGGAACCGACCTGAGCACAGTGATCCCAGACCCCGAGCTGAGCGCAGTGATCCCAGATCCCGAGCTGAGCGCAGTGATCCCAGACCCTGAGCTGAGCACAGTGATCCCAGACCCTGAGCAGAGCGCAGTGATCCCAGAACCCGTGCTGAGCACAGTGATCCCAGAACCCGAGCTGAGCACAGTGATCCCAGACCCTGAGCAGAGCGCAGTTATCCCAGACCCCGATATGAGCACAGTGAACTCAGGAACCGACCTGAACACAGTGATATCAGATCCTGAGCTGAGCACAGTGAACCAAGGTCCTGAGTAGCACAGTGATCCCAGAACCCGAGCTGAGCGCAGTGATCCCAGATCCCGAGCTGAGCGCAGTGATCCCAGATCCCGAGCTGAGCGCAGTGAACCCAGACCCTGAGCTGAGCGCAGTTATCCCAGACCCCGAGCTGAGCACAGTGATCCCAGAACCCGAGCTGAGCATAGTGATCCCAGACCCTGAGTTGAGCACAGTGATCCCAGACCCCGAGCTGAGCACAGTGATCCCAGACCCCGAGGTGAGCACAGTGATCTCAGACCCCGAGCTGAGCACAGTGATCCCAGACGCCGAGCTGAGCACAGTGATCCCAGACCCCGAGCTGAGCACAGTGATCCCAGACCCCGAGCTGAGCGCAGTGATCCCATGTCCCGAGCTGAGCGCAGTGATCCCATGTCCCGAGCTGAGCGCCCAGATCCCAGACCCTGATCTGAGCGCAGTGATCCCAGACCCCAAGCTGAGCACAGTGGTCTCAGATCCTGAGCTGAGCACAGTGAACCAAGGTCCTGAGGAGCACAGTGGTCCCAGATCCCGAGCTGAGCATAGTGATCCTAGACCCCGAGCTGAGCACAGTGCTCCCAGACCCCGAGCTGAGCGCAGTGATCCCATCTCCCGAGCTGAGCGCACTGATCCCAGACCCCGAGCTGAGCGCAGTGATCCCAGCCCCCGAGCTGAGCGCAGTGATCCCAGCCCCCGAGGTGAGCACAGTGATCCCAGACCCCGAGCTGAGCGCAGTGATCCCATGTCCCGAGCTGAGCGCAGTGATCCCATGTCCCGAGCTGAGCGCCCTGATCCCAGACCCTGATCTGAGCGCAGTGATCCCAGACCCCGAGCTGAGCACAGTGGTCTCAGATCCTGAGCTGAGCACAGTGAACCAAGGTCCTGAGGAGCACAGTGGTCCCAGATCCCGAGTTGAGCATAGTGATCCCAGACCCCGAGCTGAGCACAGTGCTCCCAGACCCCGAGCTGAGCGCAGTGATCCCGTCTCCCGAGCTGAGCGCACTGATCCCAGAACATGAGCTGAGCGCGGTGATCCCACAGCCTGAGCAGAGCGCAGTGATCCCAGACCCTGAGCTGAGCGCAGTGATCCCAGACCCCGAGCTGAGCACAGTGATCCCAGCCCCCGAGCTGAGCACAGTGATCCCATGTCCCGAGCTGAGCGCCCTGATCCCAGACCCTGAGCTGAGCACATTGATCCCAGACCTTGACCAGGGCACAGTGATGTCAGACCCTGAGCTGAGCACAGTGATGCCAGACCCTGGCCCTAGCAGAGTGATCCCAAACCATGTGGTGAGCACAGTGATCCCAGACCCCGAGCTGAGCGCAGTGATCCCAGATCCCGAGCTGAGCGCAGTGATCCCAGACCCTGAGCTGAGCACAGTGATCCCAGAACCCGTGCTGAGCACAGTGATCCCAGAACCCGAGCTGATCACAGTGATCCCAGACCCCGATATGAGCACAGTGAACTCAGGAACCGACCTGAACACAGTGATATCAGATCCTGAGCTGAGCACAGTGAACCAAGGTCCTGAGTAGCACAGTGGTCCCAGATCCTGAGCTGAGCACAGTGGTCCAAGGTCCTGATCTGAGCATGGTTATCCCAGACCCCGAGCTGAGCACAGTGATCCCAGATGCTGACCTGAGCACAGTGATCCCAGGTCCTGAGCTGAGCGCAGTGATCCCAGACCATGAGCACAGCACAGTGATCCCAGGTCCCGAGCTGAGCATGGTTATCCCAGACCCTGAGCTGAGCGCAGTGATCCCAGACCCTGAGCTGAGCGCAGTGATCCCAGACCCTGAGCTGAGCACAGTGATACCAGGTCCTGACCTGAGCACAGTGATCCCAGACGTCTAAGCTGAGCACAGTGATCCCAGACCCTGAGCTGAGCACAGTGATCCCAGGTCCCGAGCTGAGCACAGTGATCCCCGACGTCGAGCTGAGCACAGCGATCCCAGACCCGGAGCTGAGCACAGTGATCCCAGGTCCTGAGCTGAGCACAGCGATCCCAGACCCTGAGCTGAGCACAGTGATCCCAGACCCTGAGCTGAGCACAGTGATCCCAGGTCCCGAGCTGAGCACAGTGATCCCCGAAGTCGAGCTGAGCAGAGTGATCCTAGGTCCCGAGCTGAGCACAGTGATCCCAGGTCCCGAGCTGAGCACAGTGATCCCAGGTCCCGAGCTGAGCACAGTGATCCCACACCCCGAGCTGAGCACAGTGAACCCAGATTCTGAGCTGAGCACAGTGAACCCAGAAACCGAGCTGAGAACAGTGATCCCGGACCCTGAGCTGAGTACAGAGATCCCCGTTCCTGAGGAGCACAGTGGTCCCAGGTCCTGATCTGAGCATGGTTATCCCAGACCCCGATCTGAGCAGAGTGATCCCAGACCCTGAGCTGAGCACATTGATCCCAGACCTTGACCTGGGCACAGTGATGTCAGACACTGAGCTGAGCACAGTGATGCCAGACCCTGGCCCTAGCATAGTGATCCCAAACCATGTGGTGAGCAGAGTGATCCCAGACCCCGAGCTGAGCAGAGTGATCCCAGACCCCGAGCTGAGCACATTGATCCCAGACCCCGAGCTGAGCACATTGATCCCAAACACTGAGCTGAGCACATTGATCTCAGACCCCGAGCTGAGCACAGTGATCCCAGACCCTGAGCTGAACGCAGTGATCACAGAACATGAGCTGAGCGCAGTGATCCCACAGCCTGAGCAGAGCGCAGTGATCCCAGACCCCGAGCTGAGCACAGTGATCCCAGACCCCGAGCTGAGCGCCCTGATCCCAGACCCTGAGCTGAGCGCAGTGATCCCAGACCCCGAGCTGAACACAGCGTACGCAGGAACCGACCTGAGCACAGTGATCCCAGACCCCGAGCTGAGCGCAGTGATCCCAGATCCCGAGCTGAGCGCAGTGATCCCAGACCCTGAGCTGAGCACAGTGATCCCAGACCCTGAGCAGAGCGCAGTGATCCCAGAACCCGTGCTGAGCACAGTGATCCCAGAACCCGAGCTGAGCACAGTGATCCCAGACCCTGAGCAGAGCGCAGTTATCCCAGACCCCGATATGAGCACAGTGAACTCAGGAACCGACCTGAACACAGTGATATCAGATCCTGAGCTGAGCACAGTGAACCAAGGTCCTGAGTAGCACAGTGATCCCAGAACCCGAGCTGAGCACAGTGATCCCAGATCCCGAGCTGAGCGCAGTGATCCCAGATCCCGAGCTGAGCGCAGTGAACCCAGACCCTGAGCTGAGCGCAGTTATCCCAGACCCCGAGCTGAGCACAGTGATCCCAGAACCCGAGCTGAGCATAGTGATCCCAGACCCTGAGTTGAGCACAGTGATCCCAGACCCCGAGCTGAGCACAGTGATCCCAGACCCCGAGCTGAGCACAGTGATCTCAGACCCCGAGCTGAGCACAGTGATCCCAGACCCCGAGCTGAGCACAGTGATCCCAGACCCCGAGCTGAGCACAGTGATCCCAGACCCCGAGCTGAGCGCAGTGATCCCATGTCCCGAGCTGAGCGCAGTGATCCCATGTCCCGAGCTGAGCGCCCTGATCCCAGACCCTGATCTGAGCGCAGTGATCCCAGACCCCAAGCTGAGCACAGTGGTCTCAGATCCTGAGCTGAGCACAGTGAACCAAGGTCCTGAGGAGCACAGTGGTCCCAGATCCCGAGCTGAGCATAGTGATCCTAGACCCCGAGCTGAGCACAGTGCTCCCAGACCCCGAGCTGAGCGCAGTGATCCCATCTCCCGAGCTGAGCGCACTGATCCCAGACCCCGAGCTGAGCGCAGTGATCCCAGCCCCCGAGCTGAGCGCAGTGATCCCAGCCCCCGAGGTGAGCACAGTGATCCCAGACCCCGAGCTGAGCGCAGTGATCCCATGTCCCGAGCTGAGCGCAGTGATCCCATGTCCCGAGCTGAGCGCCCTGATCCCAGACCCTGATCTGAGCGCAGTGATCCCAGACCCCGAGCTGAGCACAGTGGTCTCAGATCCTGAGCTGAGCACAGTGAACCAAGGTCCTGAGGAGCACAGTGGTCCCAGATCCCGAGTTGAGCATAGTGATCCCAGACCCCGAGCTGAGCACAGTGCTCCCAGACCCCGAGCTGAGCGCAGTGATCCCGTCTCCCGAGCTGAGCGCACTGATCCCAGAACATGAGCTGAGCGCGGTGATCCCACAGCCTGAGCAGAGCGCAGTGATCCCAGACGCCGAGCTGAGCACAGTGATCCCAGACCCCGAGCTGAGCACAGTGTTCCCAGCCCCCGAGCTGAGCACAGTGATCCCATGTCCCGAACTGAGCGCCCTGATCCCAGACCCTGAGCTGAGCACATTGATCCCAGACCTTGACCAGGGCACAGTGATGTCAGACCCTGAGCTGAGCACAGTGATGCCAGACCCTGGCCCTAGCAGAGTGATCCCAAACCATGTGGTGAGCACAGTGATCCCAGACCCCGAGCTGAGCGCAGTGATCCCAGATCCCGAGCTGAGCGCAGTGATCCCAGACCCTGAGCTGAGCACAGTGATCCCAGACCCTGAGCAGAGCGCAGTGATCCCAGAACCCGTGCTGAGCACAGTGATCCCAGAACCCGAGCTGATCACAGTGATCCCAGACCCCGATATGAGCACAGTGAACTCAGGAACCGACCTGAACACAGTGATATCAGATCCTGAGCTGAGCACAGTGAACCAAGGTCCTGAGTAGCACAGTGGTCCCAGATCCTGAGCTGAGCACAGTGGTCCAAGGTCCTGATCTGAGCATGGTTATCCCAGACCCCGAGCTGAGCACAGTGATCCCAGATGCTGACCTGAGCACAGTGATCCCAGGTCCTGAGCTGAGCGCAGTGATCCCAGACCATGAGCACAGCACAGTGATCCCAGGTCCCGAGCTGAGCATGGTTATCCCAGACCCTGAGCTGAGCGCAGTGATCCCAGACCCTGAGCTGAGCGCAGTGATCCCAGACCCTGAGCTGAGCACAGTGATACCAGGTCCTGACCTGAGCACAGTGATCCCAGACGTCTAAGCTGAGCACAGTGATCCCAGACCCTGAGCTGAGCACAGTGATCCCAGGTCCCGAGCTGAGCACAGTGATCCCCGACGTCGAGCTGAGCACAGCGATCCCAGACCCGGAGCTGAGCACAGCGATCCCAGACCCTGAGCTGAGCACAGTGATCCCAGACCCTGAGCTGAGCACAGTGATCCCAGGTCCCGAGCTGAGCACAGTGATCCCCGACGTCGAGCTGAGCAGAGTGATCCTAGGTCCCGAGCTGAGCACAGTGATCCCAGGTCCCGAGCTGAGCACAGTGATCCCAGGTCCCGAGCTGAGCACAGTGATCCCAGGTCCCGAGCTGAGCACAGTGATCCCACACCCCGAGCTGAGCACAGTGAACCCAGATTCTGAGCTGAGCACAGTGAACCCAGAAACCGAGCTGAGAACAGTGATCCCGGACCCTGAGCTGAGTACAGAGATCCCCGTTCCTGAGGAGCACAGTGGTCCCAGGTCCTGATCTGAGCATGGTTATCCCAGACCCCGATCTGAGCAGAGTGATCCCAGACCCTGAGCTGAGCACATTGATCCCAGACCTTGACCTGGGCACAGTGATGTCAGACACTGAGCTGAGCACAGTGATGCCAGACCCTGGCCCTAGCATAGTGATCCCAAACCATGTGGTGAGCACAGTGATCGCAGACCCCAAGCTGAGCAGAGTGATCCCAGACCCCGAGCTGAGCAGAGTGATCCCAGACCCCGAGCTGAGCACATTGATCCCAAACACTGAGCTGAGCACATTGATCCCAGACGCCGAGCTGAGCACAGTGATCCCAGCCCCCGAGCTGAGCACAGTGATCCCATGTCCCGAGCTGAGCACCCTGATCCCTGACCCCGAGCTGAGCGCAGTGATCCCAGACCCCGAGCAGAGCGCAGTTATCCCAGACCCTGAGCAGAGCGCAGTGATCCCAGACCCCGAGCTGAGCGCAGTGATCCCAGACCCCGAGCTGAGCGCAGTGATCCCAGACCCCGAGCTGAACACAGTGTACTCAGGAACCGACCTGAGCACAGTGATCCCAGATCCTGAGCTGGGCACAGTGGTCCAAGGTCCTGAGGAGCACAGTGATCCCACACCCCGAGCTGAGCACGATGATCCCAGGTCCGGAGGAGCACATTGATAACAGACCCAGAGCTGAGCACAGTGATACCAGACCCTGAACTGAGCACTGTGAACGCAGAAACCGAACTGAGCACAGTGAAACCAGAAACCGAGCTGAGCACAGTGATCCCAGGTCCCGAGTTGAGCACAGTGATCCCAGGTCCCGAGCTGAGCACATTGATCCCAGGTTCTGAGCTGAGCACAGTGATTCCGGACCCTGAGCTGAGCACAGTGATCCCAGTCCCCGAGCTGAACACAGAGATCCCAGTTCCTGAGGAGCACAGTGGTCCCAGGTCCTGATCTGAGCATGGTTGTCCCAGACCCCGACCTGGGCACAGTGGTCCTAGACCCTGAGCTGAGCACATTGATCCCAGACCTTGACCAGGGCACAGTGATGTCAGACCCTGAGCTGAGCACAGTGATGCCAGACCCTGGCCCTAGCAGAGTGATCCCAAACCATGTGGTGAGCACAGTGATCCCAGACCCCGAGCTGAGCGCAGTGATCCCAGATCCCGAGCTGAGCGCAGTGATCCCAGACCCTGAGCTGAGCACAGTGATCCCAGACACTGAGCAGAGCGCAGTGATCCCAGAACCCGTGCTGAGCACAGTGATCCCAGAACCCGAGCTGAGCACAGTGATCCCAGATCCCGAGCTGAGCACAGTGATCCCATAACCCGAGCTGAGCATAGTGATCCCAGACCCTGAGCTGAGCACAGTGATCCCAGACCCCGAGCTGAGCACAGTGATCCCAGACCCCGAGCTGAGCGCAGTGATCCCATGTCCCGAGCTGAGCGCCCTGATCCCAGACCCTGATCTGAGCGCAGTGATCCCAGACCCCAAGCTGAGCACAGTGGTCCCAGACCCCGCACTGAGCGCAGTGATCCCATGTCCCGAGCTGAGCGCCCTGATCCCAGACCCTGATCTGAGCGCAGTGATCCCAGACCCCAAGCTGAGCACAGTGGTCTCAGATCCTGAGCTGAGCACAGTGAACCAAGGTCCTGAGGAGCACAGTGGTCCCAGACCCCGAGCTGAGCACAGTGGTCCCAGACCCCGCACTGAGCGCAGTGATCCCATCTCCCGAGCTGAGCGCACTGATCCCAGACCCTGAGCTGAGCGCAGTGATCCCAGCCCCCGAGCTGAGCGCAGTGATCCCAGCCCCCGAGCTGAGCGCAGTTATCCCAGACCCTGAGCAGAGCGCAGTGATCCCAGACCCCGAGCTGAGCAGAGTGATCCCAGACCCCGAGCTGAGCAGAGTGATCCCAGATCCCGAGCTGAGCACATTGATCCCAGACCCCGAGCTGAGCGCAGTGATCCCAGTCCCCGAGCTGAGCCCAGTGATCCCACACCCCGAACTGAGCACGATGATCCCAGACCCCGAGCTGAGCGCAGTGATCCCAGACCCTGAGCTGAGCGCAGTGATCCCAGACCCTGAGCTGGGCGCAGTGATCCCAGACCCCGAGCTGAACACATTGTACTCAGGAACCGACCTGAGCACAGTGATCCCAGATCCTGAGCTGGGCACAGTGGTCCAAGGTCCTGAGGAGCACAGAGATCCCACACCCCGAGCTGAGCACGATGATCCCAGGTCCGGAGGAGCACATTGAAAACAGACCCTGAGCTGAGCACAGTGATACCAGACCCTGAACTGAGCACTGTGAACCCAGAAACCGAGCTGAGCAGAGTGAACCCAGGTCCCGAGCTGAGCACAGTGATCCCAGGTCCCAAGCTGAGCACAGTAATCCCAGGTCCCGAGCTGAGCACAGTGATCCCAGATTCTGAGCTGAGCACAGTGATTCCGGACCCTGAGCTGAGCACAGAGATCCCAGTTCCTGAGGAGCACAGTGGTCCCAGGTCCTGATCTGAGCATGGTTGTCCCAGACCCCGACCTGGGCACAGTGGTCCTAGACCCTGAGCTGAGCACATTGATCCCAGACCTTGACCAGGGCACAGTGATGTCAGACCATGAGCTGAGCACAGTGATGCCAGACCCTGGCCCTAGCAGAGTGATCCCAAACCATGTGGTGAGCACAGTGATCCCAGATCCCGAGCTGAGCGCAGTGATCCCAGACCCCGAGCTGAACGCAGTGATCCCAGACCCCGAGCTGAACGCAGTGATCCCAGAACACGAGCTGAGCACGATGATCCCACACCCCGAACTGAGCACGATGATCCCAGACCCCGAGCTGAGCACAGTGATCCCAGACCCTGAGCTGAGCACATTGATCCCAAACACCGAGCTGAGCACAGTGATCCCACACCCCGAGCTGAGCACGATGATCCCAGACCCCGAGCTGAGCACAGTGATCCCAGACCCCGAGCTGAGCGCAGTGATCCCACACATTGAGCAGAGCGCAGCGATCCCAGACCCCGAGCTGAGCGCAGTGATCCCAGATGCCGAGGTGAGCGCAGTGATCCCAGACCCCGAGCTGAGCACAGTGATCCCAGACCCTTAGCTGAGCACAGTGATCCCAGACCCCGAGCTGAGCACAGTGATCCCAGACCCCGAGCTGAGCACAGTGATCCCAAAACCCGAGCTGAGCAAAGTGGTCGCAGACCCCGAGCTGAGCGCAATGATCCCAGGTCCCGAGCTGAGCGCAGTGATCCCAGAACCCGAGCTGAGCACAGTGATCCCAGAACCCGACCTGAACACTGTGATCCCAGATCCTGAGCGGAGCACAGTGATCCCAGTCCCCGAGCTGAGCCCAGTGATCCCAGACGCCGAGCTGAGCACAGTGATCCCACACCCCGAACTGAGCACGATGATCCCAGACCCCGAGCTGAGCGCAGTGATCCCAGACCCGAAGCTGAGCACAGTGATCCCAGACCATGAGCACAGCACAGTGGTCCCAGATCCCGAGCACAGCACAGTGGTCCCAGATCCCGAGCTGAGCGCAGTGATCCCAGACCCCGAGCTGAGCCCAGTGATCCCAGACCCCGAGCTGAGCCCAGTGATCCCAGACCCCGAGCTGAGCCCAGTGATCCCAGACCCCGAGCTGAGCCCAGTGATCCCAGACTCCGAGCTGAGCACAGTGAACCAAGGTCCTGAGGAGCACAGTGGTCCCAGATCCTGAGCTGAGCACAGTGGTCCAAGGTCCTGATCTGAGCATGCTTATCCCAGACCCCGAGCTGAGCACAGTGATCCCAGACGCCAAGCTGAGCACAGTGATCCCACACCCCGAACTCAGCACGATGATCCCAGACCCCGAGCTGAGCAGAGTGATCCCAGACCCCGAGCTGAGCAGAGTGATCCCAGACCCCGAGCTGAGCACATTGATCTCAGACCCCGAGCTGAGCACAGTGATCCCAGACCCCGAGCTGAGCGCAGTGATCCCAGAACCCGAGCTGAGCGCAGTGATCCCACACCCTGAGCAGAGCGCATTTATCCCAGACGCCGAGCAGAGCGCAGTGATCCCAGACCCTGAGCAGAGCACAGTGATCCCAGAACCCGAGCTGAGCGCAGTGATCCCAGACCCCGAGCTGAGCGCAGTGATCCCAGACCCCGAGCTGAACGCAGTGTACTCAGGAACCGACCTGAGCACAGTGATCCCAGATCCTGAGCTGGGCATAGTGGTCCAAGGTCCTGAGGAGCACAGTGATCGCACACCCCGAGCTGAGCACGATAATCCCAGGTCCGGAGGAGCACATTGATAACAGAGCCTGAGCTGAGCACAGTGATACCAGACCCTGAACTGAGAACTCTGAACCCAGAAACCGAACTGAGCACAGTGAAACCAGAAACCGAGCTGAGCACTGTGAACCCAGAAACCGAGCTGAGCAGAGTGATCCCAGGTCCCGAGCTGAGCACAGTGATCCCAGGTCCCGAGCTGAGCACAGTGATCCCAGGTCCCGAGCTGAGCACAGTGATTCCGGACCCTGAGCTGAGCACAGTGATCCCAGTCCCCGATCTGAACACAGAGATCCCAGTTCCTGTGGTGCACAGTGGTCCCAGGTCCTGATCTGAGCATGGTTGTACCAGACCCCGACCTGGGCACAGTGGTCCTAGACCCTGAGCTGAGCACATTGATCCCAGACCTTGACCAGGGCACAGTGATGTCAGACCCTGAGCTGAGCACAGTGATGCCAGACCTTGGCCCTAGCAGAGTGATCCCAAACCATGTGGTGAGCGCTGTGATCCCAGACCCTGAGCTGAGCACAGTGGTCCAAGATCCTGATCTGAGCATGGTTAACCCAGACCCCGAGCTGAGCACAGTGAACCCAGACGCCGAGCTGAGCACAGTGAACCCACACCCCGAACTGAGCACGATGATCTCAGACCCCGAGCTGAGCGCAGTGATCCAAGGTCCTGAGCTGAGCACAGTGATCCCAGGTCCTGAGCAGAGCACAGTGATCCCAGACGTCGTGCTGAGCACAGCGATCCCAGACCCTGAGCTGAGCACAGTGATCCCAGGTCCCGAGCTGAGCACAGTGATCCCAGACGCCGAGCTGAGCACAGTGATCCCACACCCCGAACTGAGCACGATGATCCCAGACCCCGAGCTGAGCGCAGTGATCCCAGACCCTGAGCTGAGCACAGTGATCCCAGACCCTGAGCTGAGTGCAGTGATCCCAGATCCCGAGCACAGCACAGTGGTCACTGACCCAAGCAGAGCGCAGTGATCCCAGATCCCGAGCTGAGCGCAGTGATCCCAGATCCCGAGCTGAGCGCAGTGATCCCAGACCCCGAGTGAGCACAGTGATCCCAGACCCCGAGCTGAGCACAGTGATCCCAGACACCAAGCTGAGCACAGTGATCCCAGACCCCGAGCTGAGCGCAGTGATCCCATGTCCCGAGCTGAGCGCCCTGATCCCAGACCCTGATCTGAGCGCAGTGATCCCAGACCCCAAGCTGAGCACAGTTAACTCAGGAACCGACCTGAGCACAGTGGTCTCAGATCCTGAGCTGAGCACAGTGAACCAAGGTCCTGAGGAGCACAGTGGTCCCAGATCCCGAGCTGAGCATAGTGATCCCAGACCCCGAGCTGAGCACAGTGCTCCTAGACCTCGATCTGAGCACAGTGATCCCAGACCCTGAGCTGAGCGCAGTGATCCCATGTCCCGAGCTGAGCGCAGTGATCCCATGTCCCGAGCTGAGCGCAGTGATCCCAGCCCCCGAGCTGAGCACAGTGAATTCAGGAACCGACCTGAACACAGTGATATCAGATCCTGAGCTGAGCACAGTGACCAAGGTCCTGAGGAGCACAGTGGTCCCAGATCCTGAGCTGAGCACAGTGGTCCAAGGTCCTGATCTGAGCATGGTTATCCCAGACCCCGAGCTGAGCACAGTGATCCCAGACCATGAGCACAGCACAGTGGTCCCAGATCCCGAGCACAGCACAGTGGTCCCAGATCCCGAGCTGAGCGCAGTGATCCCAGACCCCGAGCTGAGCCAGTGATCCCAGACCCCGAGCTGAGCCCAGTGATCCCAGACCCCGAGCTGAGCCCAGTGATCCCAGACCCCGAGCTGAGCCCAGTGATCCCAGACCCCGAGCTGAGCCCAGTGATCCCAGACTCCGAGCTGAGCACAGTGAACCAAGGTCCTGAGGAGCACAGTGGTCCCAGATCCTGAGCTGAGCACAGTGGTCCAAGGTCCTGATCTGAGCATGCTTATCCCAGACCCCGAGCTGAGCACAGTGATCCCAGACGTCAAGCTGAGCACAGTGATCCCACACCCCGAACTCAGCACGATGATCCCAGACCCCGAGCTGAGCAGAGTGATCCCAGACCCCGAGCTGAGCAGAGTGATCCCAGACCCCGAGCTGAGCACATTGATCTAAGACCCCGAGCTGAGCACAGTGATCCCAGACCCCGAGCTGAGCGCAGTGATCCCAGAACCCGAGCTGAGCGCAGTGATCCCACACCCTGAGCAGAGCGCATTTATCCCAGACGCCGAGCAGAGCGCAGTGATCCCAGACCCTGAGCAGAGCACAGTGATCCCAGAACCCGAGCTGAGCGCAGTGATCCCAGACCCCGAGCTGAGCGCAGTGATCCCAGACCCCGAGCTGAACGCAGTGTACTCAGGAACCGACCTGAGCACAGTGATCCCAGATCCTGAGCTGGGCATAGTGGTCCAAGGTCCTGAGGAGCACAGTGATCGCACACCCCGAGCTGAGCACGATAATCCCAGGTCCGGAGGAGCACATTGATAACAGAGCCTGAGCTGAGCACAGTGATACCAGACCCTGAACTGAGAACTCTGAACCCAGAAACCGAACTGAGCACAGTGAAACCAGAAATCGAGCTGAGCACAGTGATCCCAGGTCCCGAGCTGAGCACAGTGATCCCAGGTCCCGAGCTGAGCACAGTGATCCCAGGTCCCGAGCTGAGCACAGTGATTCCGGACCCTGAGCTGAGCACAGTGATCCCAGTCCCCGATCTGAACACAGAGATCCCAGTTCCTGTGGTGCACAGTGGTCCCAGGTCCTGATCTGAGCATGGTTGTACCAGACCCCGACCTGGGCACAGTGGTCCTAGACCCTGAGCTGAGCACATTGATCCCAGACCTTGACCAGGGCACAGTGATGTCAGACCCTGAGCTGAGCACAGTGATGCCAGACCTTGGCCCTAGCAGAGTGATCCCAAACCATGTGGTGAGCGCTGTGATCCCAGACCCTGAGCTGAGCACAGTGATCCCAGCCCCCGAGCTGAGCACAGTGATCCCACACCCCGAGCTGAGCACAGTGAACCCAGCCCCCGAGCTGAGCACAGTGATCCCAGACCCCGAGCTGAGCACAGTGATCCCAGCCCCCGAGCTGAGCACAGTGATCCCATGTCCCGAGCTGAGCGCCCTGATCCCAGACCCCGAGCTGAGCGCAGTGATCCCAGACCCCGAGCTGAGCGCAGTGATCCCAGACCCCGAGCTGAGCACAGTGATCCCAGACCCCGAGCTGAGCACAGTGATCCCAGAACCCGAGATGTGCACAGTGCTCCCAGACCCCGAGCTGAGCACAGTGCTCCCAGACCCCGAGCTGAGCACAGTGATCCCAGACCCCGAGCTGAGCGCAGTGATCCCATGTCCCGAGCTGAGCGCCCTGATCCCAGACCCTGAGCTGAGCGCAGTGATCCCAGACCCCGAGCTGAGCGCAGTGATCCCAGACCCCGAGCTGAGCGCAGTGATCCCAGACCCCGAGCTGAGCGCAGTGATCCCAGACCCCGAGCTGAGTGCAGTGATCCCAGACCCCGAGCTGAGTGCAGTGATCCCAGACCCCGAGCTGAGCGCAGTGATCCCAGACCCCGAGCTGAGCGCAGTGATCCGAGACCCCGAGCTGAGCGCAGTGATCCCAGACCCCGAGCTGAGCGCAGTGATCCCAGACCCCGAGCTGAACACAGTGTACTCAGGAACCGACCTGAGCACAGTGATCCCAGATCCTGAGCTGGGCACAGTGGTCCAAGGTCCTGAGGAGCACAGTGATCCCACACCCCGAGCTGAGCACGATGATCCCAGGTCCGGAGGAGCACATTGATAACAGACCCTGAGCTGAGCACAGTGATACCAGACCCTGAACTGAGCACTGTGAACCCAGAAACCGAACTGAGCACAGTGATCCCAAGTCCTGAGTTGAGCACAGTGATCCCAGATTCTGAGCTGAGCACAGTGATCCCAGATTCTGAGCTGAGCACAGTGATTCCGGACCCTGAGCTGAGCACAGTGATCCCAGTCCCCGATCTGAACACAGAGATCCCAGTTCCTGAGGAGCACAGTGGACCCAGGTCCTGATCTGAGCATGGTTGTCCCAGACCCCGACCTGGGCACAGTGGTCCTAGACCCTGAGCTGAGCACATTGATCCCAGACCTTGACCAGGGCACAGTGATGTCACACCCTGAGCTTTGCACAGTGATGCCAGACCCTGGCCCTAGCAGAGTGATCCCAAACCATGTGGTGAGCAGAGTGATCCCAGACCCTGAGCTGAGCAGAGTGATCCCAGACCCCGAGCTGAGCACATTGATCCCAAACACTGAGCTGAGCACATTGATCTCAGACCCCGAGCTGAGCACAGTGATCCCACAGCCTGAGCAGAGCGCAGTGATCCCAGACGCCGAGCTGAGCACTGTGATCCCAGACCCCGAGCTGAGCACAGTGATCCCAGACCCCGAGCTGAGCACAGTGATCCCAGACCCCGAGCTGAGCGCCCTGATCCCAGACCCTGAGCTGAGCGCAGTGATCCCAGACCCCGAGCTGAACACAGCGTACGCAGGAACCGACCTGAGCACAGTGATCCCAGACCCCGAGCTGAGCGCAGTGATCCCAGATCCCGAGCTGAGCGCAGTGATCCCAGACCCTGAGCTGAGCACAGTGATCCCAGACCCTGAGCAGAGCGCAGTGATCCCAGAACCCGTGCTGAGCACAGTGATCCCAGAACCCGAGCTGAGCACAGTGATCCCAGACCCTGAGCAGAGCGCAGTTATCCCAGACCCCGATATGAGCACAGTGAACTCAGGAACCGACCTGAACACAGTGATATCAGATCCTGAGCTGAGCACAGTGAACCAAGGTCCTGAGTAGCACAGTGATCCCAGAACCCGAGCTGAGCACAGTGATCCCAGATCCCGAGCTGAGCGCAGTGATCCCAGATCCCAAGCTGAGCGCAGTGAACCCAGACCCTGAGCTGAGCGCAGTTATCCCAGACCCCGAGCTGAGCACAGTGATCCCAGACGCCGAGCTGAGCACAGTGATCCCACACCCCGAACTGAGCACGATGATCCCAGACCCTGAGCTGAGCGCAGTGATCCCAGACCCTGAGCTGAGCACAGTGATCCCAGACCCTGAGCTGAGTGCAGTGATCCCAGATCCCGAGCACAGCACAGTGGTCACTGACCCAAGCAGAGCGCAGTGATCCCAGATCCCGAGCTGAGCGCAGTGATCCCAGATCCCGAGCTGAGCGCAGTGATCCCAGATCCCGAGCTGAGCGCAGTGATCCCAGGTCCTGAGCTGAGCACAGTGATCCCAGGTCCCGAGCTGAGCACAGTGATCCCAGATCCCGAGCTGAGCGCAGTGATCCCAGACCCCGAGTGAGCACAGTGATCCCAGACCCCGAGCTGAGCACAGTGATCCCAGACCCCGAGCTGAGCACAGTGATCCCAGACACCGAGCTGAGCACAGTGATCCCAGACCCCGAGCTGAGCGCAGTGATCCCATGTCCCGAGCTGAGCGCCCTGATCCCAGACCCTGATCTGAGCGCAGTGATCCCAGACCCCAAGCTGAGCACAGTGAACTCAGGAACCGACCTGAGCACAGTGGTCTCAGATCCTGAGCTGAGCACAGTGAACCAAGGTCCTGAGGAGCACAGTGGTCCCAGATCCCGAGCTGAGCATAGTGATCCCAGACCCCGAGCTGAGCACAGTGCTCCTAGACCTCGAGCTGAGCACAGTGATCCCAGACCCTGAGCTGAGCGCAGTGATCCCATGTCCCGAGCTGAGCGCAGTGATCCCATGTCCCGAGCTGAGCGCAGTGATCCCAGCCCCCGAGCTGAGCGCAGTGATCCCAGCCCCCGAGCTGAGCACAGTGATCCCAGACCCCGAGCTGAGCACAGTGAACCCAGCCCCCGAGCTGAGCACAGTGATCCCAGACCCCGAGCTGAGCACAGTGATCCCAGCCCCCGAGCTGAGCACAGTGATCCCATGTCCCGAGCTGAGCGCCCTGATCCCAGACCCCGAGCTGAGCGCAGTGATCCCAGACCCCGAGCTGAGCGCAGTGATCCCAGACCCCGAGCTGAGCACAGTGATCCCAGACCCCGAGCTGAGCACAGTGATCCCAGAACCCGAGATGTGCACAGTGCTCCCAGACCCCGAGCTGAGCACAGTGCTCCCAGACCCCGAGCTGAGCACAGTGATCCCAGACCCCGAGCTGAGCGCAGTGATCCCAGACCCCGAGCTGAGTGCAGTGATCCCAGACCCCGAGCTGAGCGCAGTGATCCCAGACCCCGAGCTGAGCGCAGTGATCCGAGACCCCGAGCTGAGCGCAGTGATCCCAGACCCCGAGCTGAGCGCAGTGATCCCAGACCCCGAGCTGAACACAGTGTACTCAGGAACCGACCTGAGCACAGTGATCCCAGATCCTGAGCTGGGCACAGTGGTCCAAGGTCCTGAGGAGCACAGTGATCCCACACCCCGAGCTGAGCACGATGATCCCAGGTCCGGAGGAGCACATTGATAACAGACCCTGAGCTGAGCACAGTGATATCAGACCCTGAACTGAGCACTGTGAACCCAGAAACCGAACTGAGCACAGTGATCCCAAGTCCTGAGTTGAGCACAGTGATCCCAGATTCTGAGCTGAGCACAGTGATCCCAGATTCTGAGCTGAGCACAGTGATTCCGGACCCTGAGCTGAGCACAGTGATCCCAGTCCCCGATCTGAACACAGAGATCCCAGTTCCTGAGGAGCACAGTGGACCCAGGTCCTGATCTGAGCATGGTTGTCCCAGACCCCGACCTGGGCACAGTGGTCCTAGACCCTGAGCTGAGCACATTGATCCCAGACCTTGACCAGGGCACAGTGATGTCACACCCTGAGCTGAGCACAGTGATGCCAGACCCTGGCCCTAGCAGAGTGATCCCAAACCATGTGGTGAGTACAGTGATCCAAGACCCCGAGCTGAGCGCAGTGATCCCAGATCCCGAGCTGAGCGCAGTGATCCCAGACCCTGAGCTGAGCGCAGTGATCCCAGACCCTGAGCAGAGCGCAGTGATCCCAGAACCCGTGCTGAGCACAGTGATCCCAGAACCCGTGCTGAGCACAGTGATCCCAGAACCCGAGCTGAGCACAGTGATCCCAGACCCTGAGCAGAGCGCAGTTATCCCAGACCCCGAGCTGAGCACAGTGAACTCAGGAACCGACCTGAACACAGTGATATCAGATCCTGAGCTGAGCACAGTGGTCCAAGTTCCTGATCTGAGCATGGTTATCCCAGACCCCCAGCTGAGCACAGTGATCCCAGATGCTGACCTGAGCACAGTGATCCCAGGTCCTGAGCTGAGCGCAGTGATCCCAGACCCTGAGCGGAGCACAGTGATCCCAGGTCCTGAGCTGAGCACAGTGATCCCAGACCATGAGCACAGTACAATGATCCCAGGTCCCGAGCTGAGCATGGTTATCCCAGACCCTGAGCTGAGCGCAGTGATCCCAGACCCTGAACTGAGCGCAGTGATCCCAGACCCTGAGCTGAGCACAGTGATCCCAGACCCTGAGCTGAGCACAGTGATACCAGGTCCCGAGCTGAGCACAGTGATCCCCGACGTCAAGCTGAGCACAGTGACCCTAGGTCCTGAGCTGAGCACAGTGATCCCAGACGTCGTGCTGAGCACAGTGATCCCAGACCCTGAGCTGAGCACATTAATCCCAGGTCCCGAGCTGAGCACAGTGATCCCCGACGTCGAGCTGAGCACGGCGATCCCAGACCCTGAGCTGAGCACAGTGATCCCAAGTCCCGAGCTGAGCAGAGTGAACCCAGATTCTGAGCTGAGCACAGTGAACCCAGAAACCGAGCTGAGCACAGTGATCCAGGACCCTGAGCTGAGCACAGAGATCCCCGTTCCTGAGGAGCACAGTGGTCCCAGGTCCTGATCTGAGCATGGTTATCCCAGACCCCGACCTGTGCAGAGTGATCCCAGACCCTGATCTGAGCACATTGATCCCAGACCTTGACCTGGGCACAGTGATGTCAGACACTGAGCTGATCACAGTGATGCCAGACCCTGGCCCTAGCATAGTGATCCCAAACCATGTGGTGAGCAGAGTGATCCCAGACCCCGAGCTGAGCAGAGTGATCCCAGACCCCGAGCTGAGCACATTGATCCCAGACCCCGAGCTGAGCACATTGATCCCAAACACTGAGCTGAGCACATTGATCTCAGACCCCGAGCTGAGCACAGTGATCCCAGACCCTGAGCTGAACGCAGTGATCCCAGAACATGAGCTGAACGCAGTGATCACAGAACATGAGCTGAGCGCAGTGATCCCAGACCCCGAGCTGAGCACAGTGATCCCAGACCCCGAGCTGAGCACAGTGATCCCAGACCCCGAGCTGAGCACAGTGATCCCAGACCCCGAGCTGAGCGCCCTGATCCCAGACCCTGAGCTGAGCGCAGTGATCCCAGACCCCGAGCTGAACACAGCGTACGCAGGAACCGACCTGAGCACAGTGATCCCAGACCCCGAGCTGAGCGCAGTGATCCCAGATCCCGAGCTGAGCGCAGTGATCCCAGACCCTGAGCTGAGCACAGTGATCCCAGACCCTGAGCAGAGCGCAGTGATCCCAGAACCCGTGCTGAGCACAGTGATCCCAGAACCCGAGCTGAGCACAGTGATCCCAGACCCTGAGCAGAGCGCAGTTATCCCAGACCCCGATATGAGCACAGTGAACTCAGGAACCGACCTGAACACAGTGATATCAGATCCTGAGCTGAGCACAGTGAACCAAGGTCCTGAGTAGCACAGTGATCCCAGAACCCGAGCTGAGCACAGTGATCCCAGATCCCGAGCTGAGCGCAGTGATCCCAGATCCCGAGCTGAGCGCAGTGAACCCAGACCCTGAGCTGAGCGCAGTTATCCCAGACCCCGAGCTGACCACAGTGATCCCAGAACCCGAGCTGAGCATAGTGATCCCAGACCCTGAGTTGAGCACAGTGATCCCAGACCCCGAGCTGAGCACAGTGATCCCAGACCCCGAGCTGAGCACAGTGATCCCAGACCCCGAGCTGAGCACAGTGATCCCAGACCCCGAGCTGAGCACAGTGATCCCAGACCCCGAGCTGAGCGCAGTGATCCCATGTCCCGAGCTGAGCGCAGTGATCCCATGTCCCGAGCTGAGCGCCCTGATCCCAGACCCTGATCTGAGCGCAGTGATCCCAGACCCCAAGCTGAGCACAGTGGTCTCAGATCCTGAGCTGAGCACAGTGAACCAAGGTCCTGAGGAGCACAGTGGTCCCAGATCCCGAGCTGAGCATAGTGATCCTAGACCCCGAGCTGAGCACAGTGCTCCCAGACCCCGAGCTGAGCGCAGTGATCCCATCTCCCGAGCTGAGCGCACTGATCCCAGACCCCGAGCTGAGCGCAGTGATCCCAGCCCCCGAGCTGAGCGCAGTGATCCCAGCCCCCGAGGTGAGCACAGTGATCCCAGACCCCGAGCTGAGCGCAGTGATCCCATGTCCCGAGCTGAGCGCAGTGATCCCATGTCCCGAGCTGAGCGCCCTGATCCCAGACCCTGATCTGAGCGCAGTGATCCCAGACCCCGAGCTGAGCACAGTGGTCTCAGATCCTGAGCTGAGCACAGTGAACCAAGGTCCTGAGGAGCACAGTGGTCCCAGATCCCGAGTTGAGCATAGTGATCCCAGACCCCGAGCTGAGCACAGTGCTCCCAGACCCCGAGCTGAGCTCAGTGATCCCGTCTCCCGAGCTGAGCGCACTGATCCCAGAACATGAGCTGAGCGCGGTGATCCCACAGCCTGAGCAGAGCGCAGTGATCCCAGACGCCGAGCTGAGCACAGTGATCCCAGACCCCGAGCTGAGCACAGTGATCCCAGCCCCCGAGCTGAGCACAGTGATCCCATGTCCCGAGCTGAGCGCCCTGATCCCAGACCCTGAGCTGAGCACATTGATCCCAGACCTTGACCAGGGCACAGTGATGTCAGACCCTGAGCTGAGCACAGTGATGCCAGACCCTGGCCCTAGCAGAGTGATCCCAAACCATGTGGTGAGCACAGTGATCCCAGACCCCGAGCTGAGCGCAGTGATCCCAGATCGCGAGCTGAGTGAGTGATCCCAGATCCTGAGCTGAGCACAGTGATCCCAGACCCTGAGCAGAGCGCAGTGATCCCAGAACCCGTGCTGAGCACAGTGATCCCAGAACCCGAGCTGATCACAGTGATCCCAGACCCCGATATGAGCACAGTGAACTCAGGAACCGACCTGAACACAGTGATATCAGATCCTGAGCTGAGCACAGTGAACCAAGGTCCTGAGTAGCACAGTGGTCCCAGATCCTGAGCTGAGCACAGTGGTCCAAGGTCCTGATCTGAGCATGGTTATCCCAGACCCCGAGCTGAGCACAGTGATCCCAGATGCTGACCTGAGCACAGTGATCCCAGGTCCTGAGCTGAGCGCAGTGATCCCAGACCATGAGCACAGCACAGTGATCCCAGGTCCCGAGCTGAGCATGGTTATCCCAGACCCTGAGCTGAGCGCAGTGATCCCAGACCCTGAGCTGAGCGCAGTGATCCCAGACCCTGAGCTGAGCACAGTGATACCAGGTCCTGACCTGAGCACAGTGATCCCAGACGTCTAAGCTGAGCACAGTGATCCCAGACCCTGAGCTGAGCACAGTGATCCCAGGTCCCGAGCTGAGCACAGTGATCCCCGACGTCGAGCTGAGCACAGCGATCCCAGACCCGGAGCTGAGCACAGTGATCCCAGGTCCTGAGCTGAGCACAGCGATCCCAGACCCTGAGCTGAGCACAGTGATCCCAGACCCTGAGCTGAGCACAGTGATCCCAGGTCCCGAGCTGAGCACAGTGATCCCCGACGTCGAGCTGAGCAGAGTGATCCTAGGTCCCGAGCTGAGCACAGTGATCCCAGGTCCCGAGCTGAGCACAGTGATCCCAGGTCCCGAGCTGAGCACAGTGATCCCACACCCCGAGCTGAGCACAGTGAACCCAGATTCTGAGCTGAGCACAGTGAACCCAGAAACCGAGCTGAGAACAGTGATCCCGGACCCTGAGCTGAGCACAGAGATCCCCGTTCCTGAGGAGCACAGTGGTCCCAGGTCCTGATCTGAGCATGGTTATCCCAGACCCCGATCTGAGCAGAGTGATCCCAGACCCTGAGCTGAGCACATTGATCCCAGACCTTGACCTGGGCACAGTGATGTCAGACACTGAGCTGAGCACAGTGATGCCAGACCCTGGCCCTAGCATAGTGATCCCAAACCATGTGGTGAGCACAGTGATCCCAGACCCCAAGCTGAGCAGAGTGATCCCAGACCCCGAGCTGAGCAGAGTGATCCCAGACCCCGAGCTGAGCAGAGTGATCCCAGACCCCGAGCTGAGCACATTGATCCCAAACACTGAGCTGAGCACATTGATCCCAGACGCCGAGCTGAGCACAGTGATCCCAGCCCCCGAGCTGAGCACAGTGATCCCATGTCCCGAGCTGAGCACCCTGATCCCTGACCCTGAGCTGAGCGCAGTGATCCCAGACCCCGAGCAGAGCGCAGTTATCCCAGACCCTGAGCAGAGCGCAGTGATCCCAGACCCCGAGCTGAGCGCAGTGATCCCAGACCCCGAGCTGAGCGCAGTGATCCCAGACCCCGAGCTGAACACAGTGTACTCAGGAACCGACCTGAGCACAGTGATCCCAGATCCTGAGCTGGGCACAGTGGTCCAAGGTCCTGAGGAGCACAGTGATCCCACACCCCGAGCTGAGCACGATGATCCCAGGTCCGGAGGAGCACATTGATAACAGACCCAGAGCTGAGCACAGTGATACCAGACCCTGAACTGAGCACTGTGAACCCAGAAACCGAACTGAGCACAGTGAACCCAGAAACCGAGCTGAGCACAGTGATCCCAGGTCCCGAGTTGAGCACAGTGATCCCAGGTCCCGAGCTGAGCACATTGATCCCAGGTTCTGAGCTGAGCACAGTGATTCCGGACCCTGAGCTGAGCACAGTGATCCCAGTCCCCGAGCTGAACACAGAGATCCCAGTTCCTGAGGAGCACAGTGGTCCCAGATCCGGATCTGAGCATGGTTGTCCCAGACCCCGACCTGGGCACAGTGGTCCTAGACCCTGAGCTGAGCACATTGATCCCAGACCTTGACCAGGGCACAGTGATGTCAGACCCTGAGCTGAGCACAGTGATGCCAGACCCTGGCCCTAGCAGAGTGATCCCAAACCATGTGGTGAGCACAGTGATCCCAGACCCCGAGCTGAGCGCAGTGATCCCAGATCCCGAGCTGAGCGCAGTGATCCCAGACCCTGAGCTGAGCACAGTGATCCCAGACACTGAGCAGAGCGCAGTGATCCCAGAACCCGTGCTGAGCACAGTGATCCCAGAACCCGAGCTGAGCACAGTGATCCCAGATCCCGAGCTCAGCGCAGTTATCCCAGACCCCGAGCTGAGCACAGTGATCCCATAACCCGAGCTGAGCATAGTGATCCCAGACCCTGAGCTGAGCACAGTGATCCCAGACCCCGAGCTGAGCACAGTGATCCCAGACCCCGAGCTGAGCGCAGTGATCCCATGTCCCGAGCTGAGCGCCCTGATCCCAGACCCTGATCTGAGCGCAGTGATCCCAGAACCCAAGCTGAGCACAGTGGTCTCAGATCCTGAGCTGAGCACAGTGAACCAAGGTCCTGAGGAGCACAGTGGTCCCAGACCCCGAGCTGAGCACAGTGGTCCCAGACCCCGCACTGAGCGCAGTGATCCCATCTCCCGAGCTGAGCGCACTGATCCCAGACCCCGAGCTGAGAGCAGTGATCCCAGCCCCCGAGCTGAGCGCAGTGATCCCAGCCCCCGAGCTGAGCGCAGTGATCCCAGCCGCCGAGCTGAGCGCAGTGATCCCAGCCCCCGAGCTGAGCGCAGTGATCCCAGTCCCCGAGCTGAGCGCAGTGATCCCAGCCCCCGAGCTGAGCGCAGTGATCCCAGACCCCGAGCAGAGCGCAGTTATCCCAGACCCTGAGCAGAGCGCAGTGATCCCAGACCCCGAGCTGAGCAGAGTGATCCCAGACCCCGAGCTGAGCAGAGTGATCCCAGATCCCGAGCTGAGCACATTGATCCCAGACCCCGAGCTGAGCGCAGTGATCCCAAACACTGAGCTGAGCACATTGACCTCAGACACCGAGCTGAGCACAGTGATCCCAGACCCTGAGCTGAACGCAGTGATCCCAGAACATGAGCTGAGCACAGTGATCCCAGCCCCCGAGCTGAGCACAGTGATCCCATGTCCCGAGCTGAGCGCCCTGATCCCAGACCCTGAGCTGAGCGCAGTGATCCCAGACCCCGAGCTGAACACAGCGTACTCAGGAACCGACCTGAGCACAGTGATCCCAGACCCCGAGCTGCGCGCAGTGATCCCAGATCCCGAGCTGAGCGCAGTGATCCCAGACCCTGAGCTGAGCACAGTGATCCCAGACCCTGAGCAGAGCGCAGTGATCCCAGAACCCGTGCTGAGCACAGTGATCCCAGAACCCGAGCTGAGCACAGTGATCCCAGAACCCGAGCTGAGCAAAGTGATCCCAGACCCCAAGCTGAGCACAGTGAACTCAGGAACCGACCTGAACACAGTGATATCAGATCCTGAGCTGAGCACAGTGAACCAAGGTCCTGAGTAGCACAGTGGTCCCAGATCCTGAGCTGAGCACAGTGGTCCAAGGTCCTGATCTGAGCATGGTTATCCCAGACCCCGAGCTGAGCACAGTGATCCCAGATGCTGACCTGAGCACAGTGATCCCAGGTCCTGAGCTGAGCGCAGTGATCCCAGACCCTGAGCTGAGCACAGTGATCCCAGGTCCTGAGCTGAGCGCAGTGATCCCAGACCATGAGCACAGCACAGTGATCCCAGGTCCCGAGCTGAGCATGGTTATCCCAGACCCTGAGCTGAGCGCAGTGATCCCAGACACTGAGCTGAGCGCAGTGATCCCAGACCCTGAGCTGAGCACAGTGATACCAGTTCCTGAGCTGAGCACAGTGATCCCAAGTCCCGAGCTGAGCACAGTGATCCCACACCCCGAGCTGAGCACAGTGAACCCAGATTCTGAGCTGAGCACAGTGAACCCAGAAACCGAGCTGAGCACAGTGATCCCGGACCCTGAGCTGAGCACAGAGATCCCCGTTCCTGAGGAGCACAGTGGTCCCAGGTCCTGATCTGAGCATGGTTATCCCAGACCCCGATCTGAGCAGAGTGATCCCAGACCCTGAGCTGAGCACATTGATCCCAGACCTTGACCTGGGCACAGTGATGTCAGACACTGAGCTGAGCACAGTGATGCCAGACCCTGGCCCTAGCATAGTGATCCCAAACCATGTGGTGAGCAGAGTGATCCCAGACCCCGAGCTGAGCAGAGTGATCCCAGACCCCGAGCTGAGCAGAGTGATCCCAGACCCCGAGCTGAGCAGAGTGATCCCAAACACTGAGCTGAGCACATTGATCCCAGACGCCGAGCTGAGCGCAGTGATCCCAGACCCCGAGCTGAGCGCAGTGATCCCATGTCCCGAGCTGAGCACCCTGATCCCTGACCCTGAGCTGAGCGCAGTGATCCCAGATCCCGAGCTGAGCGCAGTGATCCCAGACCCCGAGCAGAGCGCAGTGATCCCAGACCCCGAGCTGAGCGCAGTGATCCCAGACCCCGAGCTGAGCGCAGTGATCCCAGACCCCGAGCTGAACACAGTGTACTCAGGAACCGACCTGAGCACAGTGATCCCAGATACTGAGCTGGGCACAGTGGTCCAAGGTCCTGAGGAGCACAGTGATACCAGACCCTGAACTGAGCACTGTGAACCCAGAAACCGAACTGAGCACAGTGATCCCAGGTCCCGAGCTGAGCACATTGATCCCAGATTCTGAGCTGAGCACAGTGATTCCGGACCCTGAGCTGAGCACAGTGATCCCAGTCCCCGATCTGAACACAGAGATCCCAGTTCCTGAGGAGCACAGTGGTCCCAGGTCCTGATCTGAGCATGGTTGTCCCAGACCCCGACCTGGGCACAGTGGTCCTAGACCCTGAGCTGAGCACATTGATCCCAGACCTTGACCAGGGCACAGTGATGTCAGACCCGGAGCTGAGCACAGTGATGCCAGACCCTGGCCCTAGCAGAGTGATCCCAAACCATGTGGTGAGCACAGTGATCCCAGACCCCGAGCTGAGCGCAGTGATCCCAGATCCCGAGCTGAGCGCAGTGATCCCAGACCCTGAGCTGAGCACAGTATTCATAGACCCTGAGCAGAGCGCAGTGATCCCAGAACCCGTGCTGAGCACAGTGATCCCAGAACCCGAGCTGAGCATAGTGATCCCAGATCCCGAGCTGAGCGCAGTGATCCCAGATCCCGAGCTGAGCGCAGTGAACCCAGATCCTGAGCTGAGCGCAGTTATCGCAGACCCCGAGCTGAGCACAGTGATCCCAGAACCCGAGCTGAGCGCAGTGATCCCAGACACCGAGCTGAGCGCCCTGATCCCAGACCCTGATCTGAGCGCAGTGATCCCAGACCATGAGCACAGCACAGTGATCCCAGGTCCCGAGCTGAGCATGGTTATCCCAGACCCTGAGCTGAGCGCAGTGATCCCAGACCCTGAGCTGAGCGCAGTGATCCCAGACCCTGAGCTGTGCACAGTGATACCAGTTCCTGAGCTGAGCACAGTGATCCCAAGTCCCGAGCTGAGCACAGTGATCCCAGACCCCGAGCTGAGCACAGTGAACCCAGATTCTGAGCTGAGCACAGTGAACCCAGAAACCGAGCTGAGCACAGTGATCCCGGACCCTGAGCTGAGCACAGAGATCCCCGTTCCTGAGGAGCACAGTGGTCCCAGGTCCTGATCTGAGCATGGTTATCCCAGACCCCGATCTGAGCAGAGTGATCCCAGACCCTGAGCTGAGCACATTGATCCCAGACCTTGACCTGGGCACAGTGATGTCAGACACTGAGCTGAGCACAGTGATGCCAGACCCTGGCCCTAGCATAGTGATCCCAAACCATGTGGTGAGCAGAGTGATCCCAGACCCCGAGCTGAGCAGAGTGATCCCAGACCCCGAGCTGAGCAGAGTGATCCCAGACCCCGAGCTGAGCACATTGATCCCAAACACTGAGCTGAGCACATTGATCCCAGACGCAGAGCTGAGCGCAGTGATCCCAGACCCCGAGCTGAGCGCAGTGATCCCATGTCCCGAGCTGAGCACCCTGATCCCTGACCCTGAGCTGAGCGCAGTGATCCCAGATCCCGAGCTGAGCGCAGTGATCCCAGACCCCGAGCAGAGCGCAGTGATCCCAGACCCCGAGCTGAGCGCAGTGATCCCAGACCCCGAGCTGAACACAGTGTACTCAGGAACCGACCTGAGCACAGTGATCCCAGATACTGAGCTGGGCACAGTGGTCCAAGGTCCTGAGGAGCACAGTGATACCAGACCCTGAACTGAGCACTGTGAACCCAGAAACCGAACTGAGCACAGTGAACCCAGATCCCGAGTTGAGCACAGTGATCCCAGGTCCCGAGCTGAGCACATTGATCCCAGATTCTGAGCTGAGCACAGTGATTCCGGACCCTGAGCTGAGCACAGTGATCCCAGTCCCCGATCTGAACACAGAGATCCCAGTTCCTGAGGAGCACAGTGGTCCCAGGTCCTGATCTGAGCATGGTTGTCCCAGACCCCGACCTGGGCACAGTGGTCCTAGACCCTGAGCTGAGCACATTGATCCCAGACCTTGACCAGGGCACAGTGATGTCAGACCCGGAGCTGAGCACAGTGATGCCAGACCCTGGCCCTAGCAGAGTGATCCCAAACCATGTGGTGAGCACAGTGATCCCAGACCCCGAGCTGAGCGCAGTGATCCCAGATCCCGAGCTGAGCGCAGTGATCCCAGACCCTGAGCTGAGCACAGTGATCATAGACCCTGAGCAGAGCGCAGTGATCCCAGAACCCGTGCTGAGCACAGTGATCCCAGAACCCGAGCTGAGCACAGTGATCCCAGATCCCGAGCTGAGCGCAGTGATCCCAGATCCCGAGCTGAGCGCAGTGAACCCAGATCCTGAGCTGAGCGCAGTTATCGCAGACCCCGAGCTGAGCACAGTGATCCCAGAACCCGAGCTGAGCGCAGTGATCCCAGACCCCGAGCTGAGCGCAGTGATCCCAGACCATGAGCACAGCACAGTGATCCCAGGTCCCGAGCTGAGCATGGTTATCCCAGACCCTGAGCTGAGCGCAGTGATCCCAGACCCTGAGCTGAGCGCAGTGATCCCAGACCCTGAGCTGAGCACAGTGATACCAGTTCCTGAGCTGAGCACAGTGATCCCAAGTCCCGAGCTGAGCACAGTGATCCCAGACCCCGAGCTGAGCACAGTGAACCCAGATTCTGAGCTGAGCACAGTGAACCCAGAAACCGAGCTGAGCACAGTGATCCCGGACCCTGAGCTGAGCACAGAGATCCCCGTTCCTGAGGAGCACAGTGGTCCCAGGTCCTGATCTGAGCATGGTTATCCCAGACCCCGATCTGAGCAGAGTGATCCCAGACCCTGAGCTGAGCACATTGATCCCAGACCTTGACCTGGGCACAGTGATGTCAGACACTGAGCTGAGCACAGTGATGCCAGACCCTGGCCCTAGCATAGTGATCCCAAACCATGTGGTGAGCAGAGTGATCCCAGACCCCGAGCTGAGCAGAGTGATCCCAGACCCCGAGCTGAGCAGAGTGATCCCAGACCCCGAGCTGAGCACATTGATCCCAAACACTGAGCTGAGCACATTGATCCCAGACGCCGAGCTGAGCGCAGTGATCCCAGACCCCGAGCTGAGCGCAGTGATCCCAGACCCCGAGCTGAGCGCAGTGATCCCAGACCCCGAGCTGAGCACCCTGATCCCTGACCCTGAGCTGAGCGCAGTGATCCCAGATCCCGAGCTGAGCGCAGTGATCCCAGAGCCCGAGCAGAGCGCAGTGATCCCAGACCCCGAGCTGAGCGCAGTGATCCCAGACCCCGAGCTGAGCGCAGTGATCCCAGACCCCGAGCTGAACACAGTGTACTCAGGAACCGACCTGAGCACAGTGATCCCAGATCCTGAGCTGGGCACAGTGGTCCAAGGTCCTGAGGAGCACAGTGATACCAGACCCTGAACTGAGCACTGTGAACCCAGAAACCGAACTGAGCACAGTGATCCCAGGTCCTGAGCTGAGCACATTGATCCCAGATTCTGAGCTGAGCACAGTGATTCCGGACCCTGAGCTGAGCACAGTGATCCCAGTCCCCGATCTGAACACAGAGATCCCAGTTCCTGAGGAGCACAGTGGTCCCAGGTCCTGATCTGAGCATGGTTGTCCCAGACCCCGACCTGGGCACAGTGGTCCTAGACCCTGAGCTGAGCACATTGATCCCAGACCTTGACCAGGGCACAGTGATGACAGACCCGGAGCTGAGCACAGTGATGCCAGACCCTGGCCCTAGCAGAGTGATCCCAAACCATGTGGTGAGCACAGTGATCCCAGACCCCGAGCTGAGCGCAGTGATCCCAGATCCCGAGCTGAGCGCAGTGATCCCAGACCCTGAGCTGAGCACAGTGATCATAGACCCTGAGCAGAGCGCAGTGATCCCAGAACCCGTGCTGAGCACAGTGATCCCAGAACCCGAGCTGAGCACAGTGATCCCAGATCCCGAGCTGAGCGCAGTGATCCCAGATCCCGAGCTGAGCGCAGTGAACCCAGATCCTGAGCTGAGCGCAGTTATCGCAGACCCCGAGCTGAGCACAGTGATCCCAGAACCCGAGCTGAGCGCAGTGATCCCAGACCCTGAGCTGAGCGCAGTGATCCCAGACCATGAGCACAGCACAGTGATCCCAGGTCCCGAGCTGAGCATGGTTATCCCAGACCCTGAGCTGAGCGCAGTGATCCCAGACCCTGAGCTGAGCGCAGTGATCCCAGACCCTGAGCTGAGCACAGTGATACCAGTTCCTGAGCTGAGCACAGTGATCCCAAGTCCCGAGCTGAGCACAGTGATCCCAGACCCCGAGCTGAGCACAGTGAACCCAGATTCTGAGCTGAGCACAGTGAACCCAGAAACCGAGCTGAGCACAGTGATCCCGGACCCTGAGCTGAGCACAGAGATCCCCGTTCCTGAGGAGCACAGTGGTCCCAGGTCCTGATCTGAGCATGGTTATCCCAGACCCCGATCTGAGCAGAGTGATCCCAGACCCTGAGCTGAGCACATTGATCCCAGACCTTGACCTGGGCACAGTGATGTCAGACACTGAGCTGAGCACAGTGATGCCAGACCCTGGCCCTAGCATAGTGATCCCAAACCATGTGGTGAGCAGAGTGATCCCAGACCCCGAGCTGAGCAGAGTGATCCCAGACCCCGAGCTGAGCAGAGTGATCCCAGACCCCGAGCTGAGCACATTGATCCCAAACACTGAGCTGAGCACATTGATCCCAGACGCCGAGCTGAGCGCAGTGATCCCAGACCCCGAGCTGAGCGCAGTGATCCCAGACCCCGAGCTGAGCGCAGTGATCCCAGACCCCGGGCTGAGCACCCTGATCCCTGACCCTGAGCTGAGCGCAGTGATCCCAGATCCCGAGCTGAGCGCAGTGATCCCAGACCCCGAGCAGAGCGCAGTGATCCCAGACCCCGAGCTGAGCGCAGTGATCCCAGACCCCGAGCTGAGCGCAGTGATCCCAGACCCCGAGCTGAACACAGTGTACTCAGGAACCGACCTGAGCACAGTGATCCCAGATCCTGAGCTGGGCACAGTGGTCCAAGGTCCTGAGGAGCACAGTGATACCAGACCCTGAACTGAGCACTGTGAACCCAGAAACCGAACTGAGCACAGTGATCCCAGGTCCCGAGTTGAGCACAGTGATCCCAGGTCCCGAGCTGAGCACATTGATCCCAGATTCTGAGCTGAGCACAGTGATTCCGGACCCTGAGCTGAGCACAGTGATCCCAGTCCCCGATCTGAACACAGAGATCCCAGTTCCTGAGGAGCACAGTGGTCCCAGGTCCTGATCTGAGCATGGTTGTCCCAGACCCCGAGCTGAGCAGAGTGATCCCAGACCCTGAGCTGAGCGCAGTGATCCCAGACCCCGAGCTGAGCGCAGTGATCCCAGACCCCGAGCTGAGCGCAGTGATCCCAGACCCCGAGCTGAGCGCAGTGATCCCAGACCCCGAGCTGAGCGCAGTGATCCCAGACCCCGAGCTGAGCGCAGTGATCCCATGTCCCGAGCTGAGCGCCCTGATCCCAGACCCTGAGCTGAGCACAGTGATCCCAGACCCCGAGCTGAGCACAGTGATCCCATCTCCCGAGCTGAGCACAGTGATCCCAGACCCCGAGCTGAGCGCAGTGATCCCAGACCCCGAGCTGAGCACAGTGATCCCAGACCCCGAGCTGAGCGCAGTGATCCCATCTCCCGAGCTGAGCACAGTGATCCCAGACCCCGAGCTGAGCACAGTGAACCAAGGTCCTGAGGAGCACAGTGGTCCCAGATCCCGAGCTGCGCACACTGATCCCAGACCCCGAGCTGAGCACAGTGCTCCAGACCATGAGCACAGCACAGTGATCCCAGGTCCCGAGCTGAGCATGGTTATCCCAGACCCTGAGCTGAGCGCAGTGATCCCAGACCCTGAGCTGAGCGCAGTGATCCCAGACCCTGAGCTGAGCACAGTGATACCAGTTCCTGAGCTGAGCACAGTGATCCCAAGTCCCGAGCTGAGCACAGTGATCCCAGACCCCGAGCTGAGCACAGTGAACCCAGATTCTGAGCTGAGCACAGTGAACCCAGAAACCGAGCTGAGCACAGTGATCCCGGACCCTGAGCTGAGCACAGAGATCCCAGACCTTGACCTGGGCACAGTGATGTCAGACACTGAGCTGAGCACAGTGATGCCAGACCCTGGCCCTAGCATAGTGATCCCAAACCATGTGGTGAGCAGAGTGATCCCAGACCCCGAGCTGAGCAGAGTGATCCCAGACCCCGAGCTGAGCAGAGTGATCCCAGACCCCGAGCTGAGCACATTGATCCCAGACCCCGAGCTGAGCACATTGATCCCAAACACTGAGCTGAGCACATTGATCCCAGACGCCGAGCTGAGCGCAGTGATCCCAGGCCCCGAGCTGAGCACCCTGATCCCTGACCCTGAGCTGAGCGCAGTGATCCCAGATCCCGAGCTGAGCGCAGTGATCCCAGACCCCGAGCAGAGCGCAGTGATCCCAGACCCCGAGCTGAGCGCAGTGATCCCAGACCCCGAGCTGAGCGCAGTGATCCCAGACCCCGAGCTGAACACAGTGTACTCAGGAACCGACCTGAGCACAGTGATCCCAGATCCTGAGCTGGGCACAGTGGTCCAAGGTCCTGAGGAGCACAGTGATCCCAGACCCTGAGCTGAGCGCAGTGATCCCAGATCCCGAGCTGAGCGCAGTGATCCCAGACCCTGAGCTGAGCACAGTGATCCCAGACCCTGAGCAGAGCGCAGTGATCCCAGAACCCGAGCTGAGCACAGTGATCCCAGAACCCGAGCTGAGCACAGTGATCCCAGACCCTGGGCAGAGCGCAATTATCCCAGACCCCGAGCTGAGCACAGTGAACTCAGGAACCGACCTGAACACAGTGATATCAGATCCTGAGCTGAGCACAGTGAATCAAGGTCCTGAGGAGCACAGTGGTCCCAGACCCCGAGCTGAGCACAGTGATCCCAGATGCTGAGCTGAGCACAGTGATCCCAGGTCCTGAGCTGAGCACAGTGATTCCGGACCCTGAGCTGAGCACAGTGATCCCAGTCCCCGATCTGAACACAGAGATCCCAGTTCCTGAGGAGCACAGTGGTCCCAGGTCCTGATCTGAGCATGGTTGTCCCAGACCCCGAGCTGAGCAGAGTGATCCCAGACCCTGAGCTGAGCGCAGTGATCCCAGACCCCGAGCTGAGCGCAGTGATCCCAGACCCCGAGCTGAGCGCCCTGATCCCAGACCCCGAGCTGAGCGCAGTGATCCCAGACCCCGAGCTGAGCGCAGTGATCCCAGACCCCGAGCTGAGCACAGTGATCCCATCTCCCGAGCTGAGCACAGTGATCCCAGACCCCGAGCTGAGCACAGTGATCCCAGACCCCGAGCTGAGCGCAGTGATCCCAGACCCCGAGCTGAGCACAGTGATCCCAGCCCCCGAGCTGAGCGCAGTGATCCCAGACCCCGAGCTGAGCACAGTGATCCCAGACCCCGAGCTGAGCACAGTGATCCCATGTCCCGAGCTGATCGCCATGATCCCAGACCCTGAGCTAAGCGCAGTGATCCCAGACTCTGAGCTAAGCGCAGTGATCCCAGACCCTGAGCTGAGCACAGTGGTCCCAGGTCCCGAGCTGAGCACAGTGATCCCAGACCCCGATGATCCCAAGTCCCAAGCTGAGCACACTGAACCCAGTCCCCGATCTGAACACAGAGATCCCCGTTCCTGAGGAGCACAGTGGTCCCAGGTCCTGATCTGAGCACAGTGATCCCAGACCCTGAGCTGAGCACATTGATCCCAGACCTTGACCTGGGCACAGTGACGTCAGACACTGAGCTGATCACAGTGATGCCAGAGCCTGGCCCTAGCATAGTGATCCCAAACCATGTGGTGAGCACAGTGATCCCAGACCCTAAGCTGAGCACAGTGATCCCAGACCCCGAGCTGAGCGCAGTGATCCCAGACACCGAGCAGAGCGCAGTGATCCCAGACCACGAGCAGAGCGCAGTGATCCCAGACCCCGAGCAGAGCGCAGTGATCCCAGACCACGAGCAGAGCACAGTGAACTCAGGAACAGACCTGAGCACAGTGATCCCAGATCCTGAGCTGAGCACAGTGAACCAAGGTCCTGAGGAGCACAGAGGTATTAGATACTGAGCTGAGCACACTGGTCCAAGGTCCTGACCTGAGCATGGTTATGCCAGACCCTGAGCTGAGCACAGTGATCCCAGATCCTGAGCTGAGCGCAGTGATCCCAGACCCTGAGCAGAGTGCAGTTATCCCAGACCCCGAGCTGAGCGCAGTTATCCCAGACCCCGAGCTGAGCGCAGTTATCCCAGACCCCGAGCTGAGCACAGTTATCCCAGAGCCCGAGCTGAGCACAGTTATCCCACAGCCCGAGCTGAGCACAGTGATACCAGACACCGAGCTGAGCGCAGTTATCCCAGAGCCCGAGCTGAGCACAGTGATCCCAGACCCCGAGCTGAGCAGAGTGATCGCAGACCCCGAGCTGAGCACAGTGATCCCAGACCCCGAGCTGAGCAGAGTGATTACAGACCCCGAGCTGAGCACAGTGATCCCAGCCCCTGAGCTGAGCGCAGTGATCCCATGTCCCGAGCTGAGCACAGTGATCCCAATTCCTGAGCTGAGCACAGTGATCCCAGACCCTGAGCAGAGCGCAGTTATCCCAGACCCCGAGCTGAGCACAGTGAATTCAGGAACCGACCTGAACACAGTGATATCAGATCCTGAGCTGAGCACAGTGACCAAGGTCCTGAGGAGCACAGTGGTCCCAGATCCTGAGCTGAGCACAGTGGTCCAAGGTCCTGATCTGAGCATGGTTATCCCAGACCCCGAGCTGAGCACAGTGATCCCAGATGCTGACCTGAGCACAGTGATCCCAGGTCCTGAGCTGAGCATGGTTATCCCAGACCCCGATCTGAGCAGAGTGATCCCAGACCCTGAGCTGAGCACATTGATCCCAGACCTTGACCTGGGCACAGTGACGTCAGACACTGAGCTGATCACAGTGATGCCAGAGCCTGGCCCTAGCATAGTGATCCCAAACCATGTGGTGAGCACAGTGATCCCAGACCCTAAGCTGAGCACAGTGATCCCAGACCCCGAGCTGAGCGCAGTGATCCCAGACACCGAGCAGAGCGCAGTGATCCCAGACCACGAGCAGAGCACAGTGAACTCAGGAACAGACCTGAGCACAGTGATCCCAGATCCTGAGCTGAGCACAGTGAACCAAGGTCCTGAGGAGCACAGAGGTATTAGATACTGAGCTGAGCACACTGGTCCAAGGTCCTGACCTGAGCATGGTTATGCCAGACCCCGAGCTGAGCACAGAGATCCCAGATCCTGAGCTGAGCGCAGTGATCCCAGACCCTGAGCAGAGTGCAGTTATCCCAGACCCCGAGCTGAGCGCAGTTATCCCAGACCCCGAGCTGAGCACAGTTATCCCAGAGCCCGAGCTGAGCACAGTTATCCCACAGCCCGAGCTGAGCACAGTGATACCAGACACCGAGCTGAGCGCAGTTATCCCAGAGCCCGAGCTGAGCACAGTGATCCCAGACCCCGAGCTGAGCAGAGTGATCGCAGACCCCGAGCTGAGCACAGTGATCCCAGACCCCGAGCTGAGCAGAGTGATCGCAGACCCCGAGCTGAGCACAGTGATCCCAGACCCCGAGCTGAGCAGAGTGATCCCATGTCCCGAGCTGAGCACAGTGATCCCAATTCCTGAGCTGAGCACAGTGATCCCAGACCCTGAGCAGAGCGCAGTTATCCCAGACCCCGAGCTGAGCACAGTGAATTCAGGAACCGACCTGAACACAGTGATATCAGATCCTGAGCTGAGCACAGTGACCAAGGTCCTGAGGAGCACAGTGGTCCCAGATCCTGAGCTGAGCACAGTGGTCCAAGGTCCTGATCTGAGCATGGTTATCCCAGACCCCGAGCTGAGCACAGTGATCCCAGACCATGAGCACAGCACAGTGATCCCAGGTCCCGAGCTGAGCATGGTTATCCCAGACCCTGAGCTGAGCGCAGTGATCCCAGACCCTGAGCTGAGTGCAGTGATCCCAGACCCTGAGCTGAGCGCAGTGAACCCAGACCCTGAGCTGAGCGCAGTGATCCCAGACCCTGAGCTGAGCACAGTGATCCCAGGTCCCGAGCTGAGCACAGTGATCCCCGACGTCAAGCTGAGCACAGCGATCCCAGACCCTGAGCTGAGCACAGTGATCCCAGGTCCTGAGCTGAGCACAGTGATACCAGACCCCGAGCTGAGCACATTGATCCCAAACACTGAGCTGAGAACATTGATCTCAGACCCCGAGCTGAGCACAGTGATCCCAGGTCCTGAGCTGAGCACAGTGATCCCAGACCATGAGCACAGCCCAGTGATCCCAGGTCCCGAGCTGAGCATGGTTATCCCAGACCCTGAGCTGAGCGCAGTGATCCCAGACCCTGAGCAGAGCGCAGTGATCCCAGACCCTGAGCTGAGCGCAGTGATCCCAGACCCTGAGCTGAGCGCAGTGATCCCAGACCCTGAGCTGAGCACAGTGATCCCAGGTCCTGAGCTGAGCACAGTGATCCCAGATTCTGAGCTGAGCACAGTGATTCCGGACCCTGAGCTGAGCACAGTGATCCCAGTCCCCGATCTGAACACAGAGATCCCAGTTCCTGAGGAGCACAGTGGTCCCAGGTCCTGATCTGAGCATGGTTGTCCCAGACCCCGACCTGGGCACAGTGGTCCTAGACCCTGAGCTGAGCACATTGATCCCAGACCTTGACCAGGGCACAGTGATGTCAGACCCTGAGCTGAGCACAGTGATGCCAGACCCTGGCCCTAGCAGAGTGATCCCAAAACATGTGGTGAGCACAGTGATCCCAGACCCCGAGCTGAGCGCAGTGATCCCAGATCCCGAGCTGAGCGCAGTGATCCCAGACCCTGAGCTGAGCACAGTGATCCCAGACCCTGAGCAGAGCGCAGTGATCCCAGACCCTGAGCAGAGCACAGTGATCCCAGAACCTGTGCTGAGCACAGTGATCCCAGAACCCGAGCTGAACACAGTGATCCCAGAACCCGAGCTGAGCACAGTGATCGCAGACCCTGAGCAGAGCGCAGTTATCCCAGACCCCGAGCTGAGCACAGTGAACTCAGGAACCGACCTGAACACAGTGATATCAGATCCTGAGCTGAGCACAGTGAACCAAGGTCCTGAGGAGCACAGTGGTCCCAGATCCTGAGCTGAGCGCAGTGATCCCAGACCCCGAGCTGAGCACAGTGATCCCAGATGCTGAGCTGAGCACAGTGATCCCAGGTCCTGAGCTGAGCGCAGTGATCCCAGACCCTGAGCTGAGCGCAGTGATCCCAGACCCTGAGCTGAGCGCAGTGATCCCAGACCCTGAGCTGAGCGCAGTGATCCCAGACCCTGAGCTGAGCACAGCGATCCCAGACCCTGAGCTGAGCACAGTGATCCCAGACGTCGTGCTGAGCACAGTGATCCCAGACCCTGAGCTGAGCACAGTGATCCCAGGTCCCGGGCTGAGCACAGTGATCCCCGACGTCGAGCTGAGCACAGCGATTCCAGACCCTGAGCTGAGCACAGTGATCCCAGACCCCGAGCTGAGCACGATGATCCCAAGTCCCGAGCTGAGCACAGTGAACCCAGACCCTGAGATGAGCACAGTGATCCCAGACCCTGAGCTGAGCGCAGTGATCCCAGACCCTGAGCTGAGCACAGTGATCCCAGACCCCAGGCTGAGCGCAGTGATCCCAGACGCCGAGCTGAGCGCAGTGATCCCACACCCCGAGCTGAGCACGATGATCCCAGGTCCGGAGGAGCACATTGATAACAGACCCTGAGCTGAGCACAGTGATACCAGACCCTGAACTGAGCACTCTGAACCCAGAAACCGAACTGAGCACAGTGAAATCAGGTCCCGAGCTGAGCACAGTGATCCCAGACGTCGAGCTGAGCGCAGTGATCCCAGACCCCGAGCTGAGCACAGTGATCCCAGACCCCGAGCTGAGCGCAGTGATCCCAGACCCCGAGCTGAGCGCAGTGATCGCAGACCCCGAGCTGAGCGCAGTGATCGCAGACCCCGAGCTGAGCGCAGTGGTCCCAGACCCTGAGCAGAGCACAGTGATCCCAGACCCTGAGCTGAGCGCAGTAATCCCAGACCCTGAGCAGAGCACAGTGGTCCCAGACCCTGAGATGAGCGCAGTGGTCCCAGACCCTGAGATGAGCGCAGTGATCCCAGACCCCGAGCTGAGCGCAGTGATCCCAGACCCCGAGCTGAGCGCAGTGATCCCAGACCCCGAGCTGAGCGCAGTGATCCCAGACCCCGAGCTGAGCACAGTGATCCCCGACGTCGAGCTGAGCACAGCGATTCCAGACCCTGAGCTGAGCACAGTGATCCCAGACCCCGAGCTGAGCACGATGATCCCAAGTCCCGAGCTGAGCACAGTGAACCCAGACCCTGAGATGAGCACAGTGATCCCAGACCCTGAGCTGAGCGCAGTGATCCCAGACCCTGAGCTGAGCACAGTGATCCCAGACCCCGGGCTGAGCGCAGTGATCCCAGACGCCGAGCTGAGCGCAGTGATCCCACACCCCGAGCTGAGCACGATGATCCCAGGTCCGGAGGAGCACATTGATAACAGACCCTGAGCTGAGCACAGTGATACCAGACCCTGAACTGAGCACTCTGAACCCAGAAACCGAACTGAGCACAGTGAAATCAGGTCCCGAGCTGAGCACAGTGATCCCAGACGTCGAGCTGAGCGCAGTGATCCCAGACCCCGAGCTGAGCACAGTGATCCCAGACCCCGAGCTGAGCGCAGTGATCCCAGACCCCGAGCTGAGCGCAGTGATCGCAGACCCCGAGCTGAGCGCAGTGATCGCAGACCCCGAGCTGAGCGCAGTGGTCCCAGACCCTGAGCAGAGCACAGTGATCCCAGACCCTGAGCTGAGCGCAGTAATCCCAGACCCTGAGCAGAGCACAGTGGTCCCAGACCCTGAGATGAGCGCAGTGGTCCGAGACCCTGAGATGAGCGCAGTGATCCCAGACCCCGAGCTGAGCGCAGTGATCCCAGACCCCGAGCTGAGCGCAGTGATCCCAGACCCCGAGCTGAGCGCAGTGATCCCAGACCCCGAGCTGAGCGCAGTGATCCCAGACCCTGAGCAGAGCACAGTGATCCCAGACCCTGAGCTGAGCGTAGTGATCCCAGACCCTGAGCAGAGCACAGTGATCCCAGACCCCGAGCTGAACACAGTGTACTCAGGAACCGAGCTGAGCACAGTGATCCCACACCCCGATGATCCCAAGTCCCAAGCTGAGCACAGTGAACCCAGTCCCCAATCTGAACAGAGAGATCCCCGTTCCTGAGGAGCACAGTGGTCCCAGGTCCTGATCTGAGCACAGTGATCCCAGACCCCGAGCTCAGCAGAGTGATCCCAGACCCTGAGCTGAGCACATTGATCCCAGACCTTGACCTGGGCACAGTGATGTCAGACCCTGAGCTGAGCACAGTGATGCCAGACCCTGGCCATAGCAGAGTGATCCCAAACCATGTGGTGAGTACAGTGATCCCAGACCCCGAGCTGAGCGCAGTGATCCCAGATCCCGAGCTGAGCGCAGTGATCCCAGACCCCGAGCTGAGCGCAGTGATCCCAGACCATGAGCACAGCGCAGTGATCCCAGACCCCGAGCTGAGCACAGTGAACTCAGGAACCGACCTGAGCACAGTGATCCCAGACCCTGAGCTGAGCACAGTGATCCCAGACCCTGAGCTGAGCACAGTGATCACAGACCCTGAGCTGAGCACATTGATCCCAGACCTTGACCTGGGCACTGTGATGTCAGACACTGGTCTGATCAAAGTGATGCCAGACCCTGGCCCTAGCATAGTGATCCCAAACCATGTGGTGAGCACAGTGATCCCAGACCCCGAGCTGAGCAGAGTGATCCCAGACCCCGAGCTGAGCACAGTGATCCCAGACCCTGAGCTGAGCGCAGTGATCCCAGACCCTGAGCTGAGCGCAGTGATCCCAGACCCTGAGCTGAGCACAGTGATCCCAGGTCCCGAGCTGAGCACAGTGATTCCCGATGTCGAGCTGAGCACAGCGATCCCAGACCCTGAGCTGAGCACAGTGATCCCAGATTCTGAGCTGAGCACAGTGATTCCGGACCCTGAGCTGAGCGCAGTGATCCCAGTCCCCGATCTGAACACAGAGATTCCAGTTCCTGAGGAGCACAGTGGTCCCAGGTCCTGATCTGAGCATGGTTGTCCCAGACCCCGACCAGGGCACAGTGGTCCTAGACTCTGAGCTGAGCACATTGATCCCAGACCTTGACCAGGGCACAGTGATGTCAGACCCTGAGCTGAGCACAGTGATGCCAGACCCTGGCCCGAGCAGAGTGATCCCAAACCATGTGGTGAGCACAGTGATCCCAGACCCCGAGCTGAGCGCAGTGATCCCAGATCCCGAGCTGAGCGCAGTGATCCCAGACCCTGAGCTGAGCACAGTGATCCCAGACCCTGAGCAGAGCGCAGTGATCCTAGACCCTGAGCAGAGCGCAGTGATCCCAGAACCTGTGCTGAGCACAGTGATCCCAGAACCCGAGCTGAACACAGTGATCCCAGAACCCGAGCTGAGCACAGTGATCCCAGACCCTGAGCAGAGCGCAGTTATCCCAGACCCCGAGCTGAGCACAGTGAACTCAGGAACCGACCTGAACACAGTGATATCAGATCCTGAGCTGAGCACAGTGAACCAAGGTCCTGAGGAGCACAGTGGTCCCAGATCCTGAGCTGAGCACAGTGGTCCAAGGTCCTGATCTGAGCATGGTTATCCCAGACCCCGAGCTGAGCACAGTGATCCCAGATGCTGAGCTGAGCACAGTGATCCCAGGTCCTGAGCTGAGCGCAGTGATCCCAGACCCTGAGCTGAGCGCAGTGATCCCAGACCCTGAGCTGAGCGCAGTGATCCCAGACCCTGAGCTGAGCGCAGTGATCCCAGACCCTGAGCTGAGCACAGCGATCCCAGACCCTGAGCTGAGCACAGTGATCCCAGACGTCGTGCTGAGCACAGTGATCCCAGACCCTGAGTGAGCACAGTGATCCCAGGTCCCGGGCTGAGCACAGTGATCCCCGACGTCGAGCTGAGCACAGCGATTCCAGACCCTGAGCTGAGCACAGTGATCCCACACCCCGAGCTGAGCACGATGATCCCAAGTCCCGAGCTGAGCACAGTGAACCCAGACCCCGATCTGAGCAGAGTGATCCCAGACCCTGAGCTGAGCACATTGATCCCAGACCTTGACCAGGGCACAGTGATGTCAGACACTGGTCTGATCACAGTGATGCCAGACCCTGGCCTTAGCATAGTGATCCCAAACCATGTGGTGAGCACAGTGATCCCAGACCCCGAGCTGAGCAGAGTGATCCCAGACCCCGAGCTGAGCAGAGTGATCCCAGACCCCGAGCTGAGCACATTGATCCCAGACCCCGAGCTGAGCACATTGATCCCAAACACTGAGCTGAGCACATTGATCTCAGACCCTGAGCTGAGCACAGTGATCCCAGACCCTGAGCTGAGCGCAGTGATCCCAGAACATGAGCTGAGCGCAGTGATCCCACATCCTGAGCAGAGCGCAGTTATCCCAGACGCCGAGCTGAGCACAGTGATCCCAGACCCCGAGCTGAGCACAGTGATCCCAGCCCCCGAGCTGAGCACAGTGATCCCAGCCCCCGAGCTGAGCACAGTGATCCCATGTCCCGAGCTGAGCGCCCTGATCCCAGACCCTGAGCTGAGCGCAGTGATCCCAGACCCTGAGCAGAGCGCAGTGATCCCAGATCCTGAGCTGGGCACAGTGGTCCAAGGTCCTGAGGAGCACAGTGATCCCACACCCCGAGCTGAGCACGATGATCCCAGCCCCGGAGGAGCACATTGAGAACAGACCCTGAGCTGAGCACAGTGATACCAGACCCTGAATTGAGCACTGTGAACCCAGAAACCGAACTGAGCACAGTGAAACCAGAAACCGAGCTGAGCACAGTGATCCCAGACCCCGAGCTGAGCACAGTGATCCCAGACCCCGAGCTGAGCACAGTGATCCCATGTCCCGAGCTGAGCGCCCTGATCCCAGACCCTGAGCTGAGCGCAGTGATCCCAGACCCTGAGCAGAGCGCAGTGATCCCAGACCCCGAGCTGAGCGCAGTGATCCCAGACCCCGAGCTGAACACAGTGTACTCAGGAACCGACCTGAGCACAGTGATCCCAGATCCTGAGCTGGGCACAGTGGTCCAAGGTCCTGAGGAGCACAGTGATCCCACACCCCGAGCTGAGCACGATGATCCCAGGTCCGGAGGAGCACATTGATAACAGACCCTGAGCTGAGCACAGTGATACCAGACCCTGAACTGAGCACAGAGATCCCCGTTCCTGAGGAGCACAGTGGTCCCAGGTCCTGATCTGAGCATGGTTATCCCAGACCCCGATCTGAGCAGAGTGATCCCAGACCCTGAGCTGAGCACATTGATCCCAGACCTTGACCTGGGCACAGTGATGTCAGACACTGAGCTGAGCACAGTGATGCCAGACCCTGGCCCTAGCATAGTGATCCCAAACCATGTGGTGAGCAGAGTGATCCCAGACCCCGAGCTGAGCAGAGTGATCCCAGACCCCGAGCTGAGCAGAGTGATCCCAGACCCCGAGCTGAGCACATTGATCACAAACACTGAGCTGAGCACATTGATCCCAGACGCCGAGCTGAGCGCAGTGATCCCAGACCCCGAGCTGAGCACCCTGATCCCTGACCCTGAGCTGAGCGCAGTGATCCCAGATCCCGAGCTGAGCGCAGTGATCCCAGACCCCGAGCAGAGCGCAGTGATCCCAGACCCCGAGCTGAGCGCAGTGATCCCAGACCCCGAGCTGAGCGCAGTGATCCCAGACCCCGAGCTGAACACAGTGTACTCAGGAACCGACCTGAGCACAGTGATCCCAGATCCTGAGCTGGGCACAGTGGTCCAAGGTCCTGAGGAGCACAGTGATACCAGACCCTGAACTGAGCACAGTGAACCCAGAAACCGAACTGAGCACAGTGATCCCAGGTCCCGAGCTGAGCACATTGATCCCAGATTCTGAGCTGAGCACAGTGATTCCGGACCCTGAGCTGAGCACAGTGATCCCAGTCCCCGATCTGAACACAGAGATCCCAGTTCCTGAGGAGCACAGTGGTCCCAGCTCCTGATCTGAGCATGGTTGTCCCAGACCCCGAGCTGAGCAGAGTGATCCCAGACCCTGAGCTGAGCGCAGTGATCCCAGACCCCGAGCTGAGCGCAGTGATCCCAGACCCCGAGCTGAGCGCAGTGATCCCAGACCCCGAGCTGAGCGCAGTGATCCCAGACCCCGAGCTGAGCGCAGTGATCCCATGTCCCGAGCTGAGCGCCCTGATCCCAGACCCTGAGCTGAGCACAGTGATCCCATCTCCCGAGCTGAGCGCAGTGATCCCAGACCCCGAGCTGAGCGCAGTGATCCCATCTCCCGAGTTGAGCGCAGTGATCCCAGACCCCGAGCTGAGCACAGTGATCCCAGACCCCGAGCTGAGCGCAGTGATCCCAGACCCCGAGCTGAGCACAGTGATCCCATGTCCCGAGCTGATCGCCATGATCCCAGACCCTGAGCTAAGCGCAGTGATCCCAGACTCTGAGCTAAGCGCAGTGATCCCAGACCCTGAGCTGAGCACAGTGGTCCCAGGTCCCGAGCTGAGCACAGTGATCCCAGACCCCGATGATCCCAAGTCCCAAGCTGAGCACACTGAACCCAGTCCCCGATCTGAACACAGAGATCCCCGTTCCTGAGGAGCACAGTGGTCCCAGGTCCTGATCTGAGCACAGTGATCCCAGACCCTGAGCTGAGCACATTGATCCCAGACCTTGACCTGGGCACAGTGACGTCAGACACTGAGCTGATCACAGTGATGCCAGAGCCTGGCCCTAGCATAGTGATCCCAAACCATGTGGTGAGCACAGTGATCCCAGACCCTAAGCTGAGCACAGTGATCCCAGACCCCGAGCTGAGCGCAGTGATCCCAGACACCGAGCAGAGCGCAGTGATCCCAGACCACGAGCAGAGCGCAGTGATCCCAGACCCCGAGCAGAGCGCAGTGATCCCAGACCACGAGCAGAGCACAGTGAACTCAGGAACAGACCTGAGCACAGTGATCCCAGATCCTGAGCTGAGCACAGTGAACCAAGGTCCTGAGGAGCACAGAGGTATTAGATACTGAGCTGAGCACACTGGTCCAAGGTCCTGACCTGAGCATGGTTATGCCAGACCCTGAGCTGAGCACAGTGATCCCAGATCCTGAGCTGAGCGCAGTGATCCCAGACCCTGAGCAGAGTGCAGTTATCCCAGACCCCGAGCTGAGCGCAGTTATCCCAGACCCCGAGCTGAGCGCAGTTATCCCAGACCCCGAGCTGAGCACAGTTATCCCAGAGCCCGAGCTGAGCACAGTTATCCCACAGCCCGAGCTGAGCACAGTGATACCAGACACCGAGCTGAGCGCAGTTATCCCAGAGCCCGAGCTGAGCACAGTGATCCCAGACCCCGAGCTGAGCAGAGTGATCGCAGACCCCGAGCTGAGCACAGTGATCGCAGACCCCGAGCAGAGCGCAGTGATTACAGACCCCGAGCTGAGCACAGTGATCGCAGCCCCTGAGCTGAGCGCAGTGATCCCATGTCCCGAGCTGAGCACAGTGATCCCAATTCCTGAGCTGAGCACAGTGATCCCAGACCCTGAGCAGAGCGCAGTTATCCCAGACCCCGAGCTGAGCACAGTGAATTCAGGAACCGACCTGAACACAGTGATATCAGATCCTGAGCTGAGCACAGTGACCAAGGTCCTGAGGAGCACAGTGGTCCCAGATCCTGAGCTGAGCACAGTGGTCCAAGGTCCTGATCTGAGCATGGTTATCCCAGACCCCGAGCTGAGCACAGTGATCCCAGATGCTGACCTGAGCACAGTGATCCCAGGTCCTGAGCTGAGCATGGTTATCCCAGACCCCGATCTGAGCAGAGTGATCCCAGACCCTGAGCTGAGCACATTGATCCCAGACCTTGACCTGGGCACAGTGACGTCAGACACTGAGCTGATCACAGTGATGCCAGAGCCTGGCCCTAGCATAGTGATCCCAAACCATGTGGTGAGCACAGTGATCCCAGACCCTAAGCTGAGCACAGTGATCCCAGACCCCGAGCTGAGCGCAGTGATCCCAGACACCGAGCAGAGCGCAGTGATCCCAGACCACGAGCAGAGCACAGTGAACTCAGGAACAGACCTGAGCACAGTGATCCCAGATCCTGAGCTGAGCACAGTGAACCAAGGTCCTGAGGAGCACAGAGGTATTAGATACTGAGCTGAGCACACTGGTCCAAGGTCCTGACCTGAGCATGGTTATGCCAGACCCCGAGCTGAACACAGAGATCCCAGATCCTGAGCTGAGCGCAGTGATCCCAGACCCTGAGCAGAGTGCAGTTATCCCAGACCCCGAGCTGAGCGCAGTTATCCCAGACCCCGAGCTGAGCACAGTTATCCCAGAGCCCGAGCTGAGCACAGTTATCCCACAGCCCGAGCTGAGCACAGTGATACCAGACACCGAGCTGAGCGCAATTATCCCAGAGCCCGAGCTGAGCACAGTGATCCCAGACCCCGAGCTGAGCAGAGTGATCGCAGACCCCGAGCTGAGCACAGTGATCCCAGACCCCGAGCTGAGCAGAGTGATCGCAGACCCCGAGCTGAGCACAGTGATCCCAGAACCCGAGCTGAGCAGAGTGATCCCATGTCCCGAGCTGAGCACAGTGATCCCAATTCCTGAGCTGAGCACAGTGATCCCAGACCCTGAGCAGAGCGCAGTTATCCCAGACCCCGAGCTGAGCACAGTGAATTCAGGAACCGACCTGAACACAGTGATATCAGATCCTGAGCTGAGCACAGTGACCAAGGTCCTGAGGAGCACAGTGGTCCCAGATCCTGAGCTGAGCACAGTGGTCCAAGGTCCTGATCTGAGCATGGTTATCCCAGACCCGGAGCTGAGCACAGTGATCCCAGACCATGAGCACAGCACAGTGATCCCAGGTCCCGAGCTGAGCATGGTTATCCCAGACCCTGAGCTGAGCGCAGTGATCCCAGACCCTGAGCTGAGTGCAGTGATCCCAGACCCTGAGCTGAGCGCAGTGATCCCAGACCCTGAGCTGAGCGCAGTGATCCCAGACCCTGAGCTGAGCGCAGTGATCCCAGACCCTGAGCTGAGCACAGTGATCCCAGGTCCCGAGCTGAGCACAGTGATCCCCGACGTCAAGCTGAGCACAGCGATCCCAGACCCTGAGCTGAGCACAGTGATCCCAGGTCCTGAGCTGAGCACAGTGATCCCAGACGTCGTGCTGAGCACAGTGATCCCAGACCCTGAGCTGAGCACAGTGATCCCAGGTCCCGAGCTGAGCACAGTGATCCCCGACGTCGAGCTGAGCACAGCGATCCCAGACCCTGAGCTGACCACAGTGATCCCAGGTCCCGAGCTGAGCACAGTGATCCCACACCCCGAGCTGAGCACAGTGAACCCAGATTCTGAGCTGAGCACAGTGAACCCAGAAATCGAGCTGAACACAGTGATCCCGGACCCTGAGCTGAGCACAGAGATCCCCGTTCCTGAGGAGCACAGTGGTCCCAGGTCCTGATCTGAGCATGGTTATCCCAGACCCCGATCTGAGCAGAGTGATCCCAGACCTTGACATGGGCACAGTGATGTCAATCACTGAGCTGATCACAGTGATGCCACAGCCTGGCCCTAGCATAGTGATCCCAAACCATGTGGTGAGCACAGTGATCCCAGACCCCGAGCTGAGCAGAGTGATCCCAGACCCCGAGCTGAGCAGAGTGATCCCAGACCCCGAGCTGAGCACATTGATCCCAAACACTGAGCTGAGAACATTGATCTCAGACCCCGAGCTGAGCACAGTGATCCCAGACCCTGAGCTGAGCGCAGTGATCCCAGAACATGAGCTGAGCGCAGTGATCCCACACCCTGGCCAGAGCGCAGTGATCCCAGACGCCGAGCTGAGCACAATGATCCCAGACCCCGAGCTGAGCACAGTGAATTCAGGAACCGACCTGAACACAGTGATATCAGATCCTGAGCTGAGCACAGTGACCAAGGTCCTGAGGAGCACAGTGGTCCCAGATCCTGAGCTGAGCACAGTGGTCCAAGGTCCTGATCTGAGCATGGTTATCCCAGACCCCGAGCTGAGCACAGTGATCCCAGACCATGAGCACAGCACAGTGATCCCAGGTCCCGAGCTGAGCATGGTTATCCCAGACCCTGAGCTGAGCGCAGTGATCCCAGACCCTGAGCTGAGTGCAGTGATCCCAGACCCTGAGCTGAGCGCAGTGATCCCAGACCCTGAGCTGAGCGCAGTGATCCCAGACCCTGAGCTGAGCACAGTGATCCCAGGTCCCGAGCTGAGCACAGTGATCCCCGACGTCAAGCTGAGCACAGCGATCCCAGACCCTGAGCTGAGCACAGTGATCCCAGGTCCTGAGCTGAGCACAGTGATCCCAGACGTCGTGCTGAGCACAGTGATCCCAGACCCTGAGCTGAGCACAGTGATCCCAGGTCCCGAGCTGAGCACAGTGATCCCCGACGTCGAGCTGAGCACAGCGATCCCAGACCCTGAGCTGACCACAGTGATCCCAGGTCCCGAGCTGAGCACAGTGATCCCACACCCCGAGCTGAGCACAGTGAACCCAGATTCTGAGCTGAGCACAGTGAACCCAGAAATCGAGCTGAACACAGTGATCCCGGACCCTGAGCTGAGCACAGAGATCCCCGTTCCTGAGGAGCACAGTGGTCCCAGGTCCTGATCTGAGCATGGTTATCCCAGACCCCGATCTGAGCAGAGTGATCCCAGACCTTGACATGGGCACAGTGATGTCAATCACTGAGCTGATCACAGTGATGCCACAGCCTGGCCCTAGCATAGTGATCCCAAACCATGTGGTGAGCACAGTGATCCCAGACCCCGAGCTGAGCAGAGTGATCCCAGACCCCGAGCTGAGCAGAGTGATCCCAGACCCCGAGCTGAGCACATTGATCCCAAACACTGAGCTGAGAACATTGATCTCAGACCCCGAGCTGAGCACAGTGATCCCAGACCCTGAGCTGAGCGCAGTGATCCCAGAACATGAGCTGAGCGCAGTGATCCCACACCCTGGCCAGAGCGCAGTGATCCCAGACGCCGAGCTGAGCACAATGATCCCAGACCCCGAGCTGTGCACAGTGATCCCAGACTCCGAGCTGAGCACAGTAATCCCATGTCCCGAGCTGAGCGCCCTGATCCCAGACCCTGAGCTGAGCGCAGTGATCCCAGACCCCGAGCAGAGCGCAGTGATCCCAGACCCCGAGCAGAGCGCAGTTATCCCAGACCCTGAGCAGAGCGCAGTGATCCCAGACCCCGAGCTGAGCGCAGTGATCCCAGACCCCGAGCTGAGCGCAGTGATCCGAGATTCTGAGCTGAGCACAGTGATTCCGGACCCTGAGTTGAGCACAGTGATCCCAGTCCCCGATCTGAACACAGAGATCCCAGTTCCTGAGGAGCACAGTGGTCCCAGGTCCTGATCTGAGCATGGTTGTCCCAGACCCCGACCTGGGCACAGTGGTCCTAGACCCTGAGCTGAGCACATTGATCCCAGACCTTGACCAGGGCACAGTGATGTCAGACCCTGAGCTGAGCACAGTGATGCCAGACCCTGGCCCTAGCAGAGTGATCCCAAACCATGTGGTGAGCACAGTGATCCCAGACCCTGAGCTGAGCGCAGTGATCCCAGATCCCGAGCTGAGCGCAGTGATCCCAGACCCTGAGCTGAGCACAGTGATCCCAGACCCTGAGCAGAGCGCAGTGATCCCAGAACCCGTGCTGAGCGCAGTGATCCCAGAACCCGAGCTGAGCACAGTGATCCCAGACCCTGGGCAGAGCGCAATTATCCCAGACCCCGATATGAGCACAGTGAACTCAGGAACCGACCTGAACACAGTGATATCAGATCCTGAGCTGAGCACAGTGAACCAAGGTCCTGAGGAGCACAGTGGTCCCAGACCCCGAGCTGAGCACAGTGATCCCAGATGCTGAGCTGAGCACAGTGATCCCAGGTCCTGAGCTGAGCACAGTGATCCCAGACCATGAGCACAGCCCAGTGATCCCAGGTCCCGAGCTGAGCATGGTTATCCCAGACCCTGAGCTGAGCGCAGTGATCCCAGACCCTGAGCAGAGCGCAGTGATCCCAGACCCTGAGCTGAGCGCAGTGATCCCAGACCCTGAGCTGAGCGCAGTGATCCCAGACCCTGAGCTGAGCACAGTGATCCCAGGTCCCGAGCTGAGCACAGTGATCCCCGATGTCGAGCTGAGCACAGCGATCCCAGACCCTGAGCTGAGCACAGTGATCCCAGGTCCTGAGCTGAGCACAGTGATCCCAGATTCTGAGCTGAGCACAGTGATTCCGGACCCTGAGCTGAGCACAGTGATCCCAGTCCCCGATCTGAACACAGAGATCCCAGTTCCTGAGGAGCACAGTGGTCCCAGGTCCTGATCTGAGCATGGTTGTCCCAGACCCCGACCTGGGCACAGTGGTCCTAGACCCTGAGCTGAGCACATTGATCCCAGACCTTGACCAGGGCACAGTGATGTCAGACCCTGAGCTGAGCACAGTGATGCCAGACCCTGGCCCTAGCAGAGTGATCCCAAACCATGTGGTGAGCACAGTGATCCCAGACCCCGAGCTGAGCGCAGTGATCCCAGATCCCGAGCTGAGCGCAGTGATCCCAGACCCTGAGCTGAGCACAGTGATCCCAGACCCTGAGCAGAGCGCAGTGATCCCAGACCCTGAGCAGAGCACAGTGATCCCAGAACCTGTGCTGAGCACAGTGATCCCAGAACCCGAGCTGAACACAGTGATCCCAGAACCCGAGCTGAGCACAGTGATCCCAGACCCTGAGCAGAGCGCAGTTATCCCAGACCCCGAGCTGAGCACAGTGAACTCAGGAACCGACCTGAACACAGTGATATCAGATCCTGAGCTGAGCACAGTGAACCAAGGTCCTGAGGAGCACAGTGGTCCCAGATCCTGAGCTGAGCACAGTGGTCCAAGGTCCTGATCTGAGCATGGTTATCCCAGACCCCGAGCTGAGCACAGTGATCCCAGATGCTGAGCTGAGCACAGTGATCCCAGGTCCTGAGCTGAGCGCAGTGATCCCAGACCCTGAGCTGAGCGCAGTGATCCCAGACCCTGAGCTGAGCGCAGTGATCCCAGACCCTGAGCTGAGCGCAGTGATCCCAGACCCTGAGCTGAGCACAGCGATCCCAGACCCTGAGCTGAGCACAGTGATCCCAGACGTCGTGCTGAGCACAGTGATCCCAGACCCTGAGCTGAGCACAGTGATCCCAGGTCCCGGGCTGAGCACAGTGATCCCCGACGTCGAGCTGAGCACAGCGATTCCAGACCCTGAGCTGAGCACAGTGATCCCACACCCCGAGCTGAGCACGATGATCCCAAGTCCCGAGCTGAGCACAGTGAACCCAGACCCCGATCTGAGCAGAGTGATCCCAGACCCTGAGCTGAGCACATTGATCCCAGACCTTGACCAGGGCACAGTGATGTCAGACACTGGTCTGATCACAGTGATGCCAGACCCTGGCCTTAGCATAGTGATCCCAAACCATGTGGTGAGCACAGTGATCCCAGACCCCGAGCTGAGCAGAGTGATCCCAGACCCCGAGCTGAGCAGAGTGATCCCAGACCCCGAGCTGAGCACATTGATCCCAGACCCCGAGCTGAGCACATTGATCCCAAACACTGAGCTGAGCACATTGATCTCAGACGCCGAGCTGAGCACAGTGATCCCAGACCCTGAGCTGAGCGCAGTGATCCCAGAACATGAGCTGAGCGCAGTGATCCCACATCCTGAGCAGAGCGCAGTGATCCCAGACGCCGAGCTGAGCACAGTGATCCCAGACCCCGAGCTGAGCACAGTGATCCCATGTCCCGAGCTGAGCGCCCTGATCCCAGACCCTGAGCTGAGCGCAGTGATCCCAGACCCTGAGCAGAGCGCAGTGATCCCAGACCCCGAGCTGAGCGCAGTGATCCCAGACCCCGAGCTGAACACAGTGTACTCAGGAACCGACCTGAGCACAGTGATCCCAGATCCTGAGCTGGGCACAGTGGTCCAAGGTCCTGAGGAGCACAGTGATCCCACACCCCGAGCTGAGCACGATGATCCCAGGTCCGGAGGAGCACATTGATAACAGACCCTGAGCTGAGCACAGTGATACCAGACCCTGAACTGAGCACTGTGAACCCAGAAACCGAACTGAGCACAGTGAAACCAGAAACCGAGCTGAGCACAGTGATCCCAGATTCTGAGCTGAGCACAGTGATCCCAGATTCTGAGCTGAGCACAGTGATCCCAGTCCCCGATATGAACACAGAGATCCCAGTTCCTGAGGAGCACAGTGGTCCCAGGTCCTGATCTGAGCATGGTTGTCCCAGACCCCGACCTGGGCACAGTGGTCCTAGACCCTGAGCTGAGCACATTGATCCCAGACCTTGACCAGGGCACAGTGATGTCAGACCCTGAGCTGAGCACAGTGATGCCAGACCCTGGCCCTAGCAGAGTGATCCCAAACCATGTGGTGAGCACAGTGATCCCAGACCCCGAGCTGAGCGCAGTGATCCCAGATCCCGAGCTGAGCGCAGTGATCCCAGACCCTGAGCTGAGCGCAGTGATCCCAGACCCTGAGCAGAGCGCAGTGATCCCAGACCCTGAGCAGAGCGCAGTGATCCAAGAACCCGTGCTGAGCACAGTGATCCCAGAACCCGAGCTGAGCACAGTGATCCCAGAACCCGAGCTGAGCACAGTGATCCCAGACCCTGAGCAGAGCGCAGTGATCCCAGACCCCGAGCTGAGCGCAGTGATCCCAGACCCCGAGCTGAGCGCAGTGATCCCAGACCCTGAGATGAGCACAGTGATCCCAGACCCTGAGCTGAGCGCAGTGATCCCAGACCCTGAGCTGAGCACAGTGATCCCAGACCCCGGGCTGAGCGCAGTGATCCCAGACGCCGAGCTGAGCGCAGTGATCCCACACCCCGAGCTGAGCACGATGATCCCAGGTCCGGAGGAGCACATTGATAACAGACCCTGAGCTGAGCACAGTGATACCAGACCCTGAACTGAGCACTCTGAACCCAGAAACCGAACTGAGCACAGTGAAATCAGGTCCCGAGCTGAGCACAGTGATCCCAGACGTCGATCTGAGCGCAGTGATCCCAGACCCCGAGCTGAGCACAGTGAACTCAGGAACGGACCTGAGCACAGTGATCCCAGATCGTGAGCTGAGCTCAGTGAACAAGGTCCTGAGGAGCACAGTGGTCCCAGATCCTGAGCTGAGCACAGTGGTCCAAGATCCTGATCTGAGCATGGTTATCTCAGACCCCGAGCTGAGCGCAGTGATCCCAGACCCCGAGCTGAGCGCAGTGATCCCAGACCCCGAGCTGAGCGCAGTGATCCCAGACCCCGAGCTGAGCGCAGTGATCGCAGACCCCGAGCTGAGCGCAGTGGTCCCAGACCCTGAGCAGAGCACAGTGATCCCAGACCCTGAGCTGAGCGCAGTAATCCCAGACCCTGAGCAGAGCACAGTGGTCCCAGACCCTGAGATGAGCGCAGTGGTCCCAGACCCTGAGATGAGCGCAGTGATCCCAGACCCCGAGCTGAGCGCAGTGATCCCAGACCCCGAGCTGAGCGCAGTGATCGCAGACCCCGAGCTGAGCGCAGTGATCGCAGACCCCGAGCTGAGCGCAGTGGTCCCAGACCCTGAGCAGAGCACAGTGATCCCAGACCCTGAGCTGAGCGCAGTAATCCCAGACCCTGAGCAGAGCACAGTGGTCCCAGACCCTGAGATGAGCGCAGTGGTCCCAGACCCTGAGATGAGCGCAGTGATCCCAGACCCCGAGCTGAGCGCAGTGATCCCAGACCCCGAGCTGAGCGCAGTGATCCCAGACCCCGAGCTGAGCGCAGTGATCCCAGACCCCGAGCTGAGCGCAGTGATCCCAGACCCTGAGCAGAGCACAGTGATCCCAGACCCTGAGCTGAGCGTAGTGATCCCAGACCCTGAGCAGAGCACAGTGATCCCAGACCCCGAGCTGAACACAGTGTACTCAGGAACCGAGCTGAGCACAGTGATCCCACACCCCGATGATCCCAAGTCCCAAGCTGTGCACAGTGAACCCAGTCCCCAATCTGAACACAGAGATCCCCGTTCCTGAGGAGCACAGTGGTCCCAGGTCCTGATCTGAGCACAGTGATCCCAGACCCCGAGCTCAGCAGAGTGATCCCAGACCCTGAGCTGAGCACATTGATCCCAGACCTTGACCTGGGCACAGTGATGTCAGACCCTGAGCTGAGCACAGTGATGCCAGACCCTGGCCATAGCAGAGTGATCCCAAACCATGTGGTGAGTACAGTGATCCCAGACCCCGAGCTGAGCGCAGTGATCCCAGATCCCGAGCTGAGCACAGTGAACTCAGGAACCGACCTGAGCACAGTGATCGCAGATCCTGAGCTGAGCACAGTGATCCCAGACCCTGAGCTGAGCACAGTGATCCCAGACCCTGAGCTGAGCACAGTGATCACAGACCCTGAGCTGAGCACATTGATCCCAGACCTTGACCTGGGCACTGTGATGTCAGACACTGGTCTGATCACAGTGATGCCAGACCCTGGCCCTAGCATAGTGATCCCAAACCATGTGGTGAGCACAGTGATCCCAGACCCCGAGCTGAGCAGAGTGATCCCAGACCCCGAGCTGAGCACAGTGATCCCAGACCCTGAGCTGAGCGCAGTGATCCCAGACCCTGAGCTGAGCGCAGTGATCCCAGACCCTGAGCTGAGCACAGTGATCCCAGGTCCCGAGCTGAGCACAGTGATTCCCGATGTCGAGCTGAGCACAGCGATCCCAGACCCTGAGCTGAGCACAGTGATCCCAGGTCCTGAGCTGAGCACAGTGATCCCAGATTCTGAGCTGAGCACAGTGATTCCGGACCCTGAGCTGAGCGCAGTGATCCCAGTCCCCGATCTGAACACAGAGATTCCAGTTCCTGAGGAGCACAGTGGTCCCAGGTCCTGATCTGAGCATGGTTGTCCCAGACCCCGACCAGGGCACAGTGGTCCTAGACCCTGAGCTGAGCACATTGATCCCAGACCTTGACCAGGGCACAGTGATGTCAGACCCTGAGCTGAGCACAGTGATGCCAGACCCTGGCCCGAGCAGAGTGATCCCAAACCATGTGGTGAGCACAGTGATCCCAGACCCCGAGCTGAGCGCAGTGATCCCAGATCCCGAGCTGAGCGCAGTGATCCCAGACCCTGAGCTGAGCACAGTGATCCCAGACCCTGAGCAGAGCGCAGTGATCCCAGACCCTGAGCAGAGCGCAGTGATCCCAGAACCTGTGCTGAGCACAGTGATCCCAGAACCCGAGCTGAACACAGTGATCCCAGAACCCGAGCTGAGCACAGTGATCCCAGACCCTGAGCAGAGCGCAGTTATCCCAGACCCCGAGCTGAGCACAGTGAACTCAGGAACCGACCTGAACACAGTGATATCAGATCCTGAGCTGAGCACAGTGAACCAAGGTCCTGAGGAGCACAGTGGTCCCAGATCCTGAGCTGAGCACAGTGGTCCAAGGTCCTGATCTGAGCATGGTTATCCCAGACCCCGAGCTGAGCACAGTGATCCCAGATGCTGAGCTGAGCACAGTGATCCCAGGTCCTGAGCTGAGCGCAGTGATCCCAGACCCTGAGCTGAGCGCAGTGATCCCAGACCCTGAGCTGAGCGCAGTGATCCCAGACCCTGAGCTGAGCGCAGTGATCCCAGACCCTGAGCTGAGCACAGCGATCCCAGACCCTGAGCTGAGCACAGTGATCCCAGACGTCGTGCTGAGCACAGTGATCCCAGACCCTGAGTGAGCACAGTGATCCCAGGTCCCGGGCTGAGCACAGTGATCCCCGACGTCGAGCTGAGCACAGCGATTCCAGACCCTGAGCTGAGCACAGTGATCCCACACCCCGAGCTGAGCACGATGATCCCAAGTCCCGAGCTGAGCACAGTGAACCCAGACCCCGATCTGAGCAGAGTGATCCCAGACCCTGAGCTGAGCACATTGATCCCAGACCTTGACCAGGGCAAAGTGATGTCAGACACTGGTCTGATCACAGTGATGCCAGACCCTGGCCTTAGCATAGTGATCCCAAACCATGTGGTGAGCACAGTGATCCCAGACCCCGAGCTGAGCAGAGTGATCCCAGACCCCGAGCTGAGCAGAGTGATCCCAGACCCCGAGCTGAGCACATTGATCCCAGACCCCGAGCTGAGCACATTGATCCCAAACACTGAGCTGAGCACATTGATCTCAGACCCTGAGCTGAGCACAGTGATCCCAGACCCTGAGCTGAGCGCAGTGATCCCAGAACATGAGCTGAGCGCAGTGATCCCACATCCTGAGCAGAGCGCAGTGATCCCAGACGCCGAGCTGAGCACAGTGATCCCAGACCCCGAGCTGAGCACAGTGATCCCAGCCCCCGAGCTGAGCACAGTGATCCCAGCCCCCGAGCTGAGCACAGTGATCCCATGTCCCGAGCTGAGCGCCCTGATCCCAGACCCTGAGCTGAGCGCAGTGATCCCAGACCCTGAGCAGAGCGCAGTGATCCCAGATCCTGAGCTGGGCACAGTGGTCCAAGGTCCTGAGGAGCACAGTGATCCCACACCCCGAGCTGAGCACGATGATCCCAGCCCCGGAGGAGCACATTGAGAACAGACCCTGAGCTGAGCACAGTGATACCAGACCCTGAATTGAGCACTGTGAACCCAGAAACCGAACTGAGCACAGTGAAACCAGAAACCGAGCTGAGCACAGTGATGCCAGACCCCGAGCTGAGCACAGTGATCCCAGACCCCGAGCTGAGCACAGTGATCCCATGTCCCGAGCTGAGCGCCCTGATCCCAGACCCTGAGCTGAGCGCAGTGATCCCAGACCCTGAGCAGAGCGCAGTGATCCCAGACCCCGAGCTGAGCGCAGTGATCCCAGACCCCGAGCTGAACACAGTGTACTCAGGAACCGACCTGAGCACAGTGATCCCAGATCCTGAGCTGGGCACAGTGGTCCAAGGTCCTGAGGAGCACAGTGATCCCACACCCCGAGCTGAGCACGATGATCCCAGGTCCGGAGGAGCACATTGATAACAGACCCTGAGCTGAGCACAGTGATACCAGACCCTGAACTGAGCACTGTGAACCCAGAAACCGAACTGAGCACAGTGAAACCAGAAACCGAGCTGAGCACAGTGATCCCAGATTCTGAGCTGAGCACAGTGATCCCAGATTCTGAGCTGAGCACAGTGATCCCAGTCCCCGATATGAACACAGAGATCCCAGTTCCTGAGGAGCACAGTGGTCCCAGGTCCTGATCTGAGCATGGTTGTCCCAGACCCCGACCTGGGCACAGTGGTCCTAGACCCTGAGCTGAGCACATTGATCCCAGACCTTGACCAGGGCACAGTGATGTCAGACCCTGAGCTGAGCACAGTGATGCCAGACCCTGGCCCTAGCAGAGTGATCCCAAACCATGTGGTGAGCACAGTGATCCCAGACCCCGAGCTGAGCGCAGTGATCCCAGATCCCGAGCTGAGTGCAGTGATCCCAGACCCTGAGCTGAGCGCAGTGATCCCAGACCCTGAGCAGAGCGCAGTGATCCCAGAACCCGTGCTGAGCACAGTGATCCCAGAACCCGAGCTGAGCACAGTGATCCCAGAACCCGAGCTGAGCACAGTGATCCCAGACCCTGAGCAGAGCGCAGTGATCCCAGACCCCGAGCTGAGCGCAGTGATCCCAGACCCCGAGCTGAGCGCAGTGATCCCAGACCCTGAGATGAGCACAGTGATCCCAGACCCTGAGCTGAGCGCAGTGATCCCAGACCCTGAGCTGAGCACAGTGATCCCAGACCCCGGGCTGAGCGCAGTGATCCCAGACGCCGAGCTGAGCGCAGTGATCCCACACCCCGAGCTGAGCACGATGATCCCAGGTCCGGAGGAGCACATTGATAACAGACCCTGAGCTGAGCACAGTGATACCAGACCCTGAACTGAGCACTCTGAACCCAGAAACCGAACTGAGCACAGTGAAATCAGGTCCCGAGCTGAGCACAGTGATCCCAGACGTCGAGCTGAGCGCAGTGATCCCAGACCCCGAGCTGAGCACAGTGAACTCAGGAACGGACCTGAGCACAGTGATCCCAGATCGTGAGCTGAGCTCAGTGAACAAGGTCCTGAGGAGCACAGTGGTCCCAGATCCTGAGCTGAGCACAGTGGTCCAAGATCCTGATCTGAGCATGGTTATCTCAGACCCCGAGCTGAGCACAGTGATCCCAGGTCCCGAGCTGAGCGCAGTGATCCCAGACCCCGAGCTGAGCGCAGTGATCCCAGACCCCGAGCTGAGCGCAGTGATCCCAGACCCCGAGCTGAGCGCAGTGATCCCAGACCCCGAGCTGAGCGCAGTGATCGCAGACCCCGAGCTGAGCGCAGTGATCGCAGACCCCGAGCTGAGCGCAGTGGTCCCAGACCCTGAGCAGAGCACAGTGATCCCAGACCCTGAGCTGAGCGCAGTAATCCCAGACCCTGAGCAGAGCACAGTGGTCCCAGACCCTGAGATGAGCGCAGTGGTCCCAGACCCTGAGATGAGCGCAGTGATCCCAGACCCCGAGCTGAGCGCAGTGATCCCAGACCCCGAGCTGAGCGCAGTGATCCCAGACCCCGAGCTGAGCGCAGTGATCCCAGACCCCGAGCTGAGCGCAGTGATCCCAGACCCTGAGCAGAGCACAGTGATCCCAGACCCTGAGCTGAGCGTAGTGATCCCAGACCCTGAGCAGAGCACAGTGATCCCAGACCCCGAGCTGAACACAGTGTACTCAGGAACCGAGCTGAGCACAGTGATCCCACACCCCGATGATCCCAAGTCCCAAGCTGAGCACAGTGAACCCAGTCCCCAATCTGAACACAGAGATCCCCGTTCCTGAGGAGCACAGTGGTCCCAGGTCCTGATCTGAGCACAGTGATCCCAGACCCCGAGCTCAGCAGAGTGATCCCAGACCCTGAGCTGAGCACATTGATCCCAGACCTTGACCTGGGCACAGTGATGTCAGACCCTGAGCTGAGCACAGTGATGCCAGACCCTGGCCATAGCAGAGTGATCCCAAACCATGTGGTGAGTACAGTGATCCCAGACCCTGAGCTGAGCGCAGTGATCCCAGACCATGAGCAGAGCGCAGTGATCCCAGACCCCGAGCTGAGCACAGTGAACTCAGGAACCGACCTGAGCACAGTGATCCCAGACCCTGAGCTGAGCACAGTGATCTCAGACCCTGAGCTGAGCACATTGATCCCAGACCTTGACCTGGGCACTGTGATGTCAGACACTGGTCTGATCACAGTGATGCCAGACCCTGGCCCTAGCATAGTGATCCCAAACCATGTGGTGAGCACAGTGATCCCAGACCCCGAGCTGAGCACAGTGATCCCAGACCCTGAGCTGAGCGCAGTGATCCCAGACCCTGAGCTGAGCGCAGTGATCCCAGACCCTGAGCTGAGCACAGTGATCCCAGGTCCCGAGCTGAGCACAGTGATCCCCGATGTCGAGCTGAGCACAGCGATCCCAGACCCTGAGCTGAGCACAGTGATCCCAGGTCCTGAGCTGAGCACAGTGATCCCAGATTCTGAGCTGAGCACAGTGATTCCGGACCCTGAGCTGAGCACAGTGATCCCAGTCCCCGATCTGAACACAGAGATCCCAGTTCCTGAGGAGCACAGTGGTCCCAGGTCCTGATCTGAGCATGGTTGTCCCAGACCCCGACCTGGGCACAGTGGTCCTAGACCCTGAGCTGAGCGCAGTGATCCCAGACCCTGAGCTGAGCACAGTGATCCCAGACCCTGAGCAGAGCGCAGTGATCCCAGAACCCGTGCTGAGCACAGTGATCCCAGAACCCGAGCTGAGCACAGTGATCCCAGATCCCGAGCTGAGCGCAGTGTTCCCAGATCCCGAGCTGAGCGCAGTGAACCCAGACCCTGAGCTGAGCGCAGTTATCCCAGACCCCGAGCTGAGCACAGTGATCCCAGAACCCGAGCTGAGCATAGTGATCCCAGACCCTGAGCTGAGCACAGTGATCCCAGGCCCCGAGCTGAGCACAGTCATCCCAGACCCCGAGCTGAGCACAGTGATCCCAGATCCCGAGCTGAGCACAGTGATCCCAGACCCCGAGCTGAGCGCAGTGATCCCATGTCCCGAGCTGAGCGCCCTGATCCCAGACCCTGATCTGAGCGCAGTGATCCCAGACCCCAAGCTGAGCACAGTGGTCTCAGATCCTGAGCTGAGCACAGTGAACCAAGGTCCTGAGGAGCACAGTGGTCCCAGATCCCGAGCTGCGCATAGTGATCCCAGACCCCGAGCTGAGCACAGTGCTCCCAGACCCCGAGCTGAGCGCAGTGATCCCATCTCCCGAGTTGAGCGCACTGATCCCAGACACTGAGCTGAGCGCAGTGATCCCAGCCCCCGAGCTGAGCGCAGTGATCCCAGCCCCTGAACTGAGCACAGTGATCCCAGACCCTGAGCTGAACGCAGTGATCGCAGACCCCGAGCTGAGCGCAGTGATCCCAGACCCCGAGCAGAGCGCAGTTATCCCAGACCCTGAGCAGAGCGCAGTGATCCCAGACCCCGAGCTGAGCACAGTGATCCCAGAACTCGAGCTGAGCATAGTGATCCCAGACCCCGAGCTGAGCACAGTGATCCCAGACCCCGAGCTGAGCACAGTGATCCCAGACACCGAGCTGAGCACAGTGATCCCAGACCCCGAGATGAGCACTGTGATCCCAGAACCCGAGCTGAGCACAGTGATCCCAGACCCCGAGTGAGCACAGTGCTCCCAGCCCCCGAGCTGAGCGCAGTGATCCCAGCCCCCGAGCTGAGCGCAGTGATCCCAGACCCCGAGCTGAGCACAGTGATCCCAGCCCCCGAGCTGAGCACAGTGATCCCATGTCCCGAGCTGATCGCCATGATCCCAGACCCTGAGCTAAGCGCAGTGATCCCAGACTCTGAGCTAAGCGCAGTGATCCCAGACCCTGAGCTGAGCACAGTGGTCCCAGGTCCCGAGCTGAGCACAGTGATCCCACACCCCGATGATCCCAAGTCCCAAGCTGAGCACAGTGAACCCAGTCCCCGATCTGAACACAGAGATCCCCGTTCCTGAGGAGCACAGTGGTCCCAGGTCCTGATCTGAGCATGGTTATCCCAGACCCCGATCTGAGCAGAGTGATCCCAGACCCTGAGCTGAGCACATTGATCCCAGACCTTGACCTGGGCACAGTGACGTCAGACACTGAGCTGATCACAGTGATGCCAGAGCCTGGCCCTAGCATAGTGATCCCAAACCATGTGGTGAGCACAGTGATCCCAGACCCTAAGCTGAGCACAGTGATCCCAGACCCCGAGCTGAGCGCAGTGATCCCAGACACCGAGCAGAGCGCAGTGATCCCAGACCACGAGCACAGCACAGTGAACTCAGGAACAGACCTGAGCACAGTGATCCCAGATCCTGAGCTGAGCACAGTGAACCAAGGTCCTGAGGAGCACAGAGGTATTAGATACTGAGCTGAGCACACTGGTCCAAGGTCCTGACCTGAGCATGGTTATGCCAGACCCCGAGCTGAGCACAGTGATCCCAGATCCTGAGCTGAGCGCAGTGATCCCAGACCCTGAGCAGAGTGCAGTTATCCCAGACCCCGAGCTGAGCGCAGTTATCCCAGACCCCGAGCTGAGCGCAGTTATCCCAGACCCCGAGCTGAGCACAGTTATCCCAGAGCCCGAGCTGAGCACAGTTATCCCAGAGCCCGAGCTGAGCACAGTTATCCCACAGCCCGAGCTGAGCACAGTGATACCAGACACCGAGCTGAGCGCAGTTATCCCAGAGCCCGAGCTGAGCACAGTGATCCCAGACCCCGAGCTGAGCAGAGTGATCGCAGACCCCAAGCTGAGCACAGTGATCCCAGACCCCGAGCAGAGCGCAGTGATTACAGACCCCGAGCTGAGCACAGTGATCCCAGCCCCTGAGCTGAGCGCAGTGATCCCATGTCCCGAGCTGAGCACAGTGATCCCAATTCCTGAGCTGAGCACAGTGATCCCAGACCCTGAGCAGAGCGCAGTTATCCCAGACCCCGAGCTGAGCACAGTGAATTCAGGAACCGACCTGAACACAGTGATATCAGATCCTGAGCTGAGCACAGTGACCAAGGTCCTGAGGAGCACAGTGGTCCCAGATCCGGAGCTGAGCACAGTGGTCCAAGGTCCTGATCTGAGCATGGTTATCCCAGACCCCGAGCTGAGCACAGTGATCCCAGATGCTGACCTGAGCACAGTGATCCCAGGTCCTGAGCTGAGCATGGTTATCCCAGACCCCGATCTGAGCAGAGTGATCCCAGACCCTGAGCTGAGCACATTGATCCCAGACCTTGACCTGGGCACAGTGACGTCAGACACTGAGCTGATCACAGTGATGCCAGAGCCTGGCCCTAGCATAGTGATCCCAAACCATGTGGTGAGCACAGTGATCCCAGACACCGAGCTGAGCACAGTGATCCCAGACCCCGAGCTGAGCGCAGTGATCCCAGACACCGAGCAGAGCGCAGTGATCCCAGACCACGAGCAGAGCACAGTGAACTCAGGAACAGACCTGAGCACAGTGATCCCAGATCCTGAGCTGAGCACAGTGAACCAAGGTCCTGAGGAGCACAGAGGTATTAGATACTGAGCTGAGCACACTGGTCCAAGGTCCTGACCTGAGCATGGTTATGCCAGACCCTGAGCTGAGCGCAGTGATCCCAGATCCTGAGCTGAGCGCAGTGATCCCAGACCCTGAGCAGAGTGCAGTGATCCCAGACCCTGAGCAGAGTGCAGTTATCCCAGACCCCGAGCTGAGCGCAGTTATCCCAGACCCCGAGCTGAGCACAGTTATCCCAGAGCCCGAGCTGAGCACAGTTATCCCACAGCCCGAGCTGAGCACAGTGATACCAGACACCGAGCTGAGCGCAGTTATCCCAGAGCCCGAGCTGAGCACAGTGATCCCAGACCCCGAGCTGAGCAGAGTGATCGCAGACCCCGAGCTGAGCACAGTGATCCCAGACCCCGAGCAGAGCGCAGTGATTACAGACCCCGAGCTGAGCACAGTGATCCCAGCCCCCGAGCTGAGCGCAGTGATCCCATGTCCCGAGCTGAGCACAGTGATCCCAATTCCTGAGCTGAGCACAGTGATCCCAGACCCTGAGCAGAGCGCAGTTATCCCAGACCCCGAGCTGAGCACAGTGAATTCAGGAACCGACCTGAACACAGTGATATCAGATCCTGAGCTGAGCACAGTGACCAAGGTCCTGAGGAGCACAGTGGTCCCAGATCCTGAGCTGAGCACAGTGGTCCAAGGTCCTGATCTGAGCATGGTTATCCCAGACCCCGAGCTGAGCACAGTGATCCCAGACCATGAGCACAGCACAGTGATCCCAGGTCCCGAGCTGAGCATGGTTATCCCAGACCCTGAGCTGAGCGCAGTGATCCCAGACCCTGAGCTGAGTGCAGTGATCCCAGACCCTGAGCTGAGCGCAGTGATCCCAGACCCTGAGCTGAGCGCAGTGATCCCAGACCCTGAGCTGAGCACAGTGATCCCAGGTCCCGAGCTGAGCACAGTGATCCCCGACGTCAAGATGAGCACAGCGATCCCAGACCCTGAGCTGAGCACAGTGATCCCAGGTCCTGAGCTGAGCACAGTGATCCCAGACGTCGTGCTGAGCACAGTGATCCCAGACCCTGAGCTGAGCACAGTGATCCCAGGTCCCGAGCTGAGCACAGTGATCCCCGACGTCGAGCTGAGCACAGCGATCCCAGACCCTGAGCTGACCACAGTGATCCCAGGTCCCGAGCTGAGCACAGTGATCCCACACCCCGAGCTGAGCACAGTGAACCCAGATTCTGAGCTGAGCACAGTGAACCCAGAAATCGAGCTGAACACAGTGATCCCGGACCCTGAGCTGAGCACAGAGATCCCCGTTCCTGAGGAGCACAGTGGTCCCAGGTCCTGATCTGAGCATGGTTATCCCAGACCCCGATCTGAGCAGAGTGATCCCAGACCTTGACATGGGCACAGTGATGTCAATCACTGAGCTGATCACAGTGATGCCACAGCCTGGCCCTAGCATAGTGATCCCAAACCATGTGGTGAGCACAGTGATCCCAGACCCCGAGCTGAGCAGAGTGATCCCAGACCCCGAGCTGAGCAGAGTGATCCCAGACCCCGAGCTGAGCACATTGATCCCAGACCCTGAGCTGAGCGCAGTGATCCCAGAACATGAGCTGAGCGCAGTGATCCCACACCCTGACCAGAGCGCAGTGATCCCAGACGCCGAGCTGAGCACAATGATCCCAGACCCCGAGCTGAGCACAGTGATCCCAGACCCCGAGCTGAGCACAGTAATCCCATGTCCCGAGCTGAGCGCCCTGATCCCAGACCCTGAGCTGAGCGCAGTGATCCCAGACCCCGAGCAGAGCGCAGTGATCCCAGACCCCGAGTAGAGCGCAGTTATCCCAGACCCTGAGCAGAGCGCAGTGATCCCAGACCCCGAGCTGAGCGCAGTGATACCAGACCCCGAGCTGAGCGCAGTGATCCGAGATTCTGAGCTGAGCACAGTGATTCCGGACCCTGAGCAGAGCGCAGTGATCCCAGAACCCGTGCTGAGCACAGAGATCCCAGTTCCTGAGGAGCACACTGGTCCCAGGTCCTGATCTGAGCATGGTTGTCCCAGACCCCGACCTGGGCACAGTGGTCCTAGACCCTGAGCTGAGCACATTGATCCCAGACCTTGACCAGGGCACAGTGATGTCAGACCCTGAGCTGAGCACAGTGATGCCAGACCCTGGCCCTAGCAGAGTGATCCCAAACCATGTGGTGAGCACAGTGATCCCAGACCCTGAGCTGAGCGCAGTGATCCCAGATCCCGAGCTGAGCGCAGTGATCCCAGACCCTGAGCTGAGCACAGTGATCCCAGACCCTGAGCAGAGCGCAGTGATCCCAGAACCCGTGCTGAGCGCAGTGATCCCAGAACCCGAGCTGAGCACAATGATCCCAGACCCCGAGCTGTGCACAGTGATCCCAGACCCCGAGCTGAGCACAGTAATCCCATGTCCCGAGCTGAGCGCCCTGATCCCAGACCCTGAGCTGAGCGCAGTGATCCCAGACCCCGAGCAGAGCGCAGTGATCCCAGACCCCGAGCAGAGCGCAGTTATCCCAGACCCTGAGCAGAGCGCAGTGATCCCAGACCCCGAGCTGAGCGCAGTGATCCCAGACCCCGAGCTGAGCGCAGTGATCCGAGATTCTGAGCTGAGCACAGTGATTCCGGACCCTGAGTTGAGCACAGTGATCCCAGTCCCCGATCTGAACACAGAGATCCCAGTTCCTGAGGAGCACAGTGGTCCCAGGTCCTGATCTGAGCATGGTTGTCCCAGACCCCGACCTGGGCACAGTGGTCCTAGACCCTGAGCTGAGCACATTGATCCCAGACCTTGACCAGGGCACAGTGATGTCAGACCCTGAGCTGAGCACAGTGATGCCAGACCCTGGCCCTAGCAGAGTGATCCCAAACCATGTGGTGAGCACAGTGATCCCAGACCCTGAGCTGAGCGCAGTGATCCCAGATCCCGAGCTGAGCGCAGTGATCCCAGACCCTGAGCTGAGCACAGTGATCCCAGACCCTGAGCAGAGCGCAGTGATCCCAGAACCCGTGCTGAGCGCAGTGATCCCAGAACCCGAGCTGAGCACAGTGATCCCAGACCCTGGGCAGAGCGCAATTATCCCAGACCCCGAGCTGAGCACAGTGAACTCAGGAACCGACCTGAACACAGTGATATCAGATCCTGAGCTGAGCACAGTGAATCAAGGTCCTGAGGAGCACAGTGGTCCCAGACCCCGAGCTGAGCACAGTGATCCCAGATGCTGAGCTGAGCACAGTGATCCCAGGTCCTGAGCTGAGCACAGTGATCCCAGACCATGAGCACAGCCCAGTGATCCCAGGTCCCGAGCTGAGCATGGTTATCCCAGACCCTGAGCTGAGCGCAGTGATCCCAGACCCTGAGCAGAGCGCAGTGATCCCAGACCCTGAGCTGAGCGCAGTGATCCCAGACCCTGAGCTGAGCGCAGTGATCCCAGACCCTGAGCTGAGCACAGTGATCCCAGGTCCCAAGCTGAGCACAGTGATCCCCGATGTCGAGCTGAGCACAGCGATCCCAGACCCTGAGCTGAGCACAGTGATCCCAGGTCCTGAGCTGAGCACAGTGATCCCAGATTCTGAGCTGAGCACAGTGATTCCGGACCCTGAGCTGAGCACAGTGATCCCAGTCCCCGATCTGAACACAGAGATCCCAGTTCCTGAGGAGCACAGTGGTCCCAGGTCCTGATCTGAGCATGGTTGTCCCAGACCCCGACCTGGGCACAGTGGTCCTAGACCCTGAGCTGAGCACATTGATCCCAGACCTTGACCAGGGCACAGTGATGTCAGACCCTGAGCTGAGCACAGTGATGCCAGACCCTGGCCCGAGCAGAGTGATCCCAAACCATGTGGTGAGCACAGTGATCCCAGACCCCGAGCTGAGCACGATGATCCCAGGTCCGGAGGAGCACATTGAGAACAGACCCTGAGCTGAGCACAGTGATACCAGACCCTGAATTGAGCACTGTGAACCCAGAAACCGAACTGAGCAGAGTGAACCCAGACCCCGAGCTGAGCACAGTGATCCCAGACCCCGAGCTGAGCACAGTGATCCCATGTCCCGAGCTGAGCGCCCTGATCCCAGACCCTGAGCTGAGCGCAGTGATCCCAGACCCTGAGCAGAGCGCAGTGATCCCAGACCCCGAGCTGAGCGCAGTGATCCCAGACCCCGAGCTGAACACAGTGTACTCAGGAACCGACCTGAGCACAGTGATCCCAGATCCTGAGCTGGGCACAGTGGTCCAAGGTCCTGAGGAGCACAGTGATCCCACACCCCGAGCTGAGCACGATGATCCCAGGTCCGGAGGAGCACATTGATAACAGACCCTGAGCTGAGCACAGTGATACCAGACCCTGAACTGAGCACTGTGAACGCAGAAACCGAACTGAGCACAGTGAAACCAGAAACCGAGCTGAGCACAGTGATCCCAGATTCTGAGCTGAGCACAGTGATCCCAGTCCCCGATATGAACACAGAGATCCCAGTTCCTGAGGAGCACAGTGGTCCCAGGTCCTGATCTGAGCATGGTTGTCCCAGACCCCGACCTGGGCACAGTGGTCCTAGACCCTGAGCTGAGCACATTGATCCCAGACCTTGACCAGGGCACAGTGATGTCAGACCCTGAGCTGAGCACAGTGATGCCAGACCCTGGCCCTAGCAGAGTGATCCCAAACCATGTGGTGAGCACAGTGATCCCAGACCCCGAGCTGAGCGCAGTGATCCCAGATCCCGAGCTGAGCGCAGTGATCCCAGACCCTGAGCTGAGCGCAGTGATCCCAGACCCTGAGCAGAGCGCAGTGATCCCAGAACCCGTGCTGAGCACAGTGATCCCAGAACCCGAGCTGAGCACAGTGATCCCAGAACCCGAGCTGAGCACAGTGATCCCAGACCCTGAGCAGAGCGCAGTGATCCCACACCCCGAGCTGAGCGCAGTGATCCCAGACCCCGAGCTGAGCGCAGTGATCCCAGACCCTGAGATGAGCACAGTGATCCCAGACCCTGAGATGAGCACAGTGATCCCAGACCCTGAGCTGAGCGCAGTGATCCCAGACCCTGAGCTGAGCACAGTGATCCCAGACCCCGGGCTGAGCGCAGTGATCCCAGCCGCCGAGCTGAGCGCAGTGATCCCAGACCCTGAGCTGAGCACAGTGATACCAGACCCTGAATTGAGCACTGTGAACCCAGAAACCGAACTGAGCACAGTGAAACCAGAAACCGAGCTGAGCACAGTGATCCCAGACCCCGAGCTGAGCACAGTAATCCCATGTCCCGAGCTGAGCGCCCTGATCCCAGACCCTGAGCTGAGCGCAGTGATCCCAGACCCCGAGCAGAGCGCAGTGATCCCAGACCCCGAGCAGAGCGCAGTTATCCCAGACCCTGAGCAGAGCGCAGTGATCCCAGACCCCGAGCTGAGCGCAGTGATCCCAGACCCCGAGCTGAGCGCAGTGATCCGAGATTCTGAGCTGAGCACAGTGATTCCGGACCCTGAGTTGAGCACAGTGATCCCAGTCCCCGATCTGAACACAGAGATCCCAGTTCCTGAGGAGCACAGTGGTCCCAGGTCCTGATCTGAGCATGGTTGTCCCAGACCCCGACCTGGGCACAGTGGTCCTAGACCCTGAGCTGAGCACATTGATCCCAGACCTTGACCAGGGCACAGTGATGTCAGACCCTGAGCTGAGCACAGTGATGCCAGACCCTGGCCCTAGCAGAGTGATCCCAAACCATGTGGTGAGCACAGTGATCCCAGACCCTGAGCTGAGCGCAGTGATCCCAGATCCCGAGCTGAGCGCAGTGATCCCAGACCCTGAGCTGAGCACAGTGATCCCAGACCCTGAGCAGAGCGCAGTGATCCCAGAACCCGTGCTGAGCGCAGTGATCCCAGAACCCGAGCTGAGCACAGTGATCCCAGACCCTGGGCAGAGCGCAATTATCCCAGACCCCGAGCTGAGCACAGTGAACTCAGGAACCGACCTGAACACAGTGATATCAGATCCTGAGCTGAGCACAGTGAATCAAGGTCCTGAGGAGCACAGTGGTCCCAGACCCCGAGCTGAGCACAGTGATCCCAGATGCTGAGCTGAGCACAGTGATCCCAGGTCCTGAGCTGAGCACAGTGATCCCAGACCATGAGCACAGCCCAGTGATCCCAGGTCCCGAGCTGAGCATGGTTATCCCAGACCCTGAGCTGAGCGCAGTGATCCCAGACCCTGAGCAGAGCGCAGTGATCCCAGACCCTGAGCTGAGCGCAGTGATCCCAGACCCTGAGCTGAGCGCAGTGATCCCAGACCCTGAGCTGAGCACAGTGATCCCAGGTCCCAAGCTGAGCACAGTGATCCCCGATGTCGAGCTGAGCACAGCGATCCCAGACCCTGAGCTGAGCACAGTGATCCCAGGTCCTGAGCTGAGCACAGTGATCCCAGATTCTGAGCTGAGCACAGTGATTCCGGACCCTGAGCTGAGCACAGTGATCCCAGTCCCCGATCTGAACACAGAGATCCCAGTTCCTGAGGAGCACAGTGGTCCCAGGTCCTGATCTGAGCATGGTTGTCCCAGACCCCGACCTGGGCACAGTGGTCCTAGACCCTGAGCTGAGCACATTGATCCCAGACCTTGACCAGGGCACAGTGATGTCAGACCCTGAGCTGAGCACAGTGATGCCAGACCCTGGCCCGAGCAGAGTGATCCCAAACCATGTGGTGAGCACAGTGATCCCAGACCCCGAGCTGAGCGCAGTGATCCCAGACCCCGAGCTGAACACAGTGATCCCAGACCCCGAGCTGAACACAGTGTACTCAGGAACCGACCTGAGCACAGTGATCCCAGATCCTGAGCTGGGCACAGTGGTCCAAGGTCCTGAGGAGCACAGTGATCCCACACCCCGAGCTGAGCACGATGATCCCAGGTCCGGAGGAGCACATTGAGAACAGACCCTGAGCTGAGCACAGTGATACCAGACCCTGAATTGAGCACTGTGAACCCAGAAACCGAACTGAGCACAGTGAAACCAGAAACCGAGCTGAGCACAGTGATCCCAGACCCCGAGCTGAGCACAGTGATCCCAGACCCCGAGCTGAGCACAGTGATCCCATGTCCCGAGCTGAGCGCCCTGATCCCAGACCCTGAGCTGAGCGCAGTGATCCCAGACCCTGAGCAGAGCGCAGTGATCCCAGACCCCGAGCTGAGCGCAGTGATCCCAGACCCCGAGCTGAACACAGTGTACTCAGGAACCGACCTGAGCACAGTGATCCCAGATCCTGAGCTGGGCACAGTGGTCCAAGGTCCTGAGGAGCACAGTGATCCCACACCCCGAGCTGAGCACGATGATCCCAGGTCCGGAGGAGCACATTGATAACAGACCCTGAGCTGAGCACAGTGATACCAGACCCTGAACTGAGCACTGTGAACCCAGAAACCGAACTGAGCACAGTGAACCAAGAAACCGAGCTGAGCAAAGTGATCCCAGATTCTGAGCTGAGCACAGTGATCCCAGATTCTGAGCTGAGCACAGTGATCCCAGTCCCCGATATGAACACAGAGATCCCAGTTCCTGAGGAGCACAGTGGTCCCAGGTCCTGATCTGAGCATGGTTGTCCCAGACCCCGACCTGGGCACGGTGGTCCTAGACCCTGAGCTGAGCACATTGATCCCAGACCTTGACCAGGGCACAGTGATGTCAGACCCTGAGCTGAGCACAGTGATGCCAGACCCTGGCCCTAGCAGAGTGATCCCAAACCATGTGGTGAGCACAGTGATCCCAGACCCCGAGCTGAGCGCAGTGATCCCAGATCCCGAGCTGAGCGCAGTGATCCCAGACCCTGAGCTGAGCGCAGTGATCCCAGACCCTGAGCAGAGCGCAGTGATCCCAGAACCCGTGCTGAGCACAGTGATCCCAGAACCCGAGCTGAGCACAGTGATCCCAGAACCCGAGCTGAGCACAGTGATCCCAGACCCTGAGCAGAGCGCAGTGATCCCAGACCCCGAGCTGAGCGCAGTGATCCCAGACCCCGAGCTGAGCGCAGTGATCCCAGACCCTGAGATGAGCACAGTGATCCCAGACCCTGAGATGAGCACAGTGATCCCAGACCCTGAGCTGAGCGCAGTGATCCCAGACCCTGAGCTGAGCACAGTGATCCCAGACCCCGGGCTGAGCGCAGTGATCCCAGACGCCGAGCTGAGCGCAGTGATCCCACACCCCGAGCTGAGCACGATGATCCCAGGTCCAGAGGAGCACATTGATAACAGACCCTGAGCTGAGCACAGTGATACCAGACCCTGAACTGAGCACTCTGAACCCAGAAACCGAACTGAGCACAGTGAAATCAGGTCCCGAGCTGAGCACAGTGATCCCAGACGTCGAGCTGAGCGCAGTGATCCCAGACCCCGAGCTGAGCACAGTGAACTCAGGAACGGACCTGAGCACAGTGATCCCAGATCGTGAGCTGAGCTCAGTGAACAAGGTCCTGAGGAGCACAGTGGTCCCAGATCCTGAGCTGAGCACAGTGGTCCAAGATCCTGATCTGAGCATGGTTATCTCAGACCCCGAGCTGAGCACAGTGATCCCAGGTCCCGAGCTGAGCGCAGTGATCCCAGACCCCGAGCTGAGCGCAGTGATCCCAGACCCCGAGCTGAGCGCAGTGATCCCAGACCCCGAGCTGAGCGCAGTGATCCCAGACCCCGAGCTGAGCGCAGTGATCCCAGACCCCGAGCTGAGCGCAGTGATCGCAGACCCCGAGCTGAGCGCAGTGATCCCAGACCCCGAGCTGAGCGCAGTGGTCCCAGACCCTGAGCAGAGCACAGTGATCCCAGACCCTGAGCTGAGCGCAGTAATCCCAGACCCTGAGCAGAGCACAGTGGTCCCAGACCCTGAGATGAGTGCAGTGGTCCCAGACCCTGAGATGAGCGCAGTGATCCCAGACCCCGAGCTGAGCGCAGTGATCCCAGACCCCGAGCTGAGCGCAGTGATCCCAGACCCCGAGCTGAGCGCAGTGATCCCAGACCCCGAGCTGAGCGCAGTGATCCCAGACCCTGAGCAGAGCACAGTGATCCCAGACCCTGAGCTGAGCGTAGTGATCCCAGACCCTGAGCAGAGCACAGTGATCCCAGACCCCGAGCTGAACACAGTGTACTCAGGAACCGAGCTGAGCACAGTGATCCCACACCCCGATGATCCCAAGTCCCAAGCTGAGCACAGTGAACCCAGTCCCCAATCTGAACACAGAGATCCCCGTTCCTGAGGAGCACAGTGGTCCCAGGTCCTGATCTGAGCACAGTGATCCCAGACCCCGAGCTCAGCAGAGTGATCCCAGACCCTGAGCTGAGCACATTGATCCCAGACCTTGACCTGGGCACAGTGATGTCAGACCCTGAGCTGAGCACAGTGATGCCAGACCCTGGCCCTAGCAGAGTGATCCCAAACCATGTGGTGAGTACAGTGATCCCTGACCCCGAGCTGAGCGCAGTGATCCCAGATCCCGAGCTGAGCGCAGTGATCCCACACCCCGAGCTGAGCGCAGTGATCCCAGACCATGAGCACAGCGCAGTGATCCCAGACCCCGAGCTGAGCACAGTGAACTCAGGAACCGACCTGAGCACAGTGATCGCAGATCCTGAGCTGAGCACAGTGATCCCAGACCCTGAGCTGAGCACAGTGATCACAGACCCTGAGCTGAGCACATTGATCCCAGACCTTGACCTGGGCACTGTGATGTCAGACACTGGTCTGATCACAGTGATGCCAGACCCTGGCCCTAGCATAGTGATCCCAAACCATGTGGTGAGCACAGTGATCCCAGACCCCGAGCTGAGCAGAGTGATCCCAGACCCCGAGCTGAACAGAGTGATCCCAGACCCCGAGCTGAGCACAGTGATCCCAGACCCTGAGCTGAGCAGTGACCCCAGATTCGGAGCTGAGCACAGTGATCCCAGGTCCCGAGCTGAGCACAGTGATCCCAGTGATTCCGGACCCTGAGCTGAGCACACCGATTCCTGACCCCAAACTGAGCACAGTGATCCCAGACCCTGATCTGATCAGATTGGTCCCTGACCATGGGCTGAGCAAGGTGATCCCAAACCATGTGCTAAGCACAGTGATTCTAGACCCAGTACTGTGCACGGTGATCCCAGACAATGAGTTGTGCATGGTGATCCCAGAAGTGATCTCACACCCTGAGCTGAGCACAGTGACCCCAGACCCCGAGCTGAGCATAGTGATCTCAGACCCTGAGCTGAGCAGAGTGATCCCAGACACTGAGCAGAGCACAGTGATACTAGACCCTGACCTGATCAGAGTGATCCCAGACCATGAGGTGAGCACAGTGACCCCAGATCCCGAGCTGAGCACTGCGATCCCAGATCCTGATCTAAGCACAGTGATGCCAGACCCTGATCTGAGCATAGTGATCCCAAACCATGTGCTGAGCACAGTGATTCTAGACCCAGAGATGAGCACGGTGATCACAGGTCTGGAGGAGCACAGTGATCCCAGACCCCGAGCTGAGCACAGTGATCCCAGACCCTGATCTGATCAGAGTGGTCCCAGACCATGTGCTCAGCACGGTGATCCCAGGTCCTGAGGATCATAGTGTTCCCAGATCCTGATCTGAGCACAGTGTTCCCAGATCCTGAGCTGAGCTCAGTGATCCCAGACCCCGAGCTGAGTAGAGTAGTCCCAGACCATGAGCTGAGCACGGTGATCCCAGGTCCTGAGGATCACAGTGTTCCCAGATCCTGAGCTGAGCACAGTGATCCCAGATCCTGAGCTGAGCTCAGTGATCCCAGACCCGGAGCTGAGCAGAGTGATCCCAGACACTGAGCAGAGCACAGTGATACTAGACCCTGACCTGAGCAGAGTGATCCCAGACCATGAGGTGAGCACAGTGACCCCAGATCCCGAGCTGAGCACTGCGATCCCAGATCCTGATCGAAGCACAGTGATGCCAGACCCTGATCTGAGCACAGTGATCCCAAACCATGTGCTGAGCACAGTGATTCTAGACCCAGAAATGAGCACGGTGATCCCAGATCTGGAGGAGCACAGTGATCCCAGACCCTGAGCTGAGCACAGTGATCCCAGACCCTGATCAGATCAGAGTGGTCGCAGACCATGAGCGGAGCACGGTGATCCCAGGTCCTGAGGATCACAGTGTTCCCAGATCCTGATCTGAGCACAGTATTCCCAGATCCTGATCTGAGCACAGTGTTCCCAGAACCCGAGCTGAGCACAGTGATCCCAAAACCCGAGCTGAGCACAGTGATCACAGACCCTGACCTGATCAGAATGGTCCCAGACCATGAGCTGAACACGGTAATCCCAGATCCTGAGGAGCACAGTGATCCCAGATCCCTATCTGAGCACAGTGTTCCCAGATCCTGTTCTGAGCACAGTGTTTCCAGATCCTGATCTGAATACAGTGATTCCAGATCCTGATCAGAGCACAGTGATCCCAGACCCCGAGCTGAGCACAGTGATCCCAGACCCCGAGCTGAGCACAGTGATCCCAGACCCTGAGCTGAGCGCAGTGATCCCAGACACTGAGCTGAGAACAGTGATCCCAGACCGTGAGCTGAGCAGAGTGATCCCAGACCCCAAGTTGAGCAGAGTGATCCCAGACCCTGAGCTGAGCAGTGATCCCAGAACTCGAGCTGAGCACACCGATTCCTGACCCCAAACTGAGCTCAGTGTTCCCAGATCCTGATCTGAGCTCAGTGTTCCCAGATCCTGATCTGAGCTCAGTGTTCCCAGATCCTGATCTGAGCACAGTGTTCCCAGATCCTGATCTGAGCACAGTGATTCCAGACACTAAGCTGAGCACAGTGATCCCAGACACCGACCTGAGCACAGTGATTCCAGATACTGAGCTGAGCACAGTGATCCCTGGTCCTGAGGAGCACAGTGATAACAGATCTCGAGCTGAGCACAGTGATCCCAGACCATGAGTTGTGCATGGTGATCCCAGATCCTGAGTATCACAGTGAACCCAGACGCTGAGCTGAGCACAGTGACCCCAGACCCCGACCTGAGCACAGTGATCCCAGACCATGAGTTGTGCATGGTGATCCCAGATCCTGAGTATCACAGTGAACCCAGACGCTGAGCTAAGCACAGTGATTCCAGACCCAGAGATGAGCAGAGTGATCCCAGACATTGAGCTGAGCAAGGTGATCCTAGACCCTGACCTGATCAGAGTGATCCCAGACCGTGAGGTGAGCACAGTGACCCCAGATCCCGAGCTGAGCATTGCGATCCCAGATACTGATCTAAGCAAAGTGATCCCAGACCCCGAGCTGAGCAGAGTGATCCCAGACCCCGGGCTGATTAGAGTGATCCCAGATCCCGAGCTGAGCACACCGATTCCTGACCCCAAACTGAGCACAGTGATCCCAGACCCTGATCTGATCAGAGTGGTCCCCGACCATGAGCTGAGCACGGTGATCCCAGATTCTGAGGAACACAGTGATCTCAGATCCCTAACTGAGCACAGTGTTCCCAGATCCTGAAATGAGCTCAGTGTTCCCAGATCTTAATCTGAGCACAGTGATCCCAGACACCGACCTGAGCACAGTGATCCCAGTCCCTGAGCTGAGCACAGTGATCCAAAACCCTCAGCTGAGCTCAGTGATAACAGGTTCCAACCTGAGCACAGTGATTCCAGACACTGAGCTGAGCACAGTGATCTCAGATCCCGAGCTGAGCACAGTGATCCCAGACCCTGAGCTGAGCACAGTGATAACAGATCCCAACCTGAGCACAGTGATTCCAGACACTGAGCTGGGCACAGTGATAACAGATCCCAAGCTGAGCACAGTGACCCCAGACCCCGACCTGAGCACAGTGATCCCAGACCATGAGTTGTGCATGGTGATCCCAGACCCCAAGCTGAGCAGAGTGATCCCAGACACTGAGCTGAGTACAGTGATTCTAGACCCTGACCTGATCAGAGTGATCCCAACCGTGAAGTAAGCACAGTGACCCCAGATCCCAAGCTGAGCACTGCGATCCCAGATACTGATCTTAGCACGGTGATGCCAGACCCTGATCTGAGCACAGTGATCCCAAACCATGTGCTAAGCCCAGTGATTCTCGACCCAGAACTGAGCACGGTGATCCCAGACCCCGAGCTGAGCACAGTGATCCCAGACACTGAGCAGGGCACAGTGTTCCTAGACCCTGACCTGATCAGAGTGATCCCAGACCGTGAGGTGAGCACAGTGACCCCACCTCCTGAGCTGAGCACTGCGATCCCAGATCCTGATCTAAGCTTAGTGATGAAAATGTGTTGCTGGAAAAGCGCAGCAGGTCAGGCAGCATCCAAGGAGCAGGAGAATCGACGATTCGGGCATCAGCCCTTCTTCAGGAATCGCTGAAGAAGGGCTGATGCCCGAATCGTCGATTCTCTTGCTCCTTGGATGCTGCCTGACCTGCTGTGCTTTTCCAGCAACACATTTTCAGCTCTGATCTCCAGCATCTGCAGTCCTCACTTTCTCCTCTAAGCACAGTGATGCCAGACCCTGATCTGAGCACAGTGATCCCAAACCATGTGCTGAGCAGTGATTCTAGACCCAGAAATGAGCACGGTGATCCCAGATCTGGAGGAGCACAGTGATCCCAGACCCCGAGCTGAGCACAGTGATCCCAGACCCTGACTTGATCAGAGTGGTCCCAGACCATGAGCTGAGCATGGTGATCCCAGATCCTGAGGAGCACAGTGTTCCCAGATCCTGATCTGAGCACAGTGTTCCCAGATCCTGATCTGAGCACAGTGTTCCCAGGTCCTGATCTGAGCACAGCGTTCCCAGGTCCTGATCTGAGCACAGTGTTCCCAGATCCTGATCTGAGCACAGTGTTCCCAGATCCTGATCTGAGCACAGTGTTCCCAGGTCCTGATCTGAGCACAGTGTTCCCAGGTCCTGATCTGAGCACAGTGATCCCCGACACCGACCTGAGCTCAGTGATCCAAGACCCTGACCTGAGCACAGTGATCCCACACCCTGACGTGAGCATAGTGATCACAGACCCCGAGCTAAGCACAATGATCCCAGATCCCAACCTGAGCACAGTGATCACAGACCCTGAGCTGAGCAGAGTGATCCAAGACCCTGAGCTGAGCTCAGTGATAACAGATCCCGAGCTGAGCAGAGTGATCCCAGATCCCAACCTGAGCACAGTGATCCCAGACCCTAAGCTGAGCACAGTGATCCCAGACCCCGACCTGAGCACAGTGATCCCAGACCCCGAGCTGAGCACAGTGATCCCAGACATTGAGCTGAGCACAGTGATCACAGACCCCGAGCTGAGCACAATGATCCCAGATCCCAACCTGAGCACAGTGATCCCAGACATTGAGCCTAGCACAGTGATCCCAGATCCTGATGTGAGCACAGTGATGACAGACCCTGATCTGAGCACAGTGATCCCAGATACCCAGCTGAGTCCAGTGGTCCCAGACCATGAGCTGAGCACATTAATCCCAGGTCCTGAGGAGCACAGTGATAACAGATTCCGAGTTGAATACAGTGATCCCAGATGCCAAGCTGAGCTCAGTGATCCCAGACCCTGATCTGAGCCTAGTTACCTCATACCCTGATCAGAGCACAGTAACTGAGCACAGTGATCCTAGATCCCGAACTGAGCACTAACCGCTGGGTTAGTCCCCGTGCACAAGGTATGATGCAACAATCTATAGCTATCAGTACTCCAGCAACCACTATCAAGGAGCTGAGTATGGAGACCACTATGCCTTTCCATTTCCCAAACCAGAATTCCAGCAACCCAGTGAGCGATGTGTCTATCCCTGAATTCCTCTGTTAAGGTACTCAACCCCCGCAGGGCTCGAGTGATTGACCCATCGGGCAGTGTTATTTGGAATAAAGGTACAACAGCTCCCCCCTAATATCACGCACACGTCCCCTTTCTCAGCTAGGATCATGTCTAAGGCCATTCTGTTCTCCCAAGCCATTCTGCTGGTTGCATCGAACTGCTCTGCTGTACCCTTGACTGCATCCCTAGTGTAGTTAATGAACCTCTGTTGACTAAGAAAATATAATTTATCCAATCCACATTCTTATTGACTGTTACCCACCAGAAGAGAGCTGACTCAAAGCCTGCTGCAATCTGGTTGCGAGTCTTGAACTCATCCAGCACCCCTCAAGGAACTCCTATAGAGTCTAGATATATCCGATCATCAAAAGACGTATCCAATAATGATCTTTTACTCCGACTTCCTTTTGTCACAATCCTTTCCTTTTCAAATGCCAAGGTGAATGGGATTGCCAATTGCTCAATTGCACATAAGCCTCTCCAATCTGGAGGTAGGGTGGGTCTCAGTATTCTCCCTCCACAGTACCACCACAGATCCGCTCGGGGAACCTGCAGTGCTGAGTAGTTCCCTCCCTTGTCTATTCCGGTCACATTTTCAATTTCATACATGATTTCAGCTCCCCCAAATCTCTGAACTGACTTAGACCTTGTCTGCCAACACACGACGTGTGATTTCTGACCATGGACAAAAACGTGGGGGGCATTTTTAAATCCTTCTTCTCCAAGGGAGGGAATATTAGTGATAAGGAAGTACAATTCCCATTATTCCATGCAGTCTTATCCTGATAGTGGGCGATCATACATTCCATGCCCTTCCTGTCTCGCTGCCACCCAAGTGGAAAGGGAACTACCTGGGCCACTGGCCTACTGGAGGCACATGCACAGCAATTGCTTTCGTTCAGACTTTTCACAGTGTACTTTACCCATTCAAGCCAGGCATTTGTATCCCCGTAGGTAAAAAACAATGACTGCAGATGCTGGAAACCAGATTCTGGATTAGTGGTGCTGGAAGAGCACAGCAGTTCAGGCAGCACCTTTTTATTCCTGATGAAGGGCTTTTGCCCGAAACGTCGATTTTACTGCTCCTCAGATGCTGCCCGAACTGCTGTGCTCTTCCAGCACCACTAATCCAGAATTTGTATCCCCGTAGCCAGTTTCTATTTCGATCGTCTGTTTTAAGTCCTTTACCTCTATAATTTTTACCACCTTCGGATCATTGGGAGGGGTGAAATAATATACCTGTGGCATCTGAGTGCTCTTTTCATTCACTTCAACAGGCCACTCTCCTTTGCCCACCTGTATGTGGAAACAACAGGCCAAGAAATCCTTCCCATTTGCTTTCATCTCTATCCCAAATGTTTCATTCCATTGTACCTGTTGGGTGTCTCTGTCCAGAACCGCTTCGTGCCATGTGGTTTTCTTTATCGTTAAATATGTTGGGTTACACTTTTCATCGGGACACTCAAGAGCTGGCCAGAAGGGGCCCCGGTGTACTATGACGAGTGGATTAATCCAAGCAGCACCTCCAAGGCCATCCCCGTAGGGCTTAAGATGTATCTCTGAGTAGCTGTACTATCTCTGATTTTCTACACTTCCACAATCAACTAGGCTGCAGGCATCGGTATCTATTACTTGCGGATTAGCACTCTTGGGGACCGTTACTAACAAGTAAGAGGACCACACCAAGGTTCGACAAAATCCTAAGACTAGGAGAGCTAAAATCGTATACTTAAGTATCCAACTCATTCCAAAAATAGTGCTGAAGCACCGAGAGACTTAATATACAATCTTATAGAAATTATCCTGCGCTTGCGTCGTCACTGTGTAATCAGTTACTCAAAGTCTCTTTAGCCTGAGTTTCAATGTTTCTTTCATTGATTCGGCTGTCCAGACTTCTTTCTCAACCAGAGATTCCGCTGGCCCCTTAACTCTGGTGTAATGAGTCCAATCTTGCTCCGCTGTCCTTATTGCCATTTCAGTAGTCAAAAAAGCCTGTAACAGCCCTTCCTAATCGGGTTGTAATTTAGTCTCTGTCCATGACTACACAAGAACCCAATCTCCCGGCCAGATTGGATGAAATTCAAAATCAAGAGCTGGAGTCTGTGCGAGTAAACCCTGTCTCCTGAGAAAAGACAAAGAGGAGGCCAGGTCCAGTATATACTTTTTTAAGAACAAGTCCTTAGTCTCGGGGGTCGGCGGTCCCCTGTCGTTCCCAAGTATGGCAGCCCAAACAATATTTCATAAGGGGACAGACCCAAATCTTTCCTTGGAGCCGTTCGGACTCGTAGGAGTGTTATTGGCAAACATCGGGTCCAGGAGAGTCTGGTCTCTAATACCAATTTGGACAACTGTCTTTTAAGAGTTTGCTTCATCCACTCGACCCTCCCTGAAGACGGAGGGTGCCAGGGGGTGTGAAAATCCCAGGAGATCTCCCCAGCTTTGCATTATTCCCTGGAACACTTTAGAGGTGAAGTGGCTTCCCTGGTCTGAGTCTGTATGCTCCACTATCCCATACCGGGGAACTATCTGCTCAAGAATGATCTTAGACACCCCACTTGCTGTTGCTGCGACCAGGGGGTATGCTTCCACCCAATCGAATAAATGGTCTACTATAACCAACATATATTTTAGCCTTCCTCCCCGGAACAATTCAGTGTAATCCACCTGTATGCTCTGGAATGTTCTTAGCCCAGGGTTTATCCCACCTGGGACCTATTTCCTTCATACCTTCTTGTTTATCTTTATACAGCCTTCACATAGCTGTTTGGCAATCGTGTATATCCCTTTACATAGATATTTCCTAAGAATCAAATCACACATTGCCTGCACTCCCCAATGTCTCCCCTGATGTAGGACAGCCATTATTCCTCGCATCAGCATCTTAGATAACAATTCCGGACCATCGGGTAACACACATTTCCCTTCTACCGTTTTTGTAGCCTGTTTTCTCCAACTCCTTCTCTTCCCCAGCACTAAATAGTGGTCTCCCCGCAGGTTCCTGTATTGTCAGAATCCAGGTAAATATCGGGGGTGACTTGTGGGTTCAGAGCTGCCTCCTTGGCGACTTCATCCGCCAACCTATTTCCGCCAACCTATTTCCCCCTATCAGGTCTCATCTCCCCTCTGATGACCATTCATGTGGACTATGGCTATCTCCTTTGGCAGCAAAAGGGATTCCAATACTTGCTGAACTAATGCCTCATGAGCCAGTTCTTTACCTCTACTGTTTACCTGTCCTCTCTCCTGCCATATTTTCCCAAATGTGTGTGCCACCCCAACAGCATACTTAGAATCTGTGCAGACAGTTCCTTCCTTCCCCTCCAGGGCCTTAAGAGCGCCTGATCTTGAGAGGGGGAATCTGCAATCCCCTTCGAGTGTCTTCACATGCCCATACAATGGGGTCTATTTGGTTTTCTTGTTCCTCGGTCAAAAGGGCCATTTTTACCAATAGTTGTCGGTCGCACACCCCGATCCCTCGTCCTAATAGTATAATTAAGTCTCTTCCTAACAAACAACTTCCTATGTCCGGAATGTATAACAATTGTCCCTCAATTTTTTCTTCCTCACTTTCGATCGTCATAGGTTCAAATGCGGGGACTGTATATCCTTCCCCAGTTACACCAGACACTGTTATCTGTTGTTTTGTAAATTGTACTCCTTTGGGTACAAAATTTAATGATGAGCGTGCTGCCCTCGTATCTACTAAGAAAACTGTATCCACTTAATAAGGTCCCACCTTTAAATTTATTAAGGGTTCCTGGTGGGTCCCCTAATCTTCATCAAAGTTCATAAGCGGTATCGCCTTCTCTTCACTTTTCAGATCCGGACATTTCCGCTTAAAGTGAACTTTCCACAGTAGTAACATCCCACCTGCGGGGATCGCAGACACCAACCTGAGCACAGTGATGCCAGACACGGACCTGAGCACAGTGATCCTAGATCCTGAGTTGAACACGGTAATCCCAGACCTCGAACTCAGCACAGTGATCCCAGACTCCAACCTGTGCACAGTGATCCCAGGCCCTGATCTGAGCACCAGTGATCCCAGACCCTGAGCTGAGCACAGTTATCTCAGACCCCGACCTGAGGATAGTGAGCCCAGAACCCGACCTGAGCACAGTGATCCCAGACCCCGACTGGAGCACAGTGATCCCAGACCCCGACTGGAGCACAGAAATCCCAGACCCCGACCTGAGCACAGAGACCTCCAACCCCGACCTGAGCACAATGATCCCAGATCCTGAGCTGATCACAGTGATCCCAGACCCCGACTGGAGCACAGAAATCCCAGACCCTGACCTGAGCACAGAGACCTCCAACCCCGACCTGAGCACAATGATCCCAGATCCTGAGCTGATCACAGTGATCCCAGACCCCGACTGGAGCACAGTGATCACAGAACACAAGTTGAGCACAGAAATCCCAGACGCTGATCCGAGCACAGAGACCTCAGATCCCAACCTGAGTACAGTGCTCAGGTCACGGTCTGGGATCACTCTGATCAGGTCAGTGCCTGGGATCATTGTGCTCAGCTCAGGTTCCTGAATCACTGTGGTCCAGTTGGGGTCAAAGAACACTGTGCTCCAGTCGGTGTCTGGGATCACTATGCTCAGGTCAGGATCTGGGATCACTGTGCTCTGCTCAGAGTCTGGGATCATTGTGCTCAGTTCAGGATCTGGGATCACTGTGCTCAGGTCCAAATCTGTGATCACTTTTGCTCCACCTGGGGTCTGGGATGACTGTGCTCAGGTTTGGGTCTGGGATCAGTGTGCTCAGCTCACGGTCTGGGATCACTCTGATCAAGTCGGGGTCTGGGATGACTGTGCTCAGCTCTGGGTCTAGGATCACTCTGCTCAGCTCTGGGTCTAGGATCACTGTGCTCAGCTCTGGGTCCGGGATCACTGTGCTCAGCTGAGTATCTAGAATCACTGTGCTCAGCTCAATATTTGGGATAAGTGTGTTCAGCTACGGGTCTGTGATCACTGTGGTCCAGTCGGGGGCTGGGATCACTGTCCTCAACTCAGGGTCTGGGCTCACTGTGCTCAGCTCAGGATCTGGGATCACTGTGCTCAGATCCGAATTTGTGATCACTTTTGCTCCACACGAGGTCTGGGATCGCTGTGCTCAGGTTTGGGTCTGGGATTACAGTGCTTATGTCGGGGTCAGGGGTCACTTTGCTCATGTTGGGGTCAGGGGTCACTGTGCTCACATCAGGGTCTGGGATCATTGAGTTCTGCCCGGGTCTGGGATCACTGTGCTCAGGTCGGGGTCTGGGATCACTGTGCTCACATCGGGGTCTGGGATTACTGTGCTCAGGTCCGGGTCTGGGATTACTGTGCTCAGGTCCGGGTCTGGGATTACTGTGCTCATGTCGGGTCAGGGGTCACTGTGCTCAGGTCCGGGTCTGGGATTACTGTGCTCATGTCGGGGTCAGGGGTCACTGTGCTCAGATTGGGGTCTGGGATCGCTCTGATCAAGTCAGGATCTGGGATTACTTTGCGGAGCTCAAGATCTGGGATCACTGTACTCAGTTCGGAGACTGGCATGTCTTGTGCTTATCTAGGGATTTGGGATCACCGTGTTCAGCTCGTGGTCTGGGATCATTGTGCTCAGCTTAGGATCTGGAAACACTGTGCTCAGCTCAGGATTTGGGATAACTGTGGTCAGCTTCGGGTCTGGGATCACTCTGGTCCAGTCGGGGTCTGGGACCACTGTGCTCCAGTTGGGTCTGGGATCACTGTCCACAACTCAGGGTCTGGTATCACTGTGCTCAGCTCAGGATCTGGGATTACAGTGTTCAGCTCAGGATCTGGGATCACTGTGTTCTGCTCAGGGACTGGGATCACTGTGCTCAGGTCGGGATGAGGGGTCACTGTGCTCAGGTCCATGTCTGGGATCACTGTGCTCAGGTCGGAGTCTGGGATCATTTCGCTGAGCTCAAGGTCTGGGATCACGGTGCTCCAGTTGGTGTGCGGGATCACTGTGCTCAGCACAGGGTCAGGGATCACTGTGCTCAGTTCGGAGTCTGGGATCTCTTGTGCTTATCTCGGGGTCTGGATCACCGTGTTCAGCTCGTGGTCTGGGATCACTGTGCTCAGCTTAGGGTCTGGGATCACTGTGCTCAGCACAAGATTTGGGATGACTCTGGTCAGCTATGGGTCTGAGATCACTGTGGTTCAGTTGGGGTATGGGATCACTGTGCTCCAATCGGCGTCTGGGATCACTGCCAAAACTCAGGGTCTGGTATCACTGTGCTCAGGTTGGGGTCTGGGATTACACAGTGCTCAGCTCAGGATCCCGGATACCTGTGCTCAGTTCAGGGTCTGGGATCACTGTGCTCAACTCCAGGTCTGGGATAACTGTACACCAGTTGAGGTCTGGTATCACTGTCCTCAACACAGAGTCTGGGATCACTGTGCTCAGCTCAGGATCTGTGATCACTTACTCAGCACACAGTCTGGGTCACTACGCTCATGTCGGGGTCTGGAATCGCTCTGATCAAGTCGGGGGTCTGGGATCACATTGCTGGGCTCAAGGTCTGGGGTCACTATGGTCCAGTCGGGGTCTGGGATCACTGTGCACAGCACAGGGTCTGGGATCACTGTGCTCAGCTCGGGGTCTGGGATCACTGTGCTCAGCTCGGGGTCTGGGATCACTGTGCTCAGCTCGGGGTCTGGGATCACTGTGCTCAGCTCGGGGTCTGGGATCACTGTGCTCAGCTCGGGGTCTGGGATCACTGTGCTCAGCTCGGGGTCTGGGATCACTGTGCTCAGCTCGGGGTCTGGGATCACTGTGCTCAGCTCGGGGTCTGGGATCACTGTGCTCAGCTCGGGGTCTGGGATCACTGTGCTCAGCTCAGGATCTGGGATCACAGCGCTCAGCTAAGGTTCTTTAGTCATTGTGCTAAGATTAGGGGCTGGGATCACTGTGCTCAGCTTAGCTTCCAGGATCACTGTGGTCCAGTCAGCGTCTGGGATCTCAGGGCTCAGGTCAGTATCTGGGACCACTGTGCTCAGCTCAGGGTCTGGGATCAATGTGCTCAGCTCGGGGTCTGGGATCACTGTGCTCAGCTCAGGGTCTGGGATCACTGTGCTCAGCTCAGGGTCTGGGATCACTGTGCTCAGCTCAGGGTCTGGGATCACTGTGCTCAGCTCAGGGTCTGGGATCACTGTGCTCAGCTCAGGGTCTGGGATCACTGTGCTCAGCTCAGGGTCTGGGATCACTGTGCTCAGCTCAGGGTCTGGGATCACTGTGCTCAGCTCAGGGTCTGGGATCACTGTGCTCAGCTCAGGGTCTGGGATCACTGTGCTCAGCTCAGGGTCTGGGATCACTGTGCTCAGCTCAGGGTCTTGGATCACTGTACTCAGCTCAGGGTCTGGGATCACTGTGCTCAGCTCAGGGTCTGGGATCACTGTGCTCAGCTCAGGGTCTTGGATCACTGTGCTCAGCTCAGGATCTGGGATCACTGGGCCAGCTCAAGGCCTGGGATTACTGCGCACAGGTCAGAATCTGTGATCACTGTGCTCAGCTCAGGGTCTGGGATCACTGTACCCCAGTCGAGGTCTGGGATCACTGTTCTCAACACAGGGTCTGGGATCTCTGTGCTCAGCTCAGGGGCTGGGATCACTGTGCTCAGCTTAGGTTCCTGGATCACTGTGGTTCAGTGGGTGTCTGGGGTCACTGTGCTCCAGTCAGGGTCTGGGATCACTGTGCTCAGCTCAGGGTCTGGGATCACTGTGCTCAGCTCAGGGTCTGGGATCACTGTGCTCAGCTCAGGGTCTGGGATCACTGTGCTCAGCCCAGGGTCTGGGATCACTGTGCTCAGCCCAGGGTCTGGGATCACTGTGCTCAGCCCAGGGTCTGGGATCACTGTGCTCAGCCCAGGGTCTGGGATCACTGTGCTCAGCACAGGGTCTTGGATCACTGTGCTCAGCTCAGGGTCTGGGATCACTGTGCTCAGCACAGGGTCTGGGATCACTGTGCTCAGCACAGGGTCTGGGATCACTGTGCTCAGCACAGGGTCTGGGATCACTGTGCTCAGCACAGGGTCTGGGATCACTGTGCTCAGCACAGGGTCTGGGATCACTGTGCTCAGCTCAGGGTCTGGGATCACTGTGCTCAGCCCAGGGTCTGGGATCACTGTGCTCAGCCCAGGGTCTGGGATCACTGTGCTCAGCACAGGGTCTTGGATCACTGTGCTCAGCACAGGGTCTGGGATCACTGTGCTCAGCCCGGGGTCTGGGATCACAGCGCTCAGCTCGGGGTCTGGGATCACTGTGCTCAGCCCGGGGTCTGGGATCACTGTGCTCAGCCCGGGGTCTGGGATCACTGTGCTCAGCTCGGGGTCTGGGATCACTGTGCTCATCTCGGGGTCTGGGATCACTGTGCTCATCTCAGGGTCTGGGATCACTGTGCTCAGCTCAGGATATGGGATCACAGCGCTCAGCTAAGGTTCTTTAGTCATTGTGCTAAGATTAGGGGCTGGGATCACTGTGCTCAGCTTAGGTTCCAGGATCACTGTGGTCCAGTCAGCGTCTGGGATCTCAGGGCTCAGGTCAGTATCTGGGACCACTGTGCTCAGCTCAGGGTCTGGGACCACTGTGCTCAGCTCAGGGTCTGGGATCAATGTGCTCAGCTCAGGGTCTGGGATCACTGCGCTCAGCTCACGGTCTGGGATCAATGTGCTCAGCTCAGGGTCTGGGACCACTGTGCTCAGCTCAGGGTCTGGGATCAATGTGCTCAGCTCAGGGTCTGGGATCACTGCGCTCAGCTCAGGGTCTGGGATCAATGTGCTCAGCTCGGGGTCTGGGATCAATGTGCTCAGCTCAGGGTCTGGGATCACTGTGCTCAGCTCAGGGTCTGGGATCACTATGTTCATGTCGTGGTATGGGATCACTCTGAACAAGTCACGGTCTGGGATCACTTTGCTGAGCTCAAGATCTGGGATCACTGTGCTCAGGTCAGCCCGAGTTCTAGGATCACTGTGCTCAGCTCAGGATCTGGGAACACTGTGGTCAGCACAGGGTCTGGAATTACTGTGCTCAGCTCAGGATCTGCGATTACATTGCTCAGGTCGGGTCTGGGATCACTGTGATCAGCCTAGGATCTGGGATAACTGTGCTCCGATCAGGGTCTGGTTTCACTGTGCCCAGTTCAGGATCTGGGATCACTGTGCTCAGCTCAGGGTCTGGGATCACTGTGCTCAGGTTGGTGTCTGGGATTACAGTGCTCAGCTCGGGGTCTGGGATCACTGTGCTCAGCTCAGGGTCTGGGATCACTGTGCTCAGCTCAGGGTCTGGGATCACTGTGCTCAGCTCAGGGTCTGGGATCACTGTGCTCAGCACAGGGTCTGGGATCACTGTGCTCAGCACAGGGTCTGGGATCACTGTGCTCAGCACAGGGTCTGGGATCACTGTGCTCAGCACAGGGTCTGGGATCACTGTGCTCAGCACAGGGTCTGGGATCACTGTGCTCAGCACAGGGTCTGGGATCACTGTGCTCAGCACAGGGTCTGGGATCACTGTGCTCATCACAGGGTCTGGGATCACTGTGCTCATCACAGGGTCTGGGATCACTGTGCTCAGCACAGGGTCTGGGATCACTGTGCTCAGCTCGGGGTCTGGGATCACTGTGCTCAGCACAGGGTCTGGGATCACTGTGCTCAGCTCGGGGTCTGGGATCACTGTGTACAGGTCGGGGTCTGGGATCACTGTGTACAGGTCGGGGTCTGGGATCACTGTGCTCAGCTCAGGATATGGGATCACAGCGCTCAGCTAAGGTTCTTTAGTCATTGTGCTAAGATTAGGGGCTGGGATCACTGTGCTCAGCTTAGGTTCCAGGATCACTGTGGTCCAGTCAGCGTCTGGGATCTCAGGGCTCAGGTCAGTATCTGGGACCACTGTGCTCAGCTCAAGGTCTGGGATCAATGTGCTCAGCTCAGGGTCTGGGATCACTGTGCTCAGCTCAGGGTCTGGGATCACTGTGCTCAGCTCAGGGTCTGGGATCACTGTGCTCAGCTCAGGGTCTGGGATCACTGTGCTCAGCTCAGGGTCTGAGATCACTGTGCTCAGCTCAGGGTCTGGGATCACTGGGCCACCTCAAGGCCTGGGATTACTGCGCACAGGTTAGAATCTGTGATCACTGTGCTCAGCTCGGGGTCTGGGATCACTGTACCCCAGTCGAGGTCTGGGATCACTGTTCTCAACACAGGGTCTGGGATCTCTGTGCTCAGCTCAGGGTCTGGGCTCACTGTGCTCAGCTAAGGTTCTGGAGTCATTGTGCTAAGATTAGGGGCTGGGATCACTGTGCTCAGCTTAGGTTCCTGGATCAATGTGGTTCAGTGGGTGTCTGGGGTCACTGTGCTCAGCTCTGGGTCTGGGATCACTGTGCTCAGCTCGGGGTCAGGGATTACTGTGCTCAGCTCGGGGCTGGTATCCCTGTGCTCAGCTCAGGGTCTGGGATCACTGTGCTCACCTTGGGGTCAGGGATTACTGTGCTCAGCTCAGGGTCTGGGATCACTGTGCTCAGCTCGGGGTCAGGGATTACTGTGCTCAGCTCGGGGCTGGTATCCCTGTGCTCAGCTCAGCCCGAGTTCTAGGATCACTGTGCTCAGCTCAGGATCTGGGAACACTGTGGTCAGCACAGGGTCTGGAATTACTGTGCTCAGCTCAGGATCTGCGATTACATTGCTCAGGTCGGGTCTGGGATCACTGTGCTCAGGTCGGGTCTGGGATCACTGTGATCAGCTCCGGGTCTGCGGTCACTATGCTCATGTCGTGGTATGGGATCACTCTGAACAAGTCACGGTCTGGGATCACTTTGCTGAGCTCAAGGTCTGGGATCACTGTGCTCAGCTCGGGGTCAGGGATCACTGTGCTCAGCTCAAGGTCTGGGATCACTGTGCTCAGCTCAGGGTCGGGGATCACTGTGCTCAGCAAAGGGTCTGGGATCACTGTGCTCAGGTCCGGGTCTGGGATTACTGTGCTCAGGTCCGGGTCTGGGATTACTGTGCTAATGTCGGGTCAGGGGTCACTGTGCTCAGGTCCGGGTCTGGGATTACTGTGCTCATGTCGGGGTCAGGGGTCACTGTGCTCAGGTCGGGGTCTGGGATAACTGTGCTCAGATCGGGGTCTGGGATCGCTCTGATCAAGTCAGGATCTGGGATTACTTTGCTGAGCTCAAGATCTGGGATCACTGTACTCAGTTCGGAGACTGGCATGTCTTGTGCTTATCTAGGGATTTGGGATCACCGTGTTCAGCTCGTGGTCTGGGATCATTGTGCTCAGCTTAGGATCTGGAAACACTGTGCTCAGCTCAGGATTTGGGATAACTGTGGTCAGCTTCGGGTCTGGGATCACTCTGGTCCAGTCGGGGTCTGGGACCACTGTGCTCCAGTTGGGTCTGGGATCACTGTCCACAACTCAGGGTCTGGTATCACTGTGCTCAGCTCAGGATCTGGGATTACAGTGTTCAGCTCAGGATCTGGGATCACTGTGTTCTGCTCAGGGACTGGGATCACTGTGCTCAGGTCGGGATGAGGGGTCACTGTGCTCAGGTCCATGTCTGGGATCACTGTGCTCAGGTCGGAATCTGGGATCACTGTGCTCAGGTCGGAGTCTGGGATCATTTCGCTGAGCACAAGGTCTGGGATCACGGTGCTCCAGTTGGTGTGTGGGATCACTGTGCTCAGCACAGGGTCAGGGATCACTGTGCTCAGTTCGGAGTCTGGGATCTCTTGTGCTTATCTCGGGGTCTGGATCACCGTGTTCAGCTCGTGGTCTGGGATCACTGTGCTCATCTTAGGGTCTGGGATCACTGTGCTCAGCACAAGATTTGGGATGACTCTGGTCAGCTATGGGTCTGGGATCACAGTGGTTCAGTCGGGGTATGGGATCACTGTGCTCCAATCGGCGTCTGGGATCACTGCCAAAACTCAGGGTCTGGTATCACTGTGCTCAGGTTGGGGTCTGGGATTACACAGTGCTCAGCTCAGGATCCCGGATACCTGTGCTCAGTTCAGGGTCTGGGATCACTGTGCTCAACTCCAGGTCTGGGATAACTGTACACCAGTTGAGGTCTGGTATCACTGTCCTCAACACAGAGTCTGGGATCACTGTGCTCAGCTCAGGATCTGTGATCACTTACTCAGCACACAGTCTGGGTCACTACGCTCATGTCGGGGTCTGGAATCGCTCTGATCAAGTCGGGGGTCTGGGATCACATTGCTGGGCTCAAGGTCTGGGGTCACTATGGTCCAGTCGGGGTCTGGGATCACTGTGCACAGCACAGGGTCTGGTTTCACTGTGCCCAGTTCAGGATCTGGGATCACTGTGCTCAGCTCAGGGTCTGGGATCACTGTGCTCAGGTTGGTGTCTGGGATTACAGTGCTCAGCTCAGGACCTGGGATCACTGTGCACAGCTCAGGATCTCGGATCACTGTGCTCAGCTCGGGGTCTGGGATCTCTGCTCAGCTCGGGGTCTGGGATCACTGTGCTCAGATTAGGGTCTGGGATCACTGTGCTCAGCTCAGGGTCTGGGATCACTGTGCTCAGCTCAGGGTCTGGGATCACTGTGCTCAGGTTCGAGTCTGGGATCACTGTGCTCAGGTTGGGGTCTGGGATCACTGTGCTCAGGTTGGGGTCTGGGATCACTGTGCTCAACTCCAGGTCTGGGATTACTGTGCTCTGATCAGGGTCTGGGATCACTGAGTTCCGCTCGTGGTCTGGGATCACTGTGCTCAGCTCAGGTACTGGGATCACTATGCTCAACTCCAGGTCTGGGATCACTGTGCTCCAGTCGGGATCTGGGATCATTGAGTTCCGCTCGGGGTCTGGATTAACTATGCTCAGCTCAGGGTCTCGTATCACTCTGATCAAGTCGGGGTCTGGGATCTCTTTGCTGAGCTCAAGGTCTGGGATCACCGTGCTCCAGTCAGGATGTGGGCTCACTGTGCTCAGCTCGGGGTCTGGGGTCACTGAGCTCAGCTTAGGGTCTGGGATCACTGTGCTCAGGTTGGGGTCTGTCATCTATGTAGCCAACCTGGGGTCTGGGATCACTGTGATCAGCTTGGGGTCTGGGATCACTGTGCTCAGTTCAGGATCTGGGACAACTGTGCTAAACTCCAGGTCTGGGAACACTGTTCTCCAGTCGGGGTCTAGGATCACTGTCCACAACTCGGGAACTGGGATCACTGTGCTCAGCTTAGGATCTGGGATCACTGTGCTCAGCTCCGGATCTGGGATCACTTGTGCTCAGCTCGGGGTCTGGGATCACTGTGGTCCAGTCGGGGTCTGGGATCACTGTGCTTAGCTTGGGGTCAGAGATCACAGAGTTCCTCTCGGGGTCTGGGTTAACTGTGCTCAGCTGTGTCTGGGAATAATGTGATCAAGTCGGGGCCTGGGATCTGTTTGCTGAATTCAAGGTCTGGGATCACAGTGCTCAGGTCGGAATCTCGGATCACTTGTGCTCAGCTCAGGGTCCGTATAAAAGCAAATTACTGCAGATGCTGGAATCTGAAATTAAAAAAGAGAAAATGCTGGAAAATCTCAGCAAGTCTTGCGGCATCTGTGAGGAGAGAAAAGTGCTGACATTTTGAGTCTAACTGACCCTTTGTCAAAACTTCGACAAACATCTCTCTGATCAGGTCGGGGTCTGGGATCATTGTGCTCAGGGATGGGTTTGGGATCAGAATGCTCAGGTCACGGTCTTGGATCTCTCTGATCAGGTCAAGGTCTGGAATCTCTCTGATCAGTTCTGGATCTGGGATCATGGTGCTCAGTTCCAGATCTGGGATCATGGTGCTCAGTTCTGGATCTGGGATTACTGTGGTCATCTTGGGGTCCAGGATCACTGTGGTCAGGTCCGAGTCTCAGATCACTGTACTCAGCTCGGGATCTGGGATCACTGTGCTCAGCTTGGGTTCTGAGATCACCGTGTTCAGCTCATTGTCTGGGATCACTGTGCTCATCTCAGGGTTTGGGATCACTGTGCTCAGCTCAGGATCTGGGATCACTGTGTTCAGCTCATGTTCCGATGTCACTCTGATCAGGTCAGGGTTTGGAGTCACTGTGTGCTGGTCGGGGCCTGCGATCACTGTGCTCAGATCAGCATCTGGGATCACAGTGCTCAGGTCAGGGTCTGGTATCAATGTGCTCGAGCTGAGCACAGTGATCCCAGACCCCAAGCTGAGCGCAGTGATCCCAGACCCAGAGCTGAGCACAGTGATCCCAGACCCCGAACGGACCACAGTGATCACAGATCCCGACTGGAGTATAGTGATCCCAGGCCTTGACCAGAGCAAAGTGATCCCAGACCTGACCTGAGCACAGTGATCCCAGACCCTGACCTGATCAGAGTGATCCCAGACCCTGACCTGAGCACAGTGATCCCAGACCCTGACCTGATCAGAGTGATCCCAGACCCTGAGCTGAGCACAGTGATCCCAGACCCTGACCTTATCAGAGTGATCACAGACCCCGAGCTGAGCACAATGATCCCAGACCCCAAGATGCGCTCAGTGATCCCAGACCCCGAACTGAGCACAGAGATCTCAGAACCCAACCTGAGCACAGTATTCCCAGACCCCGAGCTGAGCACAGTGATCCCTACCCTGAGCTGAGCACACTGACCCAGACCACGAGTGGAATATAGTGATCACAAACCCCAAACTCAGCACAGTGACCGCAGTCCCTGAGCTGAGCACAGTGATCCCAGACCCTAACCTGAGCACAGTGATCCCAGATCCTGCGCTGAGCTCAGTGATCGCAGACTCTGAACTCAGCACAGTGATCATAGACTCCGTACTGGGCACAGTAATCCCAGACCCTAACCTGAGCTCAGTGATCCCAGAGCCCGTGCGGAGCACAGTGATCTCAGACACTGATCCGAGATCCTGACCTGAGCACAGTGATTCCAGACCCGGACCTGAGCACAGTGATACCAGATCCTGAGCTGGGCACAGTGATCGCAGACCCCAAGCTGAGTACAGTGATCCCAGACCCTCATATGAGCACACTGATCCGAGATCCTGATCTGAGGACAGTGATCCCAGACCCTCATATTAGCACACTGATCCGAGATCCTGATCTGAGGACAGTGATCCCAGACCCTAACCTGAGCACAGTGAACCCAAACCGTGAGCTGAGCACAGTGATCCAAGATCCTGAGCTGAGCACAGTGATCCCAGACACTGATCTGAGCACAGTGACCCCAGATCCTGAGCTGGGCACAGTGACCCCAGATCCTGAGCTGGGCACAGTGAAACCAGACCCTGATCTGAGCACACTGATCCAAGATCCTGATCTGACAACAGTGATCCCAGATCCTGAACTGAGCACAGTGATCCCAGATCCTGAACTGGGCACAGTGATCCCAGACCCCATGCTGAGCACAGTGATCCCAGATCCTGAGCTGAGCACAGTGATCCCAGACCCTGAGCTGAGCACAGTGATCCCAGACCCTGAGCTGAGCAGAGTGATCCCAGACCCTGATCTGAGCACAGTGATCCCAGACACTGATCTGAGCACAGAGATCCAAGATCCTGATCTGAGCACAGAGATCCCAGACCCCAAGCTCAGCACAATGATCCCAGATCCTGAGACAAGCACAGTGAACCCAGACCCTGATCTGAGCGCAGTGATCCCAGACCCCGAGCTGAGCACAGTGATTCCAGACCCTGACCTGAGCACAGTGATCCCAGACCCCGAGCTGAACACAGTGATCCCAGATCCTGAGCACAGTGATCCCAAGCATAGTGATCCCAGAATTAGACCTGAGCACAGTGATCCCAGATCTGAAGCAATGCACAGTGATCCCAGATCCCAGACCCCGACTTGAGCGCAGCAATCCCAGATCCTGAGCTGAGCACAGTGATCCCAGATTCTAGACCCTAACCTGATCTCAGTGATCCCAGACACTGATCTGAGCACAGAGATCCCAGATTCTGACCTGAGCATAGTGATCCCAGACCCCGACCTGAGTACAGTGATTCCAGACCCTGAGCTGAGCACATTGATCCCAGACCCTGAGCTTAGCACATTGATCCCAGATCCCCCTGAGCACAGTGATCCCAGACCCTGATTCGAGCACAGTGATCCCAGACCCTGAGCTGAGCACAGTGATCCCAGACCCAGAGCTGAGCGCAGTGATCCCAGACCCAGAGCTGAGCGCAGTGATCCCAGTCCCTGACCTGAGCGCAGTGATCCCAGACCCTGAGCTGAGCACAGTGATCCCAGACCCAGAGCTGAGCGCAGTGATCCCAGACCCAGAGCTGAGCGCAGTGATCCCAGACCCAGAGCTGAGCACAGTGATCCCAGTCCCTGACCTGAGCGCAGTGATCCCAGTCCCTGACCTGAGCACAGTGATCCCAGTCCCTGACCTGAGCACAGTGATCCCAGACCCCGAGCTGAGCACAGTGATCCCAGACCCCGAGCTGAGCACAGTGATCCCAGTCCCTGACCTGAGCACAGTGATCTCATTCAATGCCATCCTGGCGGATCTCATATACCTCAAGTCCAATTTTTTATCTTTTCCCCAAAATCCTTGATTCCCTTTCTGATAAAAAGTCTGCCTATTTTCGCCTTGTGTACACTCATCCACCCAAATTCTCCATCTCTGTGGGGAAAAAAATTCCACAAGTTCACAATCCTCAGAGGGAAGAAATAGAGTGGCAAGGTGGCACGTTCGTACTGACCAGTTCGCTTTACTGCCTCTCAGTGCCAGGGACCTGGGTTTGATTCCACAGTCAGGTCACTGTCTTTGCGAAGTTTGCACATTCCCCTGTGACTGTGAGGGTTTCCATTTTGGGCGCACTGGTTTCTTCCCACAGTCTATAGTTGTACAGGTTAGTTGGATTGGCCATGCTAAACTACCTCTAACGTCTAGCAGTTTGTAGGTTAGGTGTATTAGCCATGGGAAACGCAGGCTTACAGGGGCTGGGTCTGGGTGGGATGCTCTTTGTAGGCTCAGTGTGGACTTGATGGGTTGAATTTTGAAAGGCAAAGACTGATTAAGGATAGTCAACATGGCTTTGTGCGTGGGAAATCATGTCTCACAAACTTAATTGAGTTTTTTGAAGAAGTAACAATGAGGATTGATGAGGGCAGAGATGTGATCTACATGGACTTCAGTGAGGCGTTCAACAAGTTTCCCCATGGGACACTGGTTAGCAAGGTTGGATCTCACGGAATACAGGGAAAACTAGCCAGTTGGATGCAGAACTGGCTCAACGGTAGAAGACAGAGGTTGGTGGTGGAGGGTTGTTTTCAGACTGGAGGCCTGTGACCAGTGGAGTGCCACAAGGATCGGTGCTGGGTCCTCTACTTTTTGTCAATTACATAAATGATTTGGATGCAAGCAAAAGAGGTATAATTAGTAAGTTCGCAGATGACACCAAAACTGGAGGTATAGTGGACAGCAAAGAAGGTTACCTCAGATTACAACAGGATCTTGATCAGATGGGCCAATGGGCTGAGAAGTGGCAGATGGAGTTTAATTCAGATAAATGTGAGGTGCTGCATTTTGGGAAAGCAAATCTTAGCAGGACTTAATGGTAAGGTCCGAGGGAGTGTTGCTGAACAAAGTGACCTTGGAGTGCAGGTTCATAGCTCCTTGAAAATGGAGTCGCAGGTAGATAGGATAGATTAGATTAGATCCCCTACAGTGCGGAAATAGGCCCTTCGGCCCAACAAGTCCACATCGACCCTCTGAAGAGCAACCCACCCAGACTCATTCCCCTACAATTACCCCTGACTAATGCACCTAACACTATGGGCAATTTAGCATGGCCAATTCACCTAACCTGCACATCTTTGGACTGTGGGAGGAAACTGGAGCACCCGGAGGAAACCCACACAGACACAGCGAGAATGTGCAAACTCCACACAGACAGTTGCCTGAGGCGGGAATAGAACCCAGGTCCCTGGCACTGTGAGGCAGCAGTGCTAACCACTGAGCCACCGTGCTACCCCAAAAGTGAAGAAGGCGTTTGGTATACTTTTCTTTATTGGTCAGAGTATTGAGTACAGGAGTTGGGGGGTCATGTTGCGGCTGTACAGGACGTTAGTTAGGCCACTGTTGGAATATTGCGTGCAATTCTGGTCTCCTTCCCAGCGGAGAGATGTTGTGAAACTTGAAATGGTTCAGAAAAGATTTACAAGGATGTTGCCAGGGTTGGAGGATTTGAGTCATAGGGAGAGGCTCGACAGGCTGGGGCTGTTTTCCCTGTAGCGTCGGAAGATGAGGGGTGACCTTACAGACATTTACAAAATTATGAGGGGCATGGATAGGATAAACAGACAAAGTCTTTTCCCTGGGGTCAGGGAGTCCAGAACTAGAGGGGATAGGTTTAGGGTGAGAGGGGAAAGATATAAGAGAGACCTAAGGGGCAACCCTTTTACACTGAGGGTGGTGCGTGTATGGAATGAGCTGCCAGAGGAAGTGGTGGAGGCTGATACAATTGCAACATTTAAAAGGCATCTGGATGGGTATATGAATGGAAAGGGTTTGGAGGGATATGGGCCGGGTACTGACAGGTGGGAATAGGTTGGTTTGGGATATCTGGTCGGCATAGATGGGTTGGACCGAAGGGTCTGTTTCCATGCTGTACATCTCTATGACTCTATGCCTCTATGAATGGTCTGCATCAACACTGTACAGATTATATGTTTCCTCCTCACCTCTGTCTGATACCCCTTATTCTGAGAGTGTGCCTGCTATAGTAGTATTGCAGCTACTGATTTAACCTCCTCCACATTTGATACTCTCAGTCTCATTAAAAATGTTATTCTGTGTCGTCCTTCCCCTTTCTCTAAGCATTGCCCTCATTACATCTACAAGGGATGCAGCCCTGGAGGAGGGGTGTGATGGATAAGTGGTGGAGTCACCCATCACATAAAGCCTGGTCAGCTCCTGTTGTCATCTACAAAAACTGCTTGCTGTTCCAGCATTATCCAGCAACGCAAATGCAGCCACTGTCTCTACCCCAGCAACATGTCCTGACTACAAACTACTGTTGTCCAACGTTCCCACCACCTTCATCTCCATCATTAAATGTGAGGAATTTCATTAACTTCTTTGTCACTAGGATTGAGACCATTCAATCAGTTCCCTCTACGTTTCTCTCCCTTCTCCATGGCCATTAGGGATTAGATTCCCTACAGTATGGAAACAGGCCCTTCGGCTCAATAAGTCCACCAACCGACCCTCCAAAGAGAAACCCACCCAGACCCATTTCTGACTAACGCACCCAACACGATTGGCAATTAAGCATGGCCAATTCACCTGGCCTGCGCCTAGGAGGTCCTGGAGGAAATCCACACAGACATGGGGAGAATGTGCAAACTCCACACAGTCACCCAAGGCTGGAATCAAACCTGGGTCCCTGGAGCTGTGAGGCAGCAGTGCTAACCACTGAACCACTGAGCCACTGTGCCGCCCAAACTTCATTTAAGGACCCCCTTACCCTTGCCTTGAACTTGTATCTTTCTTTAGTTTTTTTCCTAACACCTCACATTCCTTCTCTAAACTCACCTTATCCATAAATCCTACCTCCTGTCCTCACAACACTACTTTAGTAAGCTACAGGTCACACAACCTCCCCTCCTGGCTCTTGTGTTAGCTGCTAGTATTCACAGTTCTCTGTCCTCTGGTTCCCTTCTTCCCCTTCACGTTTCTCACTTTCTTAAAACAGAACTTTAACATCACTGAGAGAAAGCAAAATACTGCAGATACTGGAGGTCTGAGATTAAAACAGAACCTCCAGCAGGTCTGGTATTTCTGTGGAGACAGAAACTGAATTCATGTTTCAAGAATAATATGTCTCTTCTTCAGAGCCACTCTTGTGAACTAGCATCCCATTGAATTCTTCAAAAATGTTGAATCTGTTACATCCCAAATTCATGCCAATCTTTCCCAAGGGACTTTGGTTTAGTTTTCCGAATTGGATTCCTGTTCTCACCCCAATTTCAAAATGGTACCAATCAAAGTCATAAATGATACCTCATTTGACTCTGACACAGGCCAACTATCTATTCTTATCCCCACTGATCATTCTGAAGCCGTTGACACTTTGGATTATGATACGATCTTTCAAAGCCTCTCCCTGAGGACTTCTTAAGGCAGAATAAAAGTATTTGCAACTTCGCTTTTGTATTTAACCCTGAGTTGGCCTTTCAGCCACTTATTGGCACCATCAATGAGGATTCTTGTTTCCACCTCTGTATCATTGCCCTGTATCTTTTTCTCCTGAGCTCTCCTGCTGCTGAAAACCTCATCCATTTCTATGTTATTTCACAACTTGACTATTCTAATGCACTCCTGGCTAGTTTCCAACATTCTACCATCTGTAAAGTTGAGGCAGTCTAACACACTGTCACTACCTTTTAACTAAGTCTCACTGGTGCAATCGGTTAGCGTGCTTGGCTATTAACCAAATGGTTGGTGGTTCGAGCTCCCCCAGGTGCGCTCATGTGTATCCATTTAGGAGCGGCACGGTGGCTAGCACTGCTGCCTCACAGCACCAGGGTCCCAGGTTTGATTCCAGCCTCGGGCAACTGTTTGTGTGGAGTTTGCACATTCTCCCTGTGTCTCCGTGGATTTCCTCTCCGGGTGCTCCGGTTTCCTCCCACAGTCCAAAGATGTGCAGACCAGGTGAATTGGCCATGCTTAAATTGTCCATAGTGTTAGGTGTATTAGTCAGAGGGAAATGGGTCTGGGTGGACTGAAGGGCCTATTTCCACACTGTAGGGAATCTAATCTAAACTATCCTTCCTCTGTTTACTGGTTTCCAGGCAAGCAGTACCTTGTTTTTAAAATTCTCATCCTTAGATTTGAAATCCCTCCTTGGCCTAGTTGCTGCCTATCCCAGTAATCTCCTGCAGTTCCACAATTCCTCAATTTTAGTGATCGTATCATTCTGACATCTAAAAATCCCGAGTTGTGATTTCTCTACTATTGGTGGCCGTGCTCTCAGCTGCCTAGACCCTGTGCTCTGGAATTTTTTCCGTAAGTTGCTCCGCCTCTTTCCCTCTCTTTCCTCCTTAAGGCAACCTCAAGGGAAGAAAGATACGCATTCAACAAAACTTTCGTCTTCTGCCCTAATATGTTCTTATATGACTCAGTACCATATTTTATAAAGTGCGTGTCAGCCACTTTGGAATATTTCATTGCATTAAAAACAGGACATAAATTCAGGTTGTTATTGTGGAATATCTCTGTTTGTGTCGACTTTAACACTGTTATCAGGTCACTGGACATCCACTTGGTTGGCAGCCATCATCCTTAGTATTTGCAGACTCTGTTAATGAAATTGAAAGGTTCATTCACACAGCTTTCATTATCCAGAGGGGAAAATGGCACTAAGTGTTTCTCTGGCTGAGCAGTGCATCAGCCAATTGATTGATCCATCTTTGTACTGTGAATTGCACTAGAAATGTATACAGTAAGCCAGAAGAAGACATAATGTCAAGGACGTTTGCTAACCTTGCTAATCATTATACCATCATAGTACAGGAAGTTAGAAGTTCCCATTTAGCATCGAACACAACACTGTAACTGCTTCTCCTTCAGACATGGAGCTACAAAGGCAGCTCTCTTCTATCATTGGCAGGCAGCTATTCTTTGACCCATCAATGCATCCTCTTGGGTACTGAGGGATTCATATACTTTGCCTCCAGTGCCATCCTTCTTCAGTTTCATGTCAAATCTACCTGGAGCGGTGATTCTAATCTCAAAGGCTTTGTGAATCAAAATGGAGGAGAAATGGTATTTTGATGAACAGCATTTTCCTGGCAGGTAATATTGTAACTCCCCTGCAATTCCATGTGAAATGTTTGAAAAACACAGAGCTGGCTGGGACTTTACCCACCTCATGAAGCTTCATAGTCATTTTTAAAATATATATTAATTAAAAATAATACCGCTCCTGCACTTTGAGGGCAAGGAAATTGTGAATCACGAAATAGTATTTTCCAGAATCAGGAAATAGTATTGTTCAAATATTGAAGGGGGCACAGGGTAAATGAACATTTCCCTGCCTTAATCTTGCATGATTGCTAGGACATCAAACTTCATTATTGTATCGCATGCGCTACCTCATCACTAGGGAGCCATGATGTGGAGGTGCTGGTGTTGGACTGCGGTGGACAAAGTTAAAAATCACACAACACCAGGTTATAGCCCAACAGATTTATGTGGACTACAGTCAAAAAGTGTGGTGCTGGAAAAGCACAGGCAGCATTTTGAGCATAAGCCCAATGGGGCTGAGAGATAAATGGGAGGGGGTGAGGCTGGGAGGAAGGTAGCTGGGAATGTGATAGGTAGATGGAGGTGGGGTCGAAGGTGATAGGTCAGAGAGGAGGGTGGAGCAAGATAAGTGGGAAGGAAGATGGACAGGTAGGGCAGTTCAAAGGAGTGGTGCTGAATTGGAGGGTTGGGATAAGATGGGGGAAGGGGAGACCTATCACAACACCCCCCACCTTCGTCTACCTATCACATTCCCAGCTACCTTGCTCCCAACCTCACCCCCCTCCCATTTATCTCTCAGCTCCTTTGGGCTTCTCCCACCCCCACATTCCTGATGAAGGGCTTATGGTTGAAACGTCGCCGCTCCTCCTCCTCAGATGCTGCCTGACCGGCTCTCCTTTTCCAGCACCACACATTTTGACTCTGATCTCCAGCATCTGCAGTCCTCACTTTCTCCAGGTTATAGTCCAACAGGTTTATTTGGACAATAACTTGATGTGTCATTTTTATCTTGCACCACCAGGTGGCGCATGACCACTGCCTAGACTTTAGTGTAAATACTTACTAAATTCTAACAGCTAAATTGGATAGATCCCAGGACATTGCACAGGGACTGAGGTACCGTTTACCCTGTACCTTTCAGATTAATGGGGGCATGATGTAAACTTTGTGCTGCCTACCAATTGAAAACACTATAGCGTGCAACCCAGTATGGCATGAACTACTGAGTAGTGGCATGTCTCAGTTGGAGTTATGTTTGTTCTAAGTTAGCTTTACATAAGCTAGGCTACACTACTTAAAGTGAGACTGCATCTTTTAAAGTGCATTCTGGATACAGAAATGGCAAGTTACAAAGATGGGGTGTGGGGGAAGAGATGGCTGAAGAGAGTTGTGGGAGGGGGTTGCTGAAACTGCTTAAAGGAAAGGACATCCCTGGAAGATTGGAATAATAGGTTGGAAGTTGTGCCCTAATGTCCTCAGCTTTGGAGTCCTTGATGCAGCAGATCAACAGGAAATGGGAATTCTCCTAGTCAAGTGCAGAGAGGGAAATAGGAGCAATTAACTGTGGCACTCAATGTCATTGTCAGTCCCCTGAAACAATCCTAAATTTTCCTTCTAACCCAATAGCCAGAGAGTGGAAATTTCTGAAGCGGATGAACTTTGCATATATTATGACTACTAAATTATATCTCTCTATTACCGAGTCCTGTGTCTTCAGCCACTTGCCCAATTCTCTTAAAAAAAACTGGAAATTGCTGGAAATGCTCAGCAGGACTGGCAGCATTTGTGAAGAGAAATCAGAGTTAACATTTCAAACTGAGTGACCCTTCTTCAGAACTGCTCTATTCTCTTACCGGGTCTCTGGCTATCTCCATATGGTTTTACTCAGGGTGTTAAAGTTATTTTGTACCATCATTGACACAACCAAGCTTTTATTTTCTTCAGTTATCATTTGTTACAATGGCAAGGATTATTAATTTACCTATGATTATACATCCTGCTGTCTGTGTGTGCTGTTTGCAATGCTTCATTGCAAATCTGGGAATTGATCTCTCAATAAAACAGGTATTGTTTATATCACAAGTGTTGTGCCAAAGGGAGGGGAATTAGATTCTAAATGATTTTATGGATTTGAAACTAAATTTGATTGTAACAAACATGAGTATTATAACCAAGCATACAATATGACAACACATGGCTTACAGATGGACAGTGAAATGTCGGGAAAAACCTATGCAATTTTGCACTTTGTGAGTGTTGCCACTTGGCTAGAGCTGTAGCTAGTTCTGGAGCACATGCTGTCAGTCATAGAGTTGGGAGTTGCTGAGGGCATTAGCCTTTCTTGTATTCAGAGTCAAGGTTAGAGTGGTGCTAGAAAAGCAGGTCAGGCAGCATCCGAAGAGCAAGAAAATTGACGTTTTGGGCAAAAACCCTTCATCAGGAATGGCATTCTGACACCGGGCTTTTACCCAAAACGTCGATTTTCCTGCACCTCAGATGCTGCCTGAGCTGCTGTGCTTTTCCAGCACCACTCAAACTTTGACTCTGATCTCCAGCATCTGCAGTCCTCACTTTTGCCTTTCTTGTATTCAGTCTAACCAACTGTTTAGAGTGTTTCTTGATCTTATGTGGATTAAATCGAATTGGGTAAAGATGGAAAGACATAATGGTGAGAACATTAAGAGGGCTGAGTTAGATTATTCATTTGGCACTTCAGACTGAAGGTAATATGAATTCAGCTGTGATGGTGACACGATAATTATGTACAACTGCTTAATAAAGATATAAGAATGTAGAAGTGTCTGCCATAATTGTCAAATAGTGCAAATAGTTTATCTTCATCATTGGACAATCTTAGTTCAACCAAAATGCATTAGTTTAGATATGACATGCGTGCATCTATCTAATATTTAACAATCTCTAGGTGAAATTATGTGACTGATATCCTACTCGTTCTCCCAGTAGTAAGAATAAGTGAAATAGCTAGCTGCTGTGTAGCATAAAAGGTTCTTTAGATTGAGGTATCCTTACTTGCATCTTTGATAATCCAGTGCATGATAAAACCATTGCTTTCTCACAAGCTGACTCCTTCCTGATACAACTTTAATCTCGGCTTTTTTCAGTCCAAGGGATGCAGACTTTAAAGAATGTGAACAATTGATTTACTTAGCCTTTAACTGACAGATCTAGATCCTCTTGAAACACAGAATACATTTGGAACACATGAATATTGATAGATGACAAAACATGGGTATGAAATATGGACAATTCTTGGATTGTAACAACATTTTGGTACTCAAACATCAGAAGATTTGGGGATTGTCTGCTGTTTATAAAAAGCCAAATGCTTTTGGGAAAAATAGCTTTTCAAAGAGATAAGAGATTGCTTAATGGTCTATAATTGCTAGACAAAAAGAATGAGTTTTGGAAGGGGCTCAGTGCTGAACGTTGTCCAATCCCTGGACTTTTGGTTTCTATTTTGCCACAGACTGGAGAATCTTGCAGAGAAATAATGTACTTTCTTTCTCTCTTCATAACTTAGTATATGAATAATATCTCTTAAAGAAAACTGGCCAAAGAGATATCACAACAGTTATTTTTTCTGGATACTTGAGAAAGTTCCAGAAATCAGATTCTCTGATCTCTTCATAGACTTTGAAAGCAAAACTGACAGCACAATCGTTACGACCTATGACTAATTAACCTGGTACCTTAACTGAGAAAATTTCATCACCTGCAACCAACAGCAATGTAATCTCACTGACAAGAAATTGAAAGAAATATTAGAAAGTTAACCTTTTGTAAAATGGTAGAGATAGCTTAGTTCTGCATAGTAGCTGCATAGTGGTAGAAATTACTAAACTACACAGTGACAAATGATATCTGATGTCACTATGACAATAATGACATAACCACCTTTTCTTCTCCTGTCCATTTCTATCTGTCTGAACTTTTGGCACAATTGATGACACCTTTCTCCAACTCTTGGTCCACTGGTGTTCAATTAGGTGCCTGGTTTTATTCTTATCTATTGTGTAGTGACCAGAGAATGACTTGTATTGCATTTCTTCCTGCAGGTGCTCCCAAGGAACTGTCTTCTGTTCTCTTCCATTTTTCATCCGCATGCTACCCCTTGGTGATATCATCTTGAAAGACAGCATTAACTCTACATCTGCGCACCAACATTTAACTGACTAGATTTCACTCGAACATTCCATTATTGCTAAATTATCAAACTACTTGTTTAACCTCCAATACAGGGCAATCAGAGATTTAATCCAATTACATACTGGGAAGAACAAAGTCATTCACAGCCTGCCACCAATTCCATCTATTTCTTTCCCTGCCTCTTCCACGTTAAGGGATATGGGTGAGAAACAATTTGACCATTCCAAAGTGCAGCAATACCATTGGGTCAATTCCTTCCATTACCCTGTTATTGATTAATCAGAATGGCAGAAGACCTGATGGTTTCAATGAGGTTTGCTCCAATTAATAATTTTCTTAATTTGATTTCCTTATACTCTGGGAAACCAACAACCTCTCTTACCACCATCTGAATATTCACAAGAGATAAAGCAACAACCAAAAGGTTATCAGGAGTGTGCAGGAATGTGGTGTTGAGGTTAAATTCAGATCAGCCACAATCTTATTGAACGGTGGAACAGGATGGAAGGATCGAGGGGCCTATTCTGGTCCCTTGCTTGTTTCTGGTCTAAAGTCTGTAAGATAAAGGATTTTGCTGCAGGTGTTTCTATTGTTGTTACATGCTCACAGTGGGGCTGGAGAACTTTAATCCCATCCCTCAACACAACACGGTAGGGGGTTGTGGATTCCTTCTGAGCAGCTCTCAGCAGATGAAGAATTTTTGATGCAGTCTGTAACTGGAATGATCTTTAGTAATCAGGACTAAGTAAATAAGCTAGTTTGAGTAATATATAATCTTCTGAAAAAGTAATGTATCGAAATTTTAAAACGTATTGATCAGATTTTTTTCTGGATGCATGCAATAAAAAAAGACTTGCATTTAGATAATTCGTGTCACTCAAGGTTTTCAAAGTGCTTTACAGTCAATGGAGAATGATGAAGTTATAATATATGACTTGCCAGTCAATTTTGCCACAGTAAGCTGCCCCAAATAGCAATCCAGTAATGACTAACTAATGTGTTTTGATGACAATGATTGAGGGCGATTAACCTGACTTGAATTGAATTGATGCCAAACAATGATGTACCTCCACCCAAGAAGCCACTTTGGATATTTGATTAACATCTCCTTCAGCAGAAGGCAACCCTTTCACAAGTGAACTGGAGTGTGACCTAGATTATGTGTTCAAGTGTTAGGATTTGTATTAATACATGCTTGGATACTGTCACGATAATGGGTCAGAACCCCAAATTACTACGGTCATTTTAAACTTTTGATTCTAAAATGCATTTTTTAATAGAGGGTTGCTATAAAGAAAATATACTCTGACTATAAATTCAGTACTATCTAGCAAAGTCCTGTGTAGGACCCATAGAAGTTTGCACCAGTAAAGTGCCAAGGAAACTTCAAACAAGGAGAGTGAGACATAACAGGAAGAGCATAACATAACAGGATAGCAATAAGTATTTTCTCATGTACAATTACTGGGACCTTAGGGTGCTAGTATAGATACAGCTGATTCCTTGTCTCCACCCATAGACGACATGCGCAAGATAAGTAAAATGTGCAGAGTAAATGTCATAACTAACAGCCCATTCCAAACCATTACCTTATTCAAAAGGAACTATGTGGATATTTTGAAAGCTGCAAAGCTCAAGAATTGACACACTGGTCATTATTAAGAGATGATTTCTAAATGTGTCTTAAAATATTTTGACCTTTGGTCTTGTTATTTATGCATGGTTTTACTATAGCAGGGCCTACATTGTTTACTTAGTTCAGCTGGCTTACTGTTTGAATAACAAGCTAATACGAAACAAACCTCAGGAGAGGACAAAGCAAGAAATCTTTGCTTTGCTCTGTCAGTGTTTTTTTATCAGCCTCAAAATATTTCAGCTGAGTTCATATCTTGCAAAAGCTGTCAATATTCGTCGATGACTAATTCAGACATATGTGAAAATTATTGCTAGTCAGAGTTGAATTATAGGCACATTCAGAGCTTGAAATATCAATGGAATCATTATCAACACATCCACCTTTCTTCCTGTATCCAGATCAATTGATCTGTGCATGCTAATTTCCTTTTAGAGATTTCCTTTTTAAAGATACAACAAACATTTGATTGAGGTCTATATGCGCAGACTTCATGAGAAATATTTTGCTTCTTCATGTTCAAAAAATGTACAAAGTGAATTTTGCTCCATTCTACCAATGCCCCGACAGTATCCCAATACTAGAAGAGAAAAGTAAGATTACCTCAGGCATAAATACAACCATCAAACCTGAATTTGAATTCAGATGACATTGCTTAAGTTGCTATTATATTCAGTTCAGCTCACTTGGAACTCAAGTTGGTTGACTTCTTTCAACAAAATTGTATATTTTTCTAATAAAGAAAGGAAATGTTCCAATCCTCCATTATACTATCCTGCCTTTCATTTTCCACTGTATTATTGGATAGCTTAACCAAACAGCAGGGCTGCAACAACAGAGATTAGTCTGAAGACAAAATATAATTCACAAAAGACAAGTGCTGTAAATGCTGGAATTCTGAAATAAAAACAATTAGGCTGGAAATACCTGTTGAACAGGTCAGGCAAAAAAATAGTTAGAAGATTGAAATCACAGCATTGAGCAAAAAATGGTCTGCAGCTGAATTGTAGCGATTTCTCCAGCGATGCAGCATGGTATTTTAGCATTTCCTCCACTTCATCAGTGCTAAGAAAGAAGAGTGTATATTCCATCTTTAATAGCAACAATTGCAAATCATTTGCCTGTCGCCTACCTCACCTCACTGATATTTTGTGAAAAATATGGACTGGTCATGGGGCATTTATGGAAAGAGAGAGTACAGTTTAATCAACATTATAGCATAATAACTGACATTCATTTCTTTGTAGTTTCATTGTTAAGTATTCCTCCAGTCTTACCGATTTGTTGTCTGCGACCACGTGATCAAATTGAGTAGCAGAGCAGACTCCAAGACCCAAATGGCCCACATCAGTTCCTACGTACATTTTTATGGAACACAAAATGAATGGGGTGGGACAAGATAGGCAGGGGATTCCTAAGTCTTGCTGTCAGTGATAGAATATACATCCTCTTTCTCACTGGCATTTTGTGCAGGAAATTACCACATTGTGGCACTGGGGAATTGACTACAGTTCAGATGTAGGTCAATGGTGGTCACTGCTGTGTTATCACTCTTTTAATATTCAATTTGCAAATGCTGCTGCGAATTGTGACACTGAATTCACGTGAAAAGTTGGGAAGTGCAATAAGAAACGTTCTACTCTCAATCGAAAAGCATAACTCATTAATTGGTCCAAAGTATCGTTAATGCCAATTATAATCTGCCTGAATCATATTAACAATTTAATGATTCATTAACTCACACAATCCAAATGTCACACTTTTAAATCAATTATCCAGTAACAAAGATTTCCAGGAGATTATTCAAGTCAGTTTTTCCAATTAAATAAATTTGGAATTCCGGATCCTCTTTCATATGAAAGTTGGACAGGGATGCCTGCATATTCAGAAATAGGAGTGAGGGTCTTAAACAAAACAATATGGAGAGCAGAGAGGATCTAGTTGGAAATTTCAAAGCTGATTCCTAGTGTTGAAATTTGGAGAATAAATTAAGCTTGAAACGTTGTTGCTTTCTAGCTTTAAAACATATATTTCTAATTATTTCAATCAAATCATGCCTTTCTTCCCAGAATTATTTATGAAGATATAAAAAAATTAAACCAATATTATGACACGTTCATTTCATTTACAAAGAGTAAATGTACAGATCAGAATAGAGAGGGTAAAAGATACAGTATTGAAATAAATTCCCAGAATGTCCACCTGGAACAGGCATAATTGCTTTGATCACAATTTATGGCAAATGTTACAGGGCGAACTGAATAGATGTTGTTAAGTTCTGACATCTTTGTCTCAGTTTAAGAGTTCTCTGCTGGCTCCAAATTTCAATTAACGCTTTCAACTTACAACTGGATGCAAAATAACTAGCTGGTTCGTGCGTGATTATAATTCCCTGGATGTCTGTGGAACTACTGTATCATCTGGACTTCAAAGTTCAGCTGCAGAGTATTGATTTGCACTGGGGACTGACCAGCTTTAATAAATCTGGTGAACTGAATACGAGAGAGGATTAATGTTTCATTTGGCGCCTGACCGAATAGAAATGTTTTTCAGTAAGTATATCGGATTTCTGAGAATCAGCAAGAGAAGATGGTATTTTAAAGAAGTTTACTTCTTTTCTTGATGGGAACAGGAAGATGAGGAATATTTTTTCTGGCTCCATAAGAGAGTGTGGATTTCTTATTTAGATTCCCGTTATCTTCTTTCAAAGACACCCATTTCTGTCCTTAATTTGGATCCAACTCTCTTACTGGTATGATAAGTCAAGATATTATTCTGTTATATCTTAATGAGATGTAGCTGTTAAAGCTTGCCGAGTGTCCTTTTGAATGGGAATTTTAATTCCACCATAGTGCCAATTTGTAAGCATACTGTTATGAAGCAGAGGTCGAAATCGCTCTGATAATTAAAACCAAAACACCCAGAGAAACTCACCTCGCCTCGTAATAATATAAAAGAAATGTGAAAAGTGGTCTAACCTACCTCTTACCCCCAATCGGTTAGAAAGGAGTGGTTAAATGAAATGGAATCCTTTATTTATCTAACTCGAACAGCAAACAAATTAACAGAATTCTTAACAAACTGAACAATCCCTCTCTAACCACTAATTCCCAAATTAATTCCACGGTGGCACAGTGGTTAGCACTGTTGCCTCACAGCGCCAGAGACCTGGGTTCAACTCCTGCCTCAGGTGACTGACTGTGTGGAGTTTGCACATTCTCCCCGTGTCTGCGTGGGTTTCGTCCGGGTGCTCCGGTTTCCTCCCACAATCCAAAAATGTGCAGGTCAGGTGAATTGGCCATGCTAAATTGCCCCTAGTGTTAGGTGAAGGGGTAAATATAGGGGAATGGGTCTGGGTGGGTTGCGCTTCGGCGGGTCGGTGTGGACTTGTTGGGCCGAAGGGCCTGTTTCCATACTGTAAGTAATCTAATCTTAACTAAGATTCTAACAGAATGCTGTTCCAATAAGAAATGTTCCACTTACATAAATCCAAGTAACAAGAAAACAATAAATTAAAACTTAGTCTCTCAAAGTTTACACAGAATGTGGGTTGGAAAGTGTGGTGCTGGAAAAGCACAGCAGGTCAGGCAGCGTCCAAGGAGCAGGACGTTTCCAGCATAAGCCCGTCTTACACCTGAAAGATCGACTCTCCTGCTCCTCAGATGCTGCCTAACCTGCTGTGCGTTTGTAGTGTGCCACACTTTTCGACTCTGATCTCCAGCATCTGCAGTCCTCACTTTCTCCTTCACACAGAATGTGTCTTCCTGAACTTTCTGTACCTTCTTCTGTCATCTTCTTCTGTCCAAAAAGCCTTCTTAGTCATTTTTTGGTGTCAGCAATATTATTTAGGAGTGCTGTGTACCTTTATGAATAGATGGTGCTTTTTCCTGAGAGCTAGTATTTTTCTCTTCAGATGGCAGTTTGCTTTCCCCTCTCTGTCCAATTGCCCTTGTCTTTATACCTATGCGAACATATTAATTCCTTTACAACTGGCTTGGTTCAAGGTTGTCAACACCATTAGATTTAAATTTAATTGGCTTTTAATCTCTAAGTGCTTGGTTTAAATTAATTGACTAAATTTGAAAAGTCTTGTTGTCTGGGTAAAAATGCTGCTTGGCTGTTTGATATAAAATGTTTCAATCTGTGCAGTTGCACTTTATCTGCTGTTCAGACATCCATTTTAACTCTAAGCACCGAAAAGAACACCATCTTTTAAAGTGCCACACAATGATTTCTCCCATTATACAACTTTACCATTTTTATACATTAATGTTTCAACAATATCTATAGATTAGATTAGGTTCCCTACAGTGTGAAAACAGGCTCTTTGGCCCAACCAGTCCACACCCACCCTCCGAAGAGTAACCCACCCAGACCCACTTCCCTCTGATTAATTGACCTAACACTACGGGCAATTTAGCATGGCCAATTCACCTGACTTGCACATCTTTGGAAACCGGAGCATCCAGAAGAAACCCACACAGACATGGGGAGAACGTGCAAACTCCACAGAGACAGTCGCCCGAGGCTCGAATTGAACCTGGGACCTGGTGCTGTGAGGTAGCAGTGCTAACCACTGAGCCACCGTGCTGCCCATTTATAGCAGTCGCATTTTCAGAAGGAAATTTGTCATCACCTTTAAAGAGCGAAACCAGTTGAGTTAGAGGGAGAGAAGCCACAGAAGAGCTGCATATTCAGCAAGTTTGTGGAATTAGTATCAGTACCAATGCTCCAAATGGAACCACAAAGTTTTGCAAAAAAAACTACTACCACCATTTTTTCAGGAAGCTTCTAAAGTGTCTTTAACAGCGACTCATTTAAGCCATTCGTTAAATTCATTAATCTTAGTCATTTGCCAGTAAACATCAAGCAATTTGCTAAATTAACGTAAAAGCTTGAGTTATTCATTAATTCCCATCAGAGAAAAGAAGTGTGCATCCCTTATCTGTTATGGCTTACTGGCAGACCCATATCCATAAAAGAGAGTTGTGAATGCTTGGAATGCATACCCAATGATGGTGGTGGAAGGAGAGTCATTGGGGACATTTAAGCGACTGCTGGACAGGCACATGGATAGCAGTGAGTTGAGGGGTGTGTAGGTTAAGTTATTATTATATTTTACAACATTGTGGGCCAAAGGGCCTGTTCTGTGCTGTACGTTTCTATATTCTACGTTCTATAAAATGATCCTTTACTGTCTTTAAGGCCACATGATAGACTATAAAAGTGGCCTTATCAACCCTACCCACAAGTCCTGAGGATGTCTCTACTCTCATTATAATCACCATTCTGAGTTTAACCTTTCCAGTGTTAGTTCAGCAGCTGATGCACTTATCTCTTTCTGTTCTATCTAATTTACAGTATGCGCCTGAAAATGAAATAACTTTATTATCTCCGAATACTTATCATATTCCAGATCAGTATTCCTCAGAACTGAGTTTATGTATGTTCAATCTCAGAAGTAACTTGCCAAGGACACATGCTGAGTAAGAAGGCTCACCCATCTTGCATGAATTCTGCCCCATTAGCAATGTGAGTTCAGAAAATAACCCTTCCAATATTTAATTTAAAGCCAGTCATCATAATGTGCATTACCTTCTTGTTACTGTGTCCTGCAGGTTGCTGAGCACAGTGCAGATGCTGGTTGGCATACTCATTGTGGTTTCATTAATCATTCTTACTGATTTGAAGATTGGTCTACCCATTAGAGGTTGGTATCCCAACACCATGTCACCCTTTATTTACAAGTGACGAGTCTTTGACACTAATTAGCTCCCTTAGAGCCAGCTCTCAGAGTAAACAATTTGTCTGATACTCCTGTTCTCTTTTTTTTCTTTTTTTTTAAACCTTATTTTCCTAACCAACCTGTTCAGGGATGTAACGATACACCTCTGGAGCAGGTGGGGCTTGAACCAGGTCTCTCAATTCAGGGATAAGGACGCTACCACTGCACTAAGAGGGCCCTTCACTTCTGTTTTTATCTGTCAGTCAGGGCTCCCCGATTGGACCTGAGTAACAGCCCCAATCAGGGAATTCATATTCTATGAAGTCTGGCTGACTTCGTTACAGTCATTACATCTCCCTCAAAAGGAAGGTACAAACATTATCGGAAGGCGAGATGAATACCAAAGTCAGTTGAAAATATGAAATAAAATCTTAAAGTGATGAAAATACTGAATATTTTCCAAAGAGGACTGGCAGTATCATTAGAAAGAAAAAAATAAATAACATTTCAACTCCATAACTTTTGAAAGTCTTAACCAAGTTTAAACTACAAAGCCTGCATTGTTCACTTTTTAAACAGGATCCCCACTGATGGACTTCGCCCCTATGTTAGGTCAGGAAAATGTAGAAAACAATGCAGCCAAGTAGCAGGAAGCTACCTGCCTAATGGGATTGAGATCATGGGTATAGGAGAGGGTGGATTTTATTATGACCAGATCCCAAGCAAAGTTCCCCAATTTGTGTTGGTTCCTGGGTGAGAGGGGGTGTTGGTTCCTGGGTGAGAGGGGATGTTGATTCCTCGTTGAGAGGGGGTGTGGTTCCTGAGTGAGAGGGGGTATTGTTTCCTGGGTGAGAGGGAATGTTGGTTCCTGGGTAAGAAGGGGTGTTGGTTCCTGGGTAAGAAGGGGTGTTGGTTCCTGGGTAAGAAGGGGTGTTGGTTCCTGGGTGAGAGGGGGTGTTGGTTCCTGGGTGAGAGGGAGTGTTGGTTCCTGGGTGAGAGGGGGTGTTGGTTCCTGGGTGAGAGGGGGTGTTGGTTCCTGAGTGAGAGGGGGTATTGTTTCCTGGGTGAGAGGGAATGTTGGTTCCTGGGTAAGAAGGGGTGTTGGTTCCTAGGTGAGAGGGGGTGTTGGTTCCTGGGTGAGAGGGGGTGTTGGTTCCTGGGTGAGAGGGGGTGTTGGTTCCTGGGTGAGAGGGGGTGTTGGTTCCTGGGTGAGAGGGGGTGTTGGTTCCTGAGTAAGAGGGGGTATTGTTTCCTGGGTGAGAGAGGCTGTTGGTTTCTGGGTGAGAGGGGGTGAATGGGTTTCCCTTATTCTTCACACACCCCTTTGGTTAGTTGCATCAAGGTTAATTTGAAAGGGATCCCTGCTGAAAATGTGTTGGTGGAAAAGCGCAGTAGGTCAGGCAGCATCCAAGGAACAGGAGAATTGACGTTTCGGGCATAAACCCTTCTTCAGGAATGAGGAAAGTGTGTCCAGCAGGCTACGTTAAAAGGTAGGGAGGAGGGACTTGGGGGAGGGGCGTTAGAAATGTGATAGGTGGAAGGAGGTCAAGGTGAGGGTGATAGCCAGAGTGGGGTGGGGGCAGAGAGGTCAGGAAGAAGATTGCAGGTTAGGAAGGCGGTGCTGAGTTCGAGGGATTTGACTGAGACAAGGTGGGGGGAGGGGAAATGAGGAAACTGGAGAAATCTGAGTTCTTCCCTTGTGTTGGAGGGTTCCTGGGCGCTCTTCCTCCAACCATCGTGTTGCTATGGTCTGGCGATGGAGGAGTCCAAGGACCTGCATGTCCTTGGTGGAATAGGAGGGGGAGTTGAAGTATTGAGCCACGGGGTGGTTGGGTTGGTTGGTCCGGGTATCCCAGAGGTGTTCTCTGAAACGTTCCGCAAGTAGGCGGCCTGTCTCCCCAATATCGAGGAGGCCACATCGGGTGCAGCGGATGCAATAAATGATGTGTGTGGAGGTGCAGGTGAACTTGTGGCGGATATGGAAGTATCCTTTGGGGCCTTGGAGGGAAGTAAGGGGAAAGGTGTGGGCACAAGTTTTGCATTTCTTGCGGTTGCAGGGGAAGGTGCCGGGAGTGGAGGGTGGATTGGTGGGGGGTGTGGACCTGACGAGGGAGTCACAGAGGGAGTGGTCTTTTTGGAACGCTGATAGGGGAGGAGAGGGGAATGTATCCTTGGTGGTGGGGTCTGTTTGGAGGTGGCGGAAATGACGGCGGATGATACGCTGTATATGGAGGTTGGTGGGGTGGTAGGTGAGGACCAGTGGGGGTCTGTCCTGGTGGCGGTTGGAGGAGCGGGGCTCAAGGGCGGAGGAGCGGAAAGTGGAGGAGATGTGGTGTAGGGCATCGTCGACCACGTTTGGGGGGAAATTGCGGTCTTTGAAGAAGGAGGCCATCTGGGTTGTACGGTATTGGAACTGGTCCTCCTGGGAGCAGATGCGGCGGAGACGAAGGAATTGGGAATATGGGATGGCATTTTTACAGGGGGTAGGGTGGGAGGAGGTGTAATCTAGGTAGCTGTGGGAGTCGGTCGGTTTATAGTAAATGTCCGTGTTGATTCGGAGATAGAAATGGAAAGGTCTAGGAAGGGGAGGGAGGTGTCTGAGATGGTCCAGGTGAATTTGAGGTCGGGGTGGAAGGTGTTGGTAAAGTGGATGAACTGTTCAACCTCCTCGTGAGAGCACGAGGCAGCGCCGATACAGTCATCGATGTAGCGGAGGAAAAAGGTGGGGAGTGGTGCCAGTGTAGCTGCGGAAGATGGACTGTTCCACATATCCTACGAAGAGGCAGGCAGAGCTGGGGCCTATGTGGGTGCCCATGGCTACTCCTATGGTTTGGAGGAAGTGGGAGGATTGGAAAGGGAAGTTGTTCAGGGTGAGGTCCAGTTCAGTCAGTCGAGGGAGGGTGTCAGTGGAAGGGTACTGGTTGGTACGGCGGGAAAGGAAGAAGCGGAGGGCTTTGAGGTGGCCGCCCTCCATCTCCTCCATGATTTTCGCTTCCCCGGTCCCCAACGCCTTATCTTCACCATGGACATCCAGTCCCTGTACACCTCCATCCCCCATCACGAAGGACTCAAAGCCCTCCGCTTCTTCCTTTCCCGCCGTACCAACCAGTACCCTTCCACTGACACCTTCCTTCGACTGACTGAACTGGACCTCACCCTGAACAACTTCTCTTTCCAATCCTCCCATATCCTCCAAACCAAAGGAGTAGCCATGGGCACCCGCATGGGCCCCAGCTATGCCTGCCTCTTCATAGGATATGTGGAACAGTCCATCTTCCGCAGCTACACTGGCACCACCCCCCACCTTTTCCTCCGCTACATCGATGACTGTATCGGCGCGACCTCGTGCTCCCACGAGTGAACAGTTCATCCACTTTACCAGCACCTTCCACCCTGACCTCAAATTCACCTGGATCCTCTCAGACTCCTCCCTCCCCTTCCTAGACCTTTTCGGGCGACAGAATCAACATGGACATTTACTATAAACTGACCAACTCCCACAGCTACCTAGACTACATCTCCTCCCACCATGCCCCCTGTAAAAATGCCATCCCATATTCCCAATTCCTTCGTCTCCGCCGCATCTGCTCCCAGGAGGACTAGTTCCAATACCGTGCGACCCAGATGGCCTCCTTCTTCAAAGACCGTAATTTCCCCCCAGACGTGATCGATGATGCCCGACACCACATCCCTTCCACTTTCCGCTCCTCCGCCCTTGAGCCCCGCTCCTCCAACCGCCACCAGGACAGAACCCTACTGGTCCTCACCTACCACCCCACCAACCTCCATATACAGCGTATCATCCGCCGTCATTTCCGCTACCTCCAAACAGACCCCACCACCAGGGATATATTCCCCTCTCCTCCCCTATCAGTGTTCCAAAAAGACCACTCCCTCTGTGACTCCCTCGTCAGGTCCACCCCCCCCACCAACCCAACCTCCACTCCCGGCACCTTCCCTGCAACCGCAAGAAATGCAAAACTTGCGCCCACACCTCTCCCCTTACTTCCCTCCAATGCCCCAAGGGATACTTCCATATCCGCCACAAATTCACCTGCACCTCCACACACATCATTTATTGCATCCATTGCACCCGATGTGGCCTCCGATATTGGGGAGACAGGCCTCCTACTTGCGGAACGTTTCAGAGAACACCTCTGGGACACCTGGACCAACCAACCCAATCACCCCGTGGCTCAATACTTCAACTCCCCCTCCCACTCCACCAAGGACATGCAGCTCCTTGGACTCCTCCATCGCCAGACCATAGCAAAACGACGGTTGGAGGAAGAGCACCTCATCTTCCGCCTAGGAACCCTCCAACAAAAGGGATGAACTCAGATTTCTCCAGTTTCCTCATTTCCCCTCCCCCCACCTTGTCTCAGTCAAATCCCTCGAACTCAGCACTGCCTTCCTAACCTGCAATCTTCTTCCTGACCTCTCCGCCCCCACCCCACTCCAACCTATTACCCTCACCTTGACCTCCCTCCACCTATCGCATTTCCAACGCCCCTCCCCCAAGGCCCTCCTCCCTACCTTTTATCTTAGCCTGCTGGACACACTTTCCTCATTCCTGAAGAAGGGCTGATGCCCGAAACGTCGATGCTCCTGTTCCTTGGATGCTGCCTGACCTGCTGCGCTTTTCCAGCAACACATTTTCAGCTCTGATCTCCAGCATCTGCAGTCCTCACTTTCTCCTTGAAAGGGATCCCTGCCTTGTAGACACCTTTTTCCCAGATCCAGATGTATTTCTTATAAAAGGAGTCAGTTTAACCAGGGTTTTTTTGAATTCACAAGAAGAGTTAGAATTCAATTACACATACACACAGTTTAGAAAGTGGTGGGTTTAAAATGATAAAAAAAAATACAGATGAAGAGGTGATAGTCGAATATTACAGCTGCTGCAGTAGAGGTTAGTGGTAGCCTTGACATTGATGGTTGAACAGTTAGATTTCATGATCCTTAGTTTACTGAGATTTAGATTAGATTCCCTACAGTGTGGAAACAGGCCCTTCAACCCAACAAGTCCACACTAACCGTTCAAAGAATAACCCACCCAAACTCAATTACCTCTGACTAATGCACCTAACACTATGGGGCAATTTAACCTGGCCAATTCACCTGGGCTGCACATCTGTGGACTGTGGGAGGTAACCAGTGCAGCCAGAGGAAACCCACGCAGACACAGGGAGAATGTGCAAACTCCACACAGACAGGTGCCTGAGGTTGGAATTGAACCAGGGTTCCTGGCAGTGTGAGGCAGCAGTGCTAACCACTGAGCCACCGTGCCACCCCAAAAAATTAAGAGCTTTCAACCATGATCGAATTTCAGCATTCAGGTGAGCAAGTGTACTTACAATATCCTGTTTCCTTTTGTCTGGAGACTAGTTGTTGACATCTACTGCTTGAGTGCAAGAGTTGGGAGGTCATGTTGCAGCTGCACAGGACATTGGTTAGGCCACTTTTAGACATTCAATTCTGCTATAGGAAACATGTCATTAAACTTGACAGGGTTCAGAAAAGATTTACAAGGTTGTTGACAGGGTTGGAGGGTTTGGGCTACAAAGAGAGGCTAAATAGGGTGGAGCCTTTTTCCAAGGAGCATCAGAAGAGAGGGGTGACTTTATAGAGGTTTATAAAATCATGCAGGGCTAGGATAGGGTGAATAGCCAAGGTGAATTACCCAGGGAGGGAAGTCCAAAACTAGATGGCATGGGTTTAAGGTGAGAGAGGAAATATTTAAAAGGGACTTAAAGGGCAACATTTTTGCACATAGGATGGTGTGTTTATGGAATGAGCTGCCAGATGAAGGCACATAGGCCGGTACAATTACGGCATTTAAAAGGCATCTGGTTGCGTACATGAATAGGAAGGGTTTAGAGCGATATTGGCCAAATGCTGGAAAATGGACTAGATCAGTTTAGGATATGTGGCCAGCGTGGACCGAAGGGTCTGATTTACTGCTGTATATCTCTAAAGCTCTTGAGTGAGAGCATGCCTTTACCTGCAAAACAGGGGTCACAAGAGTTTAGTTATTCAACTGTGACCTTACACCTCACTAAATCTTGAACCCAGGCTAATACACACAAGAACATTCAGTCCCATTAGAACAATCCAGTAGATTTTAATCTGGTTTTTTAAGTCCTATCTTTATATATTCTTCAAAAGAAAAACACAAAATGGCCTGCAGTTTGAAACATAATGTGCACAGAGTTATTTGCTGTTCAGTCGGAAGTCATCATCTCTCTGGTATCTTAACAGTCACAAGAGATCACAGTCCAAGCTTTTTTGCCTTGCTTTTTCCCCCTTTGAAGGGCTGTTCTTTGAAGTTCCCTTCACAACTCTACAGCAACCTTCCATAAGTCTATCCCTCCAATCAACCACTTCACTTAAATCTATAGTTTTTTTTTAGATTAGATTCCCTACAGTCTGGAAACAGGCCCTCCAGCCCAACCAGTCCATATCGACCCTCCGAAGAGTAACCCACCCAGACCCATTTCTCTCTGACTAATGCACCTAACGCTATGGGCAATTTAGCATGGCCAATTCACCTGACCCACACATCTTTGGACTGTGGGAGGAAACTGGAGCACCTGGAGGAAACACATGCAGACACAGGGAGAATGTGCAAACTCCACACAGACAGGCACCCAAGGATGGAATCGAATCTGGGATCCTGGTGCTGTGAGGCTGCAGTGCTAACCACTGAGCCACCATGCCACCACAACATATCAGCCCTCTTTTAAAAAATGCATTTCTTAATACAGGTTAAAATTGTCCACAGAACTTTGGAGCTCTCACATACTGTCATGATGGCTTGGAAGTTTGGAGGAGATGACAGGGGAATGATTGGCAAAGGATCAGAAACAGAGAGAGGGAGATTGATATGTAAAGAATTCTTTTACGTATGTGGGCATCATTTGCCAGGCCAGCATGTGTTGCTCATCCGAAGTTTCTCTTCAGAAAGTTGTCAAATGTTTCCTTCTTGAACCACCTTATAGGCTAGATGTAGAGAAGGTATTTTCTCTACGGAAAGATTCTGGAACCAGGGGTCACTATTTGAGATCTGGGGTCACCCATTTTAAACATAAATTGGGAAAACTTGTTTGTTCTCAGAAAGTAATGAACTTTGGGCCTCTCTTGCTGAAGCAGAGTTCTTGAATATATTGAATACAGAGGTAGATAGGTCCATGTTTCAATTGGATTGATTTTTGCAAAGGGGTGAAAGGCAGGAACACAGATTTCAGGTCACAATCAGATCAGCCATGATCTTAGTGAATGGTGGAGCTATCTTGAGATGCTGACTGGCCTACTTCTGTTCCTGAATCATAACTTTATATGTTCATCAGTGCAATTCAGGTGTAATGGGTTTGATGATTGTGTAGGAGTTGGCAGTTGTGGGGAGGATGTTGGTCATCACCTGGTAATAGTTAAAAATCACACAACACCAGGTCATAGTCCAACAGGTTTACTCAAAAGCACTAGCTTTCAGAGCATTGCTCATTCATCAGGTAGCCCTCCTCTGTGTCACTGGGCCCTCCTCAGTATCACTGGGCCCTCTTCAGTGTCAGTGAACCCTCTTCGGTGTGGCTGGGTCCTCCTCAGTGTCACTGGGCCCTCCTTGGTGTGGTTGGGCCCTCCTCGGTGTCAGTGAGCCCTCCTCGGTGTCAGTGAGCCCTCCTTGGCGTGGTTGGGCCCTCCTCGGTGTCACTGGGCCTGCCTCGGTGTCAGTGGACCCGCCTCAGTGTGGTTGGGCCCTTCTCTGTATCACTGGGCCCTCCTTGGTGTCACTGTGCCCTCCTCAGAGGGTGAACAAGAATCAGCTGAATGGTGAAAGATGGCGCCTGAAGAGCAGCAGCTTCAATGTTGGTTGTATCTGGTGTAGATGGCAACAAGGTGATGGAGCAAAAATGGCAGCACTGGCATCGTTGTTGATGATGAGCTGGCTCAGGACTGATGGATTTTCTTTAAGCTATATCTTTTGTATTTCTTATTCTTAACACTATTCAAACGGCACTTGATCGTGGCAAGAGAAGAAAAGCTCTTCACTGTATTTTACTGTTTTGCTCACTGTAAAATACACATGACAATAGAAATCCATTCATCCCTCACAATGTTGCTGGGCCCTCCTTGGTGATGCTGTGATGCCCTGCCAACACCGTCAGCCCTGGGACAAACCAACGATGGAGCGAGTGATTCTCAGGTGCCATCTTTCATGCTGGGCCTACGTTGCCAATGCCATTGTGACAGCTGCCGATTCCAATGCCAGGTCCCGTGTTCACTCTGGAAAGTGAGTACGGGTTCAGTCACCACATCCATGAAGCCCACACTGGGCTCACTTGAGTTCGTATTGGGCCCACTTGAGTTCCTACTGGGCTCACTCAGGTTCCTTCTGGGCTCACTCGAGTCCGTACTGGGGTTCCTCGAATCTGTACTGGGCTCACTCCAGTCTGTACTGGGGTTCCTAGAGTCTGTTCTGGACTCACTCCAGTCTGTGCTGGGCTCACTCCAGTCCGTACTGGGGTTCCTCGAATCTGTACTGGCCTCACTAGAGTCTGTACGGGGTTAATTCGAATCTGTACTGGGGTTCCTTGAGTCTGTGTTGGGGTTCTTCGAGTCCGTACTGGGTTCACTTGAGTCTGCACTGTGGTTCGCACTGCCACTAAGCCATCCAAGCTCAGAACAAGAAGTAAGTAGGAAGAGAAAACAAGAAAGAGAAAGAAAAGCAGTCAGAGCAGGCAGGCTCCGGGTCAGGAGCCCTATTCTGCTGCCACTTTGATGTGATAAGGAGGGGTTTGTGATCCTGAAGGACAGTCAGTCATCAGATTGCAGGGGGTGCACGGTTGGATATCTGTGAGGGACTTTAGCAGTTTAGATTGTGGGGCTTGGAGGAAACACTCTTGTAATTCTTGGCCCCTGAGTATTTCTGCAAAGGCACTTACTCCTGTTGCAGACTTTGTTGCCATACAGTTGCTGGCTTCCAAATCCTGGAAAACTCCATCTGGCAAGAAGAGAGATAAATCAGAGTTGCCTTGCTAAATAACCTTTCTGCTGAAAGTTGGTTGTTTTGTGAACTCACGTTGCTAATGGGGCAGCATTTACACAAGGTGGGTGAGTCTTCTCACTCACCCTGTGTCCTTGGCAAACCTTGACTCGCTTCTGTTAAAATGGGAATTGGGCTTATTCAAGGTCGGAAGGGTTTGTGTTTGAGATTTACTTATAGTGTGCATCCTACCAACCAAAACCCACCATTTGTGTCTCATTAATTAATTGCCCTTTGATGTCTCCTTAATTAATTGGTCATATTATTTTTATTTCTAATAATTGCTATAAAATACTGATTATTCAGAAATGCTTCCTAGGTAATGTCTAACATTGGGGCTGAGATAATCATGTCTTACAAGTGATTTGGAGATGCCGGTGTTGGACTGGGGTGTACAAAGTTAAAAATCACACAACACCAGGTTATAGTCCAACGGGTTTAATTGGAAGCACACTAGCTTTCGGAGCGACGCTCCTTCATCAGGTGATTGTGGAGGGCTCGATCGTAACACAGAATTTATAGCAAAAATTTGCAGTGTGATGTAACTGAAATTATACATTGAAAAATTGATTGTCTGTTAAGCCTTTCATCTGTTAGAATACAGTGATAGATTCACTTCTTTCATGTGTAAATCACAAAACCTTTTTTTTAAATTGCATTCTCAGGTTAGCTGTTAACAATGGTGATAGCTAGACAATATGTTGAAGGTGTTAGCCCCCTGTGTTCTCTGTCTATGACCTGATGTTTAGATTGATTCCAATCTAAAAAGTGAGATAACAGAGTTTTACATAAATTCATGCAGTTTTTGAGTTCAGAGTTCTACATGAATGTATGCAGTTTTTGAGCAAAGTGCAATGTAACTCTGCAAGTACAAATTCACCACACAAAATATATGTGTGCATGTGGGTCTTTGTCTGCCTGTGTGTGTGTGTGTGTCTGTCTGGGGTGGGGGTTGTGAGTGTGAGAAAATTTGTGTGTGTAGTGAGTGTCTATAAGGGGGTGTGTGGGTGTCTGCGTGCACGTCTGTGTGTACCTGTGTCTGTGTAGGAATATCTGTGTGTGTGTGTAGTGCAATGGTGATCACCTGTAATGTGACATGAACCCAAGGTCCCGGTTGAGGCCCTCCCTATGGGTACTGAACTTCACTATCAGCCTCTGCTCGGCCACTTTTCTCTGCTGCCTGTCCCGAAGCCCACCTTGGAGGATGGTCACCCGAAGGTCCGAGGCTGAATGTCCTGGACCACTGAAGTGTTCCCCAACTGGGAGGGAACCCTCCTGTCTGTTGATTGTTGTGCGGTGCCCATTCATCCGTTGTCGTAGCCTTTGCTCGGTTTCCCCAATGTACCATGCCTCCGGGCATCCTTGCCTGCAACATATAAGATCGACAACGTTGGCTGAGTCACATGAGTACCTGCCATGTACAAGGTGGGAGGTGTTCCCACGCGTAATGGTGGTATCTATGTCCACAATCTGACATGTCTTGTTGCGTCCACCGTGACAGGGTTGTATGGAGTTGTCCTGAGAGCCGGGCAGTTTGCTATGAACCTGTTTGAGGTTTGGCGGTTGTTTAAAGGCAAGTAGTGGAGGTGTGGGGAAATCCCGACAGGATTATGGATCACGAACCCACTTAGGTCGACCTACAATACAGGCTACGCAGAGAGACTTTGCCACCACACCTCTCGTAAACTCCTCAATCATCTCATGCACCAACTCTACAGCAGGCGCCACAACCTTGAAATTCAGATGGAGTCCACACTCACAGCCTGCACTCAGGATACATCAGTACAATTATATGACATTGCCAAACAGACAAGGCGACAAAACTACACCACGTACTTGCACGCCAAGAACAAAAATCTGGAGAAGCTTGGCATTCTTACCAGTAATAGCAAAGCCCGCCCTGGAACCACAGTAGACAACATTATCACTGCGGGGAAGTCTATTGTCAACTTATCGGACCACACCCTTCGACCAGAAGAGATTGAAGTCCGGGTAGGGGTCTCAACTTCTGCCCCACCATCAAAATGGACCCCTTGGTTCTTGCAGCAGACACAGAGGAGTTCATCAGATGAATGAGTCTCCGGGAATTCTTTCAAGGTGCCGGCAGTGATCCCACTGATAAACTGGAACAGTCATCACAGGGATCTGTAGAGGAGTGACCAAAGAAGGAGTCAACTTGGACCCCACCGGAGGGCCGCTGCCCTGGGCTTGACATGTATGCTCAAACCGTCAGGAAATATATAAATGGCAAGTTCATTAGCTGTACCCACAAGGTAGAGCAAAACATCACCCGTTCACAACGCAATGCCATCCAGGCTCTCAAAACCAATCACAACATTGTCATCAAACCAGCAGATAAAGGAGGAGCCATTGTCATTCAGAATAGAACAGATTACTGCAAGGAAGTGTACCCACAACTGAACAACCAGGAACACTACAGGCAACTACCAGCTGATCCAACCAAAGAACATACCCGAGAATTAAACACACTGATCAGAACTTTGGATCCAGTCCTTCAGAGCTCCCTACGCACCCTCATTCCATGTACTTCTCATGTAGGTGACTTCTACTGCCTTCCAAAGGGACTCAAAGCCAACACACCGGGACGTCCCATCGTGTTAGGCAATGGGACCCTATGTGAGAATCTCTCTGGCTATGTGGAAGGCATCTTGAAACCTATTGTACAGGGGATCTCCAGCTTCTGTTGCGACACTACGGATTTCTTACAGAAACTCAGCACCCATGGACCAGGCAAACCGGGAACATTCCTCGTCACAATGGACGTTTCCGCACTCTACACCAGCATCCCCCACATGGATGGCATCGCGGCAACAGCCTCAGTACTCAACACCAACAACTGCCAGTCTCCAAACACCATCCTACAACTCATCCACTTTATCCTCGATCATAACGTCTTCACCTTTGACAACCAATTCTTCATCCAGACACACGGAACAGCCATGGGGACCAAATTTGCATCCCAATATGCCAACATTTTTATGCACAGGTTCGAACAAGATTTCTTCTCTATGCAGGATCTCCAACCAACATTATACACCAGGTACATTGATGTCATTTTTTTCCTCTGGACCCATGGCGAGGAGTCACTGATAAAACTACACAGTGACATCAACAAGTTTCATCCCACCATCAAACTCACCATGGACTACTCTTGACTGTCTGTCTCATTCCTGGACACATGCGTCTTCATCAAGGATGGACACCTCAGCACCACACTCTACCGCAAACCCACAGACAACCTCACAATGCTACACTTCTCCAGCTTCCACCCAAAACATATGAAAACAGCCATTCCCTATGGACAAGCCCTATGCATACACCGGATCTGCTCAGATGAGGGGGAACGTGACGGACACCTGGAAGTACTCAAGGATGCCCTCACAAGAACGGGGTATGATGCTCAACTCATTGACCGCCAGTTCCGACGTGCCACAGCAAGGAACTGTAATGACCTCCTCAGGAGACAGACACGTGCTGCAATTGACAGGGTACCCTTCGTCGTTCAGTACTTTCCAGGGGCTGAAACATTACGCCATGTTCTTCGTGACCTGCAACACATTATCAATGAGGATGAGCACCTCACCAAGACCTTCCCCACACCTCCACTACTTGCCTTTAAACAACCGCCAAACCTCAAACAGATCATTGTTCGTAGCAAACTGCCCGGCTCTCAGGACAACTCCATACAACCCTGTCACGGGGGACGCTGCAAGACATGTCAGATTGTGGACATAGATACCACTATTACACGTGGGAACACCTCCCACCTTGTACATGGCAGGTACTCATGTGACTCAGCCAACTTTGTCTATCTTATCCTTTACAGGCAAGGATGCCCGGAGGCATGGTACATTGGGGAAACCGAGCAAAGGCTACGTCAACGGATGAATGGGCACCGCACAACAATCAACAGACAGGAGGGTTCCCTCCCAGTTGGGGAACACTTCAGTGGTCCAGGACATTCAGCCTCGGACCTTCGGGTGACCATCCTCCAAGGTGGGCTTCGGGACAGGCAGCAGAGAAAAGTGGCCAAGCAGAGGCTGATAGCGAAGTTCAGTACCCATAGGGAGGGCCTCAACCGGGACCTTGGGTTCATGTCACATTACAGGTGATCACCATTGCACTACACACACACACACACACACACACACACACACACACACACAGGCAGACAAAGACCCACATGCACAGATATATTTTGTGTGGTGAATTTGTACTTGCAGAGTTACATTGCACTTTGCTCAAAAACTGCATACATTCATGTAGAACTCTGAGCTCAAAACTGCATGAATTTATGTAAAATTCTGTTATCTCACTTTTTAGATTAGAATCAATCTAAACATCAGATCACAGATAGAGAACACAGGGGGCTAACACCTTCAACAGATTGTATAGCTATCAACATTGTTAATAGCTAACCCGAGAATCCAACTTTTAAAAAAAAGGGTTTTGTGATTTACACATGAAAGAAGTGAAACTATCACTGTATTCAAACAGATGAAAGGCTTAACAGACAATCAATTTTTCAATGTATAATTTCAGTTACATCACAGTGCAAATTTTTGCTATAAATTCTGTGTTACGATCGAGCCCTCCACAATCACCTGATGAAGGAGCGTCGCTCCGAAAGCTAGTGTGCTTCCAATTAAACCTGTTGGACTATAACCTGGTGTCGTGTGATTTTTAACTATGTCTTAGGAGGATATCTGCAAATGATAGGAAGTAAAACTGAGAATTTGTATTCAGTAGTTTGTAAATATTTCAGAATGAAATAGCACTGTGAAAGTTTATGGCTTTTACAGTTGTACAGATTATACATTTTATCATCATACAGAATTTTAATCATAAAATTGCATGATATTTCAGTTTACTAAAACTGATTTTTCTAAAACATAAGTTTTAAATGCAATTATTAACTTTTCAAACTGTTAATCATGTCCCAGTATATTATGAACTTTCAATCAATTCTTGAAAACTTTGAACACAAAAGAATGTTAAAACGGCTGCACCATGTGATCTTTTGCATTTTGAGCTCCAGACATTCCAGAATCTCACGTAAATAATTAATTACAGACATTATCAGACATTCAGGTAATTCACACCTCATTTAGGCTAAGGGTGGATCATTAACAAAAAAACTATAGCATTCCAGCCGGACTATCCTGCTGTTTCAACATGAACTCTCTGTAACAAACTAGCCATGAAAGTGGTGGAGACTGGTACAATTATAACATTCAAAAGGCTTCTGGATGGTACATGAATAGAAAGGGTTTAGAGGGATATGGGCCAAATGCTGGAAAATGGGATAGATCAGATTAGGATATTTAGTTGGTGCAGACAAATCAGATTGAAGGGTCTGTTTCCATGCTGTCTATAACTCTGACTCTATAACTAAAGAAACATCAGAACTGAAAGTCTATTCAATGAATGCGATTCTTACTTTACTAATGGTTTCCCTTGCCCATACTATGTTCACTGCAACTCGAGCGAGCATAAGAGGTACAGTTAGTAAAGTTGCAGATGACACCAAAATTGGAGGTGTAGTGGACAGCGAAGAGGGTTACCTCAGATTACAATAGGATCTTGACCAGATTGGCCAATGGGCTGAGAAGTGGCAGATGGAGTTTAATTCAGATAAATGCGAGGTGCTGCATTTTGGGAAAGCAAATCTTAGCAGGACTTATACACTTAATGGTAAGATCCTAGGGAGTGTTGCTGAACAAACAGAACTTGGAGTGCAGGTTCATAGCTCCTTGAAAGTGGAGTCGCAGGTAGATAGAATAGTGAAGGTGGTGTTTGGTATGCTTTCCTTTATTGGTCAGAGTATTGAGTACAGGAGGTGGGAGGTCATGTTGTGGCTATACAGGACATTGGTTAGGCCACTGTTGGAATATTGCATGCAATTCCGGTCTCCTTCCTATCGGATAGATGTTGTGAAACTTGAAAGAGTTCAGAAAAGATTTGCAAGGATGTTGCCAGGGTTGGAGGGTTTCAGCTATAGGGAGAGGGTGAACAGGCTGGGGCTGTTTTCCCTGGAGCGTCAGAGGGTCAGGGATGACCTTATAAAGGTTTACAAAATTATGAGGGGCATGTATAGGGTAAATAGGCAAAGTCTTTTCCCTGGGGTCGGGGAGTCCAGAACTAAAGGGCATAGGTTTAGGGTGAGAGAGGAAAGATATAAAAGAGACCTAAGGGGCAACCTTTTCACACAGAGGGTGGTACATGTATAGAATGAGCTGCCGGAGAAAGTGGTGGAGGCTGGTACAATTGCAACTTTTAAGAGGCATTTGGATGGGTATATGAATAGGAATGGTTTGGAGGGATATGGGCCGGGTGCTGGCAAGTGGGACTAGATTGGGTTGGGATATCCGGTCGGCATGGACGGATTGGACTGAAGGGTCTGTTTCCATGCTGTACATCTCTCTGACTCTATAACTCTTGTAATAACACAGAATATATAACCAACCCTAAAATAAAAGCTAAATGCTATGGATGCTGGAAATCAGAAATAAAAAAAATCCAAGAAATGCTAGAGAAACTCAGCTGGTCTGGCAGCATGTGTGGAGAGAAATTAGAGTTAATGTTTTGGATCCAGTGACCCATTCTCAGAATTAAGGTCAGTTCTGACCCAAGGTAAAAACATGAAAACTCAACACTGCACTACAAGCATTATTCTTCTTGCAGTCCATCACCCCCACCAGTTTTCATCCTTAGAGTTTGCTCCAGATTTGCATGTTGATTGAAAAATATAATTTCATCTAAATATGCAATTCAATCATTGAACGAGAGATTACTATTGCTGATTTTATAGTTAGTCATTTTAACAACATTATCCCATTTAAAATATACAATTAAAACCTGCTAAATTGCAAGAAGAGGACAGTTATATGAAGTCATGAAGTATTCCCACATTGATATTGTGAACACTAATCATCAGGTTTTAAATTTTCACTTCTCAGTTCACAGAAATGTAAATATCGTCAATGTGCTAGGACAGTGGGAAAATTCCAAAAATGTATTAGAAATGTTATTACATGCCTGAGAAAAATAACTGTTCTCTGAACTCTTCAGTACTTGTACTTTCAAGAAGACTTCAGTACTTCTTTCTTTCATGTAGGAAAAAATTTTGAGACCTCTGGCAACATTTTACTGGACAGAACACTGCATGATGTTAGAACGAAACAGTGCTTGTAGAAAAGTCTAACAATATAAATCCCATGTATTCAAGATGCTTCAGGGTACAGCTCTTTGTTATTGGGCTCACTTCTAGAAACGTCTTTGTTCATAGTTTCTGGGAAACTACACTACAGGACTAATGAAACATGTTTCATATAAGGAATTAGAAACTTTGTAATAGAGACTGAGTAACAAAACAAAACCTTTCAATAAAATATCCATTTTTAGTTATGTAATACTCACTTGTTATGAAAGTTGTTATTTATTTATTTTAGATTAGATTAGATTACTTACAGTGTGGAAACAAGCCCTTTGGCCCAACAAGTCCACACCGACCTTCCGAATAGCAACCCACCCAGACCCATTTACCCCTGCCCCTAACACTATGGGAATTTAGCATGGTCAATTCACCTAACCTACACATTTTTGGACTGTGGGAGGAACCGGAACACCTGGAGGAAACCCACGCAGACACGGGGAGATTTAAAGCTATCTCAGACATTATTTTTTAATCTAAAGAAATAGAAAGAAATCAAAGCAACATTTAGATTTTCACAATTTCTCAAAATGTTACTTAGAAATCATTATCGTCTAATCATTACTAGTCAGCTCAACAAAAGACCAAACCACAGGTAGTAGCCATCCAATTCGAGGTTTATTTCTTCACCTGTAGTAGATGCCATTTCATTTTTCTTGCTGTAATTAAAATAGTTGCTATGAATTTGTGTACTCACCTCTGTGCTGTTATAATCCTTTTTTGTCTAGTTCCCAGAAGCAAAGTTAAAATGCTTGCCTTGGAAATCAAAATGAGGCCATACCCAACCGCATAAACATAAATACAAACGAATATGTCCGAAATTAAAACCTCCAGTTGAACTGTGACCTAACAGCACAAACTCTCTTGAGAAATTTCCTATGATTGCAAACTGTTACAAATACTGGAATTTGTTTAGATATCACAGCTGGGTTCTTGATGTTTTTGACTGTGGGAACTGGAAATCATTCTTGTGTATAAGAACGTGTTAATTAATACAGGTTTAACAGGACTTCATGAGAACCTCTTCTTTTCAGATATCATTGATGTGATATCATTGATACTGCATTCAAGCTATTAGCTGAGTAGCTATTAAGCCCTTATGCTACAGAATACCCAAACATGAACTGTTGAGTAGTTTCAGAACCCTACTGTCTTTGTCATGCCTGACACATTTATAGAATTCTTTGAGGAGGTAACAAGCAGGATAGATAAAGAGGAAGCAGTGGATGTGAGATATTTGGATTTTCAGAAGGTACCAACTTTTATGAAAATGGAGAAAAAGTGCGGAAAGCTACACAGCAGTGGGATTCAGAAATCCTTGTCCATGAATCACAAAAGTTAGTATCCAAGTTCATACGGTAGTGAGGGAGAGAAATGGAATGTTGGCCTTTATTTCAAAATATAGATGGAGTACAAAATCAGGGAGTTTTGTTAAAACTATAAGAAGGCACTTATCATACCACAGCTGGAATAGTGTGAACAATGTTGGGCTCTTATTTAAGGAAGGATATACTGGTATTGGAAGCAGTCTAGAGAAGGTTCAGAAGGCTGATATTAGGTATGGAGGGACTAATAGTTGAGGAGAGGTTGGGTAGATTGGACTTGTACTTTTTGAAATACAGAAGAATGAGGGGAGACATTGAAACCAATAAGATTCTTCAGGGACTTGACAGGGTGGATGTGGAAAAATTGTTTCCCCTTGTGGAAGAGTCCAGGACCACAGGGCATCAACTCAGAATAAAATGTCTCACATTTAAGACAGCAATGTGAATGAATTTCTCCACTGAGGGAGTAAATCCGTGGAAATATTTACCACAGGGGGTTGTTGAGGCTGAGTTGTTAAGTATATTCAAGGCTGAGATGAATACTTTTTTAAATTCAGTCTTGTGAGGAGTTGGAGACCAGGGTTTGTCCTGCAGGAAGGATTTACACATTTAACACTGTTTCAGTTCAAGGTATGACTTGGATATTGCACATTACTGAAACATCTTGAACAGATTATTCTCACTGAACAGCAGTTTTTCCATCATTACGCTTGTCAATTATTTACAACAGGGTTGTGATGACATTATCAAGCAGCTATTCTTTCAGCCTCTTTAACATTAACTGCCAGTTTGAAGTGAATGTTTGAGATGAAGTGTTGCAGACACTGAGCAGGTTCTCATAGATGTTCATTTTAAAATTTTATGAAGCATTTTTCTAAAGAGGCCCCAGTGAGGCAAATGAGTTCTACCTTGTATAACTCCGATTTATCTTTAACAGTGATAGGTCCTGCTGACAGATACATTGACCACTCAACTTTTACTGCACAGTTTTTCTAGCTTTGAGTGATTTCATCAATACAAATGCAGTTAAAGTGTCTTTTTCTAAGGCTGAGCAGTACTGTGCAGAGACTGTTTAATCTTAAAGAAGATATTACATTCAGTTTAAGTATGCTACGGTTTAGAGGAGAAAGGTTAATAGTTGGTTAAGATTCAGAACAACAGAATGACTTCTACAGAAAGTTATTTGATTCTTTAAAGGATATGGGCAGCACTGTGGCTCACAGCGCCAGGGACCCAGATTCAATTCCACCCTCAGGTGACTGTCTGTATGAAGTTTGCACATTCTCCCTTTATCTGTGTGGATTTCCTCTGGGTGCTCAGGTTTCCTCCCACACTCCAAAGATGAGCAGGTTAAATCAATTGGCCATGTCTAAATTGCCTTTAGTGTCCAGGGATGTGCAGGCTAGGTCGATTATACATGGGAAATGCAGGATTACAGGAATAGGGACTCAATGGGCTAAATGGCTTGCTTCCATATTGTATGGCTTCTATGACTGTATGATAATATACCCATTTCCCTTCAAGAGCTCATGTTATGATTGTGATAAAAATGGACTATCAATTTTCAACTTCTGTCAACGGGGTTTGGTACCTGTTCCATTTCCTAGATAAATATGGTTTTTAAAAAGGAAATCTATAGCTTTAAAATGCCTTCAAACTAATCAAATTGTACCAAGAACATGAAAACATCAGTAAACATGATCCAATCAGAACTTAAGTTAACAAATCATTAAAATGACCAAGACCAGTCATTCAGATCTGTATCCTATGTTTAACTTACACTTTTCTAAAAGTTTCACACATTGGTATGAAAGCCATCTGCAGATTATCCATTTTCAGAAAGCCAATGAAGCTAGACATGGGAATACGCAAAGGAATTGTATTTCAGTCAACAGGCAGAAGAGAGAGAAGAAAATGATTTATAACAGCAGAACTGGAAACCAGCTCCCTCCTTTTCTCAGTCTCTTGAAGAATAGCACCCAATTTGGAGAAGCATCTATTCACTGAGAATGCAAAGGTATCTATAAACTTTACTGCCACAACATTGATCAAACAACCAAAATAAAAAGAAAATGCTGCAGATGGCAACTGGAAACCATTCTAGTGCAAAGTAAAGAACACGTATTAATTAATAGAGAAACATGGGTTAATGGTAATTGTCTTTTCCCCAGGATTGGGGGGGGGGGTATGGTTTCAAAACTAGGGGCTCTAAAAGTGTTAGTTAAACACAGGATACAGATCTGAATGACTGGTTTTAAGTTGAGAGGAGAGAGATTTAAAAAAGACATGAGGGGTAATTGTTTTCCACAGAGGGTGGTTTGTATTTGGAATGAACCTCCTGAGGAAGTGTTGGAGGTGGGTATAATTACAATGTTTAAAAGACATTTGGTTAAGTATCTGATTAGGCAAAGTTTGGAGATATGTGGACCAGGAACAGGCACTAGTTTAGTTTGGGATTACGTTTGGCATGCATTGGTTAGAGCACAGGTCCATGCTGTATGATTCTATAACTCTTATGACTCTATGATTGAGCAGGACTTCATGAGAACCTTCTTTTTCTAAGCTGCCATGTTCATTGATGGAATATCACTGCCAATGATTTCAAGCTATAAGCAGATTAGCTATTAAACCCTTATGCTATAGAATGCTGAAACATGAACAATTGAGTAGTTTCAGTACCCAACTGCCTTTGTCATGGAACTCTGAAACAAACACATAGAATGCTGAAAGAACTCTGTAGGTCAAGAGAAATAGAGTTAACAGTTCAAGTCTGTTATGGCTCTTCTCAGAACTGGAAGGTATAACGTATCTAAACTTATGAAAAGAAACCCATTTTCTAACACATTTCAGTTCTGAAGAAGTCATGCCAACTCAAAACAATGATACTGTTACTTGCTTCACTGCTACTGCCAGACCTGCTGAGTTTCTTCAGCATTTTCCAAGTTTGTTATCAATTAAACAATTGGAGCAGCACAGTGGCTCAGTGGTTACCACTGCTGCCTCACAGCGCCAGGGATCAGGGTTTGATTTCAGTCTTGGGTGACTGCTTGTGTAGAATTTGCACTTTGTCTTCATGGGTGTCTGAATTTCCTCCAACGATGGGCAGGTTAGGTGGATTGGTCATGCTAAATTGCCCATAGTCTCCAGTGACATGCAGGCTAGGTAGGTTAGCCATGGGAATACAGGGTTATAGCATAGGGGGTGGGGTCTGGGTGGGATGCTTTTCAGAGGGTCATCATGGACTCAATGGGCGAAATGGTCTGCTTCTACATTGTAGGGATTCTATGATTCCAATTGTAGTCGCAGATTAAAATCTACATCCTGAATAGCTTCAGGGACCTCCCTGGTCATTGTATTCCCCATGTAAGTCACTAAGGGAATGTCTAAGGGTGAATAGTTCACTTCGGTTTGTATAATTGTATGTATAGTTGAACAAAAATGTTGATGATTGGCTTTTGTAGTTAATTATTATTGTGGATGGTAGTTGAAGAGATGCCGTGATTGAGTTTCTCAAACAGATATAGTGGTGGAGAGTGTGATTCCGCAGTGGTTAAGGTTAGGCTAGTGATGACCATTCTGATATTCATCCTACTGATGTGTCCAGCCAACACTGTTCTAGCAACACTGCTCGTGCTGAATCTTTGGAATGAATGAACAGGACAAATTTGCTACACTTCCTGCATGGCAATCAACTTGCAGGAGTTAAATGCTCATTGTAAATCCCTGTGGTTCTTTTCATGAGCTAGCAAGTTTAATCTAAGTTTCTCTAAGTCAGCTAAATTGAATCCTTAGCATATTCCTGAAATCATTTTGCATCGCCAGATTAAATTAATAATTGAGACTGTTATGATTGTATATTTATTTCTACACTCTAATAAAAGATATAACATCAATGGTGATTTACTGAAGGTTCGGAGAAGGGATCTCTCATGAAGAAATTAATTATAAAGATTGTATCAAACATCAACAAGTGAATTGAATATATAACAGTATAACTGAGGAAAAAATGAGTAAACTGCTTCTGAAAAAGGAAACAGATTAAAACGTTGTTACTTTTGCAAGTTATGTTGTCTTTTTGAAATTGACTTAATTTCCTGTAATTCTTAACCTTTCCATCATGCACTGAATCTATTTCTAAGCAATTAGCGATCATGTGTTGCTTGCATGCTGCATGTTCAAAACTGGACCGAACAGTGTTAAACAGTAATGCAGGAATCCATGTTAATGTAGAACTGGAAACAACATTTCATTGGTCTTATCACAATTGGCATTTCAAAAATGGTAAGTTGAGACAGTGGTTTGGCAATGGAAGGGAGGGAGTAATGATAAGTTTGTAAGTGGTTCTATTTATGGATAGCAATAAGTGGAATTGTTGAGTGGCCTATTTACAGCTGTTTATGCAGTTTAGAAATTATGTTGTGAAGAAGCTACTTCTAACAATGTAATCAAATGACAAAATAATCATTTCCCTTACATACACAGCCACATACTTGAGAGGGAGATGATTGCATCTATATCTCAGCCACATTAGGGAGATTTAAACAATCCTTGGATAAGCAGAGAGAGAGCTAAGAGCAGCAAGAAGGGGACATGAAAAGTCCTTAGTTGGTAGGATTAGGGAAAACCCAAAGGCTTTCTATAGGTATGTCAGGAAGAAAAGGATGACTAGGGTAGGTATCGGTCCAGTCAAGGATAGTAGTGGGAAGTTGTGTGTGGAGGCGGAGGAGATTGGTGAGACACTAAATCAATACTTTTCGTCAGTATTCACTCAGGAACAGGACATTGTTGCCGATGTGAATACTGAGTCACAATTAATTAGAATGGATGGCTTTGAGGTATGTAGGGAAGAGGTGTTGGAAATTCTGGAAAGGATGAAAATAGATAAGTCCCCTGGGCCTGATGGCATTTATCCTAGGATTCTCTGGGAAGCTAGGGAGGAGATAGCGGAGCCATTGGCCTTGATTTTTATGTCGTCGTTGTCTACGGGAATAGTGCCAGAAGACTGGAGGATAGCATATGTGGTCCCCTTGTTCAAGAAGGGGAGCAGGGATAGCCTGAGTAACTATAGGCCAGTGAGTCTCACTTCTGTTGTGGGCAAAGTCTTAGAGAGAATTGTAAGGGATAGGATTTATGAACATCTGGATAGGAATAATGTGATCAAGGATAGTCAGCATGGTTTTGTGAAGGGCAGGTCATGCCTCACAAACCTGATTGAATTCTTTGAGAAGGTGACCAAGGAAGTGGACGAGGGTAAAGCAGTAGATGTGGTGTATATGGATTTTAGCAAGGCGTTCGATAAGGTACCCCATGGCAGGCTAATGCAAAAACTACGGAGGTATGGCATTGAGGGTGCATTAGAGGTTTGGATTAGGAATTGGCTGGCTGGAAGGAGACAGAGGGTAGTAGTTGATGGTATAGGTTCATCTTGGAGCGCAGTTACTAGCGGTGTTCCACAAGGATCTGTTTTGGGACCATTGCTGTTTGTCATTTTTATAAATGACCTGGAGGAGGGGCTTGAAGGCTGGGTGAGCAAGTTTGCGGATGACATGAAAGTCGGTGGAGTTGTGGACAGCGAAGAAGGATGTGGCAGGTTACAGCGGGATATAGATAAGTTGCAGAGCTGGGCAGTAAGGTGGCAAATGGAATTCAATGTAGCTAAGTGTGAAGTCATTCACTTTGGTAGGAGTAACAAGAAGATGGATTACTGGGCTAATGGTAGACTACTTGGTAGTGTGGATGAGCAGAGGGATCTTGGTGTCCATGTACACAGATCTTTGAAAGTTGCCACCCAGGTAAATAGTGCTGTGAAGAAGGCATATGGTGTACTGGGCTTTATTAGTAGAGGAATTGAGTTCCGGAGTCCTGAGGTCATGTTGCAGTTGTATAAGACTCTGGTGCGGCCTCATCTGGAGTATTGTGTGCAGTTTTGGTCGCCATATTATAGGAAGGATGTGGAGGCATTGGAACGAGTGCAGAGGAGGTTTACCAGGATGTTGCCTGGCATGGTAGGAAGATCATATGAGGAAAGGCTGAGGCACTTGGGGCTTTTCTCATTGGAGAAAAGAAGGTTTAGGGGAGATTTGATAGAGGTGTACAAGATGATTAGGGGTTTAGATAGGGTTGACAGTGAGAACCTTTTTCCGCTAATGAAGTCAGCTGTTACTAGGGGACACAGCTTTAAATTAAGCGGTGGTAGGTATAGGACAGATGTTAGGGGTAGATTTTTTACTCAGCGGGTTGTGAGTTCATGGAATGCCCTGCCAGTAGCAGTGGTGGACTCTCCCTCTTTTTGGTCATTTAAGCGGGCATTGGACAAGCATATGGAGGTTATTGGGCTAGTGTAGGTTAGGTAGGCTTCGGTCGGCGCAACATCGAGGGCCGAAGGGCCTGTACTGCGCTGTATTTTTCTATGTTCTATGTTCTATGTTCTAAGCACATGGATAATGATGGACTGGTGTAGGATGATGGGCTTAGATTAGTTCACAGGTCAGCGTAACATTGAGGGCCAAAGGGCCTGTTCTGCGCTGTATTGTTCTATGTTCTATGTTCTATAATAGTGCATTGTCTTTGGATTAGTTAATGAATTAAAATCGAATAAACTGAAGAGTTTCATAACATCCAAATGGGTCATGGATGAAAGCAGGTTTCATTTATGAATGGTCATTTCTTGCTTCATATCCAGTTAAGCCTGATATTGCCCAATGCTTCATTAGCAAGCTTCAATCATATGCCAACTCCATTGAAATGGAGACCAATATGTGAAAATTCTTGAGCTTCACCATTCAGTCATGGACAGATTATGTTGAGAAACAGATACACCTGACATTCTGGGCACCAAGGTTTTAGAAGAACCTAATTCCAGAACAGAGGGGAGAGGAAAGATTCAAAAGATGTTCAAAGTTATAATTTTTCATAATTAGCCAATGACAAGTAAGAAACAATAAGTAGACCTTTTTAAATTGCTGATCATCTGAATTTGAATGAAAATGATTTATTCACACATGGAAATAGCAATGTAAAACAAAATTTGATGTAACAAGAATGAGCAGCAATGGCATAAACCCTTAGGTCAGGGTCAGAGTTAATAATGGGAGACTTCTTCAGCCATCTTAGGAAGCAAGAGAAATGCAATCGGAAGCTACAGCGTCTTGGCTGATTCCCATGGAATCAATAGTTAGGAGTTGCATGCGGTCATGACATGCATCATGGGTTATAAAACTGGTGTCCAATGATCTGGAAGCTAGACTATCTGGGTCATTATGACTATTTATGATGCTTGTATGCATGGGTGACCAAGTATTGGACAGGCTGTTGGTGATAAAGACATAACCCTTCCCTGAGTGTATTCTATGCTTTAACAAGGTTGACTGAAAATGGGTGATTCACTAAAATTTGATGGTCACTCAGACAAAACAAGAATTTGACACTTCTGCAGAAGTCAGAATTACCAACCCTCTTAATGAGTAAATGCAGCATTCCATTATGGACTATTTCTTTACCATTCTGCTGTGGATATGACCACAGCATTCATTCAGGCAGGTGGAAGGTACACACAGCTTTATTCGACTCGAGAGTACACAATTCAAATGTATTCTGTCAGAATGTACTTAATACCAGACAAAACATTTGTACTAATGCCCAGCATCCAAGTGAAGGATCCCTGCTTGAACCAGAAATCTAGACATTGTGCAGCCCCAGAAAGGTCAATGATTCAGTGACAATTATGTTTCTTTTTTTTAAATGTCAAAGTAAAGAGGGACTGTCTCTAAGGACACACGAAGAGTTTAAGTAATCCTAAAAGAACAAAGTGCAGGATGCAGAAAGCAATGACCTTTAAAATGTTTTCAATTCAATGGCAACCTACTTTTGGTGGCATCTAGAGTGGGGTTATTTCAGCAATGCAGTTCAGTAATTGCTAAAGATGAACCATGATGGAAAATCAAGGAGGAGCTGCACACATGTATGAGGGTGAAGGGAATAAATAGATTTCGATAAGAATTAAAGGGAGACGGCTCAAGTGGAGCATGAACTAGACAGACTGAACAGCCTGTTTCTGTGCTGTATATCCCATGTAATCTTAAAGATATTCAGTGACCTTCCAGTCTTAAATAAAAGCAAAACATTGTGGATGTTTGAAATCTGAAAGAAAATCACAAAGTGTTGGAGAAACACAACATGTCTGGCAGCATCTATGGAGAGAGCAACAGAGTTAAGGTTTTTGAGTCCAATAAGACTATTCCTCAGACTTTTCAGCTTCCCCTGGTAATACTGACATAATCTGGTCAGTTGCCATTGGGGTGAAATAATATCCTCTCTCTTACGCTTTAAAAGTAACACTGCTTTGTCAAACTTCAGGTCCTTTTAACTGAATGTGATTATGGCCTAATCGTTTTTGCATTTCAAATCAAGGTCTGTTCTTAAAGAAAGACCTTCAATGAATACGCTCAGAATTAACCAGTGAACAAATCCCTCTGGTTCCACTTTTAACTCACTGCCTTTATTTTCTGGAAACACGAGAAAGGTCATTTCAATAACACGATAAATTATTGCATCAGGGACAAGGGGCACATTTTCATTCACCACAATACACAGGGAGTTTAAAAATTCAAAACAAGTCAAACAAGACAGAATTACAACATTGGGTGCTTGTTATAGCACTGAATTATTACCTTGTACAAATATATTGATCCATCAATCATTGGTTTACAGTAATGTTGCGGAGTATTATAAATAACAAAAGCTGCATGCAAAACAGTATTTGTGATTTATTTTGTATCATAACTATATTCAAGGTTCATGAAATGGTTTAGAGCAGGAGAAAATGCATCTTTTTACTTATTGTCTGCTTGTTGATCTGGCAATTTGAATCTGTTATTGAAGCATGAACTCCTATAATTTAAAGATTCATTCTGATTGATGGTGTAAATCCCAGAACTCTTATAATCCCATAAAGATTGATGAAAAGTAACCAGTCATGGGTGAATTGAATTTACTAAAAAGCTTTCACTACGTCATTAAGGTTCGACTACTGCTCCTTGGATGCTGCCTGAACTGCTGTGCTCTTCCAGCACCACTAATCCAGAATCATGTCAATTTATGTTAAAGTCTTAGTCTTGCTTATCACTTGACAATTTCCCATAGACTCAGCTGCTCAAGTTTTGAATTCTTGTGACACAATTTTGGTCTTACTGAAATTCATTTCATGGAAGATAAGGCTAATTTTGCACTATGGGAAGACCACTGAAATTTGAAATATAAAATATTGGGTGGAATCTTAAAATGACCCTGAATGACATGGCTCCAGTAAAAAAAATCTAAAGAATCATGTGAGAAGTTAGGAGAAACCTTTCTTGAGGGCAACAAGTCGCATTTTCCAACAGAGTTCTGGCTGTCGATGCAGAGTCCTGCTGGAATGTCTATTAATTGGGATTACTGCTCATTATCACCAAATCATGGCTCATTAACATTCAGGTTACTGTGCTACCATGTGCCAGATAGAAACTGGATACAGAGAATTCTCAACATGACAGTCAAATTGGATGCCAGCTGACTGGAGCTCACTGCTTGCTCAACTGAACCTCCAACATGGATACCTCAGGGGTTGCTCCAAATCAGTGGCTACATGCACCCCACATCCACAGACACTGGCATCTGACATAGACTAGGCTCTCAGCATCATCTCTGATCCACTTGTAGCCGGTCAAGTTTCAGAGGACCATAGGGCTACTCTTTCATTAGTGGGAGGGATGATTGGTGGTGAGATTAACCTGAAGGTCATCGTGCCTCAGGCAAGAGGCGAGGTTGAGAAGGTGAGGCCTTCATGGTAGCCTCAGCCAGTGCAGGAATTGAGCCTGCGCAGTTGGTGTCACACTGCATCGCAAAACCAGCAGTCCAACCAACTGAGCTAACCAAAACCCCATTACAGCACTCTTCAATTGTGCATTTTCAAACCATTGACTCTTCTCATGGGAATACTGCTGCAAGGAGAGTTTGCACGCAGTGACAAGTACCCAGTTCACTCAGGATTAGGCCATGCTACATCTCAGGACTGTTGGTTTTGTCACACTCACCTTGCACCAATTTAATATTGCAGCATCTGTGCCTTTCCCTGCCTTGCCTTTTAGTACAGGTGCAGAGCTTGTCATGGTTTCAGCAGTTACTAGCTAAGAGAGTGGGCATGTTGCTATGTATCACTGTGCTGGATCAGTGTCACACCTTCATCATTTGTCAGCAGCTTATGCAGCAAACACACTGCATGTGTTTCAACCAAATGGCTATGTCTCCAAATTGAAGGGGAAATAGTGCTCAGCCACATCAAGACGGGTAGCATTCAGTTAAGGATCTTGGCACAGTAAGTCAAAGGCAACATCTGCTCACAGTCCAGGGGTTTGGGCACAGTCAGTCAGCCATCAGGACAGTTAGGGTCAGGACCCTCTCCTCAGAGGGGGTGAGGTGCTGATTCTCAGTTACACTACCATTTGCAATGGGTCCTTCTGTCCTGCTACGGGCTGTCTTCTCCTGGACTGAGAGAAAGGGATGGACTGAGTGGGATGCAAGTATGTGGCACATTATTAGTGCAGGTAGGTGGGACAAACGTGGTGATGTGACCTGAGCAAGTGAGTCAGAAGCACAGAAGTGTACAGGGTTACTCGTCTGGAGGGATTGGGTGGTTAAGAGCAAGGAAGGGAAGATGTCATATACAATGGTTAGATTGGTGGAGTGAGGGGGAGTCCAAGATGGCGACAATCTAGGAAGGTTGCACTGTAGACCCCACCCATGGCCCAGCCTGCAGGGTCCTCGGACTCTATTTCCTACCAGGTCCTGGTGAAGGAGCTTGTGAAATCTCGCGAGATGTTGGGCAAGTAGATAGAGGAGAAGCTGGCCTCAATCTCTATCATGTTGCAGAAGCATGAACAGCAGCTGGGAGACCTAGAGAAAGAGGTAGGACACAGAGTTGCACTGGTGGAAGCTGATACTGGTTCCTCCAAGGATAGGATCCAGGTCCTGGAGACGAAGGTCTGTAATTTTCTTGACCAGATTGATGACCTCGAGAACAGGGGCAGGAGAAAATATATTTGGATCATCGATCTGCCAGAGGGTAAGGAAGGTGAACAACTGCTGGAATTTATTAAGGACTGATTGCTGAAATTCCTTAACTTGGAGGCTGGAATGAGAAGCTTGAAGATTGAAAGGGCTCTCCGGGTCATGGTGCAGAGGTCAGGTCTGGATCGACGCCCTCATCCTATCTTGGTGTGGTTTCATCACTGTAGAGTTAAGGAGAGAATCATGGAAGCTTCCAGAATCCAGGGGAAGGATCTGAAGACCCTAGTTTACAAGCGTTCTAAGATCATGTTCTTCCAGGACTTCTCAGCACGGTGATCCGAAAAAGAAAATCCTATGACAGCGTGAAGAGAAGATGGAGGGAGCTTGGGATCTAGTACTCACTGAGTATCTAGCGGTGCTTCAGATTACCTTAGATGAATTTGTATATCTCATTGTCACGTTGGAGAAGGCAAGAGATTTCGTGGACAAATTAACTTAATCTGAAAAATTTAATATGTACAAATAGTAGCATTGTTTAGGTATGTCTCAACTTTTCTTTAAAAAAAAAGAAATCCGGTCAGGCTATCTTTTCCCAATATATTTTATTGGTAATAATCTGGTCTTAACTATGTTCGGGGTGGTTGGGATATGTACTTTCAATTTCTAAGTTGTGAAACCAAAGGATGGGTGGGGTACTTACCCTTTTTATTAAAAATTTCTTTCTTCACATTGTTATTTCATGGTGTATTTTCTTTCTTTTTTGCTTGTGTTTGTGGTGCGGCTCTAGCTAGGAGGAGGGAAAATGATTGAGATGGCTGGATGCCTATTTATAGGCCGGTTTTGACTGGTTCAGGTATTTAAATGCTCGGGCTGCAGTATTGACAGCAGAGTTGGGAAGTTGGGCTTTGGGATGTGTAGATGCTCCCTTTGGGCAGGGGATGAATTCCCCATTTCATAGCTATTGGCACTTTATATATTGGCTTGTTTATTTTGGCTTTTGTTGTACATAATCTTTGATAGCTTTGTAGGTTTGTTAACTGTTCTAGTTTTAGTTTACGTAGTTTTTATGTTCGATGGATCTTGCAAGACTAAGGCTCGATGATTTGTAATTCAAGTTCCTCCTCTTTGGAATGTTACTGCAGAGGTTATGATGAATGACTTGATTAAGTGGTGTACCTGGAATATCAAGGGGAGTCACTTACTAATTAAGAAGAAAAAGGTACTCTCAAGTCTTAGAAAGGAAAAGGTGGATATTGCTTTATTACAGGAGACGCACTTGGATGATAGGGAGCATTTGAAACTACAGCAGAATGGCTTTGATTGGGTTTACTTTTCATCTTTCAATACCAGAAGTAGGGGAGGGGCTAAATTGGTTAGGAGGAATCTCTGATTTAAGTTACCAGAGTGTGTTAAAGACACACATGGGAGGTTTTTAATTCTCAAAGCCATGATAAATGGGGAAGTATATGGTGTTTTAAATGTTTCTTGCCCTCCATCCCATCCCCTCAAATTTCTGGTAGATGGGTTTTCCAAACTGATCAGTCTCGAGTCCCAGCATATCATTATAGGGGGAGATTTTAATTATCTCATAATCCCACAGTAGACAGGGTTACCCAAAGGCCCTCCGATACCCTCTGTACAAACTAAACAATTAGTGGATCTATGTGTGGAGTCAGGGTTGGTGGACGGCTGGAGGCGTCTCCACTCCACAGGCAGGGATTTTACGGTATTTTCCAATCCACACAGATGTCATACCAGGATTGATTTCTTTTCTGATCCCGTGGCAACCCTGGACTTGGTGAGATATTGTATGATTGGTAATATTACCAACTCCGATCACATCCCAGTGTACCTGTTGGTTAAGGTTAAGGACGCTATAGTGGGCCCGAGGCACTGCCAAAGGATTCCTTTATCCTTAAGGATAAGAAGATTGTGGAGTATTTCTCTAAGGAATTTAGGGCATTCCTAGACATTAATTCAGGTTGGAGGCTGTCCGTCCTTTGGGAAACTGCCAAAGCCTATGACAGGGGGTTAGTTATTTCCTACTCAGCCCATAAGAAGCGGCAGAAGGGTGAGCACCAACGTCTCCTCAAAGCTGGGTTGAAAGCAGATGAGAAGGCCTACTTTGACAGGCCCTCGTTGGCCAAGCTACAGAGGATTCCGATGCTCTGGTCTGCATTGAATTCCATTCTCACGTTGGCAGCAAAGAAGGAGCTTACTTTTGCAAAGCAAAGGTTATGTGAGCATGGTGACAAGCCAGGCAAGTACCTAGCACATCTCGCCAGGAAAAGAAGCACCCTTCAAGTCATTAGGTCGATTAGGCAAGGGTTTGGAAACCTAACATGTGAGTATGAAAAGATTAATGCGGATTTCCAGAGATTTTACTCTGAATTATACCAATCTGAGGGTTGTGAGAAGGGGTGAGCCAAGATGGAGTCCTTTTTTAAGGATCTGGAGCTCCCGGGCATGAACACCAGACAAGATCTTTTCTCAATGCCCCCCTTATCAGAGCAAGAGGTGCAGGAGGCTGTGAAGCAGGTTCAGAGTGGAAAGGTGCCCGGTCCTGATGGACTTCCCAGCGAATTGTATAAGGAATTCATAAACATATTGTCAGGCCCGATGTTCAACATGTTCAATGACTCATACAGTCATGATCGCCTCCTGCCATCTCAGAGAGGCCAATATTTTGCTTAGTCTTAAAAAAGGGAAGGTCCTGGAGGACTGTGCTTCTTACAGGCCCATTTCACCCTTAAATGTTGACTTTAAAGTCGTCTCTACGACTCTTGCATTAAAGGTGGAGACTGTGTTACCTTCTATTGTTCAAGAGGACCAGATGGGCTTCATAAAGGGCTATGGATCCTCCAATAATGTTAGGAGGCTGCTTAAGTAATTCAAGCATGTCAATAACAATTAATACAGGGTTTGGTGATTTCTCTAGATGCAGAGAAGGTATTTGACCGAGTTGAGTGGCTGTACCTTTTTTATACTCTGGAGCAATTTGACTTGGGTGAAGCCATTAAAAAATAGATAAAGGTTCTCTATAGTGACCCTCTTGCTGCGGTCATCACCAATGGGGTATGATCAAGCAATGTTAGCATTTTTAGGGGCAGCTAGCCGGGCTGTCCCCTTTCGCCAATGCTTTTTATGTTGGTGATTGAACCATTGGTGTAGTCTATTAGTAGGGATCTTAATATATCGGCTTCAGAAGTGGGGTCAAAATTACATAAGATTTCATTGTATGTGGACGATGTCCTAATTTCTTTGTCAAATTCAGCAGTTTTGGTGCCCTACCTGATAACGCATCAGCACGTTTGGCATCTTTTCAGGGCACAAGATTAATTTTGCAAAATCAGAGGCTATGCCTATGGGTGGGCTTACAAAGGTCTAGAGGGCGAATCTCAATTCCCATTTAAGTGGTCACAGGGGGTCTCATGTATTTGGGCATATTCATCACTGCTGTTCTTGATTGGTTGTTTAAAGCTAATTTTTTTCAACTATTTGACAAAATCAAACAAGACCTTCAAAGATGGGAGGCACTTCTGGTCTCATGGTTCGGTCAGATAGCGCTTATTAAGATGAATATTCTCCCCCATTTGTTGTACCCTATACGGATGCTCCCCCTGATTTTCGATAAGCAAATATTCAGGAGACGGCACAGCTGTTTCAGCTGTTTTATTTGGCATCATAAGCGGCTCCTTATTAAATTAGCTAAACTGCAATTACCTCACAGACTGGGGGGAGTGGATCTTCTGGACATTAATAACTATCAACTAAGCTCACTTTTATCTTACGTGAGTGATTAGGCTTGTGGAGACCCTCTTTCAATACGGTTAGGTATCAAAATCTCTCAGGCAAAGTGCCCCCTTATGAGCTTGCTGTTTTTGGACAAAATGAAGACAGTTTAGGAATATTGCCATAACCCAATACTTATCAATACTGTTAAAGCATGGAGGGCAATTTGGCAGAGGGTAGGCAATATTGGCAAAACATCTTTTCTTACACTTAAAGTGGGTATGCTGGGTTTTCAACCAGGGATGATGGATCCAAGATTCTAACATTGGGCAACTAGGGGTATGTCTTGCATGGGTGATTTATTTGAGTGAGACACAATGATGTCTTTTGACCAGTTAGCACAGAAATACAAGTTATCTTACAGGGACCTCTTTCATTTTTTTTAAGTTCGGGATTTTATTCAAAAGAAGACTACACTTTTGACTGATCCTTACAAATCCAATATAGAGAGGAGGATGTTCAGTGCTAGGAGTACACTTTCTGTCAGCACTTTATATCATCATTTGGGGGGGCAGCCACTCAGATGAGTTCAACAACTTTGCAGGGTGTGGGAGAGAGTGCTAGGCTCTGGATCTAGGAGAGAGCTAGGCATTGAAGTCTCTTCAGAGGGAAGATATTTGAGAAAATGCAAGAAAGATCTCAATTTGCAATAGGACCCATGCGTTACAGTTGAAGATTCTCCATGGGGTCCAATTGGCTCCAGATAGTTTGTCAAAATTTAAACCAGATATTCCAAAGAGTGGTGATCACAGATGGATGGCCAGGTGATTTTGCCTTAAGAGCAATTTCTTGCCTGTCCCTCAATCATCCACTCCCTTGTCAATCAAACATATGTTTAATCTAGCTTTCAATGCATTCAATGTCCCAGCTTCCACTTCTCTCTGGGGAGGAGAATTCCAAAGACTAGAAATATTCTGAAAAAAAAAGGCTTCCTCATCTCCATTTTAAATGGGAGACTCATCTCTTTAAATAGTGTCCCTTTGTTCTAGACTCCCCCACAAGAGGAAATGTTGGCCCAGTTACTCCAATAGCCAGATAGTAGTTTGAGTAGCATGGACTGGAGTTACACATTATTACACATTCTCAGATGCAACAGACCAAGTTGGAACTGCCCACAAAAATTGAATATTCTCATTGGCAATTTCCAAAAAAGCTGTTAACATCAGAGAATTAGGAGGGTTCAGTGTCTTAGGCTAATATCTACCCAGGAAATATTAAATAATTTTAAAACTTGGTCTTATTCTTCAGTCATGGACTTCACCAGTTTCCTCATTTCCCCTCCCCCAACCTTACCCCAACGTGCCCCAAGTATAAAGTTAGTATGGGCACTCTCACCCATTGTCTCTGGTCCTGTGGTAGGCTTCAAACACAATGGAGCGCTATGGCGACGGAGAGGATTTTGGGGGGTGTAAGGGTGAGAAGGCCTGCCCAGTGTATTCCCTGTAGATGTGTATGAGAAGAAAACTTTTCAACATCCTCACTTTCTGCGCAAAAAAGAATATCTTGTTAGATTGGCTATCCAGAAATCCCCTGGGCCTGTCGGGTTGGCGGAAAATTGTTATGGAGCACATCCCCTTGGATTTTCTTACAAGTGTAGTACACCACAAAACTGAGAATCTCTATAAGACATAGTGGCACTTTTTGGAATACCTGGACACAGATTTGTCTACCACTCTAATAAGGGCTTTTATATAGCAGTAACAGAGAGAGGAAACTACGAACATATGAATGCGTGAAAGTTAATGCTCTCGATATTTGAGTAGTATTTTGTTTTGCTGAGCTGTATTATTATTATTATGTATTGGTTTGTTGTTAGTTATTATTATTTAGTTAAGTAGCCAGTTGGAGTTTTTTTAATATAGATAATACTTATTTATATTTATACATTTTTACATGAGGGCAGTTTGGGTTTTTTACATTTTTCTTTGGTGTTCTTTCTTTGTATTGTTTTATGTTTGTTATAATATTAAAAAATCTATTTTTTAATAAAAATATATTTTAAAAAAAGAGTGGTGGAGTGTGAGCCTGGGTGAGAGGTGAGTGCAGAGATAGAGTGAGTGGAAGGTAGCTAAAACAGGATAATAGCATTTATCCTGGCAGAGGGAATAAGTCATTCACCTTCTCTGTTCATTGCTGGGCATTTGTCCGGATGGCTAGGAACAAATTGAGCTGGATTAGTCAATCATATGCTTCTGGTTCTCGGGCAAGTGGCCAGCCACCCACCAAGCTGGACCTCCAGCTTCCTGTCCACAAAGCAGAGTGCTAATCTCCCTTTCTTTGCCATATCCGGGGAATATGTGACAAACATTGTCTGGCAACCAGGGACTGCCAGCACTTGACCAGTGCAGAGTGTCCTTTTAATGATGATGTTGGCACCAAGAATGATGGTCAATTCCAGAATATCCCAGCAGTCGCGAGTTTATCCGGCTATAGAGGGCATTAGAATTGGGCTAGTCTCAGACAAGAAGGGCGTCTTTGGGCTGGGGTAGTTCGTTAATGAGGTGAGGATAGGACAAAGGTACGAGAAATCTTATTCAGCCTCGCATGAAACTTGACGAACATTAGACTTAATCAAAATATCATAAGATTCGGCTCACAGCTTTCATAATCATATCATTTTAATAGAATCATAGACAATTATTTTTCAGACCTTAAACAATTTCAGCCCAGAGGGAGGTCATCTTGGTTCATTTACCTTTCTGTTGGTGATTTGCAAATCAATTCAACATGAGTCTCCCTGCCTTATTCTCTCCTCTATGTCAAATGTTAATACAAGTATCCCTTAAAACATTATTAGTGATTGATTCAACCATCGCTTTGGCAAAACATTGCACTTAAATGCTGAACGTATAATCTCAATGCTCTCTGTCTGTCTGCCATTATCAAGCCATCCCCATTTATTTTCTTTGTACAAAACCCAGGCTACACTGGGAATATATGATGTAATTTATGAGTTTGTAACATCTGGTGAAGCCAATTCTTTAACCTCCTGGCCTAGAATTAAAGCCTCTTTGAAGAGGTCACATATAGAGAGATCACTAAGATTATCCAATCAATTCATATTCAGGTATTTGTATTACACAAAAAACATCATACTACGAGCTGAACAAGGGTAGGTTTTAATTTCTAACCCTTTCATATTAAAATTTTATTTGTGTTTAAAAGTGCCATTTTTGGCTTTCAGGGATACAGAAATGTTTCGATATATTTTATGCCGATTAATTTTAAACTACTCACTTCCTCAAAATTGGCACAAAACTCTCCCTTCTCATTGCCTCCCATAGACAATGAAATGTTTGTCCTGTACAAATGTCTAGAGGTGGTATTTCTTAGTCTTTCCTGTAACTTTTGTAGAAGCAAAAATACTCATAGGTGTCGATTTGAATTTGATAGGTCATATTATGTGAGTAATTGAATGTGCTAATATTTGTTTCTTACATTATTTGGAGATAGAAATGATTGAATATGCCTTTTGAACTCTAACTTGAGAGTTATAACAACAGTAGTTAGCATTCATCCAGCAACTTCAAGTAATAAGCATTTCACAGGGAAAGAATGAATCAAAATATGACACCAGGATGATTACCAAATTATAAAAAGGCCCTTCACCCCATCAAACCTGCTCATCATTCAGCCTTAATTTTGCCTTAACAGCAATTTCTTGTCTGTCCCTCATGATTATTCACTCCCTTGTCAATCAAACATCTGTTTAATCTAGCTTTCAATGCATTCAATGTCCCAGCTTTCACTTCTCTCTGGGGAGGAGAATTCCAAAGACTAGAAATATTCTGAGAAAAATAAAAGGCTTCCTCATCTCCATTTTAAATGGGAGACTCGTCTCTTTAAATAGTGTCCCTTTGTTCTAGACTCCCTCACACGAGGAAATGTTGACCCACTTGCTCCAAAAGCCAGATAGTAGTTTGAGTAGCATGGACTGGAGTTACACATTATTACACATTCCCAGATGCAGCAGACCAAGTTGGAACTGCCCACAAAAATTGAATATTCTCATTGGCAATTTCCAAAAAAGCTGTTAACATCAGAGAATTAGGAGGATTCAGTGTCTTAGGCTAATATCTACCCAGGAAATATTAAATAATTTTAAAACTTGGTCTTATTCTTCAGCCATGGACTTCACCAGTTTCCTCATTTCCCCTCCCCCAACCTTACCCCAGTTTCAACCTTCCAGCTTCGCACCATCCTCATGACCCGTCCTACCTGCCAATCCTCCTTCCCACCTATCTGCTCCACCCTCCTCTCTGACCTATCACCTTTATCCCCACCTCCATCCACCTAATGTACTCTTAGCTACCTTCTCCCCGCCCCCCCTCCCTCCCATTTATCTCTTCACCCCAGAGGCTCCTTGCCTTCATTCCTGATGAAGGGATTTTGCCCGAAACATCGATTTTCCTGCTCCTTGGATGCTGCCTGACCGGCTGTGCTTTTCCAGCACCACTCTAATCTAGACTCTTATTCTTCAATAGCTATTAAGCTGACACAGCAATGTAACACAAGCACACCAAAGCAGACCTCCCATGACTTCATACCCTCCCAGGACACTTGACAGCCACACCACTCTTGACTAGGCCACTCCAATCCAATCCTACAACACCCCCCAGGCCTCACACCTTATCCTAAAACTATGCCACCCCCTATGCTTAAACCCTTGAAACTTGACATCACACTCCTGTAGATCTCTACAGCTATCAGGTCCGATATTTGCCCTCTCCAACCCACCAGGCCCTGACTCACAATCCCATTGCTAGAACTTCTGCCAGTCCAGTCTCCTACCTTGCCACCAATGCTGACCCCAACTTATATCACCCCACCATCTGCTATAAGCACACAGTTACATGGTACCCTACATACAGGGTGCCCTGCCTTCAAGCCATTGTGCCACCTGGCACTCTACTTACCACCTTGTAACCACCTTGTGCCTGAACCAATTAGTCAATTACCAAGCCACCTTAGGCCTGCACTTGCATGCTTATCCTTTCCCAGCAGCTGTCAAGGTACCTGGTTATGATGCTGGACATTTGAATTTCAGCACACAACTGACTGACTGCTATAAAATGGGCTATGGTTTGATATCGCCCAACTACTCTGCACTGTGGCTGGGGGATGGGGGCGTGGTGGAAGCTGTGTTGATTTCAGCTACGTTCTGTTTCTAACAAAGGTGGATCCATGTAGAAATGCAGTGACATAAAAGTGCAGGAGTGAAAATCCATCTGTGATCACCACTCTTTGGAATATCTGGGCCATTCTGACAGCATCTACCTTCTCAAGCCTCCATCGAACCTCATATTTTAAAATACGATCACCTTGTGCCAACCTGAAAATTGTCCATTTATCCAGAGTCTGTTCGATGTTAGTTAGTCAATTCCCTATCCACGCTTATATATCAACCTCAACACCATGAACTCTTAGCTTTTGTAGTCACCTTTTATATAGGACATTATCAAATGCCACACGTGCCCAGATGAGTAAGATTTTGAGGAATGTATTAAAGTAGGAAGGTAAGGTAGAGAGGCATAAACTTGCAAAGTAATAATGATTAAAATTGGTGATGCTTAAGAGACCAGTGTTAGAGGCCTGGAGGCTGTCAAATACTATTTTGTAAGTTTTTGTCACTCCCTCCTACCCTATCTCTCCTCCCTACCACCATTCACAACTCCACATATGAATTGGAATTTGACAGTAAATTTTTAAAGGATTGCAAGTTCAACAGAACTGGGATCCACCACAAATACATGTTCCTCTGCCAGACTGGCTCAAGAAAATCCCTCATGAGGCAACAAAAATCAGTCAATCATCTTAAATTGAAATGCTTACTGGAAGATTATGCACAGGATAGAAGAGTTTCCTTCTGCCCAGTTATAGGAAGGATATTAAACTGGGGAGATTTGGAAGAGATTTACCAGGATTTAGCTGGGTATGGAGAGTTTGAGTTTTAAAGAAAGGCTGGATAGGCTGGGACCTTTTTCACCGGAACATCGGAGATTGAGGTGACCTTATAGAAATATATAAAGTGATGAGGGGTACAGATAGAGTTAATGGTAGTCATCTTTTCCCTAGGATGGGGGATTTCAAGACCGGGGACACATTTTTAGGGTGAGAGGAGAGAGATTTTAAAAAAGACTTGTGGCACAAACGTTTTACACAGGGGTGGTTCTTGTATGGAATGAACTTTCTGAGGAAGTGGTGAATGTGGGTACAATGACAACATTTAAAAAAACATTTTGATAAGTAGATAAACTGAGCCAGGAGCAAGCAGGTGGGACTAGTTTAGTCTGGGATTATGCTTGACATGGAATGGTTGGACCAAAGGGTCTGTTTCCATGCTGTATGACTCTTATGATGTTGTAAGACTCTTACGACTCTGACTAAATATTATGAAGATCACATTGTGATTGTGGGAGAGTATAGCCAGTTCTGTTAAAGTAAAACAGAAGTTGTAGTGTCTTATCTGCCATTTCATTGTGAAATTGCAGCAGCTCAAGAATGTATTCAGGAAACAGGATTATCCTTTGTTAACCAGTAAGCAGCAATCAGTTTGAATTCAAGTAATGATGACTTATTCAAGCATGCATTGCAACTAATTGAAGCTATTTATTTTACTCACAGCTCTATTAAAAATGTTATAAAATAAACATACATAGAACAAAGATGTGCAAAACAATAAATTTACTATTTTACTTCTGTTTCCTCAGGGGTGGCACAGTAGCTAGCACTGCTACCTCACAGCACCAGGATCCCAGGTTCGATCCCAATAGAGTTTGAACATTCTCCCCGTGTCTGCGTGGGTTTCCTCCGGGTGCTCTGGTTTCCTCCCACAGTCCAAAGATGTGCAGTTTAGGTGAATTGACCATGCTAAATTGCCCATAGCGTTAGGTGCATTAGTCAAAGGGAAATGGGTCTGGGTGGTTTACTCTTTGGAGGGTCAGTGTGAACTGGTTGGGCTGAAGGGCCTATTTCCACACTGTAGGAAATCTAATCTAAAAGTTTGCTGCACCAACCCACACCATCCAGTTCATTTTGAGTCAATAGCCTCTCCTGTTTTAGTGTGGTACACTTGCATCAGTCTCATACAGTATTTAAAAGAAGACACATTTCATGAAAATATAATAACAAAACACAACACATTCAGATGCTTCAGCATCAAATATTAATAAACTCAGCCTGAAATCAAGTTTCATTTCCCTTGCAGTGTCATACCAGCCTCCAGCAGGTTTACATGAAGAGAAAACTGCCATAACTGTGCTACATAAGAAAAAAAAAGGCCTGAGGTCAATTAATGGGATGGCCTTGTACAAAATTGAGACACTCAACGCTTCAGACAATTTATGCAATTGTTGAAAAATTCTACTTATCAAATAGCTTGTGGCAAATTACTTTGCAGCTTCGCTGGGCTGGCACAGTAGCTCACAAGTAATTTTAATTCTCCCTGATTACCAGGAAAGAAGTGGAAGCGTTGTCAGAAAAGAGTAATTAAATTTACTTCAATGAACTAAAATAACATTTCCTTCAGGTTCTTCAAAGGAGCATTCTCAAACCAAGTTTGGCATCGATCCACGTAAGACAGGTGATCAAAGCTTGGTCAAAGAGGTAGGATTTAGGTGTGTGTCAAAAGGTAGAAGAGAGGGAGGAGGGTAGAGAGTTCAAATGAGGGAATTTCAGAGTTTAATATCCATGAAGCTGAAAAAAGCAGCTGCTAATGGTAAAACAGTTAAAATCAGAGATCCACAAGCAACCCCAATTACAATAGCACCCGATGGTTGAAGGACTGGAGGAGATTATGAGATGAGGATAGTTGAGGCCATAAAAGGTAGTTAGAAACAAAGATGAATATTTTTAAAATGAAGCATTATCAGTGTGGGAACCAATAAATGTCTTTAAACGCAGGGGTGATTGGTGAACAGATCATTGCATAAGTTAGAAACCAGAGAGTTTAAATGAGATCAAGTGTATAAATATTTAGAGGGTATTAGGTGAGATGGCATTCTGAAGAACATGTCAAAGTCCATAAACAGCTCATTAATAAATACTAACTGGACTTCAACATACACACTGAACTCCAATAGAACTTTAACTAAAACCTGAGTGTAATGGTCCCCACAGCTTTTCCACCGATTAAAATCGACAGAGTCAACCAGGCATTCTTCAAAAGGGCCTTGAAGGAAACAAGGGAGTTGGCTCATGAAATTTCAGGTTTCTGCAGCCCCAAACATTTTCTTCATTCCCAACCAACCACAACATCCTGTTAACAGTTACTCCACTCTCTGCCAGCAACCTTCCATTTGAGCAGGCCATCTTTGGCCAGAAGCATTTAACCTGCTCCAGGATGTTTTCTTGCCACTAATTAGGTGATTGTACTTTTCTCTATTTACAAACGTGGAACATGACCTACTACTATCCCATGATCAATTTTAACCTCAGTATCTCTGGACTAATAACCAAATCCAGGTGAATGGAGCATTTTATTTTGATATTGGATTTGAACTAAACAAAGGCATCGGCAAAAACTTCTACTCAGATGTTAAATAAAATTCCTCTAATAGTTTTCTTCAATAGCACTTTCCAAAACTGCAACCTTTATATAGTTCAGTATTTACCATTCATTTATGGAATATTAGCATCGCTGGATGGGCCAACATTTGCAGTCCAAAGATGTGCAGGGTCAGGTGAATTGGCCACGCTAAATTGCCCGTAGTGTTAGGTAAGGGGTAAATGTAGGGGTATGGTTGGGTTGCGCTTCGGCGGGGCGGTGTGGACTTGTTGGGCCGAAGGGCCTGTTTCCACACTGTAAAGTAATCTAATCTAATCTAATTTATAGTTCTTGGTTGCCCTTGAGAAGGTGGTGGTGAGCTGCCTTCTTGAACCTCTGTAGTCTATTTGGTAGAGGTAAACCCATAATGCCTTGAGGGATTCAATTCCACATCACTGACCAACAAAAAAGAAGGAACAGCAATACATTTCCAAGTCAGGATGGGGAGTGGCTTGAAGGTGAACTTCCAGGTGGTGGTTTGTCTGTTTCTGCAGCCCTGTCCTTCCAGAGTGGAATAGTTAAGGGTATGGAAGATGCTGTCCAAGGAACTTGGCGAATTTTTGCAGTGTATCTTGGAGAAGACGCACACTACTAGAACTGAGCATTTGTGGCGGAGAATGAATGTTTGAGAATGGAGATGCCAACCAAATGGGCTGCTTTGTCCTGGATGATGTCAAGCTTCTTGAGTATTGTTGGAGCTGCAGTCAGCCAGGCAAGCAGAGAGTATCCCATCAATCTCTAGACTTGTGCCTTGTAGATGGCTGATAGGCTTTGGGATTCAGCAGATGAGTTACTCGTTGCAGAATTCCTAATGCCTTTCCTGCTCCTGTAGCAAGAACATTTATATGGCTACTTCGGTCAGTTTTGGTTTATGGTAACCGCAAGATATTGACAGTAGGAGATTTGGTAGTGGTAATGGCATTGAATTCCAAATGGTGATGGCTAGATTCTCTTTTGTTGGCCTGGCACTTGTGTATCTTGAATGTTATTTGTCACTTGTGATCTCAAACCTGGATATTCTTTGAGTCTTGCTACATCTGAGCATGGACTGTTTCAGTATTTGAGCCGTCACATCTCATTAACAAATGTTAAAAAGTTCTAATGCAAGTATCAATTCAGCAACCAAAAAGATACAGTCTTCTCATAATCTTTAATCACCTGCTATAAGAGGATAAGTGATTCTCCAGCCTTTAAAACTGACAAGTATTCATAACTGCTTCAGCTACCAAAATAAAACTTATCATTTGCAGGCAATGGAGTTTATTGAAACTGGAAAAGTAGATGACTATTCTTTCAGCCACAATTACCTTCTCCTACCCATGAAAGATGCAGACTAGTTAATTTTTCAAATTTAAGGTTACTGTGAATATTTAAATCACTTTAGATCATGATAGTAGAGCTCCCAAACACTGTTTTCTTCAGTTTTAAATGCATCATAGCACATTTCTCAAAGGAATAAAGTATGTTAATGCACTCAAAGAATTACGCAGTGCTGAAAAATACAATGGTCCTGTTGAAAGGTCATTCATCTCAAATAATAAGTTTATTTCTCTCAATACATACTGCTTGACCTCCTGAGTAATGAATTTAATGATCAACTTATCTTTGCAGTACTGACCCTTGCATGAACATACCAGCATACAAATTAAAACCAGAAATTAGGTATTCAGCCTCTTAAGCATGCTCTATCATACAATAAGATCATGACGAAATTGTTTGTGCTTTGAATTCCCCATTTACATCTACATCTAAAATGTTTGGTTCTCTTCCATAACAAGGATTCACTAACACTTGCTTTAAAATGTCAATTACCCTGTCTTCACTGTCTTTTGAGGCAGGCAGGAAGTTCCAAAGTTACACCATCTGAGAGTAAACAATTCTCTGCATCACAATCTTTCAAGAGTGAGCCTTAATATTTGGAGGTATCTTTCAGTTATGGACTCACCTACAAGAGGAATGTTTCTTCCCACATCCACCTTGTCAGGACTGTTCAAGGTCTTATATCTTCAGTCAAGTCATCCCTCACTCTTCCATACACTAATTGAAACATGTCCAATCGCCACTGAAATGCCTCCAAAAAATTCACATCCTTCCTTAAATAGGAGGCTGAAACTGCTTACAGTGTTTGAGATGTGGTCTCACAGAAGACCTGAAGCATTTCATCCTTATCTTTATATTCAATTACTCTTGTAATAACCTTCTTATCCTAATGGATAATCTTCTTAATCTCTTGCTGTACCTGCGTACTGGCTTTTTGTGACTTGAGTATGAGATTGCCTATATCCTTCAGAAGCTCAGAAATCTGCTCTTCTCTCTTCAAGTAATGCTCTCCTACCAAAGAGAAAACTTCACATTTTGCCACATTTAAGTTCCACCTGCCAATTATTTTCCGATTCATTCAATATGTCCCTATTCATCTTCATCCTCTTATGTGTGCACTGCATCCTCTTCACAACAAGCTTTTGTATTTATTTTTGTGAAATCTGTAAATTGAGCTACTGATTCTAAATCTATGTCATTGATACAACTGGTCAATAGCTGAAGCCTCTGCAGGACTCAATTCATCACATCCTGCCAATCAGGAAAAGATCTATTTGTGCATTCTGCCAGATAGCTCACCTTTTATCTATCCTAATGTGTTACCAATACACTATGAGCTCCTACTTTCTGCAATAATCTTTTATGATGTTGCCAGGGTTGAAGGATTTGAGCTATGGGAAGATGCTGAACAGGCTGGGGATGTTTTCCCTGGAGTGTCAGAAGCTGAGGGGTGACCTTACAGAGGTTTAGAAAATTATGAGGGGCATGGATAGGATAAATAGACAATGTTTTTTTCCTGGGATGGGGGAGTCCAGAACTAGAGGGCATAGGTTTAGGGTGAGACGGGAAAGATATAAAAGAGACCTAAGGGGAAACTTTTTCACACAGAGGGTGGTACATGTATGGAATGAGCTGCCAGAGGAAGTGGTGGAGGCTGGTACAATTGCAACTTTTAAGAGGCATTTGGATGGGTATATGAATAGGAAAGGTTTGGAGGGATAGGTGCTGGCAGGTGGGACCTGATTGGGTTGGGATATCTGGTCGGCATGGACAGGTTGGACTGAAGGGTCGGTTTCCATGCTGTACATCTCCGTGACTCTATGTAGTAACTTGACAAAATGTTTTCTGGAAATCTGAACACATCAGGTCTACAGGCTCCTCTTTATCTAGTTAAACATGGTTTCTGCTCATAAAACTACACTGAAGATTCCCAAGTGCCTTCAATTCTTTTTATGTTCTATGCCAGAACTACATTAACACCTTACTGATAAAATAAGCCAAGCTATTTAATCAGCAGTTTCTTGCTCCCCTCCCTTCTTGAATTGAGGAGTTACATTCACTTCTTTGCAGGGAGATGGAATTTTCCAGAATCTAGCGAATTTTAAAAGCCAATGTATCCACTACCTCAGTAGCACTTCTTTTAAGACATTAGGATAAAGTCTATTTGGACCTAGCAACATGTCAGCACACAGTTTTGTTAGCTTGTTTTCAACCACCATCCTTGGGATTATAATTTCACTAAATTCCTCTCTCCCTTCCCTATTTATATCTTTTATGGGAATGTTTTTGTTCATTTGTTTTTAGTTTAGGTTGTTTAATTTCATCACTTGCCATGGTGAGCTGCAAACCCACCTCCCTGGAACATTAGCCTGGGGTTCTGGATTACTAATCCAGTAACATTATCAGTACACCAACACCTTACCAGGTAGCTTATCCTCTATCATAGGGAAGATGATAGAAGCTATTATAAAAAATGTTTTAGAAGGAAAGAAATCAAAATAATCAGATAGAGTTAACATGGTTTAGTGAAAGGAAAATATTCTTATCAAATTTATTGGACTGCTTTGAAGAAGTAATGTGTTGTGGATAAAGTGAACTGGTGGATATGTATGCATAGATTTCCAGAAGGCATTTGATAAGGTGCTACATCAGAAGTCATTGCAGAAAATAAAAAGTTTATGGTGTAGAGAGTGGCATATTGGTGAGGAGAGGAGAGTGGCTAACGAACCAGAAACAGAAAGTAGGCAAAAATGGGTAATTTTCTGGTGTGTCCCAGGGAATGAATCATAAAAGATTATTATGGAAGTAAAGCAAATAAGAAAGCTAATACAGCGTTATTGTTTATTTCAAGGGGAATTAAATACAGAAGTCAAAAAGAAAAATGAAGCATATGTAAGGTTTAGGAAATGGAAATCTGACCGTGCCCTTGAGAAATATAAAGGAAGTAAGGAAAGAACTTGAACAAGGAATTCGGAGGACTAAAAGGGGGCCATGAAATGTCCTTGGCTAGTAGGATTAAAAAGAGAATCCCAAGGTATTTTATACATATATTATGAGTAAGAAGGTAGTTAAAGCAAGGGTACATACACTCAAGGACAAAGGAGGGAATTTATGCTTGCAGCCTGAGGAAGTGGGTGAGTTCCTTAATGAGGACTTTGCACTGGTATTCACCAAGAATAGAGATGATGATAAAATTGGGGAAGAGTATGTTGATATTCTGGGGCATATCGATATTAAGAATGAGGTGGTGTTGGGTGTCTTGAAAGGTAAATCCCCAAGTCCTGAGGGTTCTATCCCAGGACACTGAGGGAGGCAAGGGAAGAGTTTGCTGAGGCCTTGACTGAGATCTTTGTATCCTCTTTAGTCACAGGTGAGCTCCCAGAAGACTGGAGGTAGCCAATGTTGTCCTGGGGGTAGGGATTCTATTCTATTCTATTCAAGGTCAACAGGGATAATCCAAAAAATTACAGGCTGGTGAGCCTTGCATCAGTGGTAGGGAAATTATTGGAGAAGATTTGTAGGGACAAAATTTACTTTAATTTGGAAAAGACTGGATTTATTAGGGATAGTCAGCATGGCTTTGAGCAGAAGAGAATCTTGTCTCACACATTTGATTAAGTTTTTGATGAAGTGACAAAGATGATTAATTAGGTTAAGGCAGCAGATGTTGGATATAAAATCAGCTTCATCATGGTGGTCAGAAGGTCATGTGAAGGGGTGTTTTTCTAACTGAAGGTCTGTCACTAGTGGTGTTTGAAAGGACCAGTGCTAGGACCTCTGCTGTTGCATATATGTAAATGATTTGGATGAAAACATAGGTAGTCTGATTAGTAAGTTTGCAGAAAACATGAAAATTGGTGAAATTGTGGATTGTGAGGACAGTTGTCAAAGGATACATCAGGATATAGATCTGTTGGAAAGTTCGTAGAGACTTAGCAGATAGAGTTTAATCTGGACAAGTTTGGGGTGATGCATTTTGGGTGGTCAAATGCAAGAGGAAATGGCAGGACCCTTAGGAGCACTAATATACAGAGGGATCTTGGGTTGTAAGTCCATAACTCCCTGAAAATGACAACGCAAGTGGATAAGGTGGTAAAGACACCATTGTTGTAGGTCAGACCTCAAACAATGATGAGACAGAATGTGGGAAAGAGATTGTGTGTTTAGCAGCATGGTGTCAAGGCAACGATCTCTCCATCAACATTAGCAAAACGAAGGAGCTGGCCATCGACTTCAGAAAGCAGAGTGGAGGGCATTCCCCTGTCTACATCAATGGTGCTGAATTGGAGATGGTCGAGAGCATCAAGTTCCTAGGAGTGATGATCACCAACAATCAGTCCTGGTCCCTCCATGTTGATGTGATGGTCAAGAAAGCACAATGTCTTTACTTCTTCAGGAGGCTAGGCAAATTCAGCATGGCCATAAAGAGTTGTGAATACAGCACAGTCCATCACGCAAACTAGCGTTCCATCCATTGACTCCACCTATACTTCTCGCTGCCTTGGGGAAACAACCAACATAACCAAAGACCCCTCTATACTCTCTTTCAACCTCTTCTGTCAGGCAGAAAATATAAACACACTCGAGAACAGCTTCTTTTCCGCTGTTATTAGACTTCTGAATGAACCTGTCCAATTTTAAATTTGTGGCTGATCTCACTCTTTGTGCACCTTCTCTGCAGCCATAATATTGTATTCTTCACTCTGTTCCTTCACCCTATGCACTTTGTATGTACGATCTGCTTGTACTGTAAGTAAAACAAAACTTTTCACTGTGCCTAGGTACATGTGACAATAATAAATGAAATCAAATCAAAAGCACTCTGGTTAAGATAGATTAGTAGCCTGATTACAGTACAGAATGAGGCCATTTGGCTCATTATGTCCATGGCAGCCTTCTGCAGAACAACTCAACTCATCCCAATACCCTGTCTTTTCCCCATAACTCTGCAAATAACCATCTTATTCAGTTTTGAAAATGATGATTGAATGTATCCTCATCAGTCAGTTCAGATCCTAATTACATGTTGCATAAAAAAGGCTTTCCTCAAGACTCTGTTTTTTTTGTCAGTCAGCTTAAGTCAATGTCTTCTGGTTCTTGGCCATACCACCATTAGAAACCATTTCTTCCTTTATCATTTGCCTAAATTTGCGATGTCTTTGAACACCTCTGCCAATTTTCCTCTCAACTTTTTGAAAAGGGCCAGTGAAAGGTTGTCAAGCCTGAAGGTATCAACACTATCCACAGATGCTGCTTGATCTGCCAAGTATAATCCAACAATGTTTGAATTTTTCAGACTGGTTTCAAAAAGGCTGACCAACAGAACTAGATGTACCACTATTTCATCAGATGTAAAGTTACCTTCAACTAACACACACCACAAGGTTGACAGTGATCAACTGGGACTTCCACTCTGATTCCACCAGCTTTCAGGTATACTTCAATGCTAACTGATAGAGATAATAACCTGGAATGACATTGACAAGGCCACAATACTTGCAGCCTCCTCATCACCAGGTATCAAACAAAGGTTGACTTATGAACTGTTTCATCAGTTACCTGCAGATCCCATTTTGTGTTTCAATGTTTTTCTCAGCAGCTGAAATCCCCATTAAGGTTCACAAACAGCTATAAAAATCCTGGTGTCCCAGAGGCTTTACCACCGGCTGTGCATGATTGGAATCACAACAAGGTATGCTGTACATGATCAATACGTATTGCAAAGTTACTTTACAACAAACATTGTTAGCTGTTCTCCATGAGAGCTGTAGTGGTCTACTTTATTTGCAATGGCTAAACAGGAGCAGTCTCCAATTAATGTTTTTCAGTGAAATGCGAACTCAATGAAAAGAAATAACTAAACCTCTAAATTAAGTAACAGATAAATCTTTCCAGATATCTGGAAAGCAGTTTTGTATTAATCCAATGTCAAAATAATATCTGATATTTGTGGTATTGTTTATCCTTAGCTTCTTCATTATATGTTTGTTCTGGTACTTATCGTTGAAATAAGGCAAGGTGTCTGGGGCAAAAACAAGGACTGCAGATGCTGGAAGACAGATTCTAGATTAGAGTGGTGCTAGAAAAGAACAGCAGGTCAGGCTGCATCCGAGGAGCAGGAAAATCAACGTTTCGGGCAAAAGCCCTTCATCAGGAATAGTGTCTGGGGCATCTTTTGATTTTAGATCTGCACCTGCATTTATTAAGGTTGTGCCTTGTGTCATTACAATAATAAGAGCAATACATTTTACTTAAGCAGCAAGGATTTTTTGCAATTTTTGTTACAATAAGCTGACAGAAGCATTTATCAAATGTTTGACAGTATTTTGAGGAGGTCAAATTCATTGAATGTATTTTTTTCTTCCATAGTCACTTCAAGTAGTGTCGTCTGATGGGAAATGAATAAGGTCATGTTCAAAGATAATGTAGTCCTCACCAACTCATAGGTCTTTTCTTTGTCACAAGCCTGCTAAGTCTGTTATTAAAACTAGTTAATAGGAATCTGCAATCAGCCATAGATAGATGGAACTGTTTGGATGAGCAACTGAAAACATTCATATAATCAGTAATCATCAAAGTTGTATGATTTATAAAGTCATTTGAAGGAAGTTTTTAATTTGGTCAAGATTGCAATTTTTTTTTATGGTATACTCTGAATCTAATTCATTGTATTGCCTTGGGCATAAATTTGTAGCAATAATTGATTTTATACTGCTATTTGCTTTACAATGGACTCCAGAGGCTGCATTTAAAATCCATCAAACTCGCCTATCATCGGTGTAACGAATTCCCCTTAGGATTCAATTGCAGCATGTAACTTATGTTGTGGAATTCATACACACACAAATTACTTTATTATACCGAGCCCACATTTCCTCACTGCCCTGTTCCATTTCTCACACCGAAATCCAACAACATTATCCATTGTAACTTGTTCTCAGTGACATACTGGAGCTTTATTTGGATTGAAATTGAAAGTGCTGTTCTGTTTGGGTGCAGGGGTCATGAGAGGGACAATATGTTAAATTTGAAACAGACATCTAAGGTCCACGATTGTAGGGTGGCTCCAACAGGTTCCCATTTGGAGCAGGTCTCTGCAGTATTGCCATCAAACCCTATGTACTGAAGAAACTCCATGCTGTAGCCACTTGTCCCTTTTCAAAGAACAGTCTTTATAAAGGGGATGCCTACATATATGCCAGAGGCCATGGACTACAAGGCTGTTGGATAATCACTTTTGAATGCAGAGATCCAAGGAAAATGTTTCATCACACCAGAGAAAAGGATCAATGTTTCAGCAATACCATGTATCGGCATTGGTCAGGTGGAAGAAGTGATGAAAAGAAGGAAATAGGAGATAGCAGCAGATTCAGAAGAGGTTTAATAATTGCACTCGGATGATCAAAATGAGTGACGTACATCTCAGACCCAGCACATTAACCAACTTGCACACTGGATAGTGCACCACATGCCTGTCACTCACCCAGCAGTGCATCCTGACACTCACAATTCACCTCACACTACCATCTCATCTAAACTCATTCTCATCATACCACACAATACACACCATTGCTCACTTCCATAGATCTACAGTTATTCAGCTATGGCAAGGATATCATCCAAATGCACTGAGACACTTCTGGTCTCTCTTTTACAATACAGGGAGCAGGTAGGAAAACTGCAGGATCACTACAGGACTAGTTTGCCTGGAACCCCTCAAGAGGATAATGCTCAGAATCATAAGCACACCCCTAAACCATTAGAGATTATGTTAAGGTTCTGCATAAGGCACCTCTACTCACTTGTCACTCACACTGGAAAGTACTATGACTTGCGATCTGTGAATGTAGAAGTTTAGCTTTCGTCCCCATCTACCCTCCCCTCACCCTTTCCTTCTCCTCATGTTTTTGTGCTTTGAGATAGTCCTCTGCAGCTTCAGGACCAACACAGACCTCTTGAAAAGAAGTACCTCACTTGATCTGACTTTCAAGGCTGAGATAGACAGAGTCTCTCTACATACATATTCCATCTCTAAACTACCCTTTCATTGCTGAATTGCTGAAGGTGTGAGATCAAATGATGGTCTTTCTTCACTATCATTTTTTTCTTGCTGTTTCAGCACTGCCTGGCCAAGTTGGGCATCTGAAAGGCAAAAGGCACAATGGTGGGGCTGTAGTGACGGAATTTGGAAATAGGGGAGTTTTTAAAATTTATTTGGGATGTTGGCATCACTGGCTGGCCAGTAATTATTATCCAACCCTAATGGTCCATCTTCCCATACAGGAAGGTAATGGCCTAGCAGTATTATCGCTAGACTATTCATCCAATGACTCTGGTAATATTCTGGGGACCTGAGTTTGAATCCTGCCATGGCAAATGGTGGAATTTGAATTTAATGACGACCATGGGTCTTATTATCACTGGGCTGTTAATTCAGAGACCCAACGAATATTCTGGGGACTGGGGTTCAATTGACCATGAAACAATTGTCCATTGTCCAGACCCACAGCAGAGTGGTTGACGCTTAAGGCAACGAGGGACCGGTGATAAATGCTGGCCTGGCCAGTGGCACCCACATCCTATGAATAAATAATAAAAAACAGTTACCCAGAGGCAAATTGCTGTGGGTCTGGATTCACATGTAGGCCAGACCAGGTAAGGACAACAGTTTCCTTCCTTAAACGACATTAGTGAACCAGATAGATTTTTCTGATGATCGACAATGGATTGATGAACAATTGATCACAAGATGATAGATTCCCTGGGTCTCTAGATTAACAGTCCAGCGATAATACTACTGGGCCACTGCAGCCCTGTAGCAGGGCCTAGGTAAGAGGTGATCCTTATATCATTTGAAAGTTTAAAATCAGTAGAGATTGTGGACTGGAGGAGGAGAAAGATGTGAAAATGAGGATTAGGTCTCAGGGCATCACCAATGCCTATAATTTCAGCTTCAATGCTGGTCATGGGCTCAACAATAGCCATTACATGATGATCAGACCCCCAACGTTGCCTGGGTTTAGAAGTTTCACTTTCACCAACACCTTCACAGTTAGCATTACTTGCATCCCATCTTGTCTGCAGTGAGAGTCAGTGAGGGTGATGCAACCGTTAGGGATTATTAGTCTGACATGGTTGACTAGCTGCTCAATCTCTAATTTGCGGCTGTGATAATGTTAAGGGGCAAGGGTGAAGTGCAGCTCTGTCAGGATTTAATCCCAATTGACTGAGATTATTAGTTAGTCGGTAATGATATTGTGAATAATTAAATAGCGTTGGGGCACTGTAATTCAGTTGTGGGATTTGCTACCTGGTTACAACGCCTTTGGAGAGTTTGACTGGAGGGTCTTCTAGTTCCTGTGGGTTCGAACACACCTCACTCTTTGATGAAGGTCTCCAGTATAGCATTGGAAAATCTTGGATTTTGCTCCCTCTCATGTTATGCTGTTCAGTGATTTTCACATCAGAATGAGTTCCCCAACAAGCTTCATCACCTGTTGTAACCACAATACACGTCTGCCTTAAGTAGGAACAGGGGAACATAGGAAAATTTACTAAGATCATGGTAAATCTGTGACCTAATCCATAGGCCTTGCTTGCGCCCATATCTACTGATACCCTTACTTAATAAAAATCTAGGCAAAAGGGAGGACTACAGATGCTGGAAACCAGAGTTTAGATTGTGCTGGAAAAGCACAGCAGGTCAGGCAGCATCCAAGGAGCAGGAAAATCGACGTTTTGGGCAAAAGCCCTTCATCAGGAATCAGGAAACGAAACGTCCTGCTCCTCGGATGCTGCCTGACCTGCTGTGCTTTTCCAGCTCCACTCTGATCTAAACTCTGGTTTCCAATATCTGCAGTCCTCACTTTTGCCTCCTTAATAAAAATCCGCCAACCTCAGATTTCCATTTAACAATGCCATGCAATTGGCTTTACGTAATCCAAGATATTGTTATTTGGTACTGACTGGTCAGGATTTTGGGATCTCCTTTTCAGGAGTGCAGTCAATCAACAATGTGCTGAAAGCTGCTGTAGTTGCAATCGTGTTCATCCAGCATGAAATCGGAATGCTGCTTGAAATGGAATCTTTTGGATCAGGTCAATCCCATTTCGCAAACTTCAAACCTGTTTTCAGGGGCTAAATAATTTAGCCCCTTTTTCTTTTCTTTGTTGGTTGACTTTCATGTTTTGTTGTGAGCTACTGTGTCTTGAAGGATTCGGAGCTTCTGTCACACCAACAACAAAATGATTTCATTTTCTCTAATATTGTTGCATTGTATTTTATTGCTTTGTTCTCATTAAAGTATAATGTTCTATTAAATGTACTTTTAGGCCAGAACACAATTGCTCTTTGCCTATAGAATTGATGCTGTATTCATCAAATATTCAATGTCTTGAGTCCATGATCTGTTGTTATAGCTCCACAAGGAAGTGTTCATCTATTAAAACAGGTACTTTGGGAAAACATATCGCAATGAAACCAACTTATAATTTGTGAAAGCTATTTACTTCACTTTTTCTTCAAAAACTGCTAATGATCTATACTGATTTTGTCAAATATTTCAGTTGCATCAGTTTTTTTTTCCTTACAATGTAGATGGTAAATACATTTAATGTGTGCGCTGCCGCTCCAACACCCAGGTTGTGGAGCTGGTGCGGTGGCTGGAAATGCTGTGGACCATCTACGAGGCTGACAGTATCATGGTTAGCACATCCAGAGAGGTAGTGACATCACAAGCTAATATTCCACAGGCAGGGAGAGAATGAATGGTCACCAGACAGTAAGAGGGTGAGACAGGCAGTGCACGAGTTCCCTCTGATTATTTCCCTGCTAAACAGATACTGTTGGGGTAAAATGGATTCTTAGAGGAAAAGATCAACAGCCAAAGCTAGTGTACCACACTGTTAGCCCTCCTTCGTGGGAGAGGAGGAATTAGTGTGGAAAATCTATAGTAATTAGGGTTTAAGTAATCCGAGATATTATTATTTGGTACTGACTGGTCAGGATTTTGGGATCTCCTGGAGGATTATGCAGTGTTTTTTGTCGAGGTTCATCCCCTGCAGCTCCCTGATATGGGACTCTGCGCTCTATGGCCTGTTCTCTAGGATGCATACCAAGACAAACATCGACTGCACCTGGAGGACCATCAACTCAGTGAAAAACGCTCTTGGTCTGCCGGAAACTTGTTGATCTTCCAGAATAAGCAGTTGACCTTGAACTAGTGTTGCAGACTGGCAAGGTCCAGGTCAACGTGCTGAGGGACACACTAAAGCTTGGGGCAGTTGCTCCCAAGGCACCGTGGGGAAAGACCACTGTCTGAGGGCTTTCTGCTGAAGTTAAATGAGGACCTGTTCAGTTATCAGACCTTCCTGATGCCTCTGATATACGTAAACATAGTCTTGTATGAGTAAGAAATGCATTGAGTTTCCTTTTTCTACAGATGCAAAAACTATGCACAGCATTAAACTTCTGCGTATATAAAGATTTTTATGAATAAAGTTAAAAAAAAAGTTAAAGTTAAAAAAAAACTTACTTTTTGCAGTTGCAACCTGTCAGGAAGAGAGAGTGGCATGAGATACTTTAGTCTGGTAACTGGTGGATAGGGTTGTGTAATCAGTTCCTGGATTATTGTCTGTAGTGCATAAATCGCGGACAGAGTGCAGGAAATCCTCAAGGACGAGGGTGAAGAGTCAGAGGTGGTGGTACATGTTGGCACAAATGATGTCGGGAAGAAAAGGGGGAATATACTACAGCAGGACTTCGGAGAACTAGGAAGAAGGCTGAAAAGCAGGACGTCCAAAGTGGTTATCTCTGGTTTGCTTCCAGTTCCTTGGGCAGGTGTGGCCACAAACAGGGAGATAATGGACTTGAACGAGTGGTTGGGGAACTGGTGCAGGAAGCAAGGATTTAAGTTCTTGGATCACTGGGGTATATTTTGTGGCAAGCATTAATTCTACAAGAGAGACGGTTTGCACCTTAATAGGTTAGGGACCAGCATTCTGGCAGGCAGGTATTTTACTGCAACACCGCTACATTTAAACTAAGTAGCGGGGGGAGGGGACAAACTGGATGTTTAAAAAGGAAATTGAAGGGAAAGTTAGAACAAGAGAAGTCAAGAAAGACAACTGTATCAATGAGGCAGAAAACTTGGAAAGGGATCATGCTGCAAGGTTGAGTGAAATAGGGGTTGATGGGAAGAGTGAGGGCAGTAACAATTTAAAAATACTATACATGAATGCATGAAGCATTAGACATAAGATGGATGAGCTTGAGGCTCTTTTAGAAATTGGCAGATACGATATTGTGGGGATAACTGAGACGTGGCTTCAAGTGGACAGGGCCTAGGAAATGAATATTCAAGGCTATTCGTGCTATCGTAAGGACAGACTGATGGGCAGAAGGGGTGGGTGGCCTTGTTAGTAAGGGAGGATATTCAGTCCCTTGCGCGGGGGGACCTAGAGTCAGGGGATGTAGAGTCAGTGTGGATAGAGCTGCGAAATACTAAGGGTAAAAAGACCGTCTTGGGAGTCATCTACAGGCCCCCAAACAGTAGTCTGGATGTCGGATGTAAGTTGAATCAGGAGCTGAAATTGGCCTGTCGCAAAGATGTTACTACTGTGTCCAGCTTTGGTCCCCACACCTCAGGAAGGACATACTGGCACTGGAATATGTCCAGCAGAGATTCACATGAATGATCCCTGGAATGGTTGGTCTAACATATGAGGAACGGCTGAGGATCCTGGGATTGTATTCATTGGAGTTTAGAAGATTAAGGGGAGACTTAATAGAGACGTACAAGATAATACATGGCTTGGAAAGGGTGGACGCTAGGAAATTGTTTCCGTTAGGTGAGGAGACTAGGACCCGTGGACACAGCCTTAGAATTAGAGGGGGTAAATTCAGAACAGAAATGCGGAGACATTTCTTCAGCCAGAGGGTGGTGGGCCTGTGGAATTCATTGTCGCCGAGTGCAGTGGAGGCCGGGACGCTAAATGTCTTCAAGGCAGAGATTGATAGATTCTTGTTGTCTCAAGGAATTAAGGGCTACAGGGAGAATGCGGGTCAGTGGAGTTGAAATGCCCATCAGCCATGATTGAATGGCGGAGTGGACTCGATGGGCCGAATGGCCTTACTTCCACTCCTATGTCTTATGGTCTATGGTCTTACAGTTGTTATCGGAGATTTTAACATGCAGGTAGACTGGGAGAATCAGGATGGTATTGGACCTCAAGAAAGAGACTTTGTGGTGTGCCTCAGAGATGGATTCTTAGAGCAGCTGGTGCTGGAGCCGACCAGGGAGAAGGCAATTCTGGATCTGGTATTGTGTAACGAACCAGAATTGGTCAGTGATCTCGAAGTGAAGGAGCCATTGGGAAGTAGTGACCATAATACATTAAGCTTTAATCTGCAATTTGAAAGAGAGAGGGTACAATCGGAAGTAATAATTCTTCAGTTGAATAAAGGGAACTATGGAGCTATGAGGGAGGAGTTGGCCAAAGTTCAATGGCGCAATACCTTAGCAGGGATGACCGTGGAGGAACAATGGCGGATATTTCTGTGTATAATGCAGAAGTTGCAGGATCAGTTCATTCCTAAAAGGAAGAAAGATCCCAGGAGGAGGCATGAGTGGCCGTGGCTGACGAGGGAAGTTAAGAAACATATAAAGTTAAAAGAGAAAAAGTATAACATAGCAAAAATAAGTGGGAAAACTGAGTACTGGGAAGCTTTTTAAAGAGCAACAGAGGATTACTAAGAAGGAAATACGCAGAGGAAAAATGAGGTATGAAGGGAAACTGGCCAATAATATAAAGGAGGATAGTAAAAGCTTTTTTAGGTATGTGCAAGGCAAAAAAATGGTTAGGACTAAAATTGGGCTTTTGAAGACAGAAACAGGGGAATATATTACGGGGAACAAAGAAATGGCAGAAGAATTAAATGGGTACTTCAGATCTGTGTTCACTGGGGAAGACACAAGCAATCTCCCAGAGGTAACAGTGGCTGAAGCACCTGAACATATGGGAATTTATATTTGCCAGGATTTGGTGTTGGAGAGACTGTTAGGTCTGAAGGTTGATAAGTCTCCGGGGCCTGATGATCTACATCCCAGGGTAGTGAAGGAGGTGGCTCGGGAAATCGTGGATGCGTTAGTGATTATTTTCCAGAGTTCGATAGATTCAGGGTCGGTTCCTGAGGATTGGAAGGTGACTAATGTTATATCACTTTTTAAGAAAGGTGGGAGAGAGAAAGCAGGAAATTATAGACCAGTTAGTCTGACCTCAGTGGTGGGAAAGATGCTGGAGTTTATTATAAAGGATGAAATTACGGCACATCTGGATAGTAGTAACAGGATAGGACAGAGTCAGCATGGATTTATGAAGGGGAAATCATGCTTGACTAAGCTTCTTGAATTTTTTGAGGATGCAACTCTGAAGATGGATGAGGGAGATCCAGTAGATGTAGTGTACCTGGACTTTCAGAAAGCTTTTGATAAAGTCCCACACAGGAGGTTAGTGAGTAAAATTAGGGCGCATGGTATTGGGGGCAAAGTACTAGATTGGATTGAAAATTGGTTGGCTGACAGGAAACAAAGCGTAGTGATAAACGGCTCCATTTCGGAATGGCAGGCAGTGACCAGTGGGGTACCGCAGGGATCCGTGCTGGGACCGCAGCTTTTTACAATATATGTTAATGATATAGAAGATGGTACCAGCAATAACATAAGCAAATTTCTGATGATACAAAGCTGGGTGTCAGGGTGAAATGTGATGAGGATGTTAGGAGATTACAGGGTGACCTGGACAAGTTAGCTGAGTGGACAGATGCATGACAGATGCAGTTAATGTGGATAAATGTATGGTTATCCACTTTGGTGGCAAGAACAGGAAGGCAGATTACTGCCTCAATGGAATCAATTTAGGTAAAGGGGCAGTACAGAGAGATCTGGGTGTTCTTGTACACCAGTCAATGAAGGCAAGCATGCAGGTACAGCAGGTAGTGAAGAAGGCTAATAGCATGCTGGCCTTCATAACAAGAGGAATTGAGTATAGAAGCAAAGAGGTGCTTCTGCAGGTGTACAGGGCCCTGGTGAGACCACACCTCCCTGGTGAGACCACACCTGGAGTACTGTGTGCAATTCTGGTCTCCAAATTTGAGGAAAGACATTCTAGTTATTGAGGGAGTGTAGCGTAGGTTCATGAAGTCAATTCCTGGAATGGCGGGACTACCTTACGCTGAAAGACTGGAGCGACTGGGCTTGCATACCCTTGAGTTTAGAAGACTGAGAGGGGATCTGATTGAGACGTATATGATTATGAAAGGATTGAACACTCTGGAGGCAGGAAACATGTTTCCGCTGATGGGTGAGTGCCGAACCAGAGGACACAGCTTAAAAATACAGGGTAGACCATTTAGGACAGAGATGAGGAGAAACTTCTTCACCCAGAGAGTGGTGGCTCTGTGGAATGCTCTGCCCCAGAGGGCAGTGGAGGCAGAGCCTCTGGATTCATTTAAGAAAGAGTTGGATAGAGCTCTCAAGGATAGTGGAATCAAGGGTTATAGAGATAAGGCAGGAAGAGGATACTGATTAGGAATGATAAGCCATGATCTTATTGAATGGCGGTGCAGGCTTGAAGGGCTGAATGGCCTACTCCTGCACCTATTGTCGATTGCCTATTGTCTATTGTCTAATTCATAAGATTTAGTTGATAATGTTAGAAATGTCAGGAAAACTTGTTCCATGGATTGCTCCTCCTGCAATGTGTGGGAAATCAAGAATAATTCTAGTGTCTGTACTGACTATATATGCAGGATGTGTGTTTAGCTGCAACTCCTGATTTGCCACATGGAGAGAAGGAGCTGCAGGTGAACTCACAGTGGAACATCCCTGAGGCTGAGAAAGTTATGGAGAGCACCATTAGTGAGCTGGTCACACCACCAGTAAGGGTTACACAGACAGAGAAGAGTAAGGAGACCACCAGGAAGACATGTAAGTATGGGCAGGCAGTGCTGGGGTCTCCTGTGGCCGTATCCATCTCAAACAGAAATACATTTTTTGGATCCTGTTTGGAGCATGGCCCCTCAAGGGAAGGCAACAGCCAGATCGGTGACACTATGGCTGGCACTGTTAGACAGCAGGGAGGGTCAGAGTGCAGGTGAGCAGTGGTGAAAGGGAATCCTATAGTCAGGGGCACAGGCATTTCTGTGACCATGAGCAGGATGGCATGTTGCCTCTCAGACACCAGGGTCAAGAATGTCTCTGAATGGGCACAGGATATTCTGAAGGGGGGGGAGTGAGCAATCAGAGGTTGTGGTCTACATTGGTACTGATGACATAGGCAGAAAGAGAAATGAAGTCCTGCAAAGGGAGTTCAGGGAGTTAGGCAGCACATTTAAATGAGGACATTTAGGGTTGCAATTTTGGAATCACTTCCTGTGCCATTTGCCAGTGAGGCTAGGAATAGGAAGCTGATACTGTTAAATAGGTGGCTAAAAGGCTGGTGTAGGAGGGAGGGCTTCAGCTTTGTGGATCATTGGGATATCTCCCAGGTCAGGCAGAACCTGTACTCGAAAGACAGATTAAAGCTAAACTGGCAGCGCACCATCATCCTGGCAGGGAAATTTGCTCGTGCTACTTGGGAGGGTTTAAAATAGTGAGACATGTGAATGGGAATCAGAGCAGTAAAATGACTGGGGGAGAGTCAGAGAATAAGGCCAGTAAGGCTAAGAGGAAGAACAGATAGGGAGAGGTACTGAACATAACAGGACTGTCAGTCTAATTTTTATTTTATTAATGCAAGGGGTAAGACAGGAAAGGCAGATGAACTTAGATCTTGAATTAGTACATTTAATTATGATGTTGCAACTATTATAGAGACTTCATTGAAAGAGGGACAATATTGATTTATTTCCTAACAGCTGGTCACACTGACCACACTGGCAATTTATAATCAGCTACAATCTCCTCCACCGTTTTCCTGTATAGTACATTGACAAAATATTAAAAGTTTATATCATCGACCAAAAGTTACCAGTGAACTGGACAAGCCCATAAGCACAATGTCTATGAAAGCAGGTCAGAAGCCAACAATTTTGCAGTGAAAAATTAATCTCCAGACTCCTCAACAAAAGCACAATTCAGAGCATAACTGAAAACTGTCCACTTATGTAGGTCAATGCAGCTTCAATCAAGAATCTTTAAGCCATCCAGAACAAAACAGATCACTTAGTTGATATCCCATTCATAAACCTAAAATGTCCTCTCTACCTATCACCAATTTGCATTTCCCAAGGTGTACAGCAACAAGTCACCAAGGCTCCTTCCACACCTGCAACTTCTAACACTTAGAAGAACAGGGGTAGCATATGTATTAGAAGTTTCCATCTGAACTGTATATCAGCTTGACTGGGATTATAGCAATACCCTTAATTACTGCATGGTAAAGCATTGCAACTCCTTTGATATCTAACAGTAACATGTGGTGTATCTATGCCACATGTGGACTACAGCATTTGAGAAGGCAGCTCACCACCACCATCCTGTAAGGGGCAATTAGGAATTGGCAACAAATATTAGTAATGCCAGTGACACATGTTTCACATGACCTGAAAGGTATAGAGATAAAAACCTAGAACTACCTTCCACTTACCATACTAAACATCATTGGTTGAAAACTGGTTAAAATGGTCAGGACTGGTTTTCTTACCTGTATCACAAAAAATAAAGACAGATGTAGATCAACCAACTTCCACGTTTCCAAAGTTGTGAAGAAGTCACACCGGATTAGAAATTTTAACTCTGTTGTTCTCTCCACTGATGTGCCAGACCTGCAGAGTTTTTCCAATATTATTGGACCAAGAAATTACCTGCTGAGGTGAAAGGATTATAAGCTTTTGAAACCCAACCAAGTATCCCTAAAAGCTCCAGGTGACATAAGAAAAGTTTCTAGTTACAGCGTGAAGTGACAGAACAGAATAGTGTCAAACTTCCATTTGAAAGCAGAATACCTTCAAATAATGGAAGGCAGTAAGTGCAGGACTTTTGTTCCAACTGTGTAAAGTAAGATTTCTTTTAACAGAAAGAACTGCCAGCTAATTTAAATCACAATACAAAACTTGACAGCAGAGGCTGACTGGACAGTATAGTGTATTGTACATTTTTAATAAGTTATAGCGCTTCTGAAAAATGGACAAGTTCTGTAATGCACAACAATTATACATTCCTGGATGATGTAAGAAGTCACCTTTCTTTGTGATGAACTATTGCAGGGATCAACATCAGTGTTGCATACTTTTGAATGTGTCAAAACATTTCACACTGCAGCTTTTGGAATGATCCTGATTCCTCAGCAGACTTCTCCACTTGGTCAAAGTCTCTCCGGAGAAGTGGTTTTCTAGAGCGTCTAAGATCCTGCAACACTACACATAAATGGTGTGCAGGAAGGAAATACTATTTTCAGATGATCCTCACAATGGGATCCCTGATCTCAGAAGATGTGGGTGTGGATTTTGCATATCAGCTCTTCCTGCAACGCCAGAAATGGTGTGGGATGGGGAAGGCAGAAAAAAAATGTTTTCCTTCAAAAATACTAAATGCATATTTTGTATCCCATTTCTCACCTTCTTTTGGTTAGAAAATCTGGCCTAAAGTCTCTGAGGACATTGCTGGATGAGATCGCCCTGGCCAATTTTGCTCCTCCAAGTGACATCAGGAACAACTGTTGAGGCCCATTCGTGCCTTGATTAAGGATCACCTATCTGATGTGACAACTGATAAATCTGTATGACCCAATAACATACTTAACCATCAGGACTTCAGGAATCGCAGGAGTGAAATGCTCTGTCGAGTATTATCATTAAAGTTCAGCGCACATATTTGATATCTCGTGATTAAGATAGCAATTAAGTTGCCTGACTTGTGTTAGTTGTAGATACGTTCGGTAACATTTGTATGCAAAAGCTCTTGAGTGATTTTCATTTGAACTGTCTTTGCTTAATAAAACTATCATGTAGATTTCAGCTTCTGAGGTTGCATATAGCAGGCGGATGTCACTCATTTTACACCCAAACTATGTTGCTAAAGTTTAAAACTTACAAAATTAATACATTTACAAAAACAACAATGCTTATAAAGATGAATGGGCAGACAATTGAGTTGCCTATTGAGGTAAAACTTACTTGAAATTTTAAACTGATAGCGAGCACTCCTTTAATTTACTTATATTTTCATTTTGAATTTTATTAACATGAAACCATTTGAAATGCTCATAACTCAAGTCCAGCAATAAACTATTGAGAAAGAGCATCTACTGTAATATTCTAATTCCTGTCTAGTGAAGATATCAAATGTAACAAGCACCAACAATGCTAATGGGCATTGATTCCCTTAAAGTCATTTTGCAAAACTGGTTCTGTTCAGATAGCCAATCAGTTTACCTAAATGCTTAGATTGTACATTATTAAATAACATTTTCAGATATTTCTTCTGCATGATATAGTTGTCATTTTGTGAGTTAAATTTCATATTAGGAAATCTTTAATTTAAATGGAACATCAGCCCAATACTGAGAGAAGGAAAGCTAGAAGCACTGACCTTCATGTTTAATCATGCAAACATTTATACATTACCTAGTACTATCCCTGCAATATAATATTTTGTACTGATATAAACCACTGGCATTCATAACACTTACATAATAGCACTGTAAAGGCCGTTTTCAAAATCAGGCAAATTCACAGGAACAATCCTAAAAAAAAGCTAACTGTGACAAAGTCATAATTCTTTTCTGACACTGAATATATTGGTAAAGTCAGTCCAGCTTTATGTGCAAGTTTGATGAGAGCGGTAATAATTTATTAATGTATGTTGAACAGATTTAACTGAAGAGCAAAAGAACTATTTATCATTAACTGTTCTCTGCCCACATAAATATTAAATATCAATACTTAATCTTTATAATTCTGAGCAATGTTTATAAATATGGGTATGTTATCAACCAAAAATGCTGTTCATTTGCATTTATTTATTCTCAATGCAATTTAGATTGAATGAACCTGGATTTCCTGAATTGGAGGGAGCTTTCTCTGCTGCTATGGAGCTGGAATTTGAAAGTATTCTGGATTCCTACCTCAGATGCCCTTCACTAAAAATATCGAATTGACAATGTAGTTCCAGCTTCCATTTCCTATTCCTCCGGATGCCAGTGGTAATTTTGACAGTTCCACCCAGGTTATACATCCTACATCCAATTATTAACATGTCTGCTCAGAGTAGGCATGGGTTCCATTTTAAGCCTCCCAAAAGTCTGGGAGAAGATACCATCAGAAGTAATTGATTTCAGCTGCATCGCTGCCTTCTTAATACTGATAGCTTTGGAGTGCAGCTGAACATGTGGCAATGATTTGCTGGTTGCTTGGTTATAACTCCTACTCCATATCAGCCACAAATCAGTCTTCATCCTGCTCAGGAAGTGTGCAGATAAATCAATGCTTTCCAGACTGAGGCCTCTCTTCATTGTAATTTTAAGGAGTACATCATGTGTTGGACTCCGACAAAAGAACTGTTGCTTTCAAAACTTGAAATGCTGTTCAGAACACATTGTAATGTTAAGCATTGGCCGTACAGTTCTGTTGCTCATTTTTATTGGTTGTTATAGCAACTGGCACCATCAGCCATAGGCGAACAAAGGTAAATTCTCCTAGGAGTGAAGCATCCTTTCTGCTATTGTCTGGTACGTCTTGAAAATTGGCATGTTTCAAGATACCTTCCAGGATATGTGGTTTTAATGTGCAGGTTTTGTAGCTTGGCAATTATACGTTGATTGAGGAACTGAGGAAACTCTCCTTGTGCATGATAGAACTTAGCTGCATCAGGCACAAGAAGCCAGACAGGACATGATTGACAAGCAGTTCATGAGCGCTGGGTGTGACAGACAATTGACTGTAAAATTGTCATTGGTCATGATGCTCGCAATTGGTTTGGATTGTGAGGGTGAGCTGCAGCCTCCATTCATTTTGTTTGCATTCACCTTTGGTGGATATAAATAAAAACATTTGTTTAGAATTTTCTGAACAATTTTACTTGCCAGTCTGTGATGTTCCCATACTGGACAATAATATGACATAGATGTCCAGGAGCCATTGGGACAGAGCAGTGGTGACTGAGAGAGGGTCTTTAGATGGCACGGAGATAAGGACAGGTAAAACGTGACCTGGTGGCGAATCAATGACAAGAGTAAGAGAATGGGGTTGCACACGTGGGGGACAGTCAGTAACCACTAAATCTTCGTGCCATCAGCTGCATGTCTTTGTGGCTGCTGTGCCATTACATTGTCGATGAGGGGAAATGCTGAATTACCAGTGCATGCCTGGGTGCCCAGAGGTCTTTCAAAGAAGGTATGGCCACAAGTCATGTCATTCTTGTGAAGGAAATTTGGTGAGTGATGAGCTGTTCCAGGCACAGTGCTTGGTAACAAAGGGTGACAATTTGAAGTGAAGGACACTGTGAGGACCATGTCAGGTAGTTATTGTATCTTACCAAACAATAGATACATGAGAGGCTTCATGACGAAAAGAAACCTCCAAAAACATTCAACATACTTAAAATTAATCAAGAGAAAATAAAATTCAGCACATTGTGCATTCAAAACTAAATCATCTCAATTTCTGATACAACAGTTCTGGGCAGCTTACACTCCCTTGCATCCAATTCTGCTCATTGTGAAAATTGTGCAAGATGTGTTGCACTCCAATCTTTTATTATTTCAATTCAACTACATAATTAGAATTCAATACAAGGTAGCATCAAGCCAACCAGTAATACACAAAAAGGACACAATTAAGTTGGTGTTACATCGAGAAAAGGAGGAGTCATGAAAATATAACTCTGAAGAAGAATCTTACCAAAGTAGAAACATTTGCTCAGTTCTCTCTTTACTGATGCATGGTGGCTCAGTGGTTAGCACTGCTACCTCTCAGCACCAGGGTCCCAGGTTCAATTCCAGCCTTGGATAACTGTGTGGAGTTTGCACATTTTCCCTGTGGGTTTCCTCCCATGATCCAAAGATGGGCAGGTCAGGTGAATTGGCTATGCCAAATTGCCCATAGTGCTCGGTGCATTAGTTAGAGGGAAATGGGTCTGGGTGAGTTACTCTTTGTTGGGTTGGGCTGAAGAGCTTGTTTCCACACTGTAGGGAACCTAATCTAATCAAACAAGGTGCTATCAGGCCTGCTGAGTTTTTCCAGTATGCTGGTTGCTTGCTTTGAGGAAGGGTCATGGCCTCCCTCAATTTTAAATCTCTCTCAGGGAGATACAACAAATATTTTTCTCAATTTTTTTTCCAGCTCAAGATGATCACACTTCAATCAAACCTAGTTTAACCAGGTCACGAATAAAGAGTCAATTTGAAGATTTAGTTGAGTGAAAGAGGTTTAATACCTCCTCACCCCAAAATAATAAAACGCAACATCAAAAACACATTAAAAAAGGGAACGGGCTGGGTGTCTAGAACAGATAGGGAGGCAAAGGCAAAAACAGATCTTAAAAGTCTTTTGGACTGTGATAATGGAAAGAACTGAATCCAACTATTTACCTGCTGTCCTTTTATTAAATCAGAGTGTGCAGTTTGTAGATCTTGAGTTGTCAGTGAATGACAATCTATTCAAGTTTCTTTTTCACCTGCGCTGGTTTCTACAATTAGGCCACACACAGAGAGAGAGAAGAGCTTCCAGTATCCTTGCTGCTATCGGTCCATGGTGCTTTCTCACTTTTTGCTCAAAGGCTAGTGTTGATTTACTGTTCCGTTGTAGATTCTATGGCACGTATCATTATTTCACTTCAAGCTGAATAGTTGGAGGAAATCTTTTATCTTTCATGCAAGTATTAGTAAAACTAGCTATGCAAATTTCTTGAAGCCTCATTGAGTTTCAAGTCCTCTCGCTTAAAATGGTAATTTTGAGGCAAGCTTTGGCTTGCTGGGTTGTCAGGTGACCTCAATAGCTGCTTTAGGTCAGCAAAATCCTTTGAAAATTCATTTTTAGTCCATGGAAGTCTCAAGTGATAAAGTCAAACAATGAAAGTTGAATATTGATTATCTGTTTTCACTATGATCCCAAGATTGAAAACTAGTGAAAGAGATTTTGCCAGAGATTGTAAATCTAACTGGAATTGGCACACGACAAACTGTTGACTGTAGTAGTAAGACTGCCATCTCGATTTTTGATGTGCTTAATTAGGATTAGTGCCTTTGGCAATGGGCATTTGGCCAACAGCCCAATGGTTAAATTAATCCTGATGTAATCCTCTTTCCCACTTTTGCGACCAAATTGCTGTCAGTTGAAATATCCCCAAAGGCTAAAATGCAATAGATTTTACAGAGCAGAACTTTTCCTTCTCAAAAATCACAGTTCAACCCTTCTAATTTAGTCTAAGGTATTGACATTCATGAGTTTAATGCAGAAATTATCTTTGCAAAGACATTTTAATTAAATGTGTTTTTCCACTTTGAACAGTAAGTAGCTTCTTAGTCACAACGCAATTTTTCTTTTACATTGGAGCTGTTCTGATTTCCTGTATTCATTGATTGCAATTGGATTAGTCATAAATTAAAAAAGCTAGTATTAATTCAGGCAGAACATTACTCTTGGTGTGGCATTTTGTCACATTTAATAACTGCTGTCCCTTCACACTAGAACAAAACACTTGTTGTCTCATGAAATAATTCAGTAAAAATGAAGGCAACATTTGTTTGCATTTGTGTAATGTGATTGTAAGTGCACAGAAATCCAAAAGAGAAGGTCTGCATCTTCAATAAAGCCCTCCTCATGTCACACAGTGTATTGTGAAGCTGTGACAAGCTCCAATTTGAAAACACCTGAGGAATGCATTTGCCTTCCTGAGCACTTTACATTTTTGGCAGTTTTTAATGCTAGATGCAATTGGATACTTCCAATGAAGGCTCTCCAGTGTTCCCTACCTAGGACCAAAGGCATGTCATAAATGCCAAGCCAACAGAACTCAAAGTCAAATTCAACTCTTCTATTGTTGATAAAATTGAGCATGTTTTGCAATTAACAATTTAACTTGGGTCTGTGACTAGACATTTCACATACCAGATATAACTCTTCATTCAGCAACTTTTGCCTAATGTTATGATCTTAGAGTTAAAGGTTTACCCAAAACTTGTGTGTTGAGTTACATCGATTATTTCAATACAGGAACAGGCCATTTGGCCCAAATGAACCATAGTGCCATTTATCCACCACATCAGCCTACTCCCACTTCTTTTATCATTAAACCTTCTTTCTGTTACTCCCACAGGTGCTCTCATACTTTAAAATGCAAGAAATTGCAGCTACTTTGCACAAAACACAATGCCATAAATGAGGCACTTGACTGGATAATTTGCTGTTTTTGAGTTAAATCTGGCCAAGGATGCCAAGGATTCTCTTTCAAGTAATGATGCATTATATTTCATCTCTATTTAAGTGAGGGAAGAGGCAATGTATTACAGTTTACTGTTTCAACTGAAAGACGTACCTCCAACAGTGTAGCAGTCTCTCAGTACTGCAATGTAATGCCAGCCAAGATTACAAACTAATGTCTGCAGTGGAGTTTGTCATGGACAAAAGGAATGAAGAGAAATCCCAAAGCAAAATGTAAAAAATTCTATATTTTCATATTTAAGTTCCATTTCTTTTACAACTGGACAACCTTGTTGGATTCATAAAATGGTTGAAGCTGATAGCATAATCAAATTTCCAGAAGCTTCTGAAACCCCGTACATTGTATGAATATTCAAATAACCTGGAGCGAGCTGTCTGGTTGTAGTCAGGTGTGGACAAAGAAAACATCAAGACCCGTTGGACTAAAATTGTTATTACAGTTACCTCGTCACCCTGTAATGGATACTCTGATGGGGGAAGTAAAAAATACACTCTTAGCTTCATGACCTTCCCATTAGTTGACCAAGTTGTGTTCTTAGCACCTGAAAGGCTGTTCTTTGTCACATGATTGAAATAGTTTAAGTACACAGCTCTGGGATTCTAAATCACCTGCTGTCTTAACATCACAAGAAGATTAGCTTCAGGTGTGAGCAGCTTGAAGGCCTAATCTCCCTCTCTCTGTGTCACACTCCTGCAAAAGTCTCATCACCAAAAGAAAATTGGACTTCATCTTCCAATCTGAATTAATCCCCTGCGTATAGGAAGTAATGCTGCTTCCCCAGTATTGTATATATGAATGACAGTTGAAGATGCAGCAATGTTTTATACACACACACACACACACACACACACACGTATGTTTATATGTAAAACATTGTTGCACTTTGACTGCCATTCACCTGCATTTCAACTCCTAAGGAAAGAACTGTTAAAAGATCAACCAATTTATAGACTTCCTGTAGAAGACTGACTCACTGGACCCAAACTAAAACCAACATGTTTGAAAATTTAAGAAATTCATAATTTCTAACTTCCTTCCTTTTCTCCATTGTTCTACCTTGCCTGTGTGTGTGTGTGTGTGTGCGCGTGTGCGCGTGCGCGCGTTTGTGTGTAATTCCCCCATGTTTTGAATGCTTTTGTTTGTTAACAAACATTTGATTTCATATTAATGATTTTACTGTGCATTTACTTCCAAGATCAAAACTAAACAAAAACAGGGTTTGGGATGTATGTTTCAGCCTTCTTCAATAAGGGATAGACTGAAAAGATAGTGATGTTGGGTTATCTTGGGCTTAAAAGATGAAAAGGAAACGTAGTTTAAATTTGCCCCATTCTGCCTTTGCCTGTGACAGGTTTGAATCCCTGGCTCTCTGATTAGATGATAAAGCTTGTTCTCTCCTGCACACTATCTCAGCTGGTGTTCCTCCATCGGTCCTTCTCTCAGCAACTCCCTTTTTAAAATTTTTTTTTGCTCTTCCTAGATCTTTTCCCAACTCTCATTATTCTTCCATTTGATCCTTTTTATTGATTACATTAAAAGCACTGTACATGTATACACGCTTGAGTTGTTGCCCTTGCCAATTTACTATTGCTACCACTGACTGTAGCTATCATCACAAATGGATTCTGTTCTTTTAGTTGTGTGATGAGAAATCAAAGGAAAGTTCTACAAGATAGTGACACTGTTTTTTTGATAAAATATCTTTTTCTCATCTAAATTAGCTGAGAATTACCTGCCAATTCATTTATGCTCACTCTTTTATTGTTGTGATGAAATTAGAGTTAATAAGCAGTGTAAGAACTGCCTCTTGGCTACAAACCCTTCAGCTCAATGCCACTTGCTTCTGCTTGTAGATTTCTCCATCTAGGCCATGTGCTACAACACAAGACATTTGACTAACGCTACCCTGAGTTGGGTGAAGGAAAATGTCTCAACACAAATGATTTGGTTTGCCAGTAAGTCAATTTGGTCAATAAATTGCCCTTAAGTTATTCTGCAAGAATTGTGCAAATCATTTGGCAGGTTGATGTACAATATAGTTAAAAGGCTATAGGTTTTCGTTGTGAGCTTCACTGGGAGCCGGTGATGAGCGGTGTCCCACAGGGTTCAGTGTTGGGACCACAGCTGTTCGCATTATATATTAATGATCTGGATGAAGGGACTGGGGGCATTCTAGCAAAGTTTGCAGATGATATGAAGTTGGGTGGACAGGCAGGTAGTACTGAGGAAGTGGGGGAGGCTACAGAAGGATCTAGACAGTTTGGGAGAGTGGTCCAGGAAATGGCTGATGGAATTCAACGTGAACAAATGCGAGGTCTTGCACTTTGGCAAAAAGAATAAAAGCACAGACTACTTTCTAAATGGTGAGAAAATTCGTAAAGCCAAAGTACAAAGGGATCTGGGAGTGCTAGTCGAGGATTCTCTAAAGGTCAACATGCAGGTGGAGTCTGTGATTAAGAAAGCGAATGCAATGTTGTAATTTATCTCAAGAGGATTGGAATATAAAAGCACCATTGTGCTACTGAGACTTCATAAAGCTCTGGTTAGGCCCCATTTGGAGTATTGTGTCCAGTTTTGGTCCCCACACCTCAGGAAAGACATACTGGCACTGGAACGTGTCCAGCGGAGATTCACACGGATGATCCCTGGAATGGTAGGTCTAACATATGAGGAACGGTTGAGGATCCTGGGATTGTATTCATTGGAGTTTAGAAGATTAAGGGGAGTCTTAATAGAGACGTACAAGATAATACATGGCCTGGAAAGGGTGGATGCTAGGAAATTGTTTCCGTTAGGTGAGGAGACTAGGACCCGTGGACACAGCCTTAGAATTAGAGGGGGTAAATTCAGAACAGAAATGCGGAGACATTTCTTCAGCCAGAGGGTGGTGGGCCTGTGGAATTCATTGCCGCAGAGTGCAGTGGAGACTGGGACGCTAAATGTCTTCAAGGCAGAGATTAATAGATTCTTGTTGTCTCGGGGAATTAAAGGCTACAGGGAGAATGCGGGTAAGTGGAGTTGAAGTGCCCAGCAGCCATGATTGAATGGCGGAGTGGACTCGATGGGCTGAATGGCCTTACTTCCACTCCTATGTCTTATGGTCTTATGGGAGTTTCCTGTACTTTGCCAATAATTGTAGAATGCTGGATTATACTTTTTCATAGAATTGAACAAGACTGTATTTTAAGAAATGCTTTATATTATTTTCTGAAGTTAAAACAATTTATAACAGCAATTATCCCATGTTTGCAATGATTCAAATGGAAAAAAAAATCTCACTCCATTCAATACAATACCTTCAGTGTTTGCCTTTAACATAATTCAAGATGGAACCACCATTTGACACACCAGTCATTAGTAAAGTGAAAACTGATATCACGCTCAACAAATATCATCAAAAGCATCGCTAACAGATTTAGCTACTTTTCTTTACTAAGTAGCATCTTAACAAAGCAGCAATGAAACTATGAAGTGAGGATCAGGATAATAATATTCACTAAAAGTTCTCAAATTCATCATCAGGTCCACATTACTTCTCATGTGCAGGCCATGAACTAAATAAGTTTTGTACACTTGCAGACAAATTCTGCTCTGTGAAGTTTTCAAAAGCTTCGGTATAGTAAAAAATTCATAGTTGAAGAGTCATTTGAAAAGCACATGCATGAAGACAAGTTCGGTGAACAGCTAGTTAACTGGTATAAATAATGCCTGTGGCCTATTCCAGCTGGGGAATATGCAGCCTCCATGGAAACTAGAAGGAAAATGCAAAGCACATCAAACACAGTCTATGAATGGAGATGTATGTATGTAGTATAATGTCATGTTGAACAGCTCCCTACACAGATAAGAGAAAATGTGTCAGTATTCAGAAGGCACACAGGAGATCAAACAGCACCAATAGATGCTGGGAAGATGCTTGGAACAAATTGCTGGTCTTGATATATGGCAGTGAGTATTTTAAACACAAATACATAAATGAAGTCTGCAACATGTAGAGATTGCCATTATGTCGGCAATAATGACAATCAAAAAATGTTGATGTTGTCAAAAGTACTTGCTTCTGTGTTTTAGCATAATAGATTGAGCAAGCTCCAGAATATATAACAGAAAAAGATATAATGAATATAGTTGAATGCTAGCCCAGGAGAAGCGAAAATGAGCTCAGAATTATACAGCAATTTGACTTTGAAATCTGACTTTAATCATTCATAGGGCAATTAAAATCCACTAAGGCACCTATCAAACAACCTCAAATATTTTAAAAGCAGGAAACTTCATCATCAAATAAGCTTTGCCTGATGCCATTAAACTTCAATGCAGTCTAAATTGTACAGCAGAAGATATTGCTTCATTTGATCCATGATTATTATCTTCTTAAAGAAAAGCCACTGCCCACCGAAGACAGAGCACAATGATCACAGCCTTGGAAAAATCAAACTTCTTCATCCAATTGAAAATATTAATATGCAGGCCGAAGTTGGAAAGCTGCATGTATGTAGTCTAATAATAATGACATACCTTCATATGCAATTGATTTGCAATAGCTACACTTTGCAATTTGACTTGCAGTACCACAACAACAGGTCTAACTATGCATATTGGGTTTTCACACATTAGAAACAACTGGCATTTCTAAAATGCATTTGGTTTAGTAAAATATACCAATCTCTTGCATTTCCTGCCACACTCCAGAAGCAAGACAATTACTTTCAGAAAAAAAAAGAACTTAAACCTTTGGCTTCACTGTCATTAAACACACAGCACTCAAAATTAATATCTTACAGGACTTTAAGAATTTAAGAAAAAGCAACAAAAGCGAAGTGATACTTAGGGATGTAGAAGGTGTACTAGTGATTGCTGTTATATGAAGGTGGCAATATAGCCCTGAACCTTGTGAAGTCACTTTATGATTCAGTAATAGAGGAAAATACTTTTAAAGTAAGATCAATGCAGTAGTCATTTGTCTTTTTGCAGATCATTTTACTAAAAATGTTGTTATTACTATCCAGTTGTAGAAACAGCAATAGGTCATTCACCCCACCAAGGCATCCTACCATTCAGTTAAATCATGCATTTTTTTTTCATTCATGTGACGTGGATATTTATTTTCCATCACTAATTGCCCAGAATAATTAAGAATCCACCACAGTGTTGTGGGTCTCGAGTCATGTATAGGCCAGATCAGGTAAGCCCAGCAGATTAGCTTCCCGAAAGGGCATTAGTGAATCAGATGGGTTTTCTAACAATTACAGAAGCTCTATATTAAATTCAAATTTCACTATTTTCATAATGAGATCTGAATTCATGCCCCCATAGGATTAGCCAAGAATTTGGATTATTAGTCCAGTTACATCATCACTGGCCCCCTTAACACACCTTTCCCAATCTACTACCACATCCTGTGAGATCTGTCATTAAAATGCAACAAAGACTGTCACAGAGTTTTTATAGAAAGGTTTTGCTATTGGTTTCTGCTCTGAGGTTTGCTTCATGTAGATGGGACTAGAATCAGCATTCCCTGGTTCAGTAGGCTAGTGCCTTATCCATTAGGCCACTGATCCCTTATGTTTTGGAGGTTCTGCATCTACTCTGATGGATTTATACTGTCATCCCAGGAGCTATATCCTGGGTCTGTGTATGATCAGTCCAGTGACATTTCCACAATACCACTATCTTCTGCTGTGTGCTTTCTCAAAGCAAAGACTGACTGGAAACTATATGATGCAATAGAGGTCAGCTTCAAAGTTTGGGGAAAGGGTTTCATGAGCCATGAATGGGAAATACAAAGACTTGAAATAGCATGACACAAACAGAGTTGTGTGTGTTGAAAACATTTAAGTGGACATGTGGCTAGAAGAACAGAGGCAGATTACCAACAGTCAGCAAGAAATATTCTGAAAGCAAATAAACCCCCATACCCAGAGTATGCTGTATCACAAAGGCAATACCATATGTGACTGCCACACATCAGGGTCAGTTTACCCAAGAAAATTCATGACACATCTTTCAAGCAGGCTCTACAAATGATACATCAAGTGCTGTAAAAAAAGCTGACCCATTGATTCGAGTGTCACAGAATTTAGTTACATCAGTGTGTTTCAATAAAGGCACTTTCATTTTGCCTCTGATAAAGGTGCAATGTATAGTATTAAACAGTAGTCATTTTTATTTTCAAAATCAATGTTTTCTGGATAAATTATGTACATGTTTATCAAAAATCATTCATTAAAATATATAATAAAACCCTAAGGAAAAAAATTGTTCGTTCAGAATGTAATGAACTCATGCGACTTCAGACAGTAGCTACCGGGCTTCTGCTTGTTCTTTAACAACATCTTTCTCCTACCCCTGCAGCTTGGCTTCAGGCTGCTCATATTTTTAAAATATGTCTTATTTAATAGCTATCTTCTTCATAGCCTGTATGTTATTGTCATGTCATCATCTGAGGCAAATTATAAAATATCAGAATCATTTTTTATGCATGCTCAATCTCGGCTTGCTAACCTTCCCGTCTCTCAAATATGCATACAGGATAGAAGGCCACCTAAGAAAGCATTGCTGTACTCTGGGTGAGCGATGACAAATGCATAGATAAGTGATTCAGTTTAGGCAGGGTGGAAACTGGTATTGGAAACAATAGTAAAATAGGCAGTTTTTGTGATATGGGACCTGAAGTACATCTTGTGGTCAAATATTGCACGATGGTTACAATCATTCTGTTAATATTTAAAGAAAAGACCCAAATGTTCTCTCTTGTAGTAAAGTAGTAGTGTCCTTACTCCTGGACCAGGAGGCCCAGATCCAAGCCTGCACCAGTTTAACATCTCTGAACACGCTGATTAGAAAAACAGGTTAAATAAAATAAAGAAAATCCATCCATAATGGGTTTTACTGATGAATATTTAAGTGGCTACATAGGGGCTTACTGGTGGTAGTGCGTAGCTAAAAAGGAATATGCTTTCCTTTATTGGTCAGAGTATTGAGTACAGGAGTTGGGAGGTCATGTTGTGGCTGTACAGGACATTGATTAGGCCACTGTTGGAATATTGCATACAATTTTGGTCTCCATCCTATCAGAAAGATGTTGTGAAACTTGAAAGGGTTCAGAAAAGATTTACAAGGATGTTCCAGGATTGGAGGATTTGAGCTATAGGGAGAGGCTGAACAGGCTGGGGCTGTTTTCTCTGGAGCATCGGAGACTGAGGATTGACCTTATAGAGGTTTACAAAATCATGAGAGGCATGGATAGGATAAATAGGCAAAGTCTTTTCCCTTGGTGAGCGAGTCCAGAACTAGAGGGCATAGGTTTAGGGTGAGAGGGGAAAGATATAAAAGAGACCTAAGTGGCAACTTAGGGAATGAGCTGCCAGAGGAAGTAGTGGAGGCTGGTACAATTGCAACATTTAAAAGGCATCTGGACAGGTATATGAATAGGAAGGGTTTGGGGGAACATGGGCCAGGTGCTGGCAGGTGGGACTAGATTGGGTTGGGATATTTGGTCGGCATGGACGAGTTGGACCGAAGGGTCTATTTCCATGCTGTACATTTCTATGATTCTATGACTCTATGTAAAAGTCACAGTGATTTTGGTAGCGGGAAAGTCATTCAGTTGTGCATGATAGCACTTCTGGGTATAACAAAAAGGATAAAATATAAAGCAGACCAAGGATGCATAAAGGTATAAAGCAAACCTGACGGCTACAAAAAAAACAAAACAGCCAGCATTTTCATAATGGGCTTTCACATGTAAACTTTGAATTAGCTACACAGGTGTTTACTGAGGGTGATTAATTGTTAAAATCAAATCATGGTGATTTGGTGGTGGAAAGCTGTATAGTTGTGTGTAATTAAATTTCCATATATAAGAAAACAGATAAATAAATAAAGCTGACCCAGAGGGCTCCTATGGTATGGTACTAGTGTCCCTACCTCTGAGGGAGAAAGTGAGGACTGCAGATGCTGGAGATTAGAGCTGAAAATGTGTTGCTGGAAAAGCGCAGCAGGTCAGGCAGCATCCAAGGAGCAGTAGAATCGACGTTTTGGGCATGAACCTTTCTTCAGGAATGAGGAAAGGGTGCCAAGCAGGCTAAGACAAAAGGTAGGGAGGAGGGACTTGGGGGAGGGCGTTGGAAATGCGATAGGTGGAAGGAGGTTAAGGTGAGGTGATAGGCCGGAGTGGGGGTGGGGGCGGATAGGTCAGGAAGAAGATTGCAGGTTAGGAAGGTGGTGCTGAGTTCGAGGGTTGGGACTGAGACAAGGTGGGGGGAAGGGAAATGAGGAAACTGGAGAAATCTTAGTTTCTCCACCGCATCTCCTCCATTTCCCGCTCCTCCGCCCTTGAGCCCCGCCCCTCCAATCGCCATCAGGATAGAACCCCACTGGTCCTCACCTACCACCCCACTAACCTCCATATACATCGTATCATCTGTCATCATTTCCGCCACCTTCAAACAGACCTCACCACCTCGTGGTGATATTTCCCTCCCCTCCCCTATCAGTGTTCCGAAAAGACCACTCCCTCCGTGATTACCTCGTCAGGTCCACACCCCCCACCAACCCAACCTCCACTCCCGGCACCTTCCCCTGCAACTGCAAGAAATGCAAAACTTACGCCCACACCTCCCCCCTTACTTCCCTCCAAGGCCCCAAGGGATCCTTCCATATCCGCCATAAATTCACCTGCACCTCCACACACATCATTTACTGCGTCCACTGCACCCGATGTGGCCTCCTCTATATTGGGGAGACAGGCCGCCTACTTGCGGAACATTTCAGAGAACATCTCTGGGACATCCGGACCAACCAACCCAACCACCCCGTAGCCCAACACTTCAACTCCCCCTCCCACTCCACCAAGGACATGCAGGTCCTTGGACTCCTCCATCGCCAGACCATAGCAATACGACAGCTGGAGGAAGAGCGCCTCATCTTCCGCCTAGGAACCCTCCAACCACAAGGGATGAACTCTGATTTTTCCAGTTTCCTCATTTCCCCTCCCCCCACATTGTCCTCGAACTCAGCACCACCTTCCTAACCTGCAATCTTCTTCCTGACCTATCCGCCCCCACCTTCACTCCGGCCTATCACCTTCACCTTAACCTCCTTCCACCTATCACATTTCCAACGCCCCTCCCCCAAGTCCCTCCTCCCTACCTTTTATCCTAGCCTACTTGGCACACTTTCCTCATTCCTGAAGAAGGGCTCATGCCCAAAACGTCGATTCTCCTGCTCCTTGGATGCTGCCTGACCTGCTGCGCTTTTCCAGCAACATATTTTCAGCTCCCTACCTCTGAGCCAGGAAGCCTGGGATCAAGTCTTACCAATCTCAGATTTTTTCACAATGTGGTTGAACAGGTTGATTAAAATAAATACTATAGCATTCATCATTCTCTTCAACAACATAAAGCAGACCCATTTGGGAACTGCAGGGGATACAATGCTTTATTTCCCTCTGTGACTCAGTTTTGATTTCATCCCTTCTCTCTCTCCATGCCAAACATTCACTTTTGATGGTTTGTATTGCCCTTAATGGGCTTGCTTATAAATATCCAATTGGCTGCATGAGTGTTTTACTGGTGTTGGTGGTGTTTAATTGTTAAAAACAAAGAAAGAAAAAAAGGTCACGGTTCTTTGGTAGTGGGAAAGCCATTTGGTTATGTGTAACAACAATCCCGGATAATAAAAATAAAGCAGAGCCAGCTCGAAGCCAGGAAGCCTGGGTTCAAGACCCACCTGCTCAAGAGGAATGTAATGACCTTTTTGGACAGACAGACTAAAAAGAAGACAAAGCAGACCTAGGTTGCACAGGTGATTTACTGGTAATAGCTAATAGTAAAATAAGAAGTCACAGTGATTTGATGATGGGGAAAAAATACATTCAGTTGTGTGTAAGATCACTTCTGGATATAAAGGGGGAAAAATAGCAGACTCAGGCTTTTGCACTCCCTTTTTAGTTATTTGAAAAGTCTTTTGTTGGTCCTTTTGGTTGCACTCTGGCCCTACTCTCCTAATCTTTGGGCATCCAGTGTGGAGGGGTGTGGGAAAGTTGGAGAATCTCCTTGTGGGTCTGCTCCTGGCCAGGCTGGCTCTAAACAGGTCGAGCCAGCGGGTTGTGGTGGGGGTCATTTCTGCTGACTCTCTGCCCCTTTTCCATGGTTATGTTGGTGCCTGGGTGTCATTGGAGAGGGAGCACGTGGTGGTCCACCAATGCTCTCGATGCCTTTAGATAGAGGTGGGCACCATGGGGGATACAGTGCTTCATTTCCCCCTCTAACTCCATTTTGATTTAATCCCTTCTCTCACTCCCTACACCTCCCTCACTTATGATGGTTTGCACTGCCTGTAACAAGCTTTGTTTGTAAATACCTAATAGGCTGCTTGGGTGATTCACTGGCGATGGTTAATAATTAAAAAAAAAGGTCACAGTATATTTGGTGGTTGGAAATGAAACATTCAGTTGTGTGTGATAGCACTTCCAATTTTGCAGAGCTGTCTGTCCGAGCTGGGATAAACCTTTGTATGCCACAAAATAGTGGTTCCATTCTGGTGTTCAATGATAAATTATGTTCCTTTCCAGTCTGGCTTCCTGAGTTATTACACTGGCGATGACAGTGCAGAAAATTTTCGGACAGCCTTGCCTTTCAAACGAACCTGGTAAGACCATGATGGTGAAATATTACAACTGCTGCTCAATGGGCAACTGTAATCTTATGATGTGAATGTGGAGGATTGGCGCCAATACATCGAAAGAATGAGATACTGTTTTTTAGGCAAACAGGCTAGAAGGGGATCACCAACAAAATGTCATCTCATGACTACATGACCATGCCTTTCAGCATCGTAGGGAGTTTAACCTCCCTGGGCAGCCCTGGATGTAAAAGCTTTTAATGGACAGTAGAGGCACACTATGTCCCCAAACCATCTGTCATATTGCCGTGTGATAGGTTCACACTGCAAACAGAGTTCCTGGGGAAACAGTTACTAACTTCTTGACGACTCTGTGGAAATTGGCAGAACACTGAGTACGGGCCAGCACTTTAAGAATTGCGAAGGAATTGCTTAGTTTGTGGAATTATTAATATTGCAATCCAAAGGAATTTACTGACTAACACAGATCTGGACCTCAAGACAGTTGGCTCTTCCCTATAGCAATTATGACAAATAGGCTCAGAAGCTTCATGGTGTATAAATGGTACCATCCTCAGTCTTGAGTTACCCCCCTATTGCAGAGTCAAGTTCCCAGTGGACAATACTTACAGCTTCCATTCGTTTCCAAAGAAGACAGATGGCTCAGTGGTTAGCCTGCCTCATAATGCCAGGGACCTGGGTTCAATTCCAGTCTTGTGTGACTGTGTGGAATCAGTATGTTCTCCCCGTGTCTGCATGGGTTTCCGCTGAGTGCTCCAGTTTCATCCCACAGTCCAAAGCCTGTCTAACTGTACTGGTTAGATGGATTGGTTATGCTAAATTGCCCTGTGGTGTCCAGGGATATGTAGGCTTGGTGGATTAGCCATGGTCTATTGGGGGTTATGTGAATAGGCTGGTGGGCTAGGTCTGGGTGGGATAGTCCTTGGAGGGTTGCTGCATACTTGATGGGCTGAAGTGCCTCTTTCCACTCTGTAGGGATTTAATGAAGGGTGGTTGGAGTTGGAAGCTGCAAAGTTCCAGAACTTGACAGAAATTTTCTCCAAATTACAGAGACAAGCAAGGATGTCCATGCCACATTTGTAGTCATAGGGTCTGCGCCAGACAAAGTTACTGATACAGGTGAAGTGTACAGGGTGAAGAAGTCACCTCAAGACAGGACTTCACATATAAACCAACCCAAGGATGAAGAATTGATACAGCTGAATTGCATGACCGAGGAGTGGTAAATGGAGTTTAATTTAGATAAATGTGAGGTGCTGCATTTTGGTAAGGTACATCAGGGCAGGGCTTATACACTTGATGGTAAGGTCCTCGGGGTGTGTTGCTGAACAAGGAGACCTTGGGGTGCAGGTTAATAGTTCTTTGCAAGCGGAGTCACAGGTAGACAGAGTAGTGAGAAGGCGTTTAGTATGTTTGCCTATGTTGGTTAGTGCATTGATATAGGAGTTGGGAGGTTTTGTTGCGGCTGTACAAACAGGTTAGGCCACTTTTGGAATACTGCATTCGATTCTGGTCTCTCTGCAAAAGGAAATATTTTGTGAAACTTGAAATGGTTCAGAAACATTTACAAGGATGTAGACAGGATTGGCGAGTTTGAGCTACAGGGAAAGGCTGAATAGGCTGGGGTTATTTTCCCTGGAGTGTCGGAGGAGGAAGGGAGACCTTATGGAAACTAATAAAATCATTAGGGACATGGATAGGGTGAATAGTCAAGGTCTTTTCCCCAACGAGGTCCAAAGCTGGAGGGCATAGGTTTAGCGTGAGAGGGGAAAGATTTAAAAGGTACTTAAAGGGCAACTTTTTCACTCAGAGGGTGGTGCATGTATAGAATGAGCTGAAAGAGGAGGTGTGAAGGCTGGTACAATTACAACATTTAAAAGGATGGATATATGACTAGGAAGGGCTTAGAGGCTCTTGGGCCAAATGCTGGCAAATGGGATTTGATTAATGCAAACTATGTGGTTGGCATGGATGGGTTGGACTGATAGGTCTGTTTTCATGCTGTACGTCTCTGTAACACTGTTCCCAAAGTGTTCCCAATTAAGACAAAACTTCAGGTAAGTGGCCACCCCCCTGGACGTGGAGGTCGACATAGGTATGACTGACTCTATTGCTAGGGAAGAAAACCTTTAGAAAACTCCAATGGGGCATCTTGCCTTCAAGCCTGCGAGGTTAAATTGGCCTCATGCACTGGAGGAGCCCTTATATTTTATTGGAACCACTGTAACCCCAGTTATGCAGGGGCAACATACAGTCTGACTCCCCTTGGTGGTGGTGCAAGAGTCAGATTCCAACTTTTGGGAATGGACTGACAACAGAAAATCCACTTGGATTGGCAATGGATCTTTAAACCAGGTACCAGTAATCTGTATGAAGTCATTGGGAAGTATCCCAAAATGTTCCAAGAAACCCTCAGGAAGATAAGAGGTGCCAGGGCCTAGATTAATGTAGATCCAGAGACCTGATCTAAATACTTTAAGGCACAGTCAGTCCCCGTAAGCCCCAGAGAAGAGGCCAAGTTAGAACATCAAAAGGAACCTGGCATCATACAGCCAATACAATTTGCTGAAAGGGCCACACCAGTTGTCCCAATAGTAAAACCTGACAACTTGGTCCATCTTTGTGGGGATTATGAGTTGACAGTCAATAGAGCATCCTGCTTAGACAGATAGGTAAAAACAATGATGACTGATGCTGAAAACCAGATTCTGGATTAGAGTGGTGCTAGAAAAGCACAGCAGTTCAGGCAGCATCCGAGGAGCAGGAAAATCAATGTTTCAGGCAAAAGCCCTTCATCAGGAATACAGGCAGAGTGCCTGAAGGGTGGCAAGATAAATGAGAGGAGGGTGGGGGTGGGGAGAAAGTAGCATAGAGTACAATAAGTGATTGGGGGTGGGGATGAAGGTGATAGGTCAGGGAGGAGGGTGGGGGAAGGTAGTAAAGAGTACAATGGATGAATGGGGGTGGGATGAAGGTGATAGGTCAGAGAGGAGTGTGGAGTGGATAGGTGGAAAGGAAGATAGGCAGGTAGGACAAGTCATGGGGACAGTGCTGAGCTGGAAGTTTGGAACTGGGGTGAGATGGGGGAAGGGGAAATGAGGAAACTGGTGAAGTCCACATTGATGCCCTGGGTTTGAAGTGTTCCGAAGCGGAAGGTGAGAGATATCCTATGCCACACATGGAAGACTATGAAAAGCTGCGTGGGCATCACACATTTTTCACATTTAATATGAGCCATACTTAACTCCAACTGGAGTTTGAGAGATCATCTAAGAAGTATTTATGACTATAAATACTCAAAAAGGACTGTAGGAATACACTCGCTTACTCTTTGGGGTATTTTCAGCTTGCTTAATCTTCCAAAGAGAAATGGAGAACAGAGTGGCAGCCTATTTAGATGACATTTTAATCTCAGGACCTACTGCAAAGAAATATGTAGAGTGTTTGGGAGAGGTCTTATGGCATTTTTCTGAGGCTGTCTAAAAAAAGGAAAATTGTTTCCCAGGAGAATGAAGTAACGTAGCTCGGGTACAATATCAACAAGAATGGATTATACCCTGTCGAAAAGATGGTGAATGCCATAAGAAAGGAACTCGACTCCAAGGAATACAATGAAGTTAACGTTCTTCCTAGATGTTTAAAAATTAGATATGGTCCATGTAAGGAACTTCAGTGACAGCTTGCTGGGGGCAATCCTGGGAATTATGCTGAAAAGAAAAGGAACTGGTACTGCATATGGAGAGAAAATCACAAAAGAAAAAGAATTCACACTGACCACCTCCGGCAGGAACCCTCCACAGAGGTGATTGTTTTAATGGACATATCACTGAGGATGAGCTGTCTGTAATGACTCTTCAACAGTCTTTACGGAACAGATGTTTATGTATTTATTATACGACCATCGACGACCTGGGAAGCAACAGGAATGGGGCCATGGGCAAAATGATGCAGGAGGCCCCATTGTCACAGTAGTGAGGGGGAGCCTTCTGTTTCAGAGGGGAAGGGATGTGATAACACCTATCAGGCCCATGGGGAATCACTCATGAATCTCATTGTGAGCTCACTGTGTATGACTTATCTTGGAAACAGGCAATGGCCTGCCCAGCTGGAACTCATCACCTGAGTCCTTTGTAATTGACCCAGAGGTGGGCATCGTAGGGGCTACAATGTTCTATATCCCCTTCCAATGCTGTTTTGATTGAGCTCCTGCCCTCACTCCCTACTTTCGTCCTCACTTTTGTTGGTTTGCCTTGCCCTTAATGGGATTTGCATGTAAATTACTGGTGATGGTTAGTAGTTTATGAAAAAAAGTGTGAGATTGCTTCAAGGTAGAAAAAAAGAAAGATAAAGCAGACCTAGGCATGTGACTGCAGAACTGTCTGTCCCAGGCTGGGATTAGCCTTTGTACACCATAAATAGTGGCTCTATTTTGGTGTTCAGCAATAAATGACATTCCTTTTCAGTCAGACTTGCTGAGCTATTATACTGTGGAAGGAAATAGAGTTTCGAGGGTAAAAGGCGTTTGTGGGAAAGTGGTGATGAGTGATAAAAGGAATTGGTTGGAAATGACTTTGTCTTTTGATTGAAATGGTGATGGAGGCCACATGGGATTGCTTGATTGCGAGGCTGTTGCTGTGATGGATACGACAGTTTAAGATGTTGGGACAGGTTAAGGGAGAAAATGGGAAAAGTGAAACCAGAGAGGATTATGCAATCAAATTTGAAATCAGCAAAGATGAGTGTTGCTCCATACAGGGTTAAAAAAGTAAGAAACAATTCCTGAAAGAAAAACTGTCAAAACTTCCCTTAAAATATGGGCAGTATGAAGACATTGTGTTCATAATTCGTGGGAAGTGATTACAGAGTATTCCTCTACATTAACAAACCCAATTGGTGCCAATGTTACTCAAATGATCAATTCTATGCTTTAAATAGCATGTTCTACACTAGTAATACATTCTCTTTCAGAAAATCCTACCTACTTACCTGAATGCAAGTAATGATTTTAACATGCTCACTTGCATGCCAACACTGGGCACTCGTGACATGCCTTTATGTACAAAGTACACTCAAAATTTTTCTTTGCTTTTTGTGGTTCCTGGATGGAATCATGGCCTCAGATTAAGCAGACATTTTGTGCTTTTTTTTCTCTTCCAATATGCTTTTCATTCAGGCACACTGAGGCATCTATGTGCTGTGCAGACTGAAACTGCTAAGTTCCTACTTGTGGTAATTTATGGTCTGCTCCTGGGGGAAGATTTGGTCATTCTTCCCATTGCTTTAATGTTATTTTTATAATGGGAATTATTGATGCAATGTAATTCAGAAATTACATGAGTAACATTGGCTATTTGCTATTAGTTCATACTGAATGGATCTGAAAGAAACTACTCTAACTTTGCCCCTCTCTGACCATACCAATATTCCCCTTGCTATCAGCTGCTCTCTACTCACAATCCCCCATGACGTCTGCAGCTTAAAGTCCATTAATCTAATTCAGTCCCAAGAACTTTGACATAATAAAGAAAAAACTCAGCCCACATTAATGACAGTAGACTGAATTACTACAATGGACAAGTTTAATGTGCGATAACTTCAACAAAGTAATCTATTTCTCTACTGCTAAAAATTAACACCATTCTGTAAATAAGCTTATATGTTAAGCTATTGTTTTAATTTCAGCTGACCTTATTCAGATGGAATTGAAATGAATAATTCTATTTCAGTATATATGAATCTAGTTATGGAATTTCTAAAAATTGCAAGTAAAAACCAACAGATTCACATTAAAAATCAGTACAAAAAATATTGAAGCATTATGTTCTAGCTTACTTCAGTTTTTATTTTGGAAAAACATATGTCATTATGTGGAAGAACTATAGTTTTCATAAAGCTCAGCAAAGTAACTTACCAAATATGCTATGCTGCTTAGTGTGATAAGAAATTGGCTTGCACTTTTGTTTTGTGGCTAATTAGTGTAAACATCTCACATTACCATAATTATTACATCATTTTGCATTAGTGTGTCTGTATGGAAATCAACAGCTTGCTTCTTCTGAAGAAGTCTTATTCAACTCAACATTATACTCAGCATCTCCCTCCATTTCACTGATGCTGCCAGATCTGTTGAGTACTTTCAATGTTTTGTTTCTTTCATATTCCCAGCATCTCCCTTATTTTTTATTAAATCATGTTTCTCTTGCTGGGTACACACAGTTCTGCAAAACATTGTTTCTCTGACTGAATGGTAGTTCTCAAGAGCTTCTCCTAAGTTAAAGCACCACTTCCATAGTGTAGGTCTGTAATATAGTTCTACTACCAAATATAACCAAAAAAACATTTTCCCCATCTCAGATTTGTTACAACTACAGTTCAATCTATGAAGAGCTTTACAACAGCAGACATTTTATTCAGCATTATGGACAGTTTTATAAAATAGATTCATCGTCTTAAATTCAATTCAAATCTTAATATAAAAGTAGCATTAATCCAAATAAAACAAATTGGACAATTCCTGACCTTTTCAGGCTGTGTGTTTGAACTTAGTTTGAATGGGTGTTTGTCTTGCAATAGTGAGATCTGAAGGTTGACGTTGTGATGTAGCTGATCTGTCCTGTGTTTTGGGAACATATTTAAGTGAATCAGTTATTGCATAGATAGAGATTAAACAATTTCTGATTAGGAACTCTGGATCTTCACTGAACTGTAAATCATAGTCCAGTGAGCTGACCAATGGAATATTAATGTTTATACTTTGTCTTCATGAAAAATAATAAATGAATTATACCTGATATATTATTTCAATCATTGTTTGGCACACAATAATATTTCACTACAGTTTCTTAGTCAGCTGATCCACTTTCTATGCTAATATCAATATACCAATAAACACAATAGAGTTTTATTTCTGAGATGTGAGAATGAATGCCAGTGCAGCATCAAATAATTTTGTCTTCTGACAATGTGCTCTGTGCTCTTTAATTTCATGGGTTGCTGAAGGGTATCTGGAGTAATAAATGTTTAATTGTCTTTCAGATTAAAACATTCATAACTTGATAACTTTGGAAGATTAAGACTAAGATGTCATTCTTTCCTGTCATAATTTAATTATTAATCAAAGGCTGTGTAGAATGTGTCCAGGACATTCTAGTACATTACTATCGAAATTCTTTTGACAGTTTTTATTTGTTAGATTTTGATGAATTCCTGTACTTTTCAGGGTGAATGAAATCAGAATTACAGAAGAGAATTATTTTTTCCCTTTTTTCCTCCTTAGTCAGTAGCAAAAAATATACGTATGAAAAGCCAAATATTACACACAGCCTTGGTTAGACATATTAGTAGACTCTAACAGCAGATAACAACAGAATGATAGCTTGCAGTAGACATTTGCAAATTCAAATACAGATCAGTTTATTTAACTTAAAACAAAGGTCTTTTTCTGAGATTTCAGAGGCCTTGGTTTTTAATTGAAAATTCAAAATTTAAATAACATGAGACTAAATAATGGTAGTTGGAATCTTTGGAAGAGAAAGCAAACATTTATGAAAGTACTCTCTCCTGTTGCGCCATCTTCTTGCAAGCACCACTGACCCCTTGCTCAAGCTTTGTCCAAGACCCGCATGAATCCTTACATTCAGGCAATTGTCCTATCTCTACCATCTGGCTTTAGAATACTTACTGCAACTTCAGAATACTTACTGCAAGTTCAGCCTTTGATCTGTATACCTTTTGATCTCCAAGGCCCAGTCAGCAGTTACAGCTTATCTTCTGTACTGCACAACATTGTGGACATTTAAGCATTACGGTGGTATTTCCCTGAATCATTAGAATATAATCTGATCTCAAACATAACTTCTTTTAACACTTATTTCAAAGTGACTGATTGGCAAATTTCCTGCCTCTGAATAGGAAGGGGCGTGTGCAAGTTTGACTCTACTCAGCCCCAGTAACTGAAGATGAGATAGTTGGCTATGAATGCTGAGTGACATTGATTTGGAGTACTTAGTTCTATTAGATTTGAGGCAAAAGTGAGGACTGCAGATGCTGGAAACCAGAGTTTAGATCAGAGTGGTGCTGGAAAAGCACAGCAGGTCAGGCAGCATCCAAGGAGCAGGAAAATCGACGTTTCAGGCAAAAGCCCTTCATCAGGAATGAGGGCTTTTGCCCAAAATGTTGACTTTCCTGCTTCTCCATGCTGCCTGACCTGCTGTGCTTTTCCAGCACCACTCTGATCTAAACTCTATTGGATTTGAGCCCACAGGTGTAACATAAAGGGTAGATGGGGCTCTTTAGCCATGGTTGAAGACCACTTCATCAAAGTTCCTCAGATAATAAAAAGGCAAAGGGAATGAGTGGCATTTTTCATTGTTAAGGACACAAAAAAAATACTCAGAGATTGGAGTAAGGATCTGCCTTGCATTTTGAAATCTGCAGTGTACTTTGTCTGAGCTTGACTGACATTTAGGTTCCTATTTATCATGTTCAATAAAAGCTGCACTTCCTGTCAACCTAAAAATCATTTTATGTCGAGGAAATACATGCCCCATTGGGTCAGCATGGTGAACCTTTGGATTTGAAGATGCGATTGGCTGCAAAAACATAAAACAAGGCTAGCAATAAACGAAAAATAGAAATGCTAAGGAATTGAGAATTAGAATAATTCCTATTTGAAAATATATCTATGGCTTAAGCATCCACCAGAGATTTTAAAAAGTCTGAAGAGCGTGCCCATTTATTTTCTCAACAACTATGTTTCCATTTTGTTGGCAACACTTTATTTTAACATGTCAAGTGTAGTTTGGGATGTGAAAACACTGATGCATTTCTGAAATTGGTGTTTCCTCCAGAGGCATTCCAGCAAAAGAGAAGCTGCTTTTTCAGAAAATAGCAACAAACTCAAAATAAACGAAAAGTTATCTCGTCTAATTTGCAAATGTTCCTGATTTCTGTAAGGATTGCTACAATGGTAGTGTTATTTATTTGAATTTATAATCCAAGTACATCCCAACGCGACTAAATTCTCTAATAGACTCACATTGACGGATATACTTTCAGTAAATGGTCAATAATTATTCCCAACTCTCTAGTCTATACTGATGAATAACATTGAGCTGTGTCAGTTCCCACGTTTGTTGTTTCAATAAATGAAAGATTGCATTTATCTGCGTCAAAGCCAGTCCTTAATGCATCTATTCAATTTGCACAACATACCTTGAATATCATCAATCTCCCTTCTCGTTTGGTCAGAATAAACAGTTCGGTCTAAGAAATTCACCATGGAATGTGGCCAAATGTTTTCTTTCTGAAGACAGATGTGGAATGACGAAGCTGTAATTATGTTGCAACTTTATCCCGGTAAAGTGGTGAGTTTTTACAATTTACCGCAGTGATTCCAATATACGCGGTTCAGGCAGGGTGAGTCTGGGGAGGGAAGGGTGGAATCATGTTGGATTTGCCGGCATTACAACAACAACTGCATTACCGACCCACGTTGGACAATTCAGACACTAACATGGGATTGCATCGCTGCCAATCTCTACAGGGCTTGTGAGAGCAGTGCATGTAACTCCAGCCCAGACTGGGCAAGACGTCCGGGGGCTGTCTGAGCACTTAACAAATTTTCCTGGAGTTAGTGTCAAGGTTGAAGAGTGTGGGTGACCTTCACACAGTCATGGAGGTGGGGCCCTCTCTCCTGACGAGTGTTTCAAGGTTGACAGCAAGGTGCTCTGCAAACGACACTGCAGCTGCCCCGGTGCAAACTGGTGACACAATTGCTTCTCATATACAGTATTTCTACCAAATGCATTTTTGTGGCTCCTGCCTGTTCTCAAAGCTTGCTAAAACATTATCGTGACAATGGCCAAGGGCTTGGCTTCAATTTGCAATCCTTAATAGCTCAATTATTTTTGGTAATTCCTCTTCTGCATTCAGTGGGACTGCAGAAGCATGTTTTTACAGGCTAATCTGTCTGCGGATGAGTGCAGTATTGGATAACACCACGGGGGTTCCTTGTGTTGGAAATCTAGGCAGTCTGTCAGTCTCTGCCTGATACATCCCCAGCTCCCCACCAACTTCTCAGGACTGCCTGCAGCCGTGTCGGACCAGGATCCAAGTGCAAGTCTAAAACCAAGCAGGCATCAACCGGAAAGCATGTCCGTCCCATCCAAGAAAAGTTGGAATTTCACAGTTACACCGAACTTTCCGGATAAATAAACTCACGAACGTAATCAATAGGAAGGGTTTAATCTCCTAGTGAGATTAAAATAGGAGGCGTCCTGTGTTTGAGAGTCCCAATGGAATCCTGCTGCACAGAAGCTGACCGTTCGGCCCGTCTTTTCTGCAGCCGCTACCCATTTTGGCTCACTTCTCTTGCTCTTGCAAATCCTCCAGTGCGTCTCTCCACGAAGTTTCTGTTTCCAGTTTAGCGGTATCGCAGACTCAGCGGGCTCCTGGCTTTGGGAGGACAGCGTGGCTGGAGCTCAGTGCTGAGCGTGTTCCCCCCGGCAGGAGCCCAGTGCCCGGGAGGGGAGCCGTGACACAGGCGCTTGGAAAACTGTCGGGAAACCATCTCTGCGTCACTTTGAGAACGCTTTGGCTGGGCTGTGTGTGTGTGTGTGTTTTATTAAATCTCCGTGAAGGGATACAAATTTGAGAAACCGTTTCAGAGAAAGGATTTCTCCCCGTTAACCCCGACTATGGAATGCCAAAATGCCTCCTCGCATCGCAGGAACGACCTGGTGGATTTTCACGCTTAGCGCACGACTTTCAAAGTAAGTTTAGCGTTGTTTGGTGTTACGTGTGCCGACCGATAGAAAACGCTGCGCTTTTTTTTAAACCCTGTGGATAAAAACGCGGGCTTCAATTTTCTTTTTGCTGTTGACTATAATTGTGCTGGCTATTATTGCGAGTATTTGCATCTGCAAATCCCTTTCTCCAGCCTTGTTCCTGCTCCCACTCCCCGAGACTGGGAAGCACCGAGAGCGCAGAATTGTGTGTCTGTGTGTGTGTGTCAGAGAGCGGAAAGGAAAGCTTGTCTTCTCTTGCTGACAGCTCATTCTTAGTGCTTGAAGATCTTTGTCGCCGTGAGATAAAATGAAATGTTTTTTTTTAAAAAGTGCACAAAAAAGCTCCGTCCTACCCCCCAAAAAAACCCTCCCAAATCCCATTTGAATCCGCAGTGGCAGGATTCATGTGAAGCTGGTCCGTGGGGGGTGAGCATGATGGATGGTCCTGGGGGCAGGTACTTCTAAAGAAGTTGGCGATAGAGCGCACCAATCCCCTGGGTGGCTGGCCATCCTTTGGCGAGAATGAGGACAGGTGTGGGGTTTTTTTTCCCCTCCAGAAAAGTTGAATCTGCGGCGCTTATATGAACAAGAGCTGGGGTTGGGAATTCTGCCGTGTTGGGAATACTCTGCGGCTCAGTGCCTGTGGGCTGAGAGATAACTGAGCTCCCAGTTACACAGCAGTGCCCTTTCAGAGAGAACACTTCAATCGATGTTGGGCATCGTGTTCCCTCGGAGCTCCTTCAACACCAGTGAGTGCCCTTCCCTTTTGGCCTTGCCTGTTGACTTTGAGTCTGTGCTCTATGCAACTCCCCTCCCCTGTCTTTGTGTGCGCACACAGGTGACTTTGCCCCTCTCTGCAGCGGACTGATCCACCATGCCCATCATTTCCCGAAGCAGCGACAACGATTACAGTAACTTGAGCGACACGTCCTGCAGTTCCCTGAGTCACATTGCCCCAGCAAGTCAAGCGCCTCCGGTCAAGGGAGCCTTCTACCAGCGATGCAGGCGGATCCAGCCGCGGGCAGGGCTCGGCGACACTCCCCAGCAGCACCTCATCGTCAATGTGGGGGGCAGCAGGTACCTGTTGCCCTGGAGTACCCTGGACGCGTTCCCTCTCACACGCCTCGGCCGGTTGAGGTCCTGCCGCAGCCGGGAGGAAATCGCGCAGGTCTGCGACGACTACGACGAGCGCTCCCGCGAGTTCTTCTTTGACCGGAGCCCGTGCGCCTTTCGCATGATCCTGACTTTCCTGTCGGCCGGCAAACTGCGCCTCCTCAGGGAGACGTGCGCCCTGTCCTTCCAGGAGGAGCTGCTCTACTGGGGGCTGGAGGAGGGTCAGCTGGAGTGGTGTTGCCGCCGGATGCTGCTGCTCAAAGTCCGGGAGCTGGCTGAAATCCGAAGGGCGGAGGAACTCGAGGCGGACGAGGAGGGTGCCAGTGCCCTGGGCGAGAGCACCAAACTGGGACACTGCATGGACAAACTGAGAGACATGGTGGAAAACCCCCAGTCAGGACTTCCTGGGAAAGTGTTTGCCTGCCTGTCCATTATATTTGTCACTATAACAGTGATTAGCATCTGCATCAGTACAATACCAGAGCTGAGAACTGAAGAAGAAAGAGTAAGTGCCCTTATTTTCATTTCCGAATATGCACTGACATTTCAGAGCCCCACCGGTGTGTGTTAATAGTCAAGAATTATTCAGTTAAAAACCACCCACCTGGTTATAGTCCAACAGGTTTAATTGGAAGCATTTGCTTTCCAAGTGCTGATCCACCTGATGAAGGAGCAGCGCTCCAAAAGCTAGTGCTTCCAATTAAACCTGTTGGACTATAACCTGGTGTTGCGTGATTTTTAACTTTGTACACCCAGTCCAACACCGGCATCTCCATGTCAAGAATTATTGAGGCGGACTCAATACACCAACTGACCTGGTCACTCCTTCTGCCTCTGAGTTTCACTTCATGTACAGGTTACATTTGTCCGAGAGTTACAGAGTCATACAGAATGGAAACAGACTCTTTAATCCAACCAGATTTAGCTGAACATAATCCCAAACTAAACTTTTCCCACCTGCCTGCTCCTAGCCCATATCCCTTCAAGTCTTTCCTATTCATTTATCTATCCAAATGTCTTTTAGATTACTTACAGTGTGGATATAGGCCCTTCGGCCCAACAAGTCCACACTGACCCTTGGAAGACCAACCCACCCGGACTAATTTCCCTACATTTACCCCTTCACCTAACACTACGGGCAATTTAGCGTGGCCAATTCACCTAACCTGCACATTTTTGGACTGTGGGAGGAAACCGGAGCACCCGGAGGAAACCCAAGCAGACACAGGGAGAATGTACAAACTCCACACAGACAGTTCCCTGAGGCAGGAATTAAACCCAGGTCTCTGGTGCTGTGAGGCAGCAGTGCTAACCACTGTGTCACCCACAAATTTTAAATGTTGAAATTGCAACCACATCCACCGTTTCTTCAGGAAGTTTATTCCACACATGAACCACCCTTTGTGTAAAATATTGCTCCTCATATCTTTTTAAAATTCTCTCCTCTCATCTTACAAATGTGCCCCCTAATCTTAAAATCCCCATCCTAAGGGGAAAAAAAATCAATTACCATTAACCCTATCTATACCCTTCCTTATTTTATAAACTCCTATATGGTCGCCTCTTAACCTTCTATGGTCCAGTGAAAAAAGTCCCAGCCTATCCGGCCCTTCTTTCTAACTCAAACCTTCCATACCCAGCAACAACCTGGTAAACCTGTTCGAAACCTTCTCCAGCTTAATAATATCTTTCCTGTAAGTGGGCAACCTGAACAAGTGAAGATTCTTAGAAATCTATGCAGTTTATTTCCTTCTTTACTTCTAAGTTGTTTCCAATATAATTATAAAGAATACATTCATTTATTTTAAATTCCATGTATTCTGTTAAGGATGATATCAATAGATTTTAACCACACAGAAGTGGGTTCTGCACATGCTGGAGTTTCGAGCATGGCCAACACAAGGCGATTATTAACCATGGCCAACACAAGGATATTTATTTTCTTGAAATTCACTTTTCAGTAAATGTATTAATTATTGAAAATAAGACTGGCATCTGTGGTTAAAACTACTATTACATATCAATATTGTCAATGAAATGATAATTTCTAATCTGATTATCAATTCACACAATTGCAAACTTTCTCTACTAAATCAGACAGTTGTATCTCTCCAAATAGTTGAACACACAATCCAGGTGAATATGTCAGTTCAGTGCTGCTCTTAACTGGTTATTCATTTACATTACTGTGTATAAGGTCTTGTGTCCTATTTGTCACTGCTTTACAACAGAACCATTTCATTGGCTATGAAACCCCTGAAATGGTCATAAAAAGGTGCTTTGTAAAGAACAAAAAAACTGTTTCCTTTCTTCTTCTTCATATTTTGAAGTGCAACTGATTGACCTTAGTCATTAAAAACGGAAAACATTGTATATAGAGTTAATTATAATTGAAATACTGCTCGATGTTAAATTCAAATCAATTGATTTTGATGTAAAGAGACCGGTGTTGTGGTCACTTGCTTGTTAAATTTGCTTCCTTTGTAAAGGAAGATGGTGGTCTCTGTTACACATCCTTGTTCCAAAATAGATAATGGAAATTTATCATGCAAAGAAATATCAGGAAGAACCATCAGCACATGTGACCTCAAAATAATGTCTCTTCCTTCATTTAATAGGGAAGTATTTCTTTGGATCCTGGATCATGCATTGCCTCCGACTGGGAGGAAAGGTAGATAGCGTTTTGATAGGTTTCACATAGTGTTACTATTCTGACAGCTTCTAGGAGAATTAACAAAAACCTGCAGACCCATGTACCTTAATTACTTCTTCTGTTTCAGTAATGAAATACTTGGCTTGTTTCCATTAACTGATGAACAACTTTCAAATTGCAAAGCAAGTAATGTCGGGATTTTTGACTATTTTGATTGGTCACATCTTATATTTACACCAGTATATTTCATTTAACTGATCTCTGAAAGTTTTGAGGTTTAATATAAATAAGCAGACTTCAAGCTGCCCAGTTACCAGAAAATATGGAGTAAAAACTTCTAAACATGAATCATGAATATTATTTCACATAGATGGTCTAAATGACTATCATTGTGCTATTAGAGATGAAGTAAAGAAAATGGTTAATTTCTGAAATATTGGGCAGCATGGTGGCTCAGTGGTTAGCACTGCTGCCTCACAGTGCCAGGGACCCAGGTTTGAGTCCCACCTCAGGCGACTGTCTGTGTGGCGTTTGCACATTCTCCCTATGTCTGCGTGGGTTTCCTCCCACAATCCATAGCTGTGCAGGTTAGGTGAACTGGCTGTGCTAAATTGCCCAAAGTGTTAGGTGTGTTAATCAGGTGTAAAATATAAGGTAGAGGGTTGGGTTACTGTTCAGAGGGTCAGTGTGGGCTTGTTGGCCAGAGAGCCTGTTTCCATACTGTAGGGAATCTAAACTAATCATTTATGAGAACACCAGGATATCGAAATATTCACAGGCACATTGTCCTAAATACTCTTAAGTGAAACCAATGTAGAGTATATTAGGCATAGACATCTGTACCTTTAAATGAGGCAACCCCAACGATGCCTCTTAATTCAACATTCTTCAGTTTCTTTTGCTTTCCAAAAATGCTTTTAATTGACGTAGCGATCTACATAAGTTCTTAGTCCAGCAATCCTGATGTTCATTTCCAAATCCCTCCAAGGCCGTGCATTTTCCTGTCTTTGTGATATACTCCTGCCACAGCATCTTTTGGCATGTCTGCACTGCTCCAGTTCAGGTGTCTGATGCACCCCCTGATTTTCATTGCTCCCCTATTTTGCAACCACATCTTCAACAGGCGCATTTTTAAGCTGTGTAATTCTTTTCTAAATGGTTTTGTTTTTCAACCTCTCTACCTTTTAAGATGTTTCTTAAAACCTAATTCTTTGACTAATCTTTTGTTATTTGCCCCATTTGTCCTGATTTAGCTCAAGTATGGTTCAAGTCCCAAAAAGATAAATTCAAACCGCTCATTTACTGTCTTGGCAGCCTATTCTTGATCATCAAAAAAGTAATAGAAGTATACAGTATCTCATTTCATATCAATAACCTGCTCACTGAAAGCCAGCTTAGATTTGCCAGAGCCACTGCACTCCTGACCTCATTACAGTCTTTGGTTAAATATGGATGAAAGAGCTGAACATCAGAGGTGAAGTGAGAGTGACTGCTCTTGACATCAAGATAGTGTTTTACTACCGGCACCTGCAAGTTCCCCTTTAAGCTACTTACCATCGTGACTTAGGAATATATCCCCTTTCCTTTACTGTCACTGGTCCAAAATCTTGAAACTCCCTTCCTAGGTGCACTTTGGGTTTACCTACACTACTTGGACTGCAGTGGTCAAAGAAGACTGCATACTTTTGCCTTTTCAAGGTAATTTAGGATGGGCAGAAAATGCTAACCTAGCCAGTGATACCCACATCTTGTGAATGAATTAATACAAGTATCAAATTTGTTTTGATAATTCTTCCTATGAAGTAGCTTAGGACACTTTCCTATGATAAATGCACGATATAAATGCAAGCTGAAGTTGTGATTATACCTTCACATCTGCTTCAATATGTTAGTCCATAACTCTGAAACTGTTCAGGTGAAAACATTACGGCTGATTTGCCTTCTTTTTCCTAGATATCTAAATGTTATCTCGTATCTCCTGACATTTGTGTGGATGTAATTTGTATACTGCACTGTCTTAAAAAAAGTTCTGTTAGGTTGTTTGTAATGTCTCTTCCAAAGTAAACAGATCCAAACTTGTCCATCTCTCCAGAAATCTCATATTCCTGATACCTCCAATCATCCATTGATTTTGTGGAATAAAATGTCAGTGAGCAAAACTGAATTGAAATGCTTCTACAGTGAAAGTTGCTCAATATGAGTCATGGCATCAATGATCCTATGCATATAAATTTTATAGGCTTATAAGTAACTGCCCAACACAGTGTAATATTAAAACAGAATGTTGCTGAGAAAAAGCATTACATTTCAATTTTTAGATTACTTTATTGTTTCATATTTTCTGCACAGTAACAGTCATAAATGCTTTAATTAACAAAAATCTTGCATTTTCCCCCAATTTTCTTATTACATGGAGAATATTCTAACTGCCTAAAAAGAATAGTGAGTTACATTTGGACCAAGGATTTCACCGTATCTGGACTATCTAAAACAAAGCAATCCTCATGTAGTTGACTAAGCTAAAATGAGATGAAATTGTTTTTTTTTGTCAGATTGCATTCTTGAAAATTTATTTTCCTTTGAGTTGACAAGCAGAGCAAATCAGCTTGGGGGACATCAAGTGGGATATAGCATGTGAAACTCGATGCTAAGATTAAACACATAAGAAAACAGAGCAAAGAGAAGGGCACTGCAGAAAAACTGAATTTGCTCATCTTATTGTTCACAAAAATTGGACAGCTGAAGAAGAGACTTGGTCTATGAGCCTGATTTGCCATATTGTTAGACATTAAGGCACTTTTTAAAATCCAAATTTTTCATTTATCTTCTTATCCTTTAATGACCTTGCTTCACAAGTAAACTATCTCTCTCATTTTTAAACACATCAATTGATTTTCCATCTGTGTCCTTTTGGGGCATCATGTTTCTAGAATCAGTTCGTTTGAAGAATCGTTTTTGGATTCAGTTTAAATCTGCTCATTTCAAATTTCATGATATATACCTGAGGCTGTTTTGTGAAATGCATTGAAGATCCTTTTTTATGCAACACTGTAAACAAATTTCAATGAGATATCCTGTTGGGGTAGATGTTTCACTACTCTGAAATGATGAAGCATCTGTGTTTGGATTTATAGCAAGAAGTTCTCTACCTTTATTTCTGAAAAAAAAATGGTGAGCAGTGTGAGACAAATCTTTTGAAGTTCCAGAAGAAAAAAACACACTGAGATGTAGTCTCTTTCAAGATGCTCCAAGTTCATAGACATCGGGTGTATTCCATAATTCTTTTATAGCTCTGTCAGTATAATCTACTTTTAGTTGGACTTTAAGTACTTCAGAAAATAGGATTAATCTCTTGAGGTTTGTCATTCATAGCAATACTCTAGCCTTTTAACAAGCAAATAATATGTCATGTTGACAATGCGCCATTGCACATTCCTGGTAGAACCATCACATAATACATAAAAGAACTGACAAGTTTAATTATTAAATAGTCTGTACTGCCTGCATAGTCTAAGTAAAATAACATTTTCATCCTGGAGTCATTTGAACTGAGAAAATGAAGTAATTTAACTTCCACATGTATCTTTTCAGACAGTCTTCTCATTAAATGCAAAGTACCACTAAAATGTTTTCATTTGCAAGTTGCAGTATCTTTGAGTGCCTATTGAGTGTTTCTCTTTCCAAGTAAGTTCTAAACACAGTAATTAACTCTACACAATGAGAACATGACACACTATGCTTTCACGAATTTGTTATGTGAAAGTGTAATTGTCACAACATGGACAGCAAGGAAATCCATATTAGCTGCCAGGTGGTGAAACGAGAGATGATTTTAATTGATTTTTATCCCATTGGAAATTTGCCATCAGTGTGAAATCAAGTCATGCTGATCCGTAGAAAACTCAAAACATGAGACATATTTCAGGATACACATTTATACAACACTTGTTCTGTCTGCTGTGTTATTGCAGATGCTTTTCCATTTGTTATTTTTATTAAGGTGTTCTGTATCTCAATTAAAGTCATAGAACCCCTACAGTGTGGAAGCAGGCCACTTGGCTAATTGAGTCCACACCGACTCTCTGAAGAGCCCAGACCCACCCTATCCCTGTGACCCTGTAATTCTCATGGCTAATCTATCTAGCTTTCACATCCCTGGACCCTATGGGCCACTTAGCATGGGCAATCCACCTAATCTGCACATTTAGGGACTATGGGAGGAAACTCATGTAGACACTGGGGGAATGTGTAAACTCCACACAGACAGAGTGGAATTGAACCCAGGTCCATCGTGCTGTGAGGCAGCAGTGCTAACCACTGTTCCTATCATTGAGATCTCTGATAGAGAAATGTGATCTGAAAATTATGAGAGTTTGCCCTCTATTATCACATCAATCTGTAATGCCTAGACTGTAATCTTCAAATTCTCCATGTAGTTAAATGTATTATATGTGTTTTGATAGACTGGAATATTTAAAACGAGTGTGTATTTGTATGATGCTTTCCCGAGCTTCTGGATTCCCAAGCTAATTCATTGCCAGTGAAGTATCTTTGAAATATTTTCACTGATTATGTAGGGAAACACAATAACTGGTTCACACAGGGCAATAAACACATGCACTGACATAAATGATTGGAGAATTTATATTGGTTGTACTGGTTGAGGCATAGATTTTCATCAGTATTTCAGGAGAACTCCCTTTGCTTTTCTTCAGATCCTGTCATTAGAAATGTTAAATCCACTTGATAAACAGCTGTGATCCTGTTTTTGCATTTCATCCAAAATGTAGCACCCCTAATAGGGAGAATCTCTTTTAACTGAAATAAAAGCTAGTATCCAAGACCATCAGGTAGTTAACTGGAATATTGGCCTTTACTTCAAAGAATTTGGAGTATAAAAATAGCAAGGACTTATTATAACTATACAAGGCACTAGTCAGATCACACCTGGAATACTGTGAACAGCTTGGTTCCCTTTCCAAGGAAGGGAGGCAGTCCAGAAAAGGTTTACTTAGTTGGTCAATGGCATGGAAGGATTTTCTTGTGAGGAAAGGTTGAGTAAGTTGGACCTGTACTCAGTGGAGTTTAGAAGAATAAGACCTTATTGAACTATATAAGATTCTTTGGACACTAGATGGATGCTGGGAAGTTTCTTTCCCCTTGTGGGAGAGAGTCTCAGACCAGAGGGCATAATCTCAGAACAAAGGACTACCCATTTATAACAGACAAGAGGAGGAATTCATTTTCTCAGTGTGCACTGAATCTGTTGAGTTCTTAATCACAGAGGGCTGTAGAGGGTGCTTTTTTTAATTCAAGAATGAGAGAGACAAAATTGTTAATTAGAAAGTGAACTAAGTGATTGTGTAAAATGCAGAAAAGTGGAGTTGAGGTTTATCAGATCAGCCATGATCTCATTGGATGGTGGAGTGGATAAAAGACTGAATGATCTACTTCTACTCCTACATCATATGGTCTAATAATCTCAAACCAGTGCACATAAATGTCAAACTAGTCAATGTCCCCAGGTTTCCAAACAGGGCTTGAACACATAGATTTCTAGTTCATATGAAAATGTTATGGACCAGACCAGACAACACCCCACAAAACATGTTAAGAAGGTAGCCTAGACCCTAACATTTTCTTATTTTAAAGGTAAATGTCAGATGCTGTGTGTGTCAGACGCAATTCGATTGGTCAAACTATTTGATGTTAAGCAAAACACAACTTATTCAATCACTTACAACATACAACAAAAGAAGAAGAACTTGGAATAAAGTAACTCAATTGGAAAACTGAACAGAATAGATACAGTAACTATTACTAATTAACTGTTTCAACATAGTAACATCCCATAAACATGTGCTTGACAAAAGGTAAATTCAGAAAATAGATTTTGTCTCACCTGCAATCCAGGAAGAGAAATCCCAGCTTCACCCAAGGCTTCACAATCTGTCTATTTTCTCATAGACTGCTCATCACCTATCCCTCAATCTCTCTCTCTAAAAGAAACCAGGTCAAAATACACCTCTTAAAGCCACAGCATTGTCACACAAATGTACTATCAGTGAGCTTAAGCAGTGAGTTCAGTATGATGCTTTTGATTATGGTTTGCAATAAGCAAAAATTTAGGATAGATCTTTAAATGATTGTAATGAATGTCTGAAGCAGCACTGTGGAAGATAAATAAATGATGGTTAGGTTTATCATTCAATAATTGAGCAAGGAGTAAGATTCTAAATTTTTGGTCTTAATTTTGTGGTGAGAGATAAAATGACACTTCCCTCCACTATCCTCAAAGAAAGCTGCACTCAGCAATTTTCAAACTATGTGGCTAATTTAAATCTGGCATAAAGTCAAAGGGATCTCTAGGAATCCAGCAACAACCAAGTTATCCAGCAGAGTAAGCAGCCATTCCATTGAAGAATTCTCACTGACAGAATAACCTAAAGCAAAGCAAGTATGTTAGAAACCTGGAGTTTTCTTTTTGTCATGTTGGAAAAATTGACAATGAGCAAGCTAGGGCCAGAGAGGTCATTCAGAAGACCTATGGGTTTAATACGCTTCTTTAAAAAAAAGCATTACATTTTGTTTGTTTTAACAATGACATCATGACATACATGGCTATGTCCCTAAACTTCACTCAATTCTGAGGATTTTAGTTTGCAGTGATTTAAATGATGCAAATTAAACAGTGGTAGAACAGGATATCACAGACAGTAATTCTGAATTTCTGCTTGTCCCAGAATGGCAGTCTTCCCCCAGCTGGGTTTCTAGGTATTCCATAATTCCTTAATTGGCTTTCCCCGAGCTCAGGAACTGTTAGCTGAACTGTGATGACCTTTGTCCTAACTTTGCTTTTTTTTTATTCTTATATATGACTTCTGTAATTAATATAGGTGCCATAGTAGAGTGATTTACAAAACTTATCATTGTATTTTTCATGTAAAACTAAACGTGACAATAAATTTCTATTCTAATCTATACCAGAATTTTCTGGCAGTTTCACAAGATATTGGTAGAAAAGATATTGGAAAGCTATTACAGAGAATTCTTAGGGATAGGATTTATGTTTGGAAAAGCATGGCCTAATTAGGGACAGTCAGCATGGCTTTAAGCTGGCTGTCATGTCTTACTAACTTGATTGAATGTTTTTGAGAAGGTGACTAAGGCGATCGATGAGGGTAAAGCGGTACATGTTGTTTATATGGATTTTAGTCAGGCTTTCAGCAAGGTCCCTCATGGTAGGCCCATCCAGAAGATTAAATGCATGGGATCCATGGTGACTTGCCGTTTGGATTCAGAATTGGATTGCCCATAGAAGGCAGTAGTGGTGGAAGGGTGTTTTTCAGGCTGGAGGTCCATGACTAGAGGTGCTCACTGGGATCCATACTGGGACCACTGCTCATCGTGATATCATAAATGATTTGGATGAAAATGTGGATGGGTGAGTTAATAAGTACATAGACAACACAAATATCAATAAAAGGTTGTCAAATGATATAGCTTATACAGGATGCAGGATATAGATCAGTTGGAGATATGGATGGAGAAATGGCAGATGGAGTTTAATCCAGGCAAGTGTGAGGTGCTACACTTTGGGAGAGCAAATGTTAAGGGCAAGTATATAATTAATGGCAGGACCCTGAACAGCATTGGATGTGCAGAGGGACCTTGGGGTTCAAGTCCATAGCTCCCTGAAAGTGATCACGCAAGTAGATAGGGTGGTAAAGAATGTGTATGTTATGCTTGCCTTTATTGGTTAGGGTATTCGAGTGCAAAAGTCAGAATGTCATGTTGCAACTTTATAAGAGTTTGTTAGGCCACATTTGGAATATTGTATTCCATTCTGGTTGGCACATTTTAGGAAGGATGTGGAGGCTTTGGAGAAAGTGCAGAAGAGGTTTATCAGGATGCTGCATGGATTAGAGGCTATGAGCTATAACGAGACACTAGTAAAATTAGTGTTATTTTCTCGTGAATGGTGGAGGCTGAGAGAGACTTGATAGAATTCTATAAAATTATGAAATGCATTGATAGGGTTGATGGTCAGAATCTTTTTCTGAGAATTGAAATGTCTAATACTAGGGGTATGCATTTCAGGCAAGATTTAAAGTTCAATGGAGATGTGAGGGGCAAGTGGTGGGTATCTGAAATATGCTGCCAGGTTTCACGCTGGAAGCAGAGACGATAGGGGTGTTTAAGAGGCTTTTAGATAAGCACATGAATTTGCAAGGAATGGAGCGATATAGACTAAGAAGGGATTAGTTTAATTTGACATCATGTTCAGCACAACATCGTGGGTCAAAGGACCTGTTCCTGTACTGTAATGCTGTATGTTCTAAAATAGTTTTCCTGTCATTCTAATTACAAAATCTGGATGAGAATCTGCATGGGATTCATGTTCGATGAACAGCTCACTGAATTTTCTTTTTTATTAATGTTTTCCAATTCTTGTTTCTATCTTTTTGTCTACAGGACAAATGTTCCCAGAGATGCTATAACATGTTTATAATAGAAACCATCTGTGTGGCCTGGTTCTCCTTGGAATTTGTCCTTCGGTTTATCCAGGCACGAAGCAAATGGCAGTTTCTGAGAGGCCCTTTGAACATTATTGACATTTTGGCGATCCTTCCGTATTATGTTGCACTTGTGATTGACAAAGGACCTGCTGACAGCAACAAACCTTCAGGAAGTAACATCTATTTGGAAAAGTTAGGCCTGGTCCTCCGAATATTGCGCGCCTTGAGAATTCTGTATGTAATGCGTCTTGCCAGGCACTCCCTAGGACTTCAGACTTTGGGTCTTACAGTCCATCGCAGCATTCGTGAGTTTGGACTACTGCTCCTTTTTCTTTGTGTGTCGGTCACACTATTTGCACCATTGGTATTCCTTGCAGAGAATGAGATGGGCAAAGGACAAGACTTCAGCAGTATTCCTGCATCTTACTGGTGGGCTATCATTTCCATGACCACAGTTGGATATGGTGACATGGTACCTCGAACAATTCCTGGTCAAGTGATAGCTCTGAGTAGCATCCTTAGTGGGATCTTAATTATGGCATTTCCTGCAACATCCATTTTTCATGCATTTTCCCGTGCATATTTGGAGCTTAAACAAGAACAAGATAGAGCACAAGCCCGTCTGAAGTACATCCAAAAGGCAGCAAAGCAGGCAGAAAATGAAGAATTAAGTGACACAAACAATGCTTCTGCAGACCCAGATTGTTAATGCATTTCGTGACGTGGAGAAAACAGTATTTTAATAATTTGTAATTTTATCAATTTATTCACTCATGGTTTTCACTTGTGCTGTACTGCATAGAATATATATCTCAGAAACAGACAATTCAGCCCATTGAGTATGTGCTACAAGTCTCCTTCCATTTCATCTACCTCAACTCAGCCTTTCTGTATATATTTCTATTCAATTATTGTCTCAATTATCCAATTAATTTCGATAACAGCTAAGCTAATGGCCTCAACCACTTCCTGTGAGAGCAAGTAATCATTCAACTTGCTACATACATAAAGACATTTCTCTTGTCTGTATTGGATTGATTAATAACTATCTTAAATCTTTGTCCCCGTTGTTTTGGATTCTCTTACAAGTGGAAAACTATGGATTTGGGTGGTGCAGGAATTTAAATCATAAAACACCTGAATGAAAAATCCAACCTACCTCAAAACTGCGACTTCTGGTTTTAACTAAACATTTCTTATTGGGAATGGGGCCATCTCTAAAACCCTTTTAAGGAGTGCCTCCATTTTAATAACTTTAACTTATGTCGACTAGATTCCATGGTCTTTAGAAAGCAAGCAAGTGAAAGTCCTAAATTTGACGGTTAAGTGCCTATATAGTACTGCTTTGGATCAAGAGGGCCAGGAATATTTCTTTCCAGTTCAGCAAGCTTATACTGTGAAGCCCCTGTGATCTGTCTCACCACTCTGATTAGACCCCATCCTCCACAGAGATTGTCATTTCTCATCCTCCACAATCGGTCTGTCTGGCCATCATTTCCGGTCCTAACTATGATCACCCATTGATTATCTATTCCACACCCAGCCATAGTGTCTCCTCTGGCCTTCAACTGCACCCATCCAAAAAGTTCTCCCATATTAGATAAGCAGGCACGATTATTAGATACCTTGAGAATGTAATTCTGGGATTTACATATTAAAGAAACTAAATCATCATATCCCATTCTAAAAGATGAAAGACTTAATCCAAATTTGTTTAATAACTATAATCTGGTGTTGTGTAATTTTTTTTAACCAAAGTTGTTTAATATATCATTACAACTCCATGATACTGTAGCCCTTTTGCTTTAAATTCTATGTCATCTGGTCCTGCTCCGCAACCACCCGATGAAGATGCAGCACCTCTAAAGCTAGTACTTCCAAATAAACCTGTTGGACGATAACCTGCTGTTGGGTGATTTTTAACTTGGTCCACACCAGTCCAAAATCAGCACCTCCAAATCATGCCAATTTAAAAAAACACACTTTATACCTTTATTCTTTTCTTTCCAAATTGTAACCATTTTTCTAATAAATCAGTTATTTGCCTTCAGACTCCAAATGTCCTAAACTTTGCCACAAGCCCAACAAAGAGGCCTTTACCAAAGCATTGCCAAAATCTAAGCCTCTTTCATCTATAGCTTTGCCCTGTCACCTCTTTCCACTATTGCTTCAAAGAATTCTATCAGCTCAGTGACACATTTTTCCTTTTAGAATCCTTGTTGAATATTTTTATTGTATTTTCTCTAGATGATCATATATCACATTTTTTGTAAAAATTCTACGGTCTTTCTTACCTGGCTTTAAACTGACTGGTTTGTAGTTTCCCGATCTTATTCTATTTGCATTTAGGTGTTGCTAGCCTTTGAGAACTTTCTTTAAAAGTTTAGATATAATAACTACTGTCTTTGCTATCTCCTTCAGAGTTTCCTTGAATATTCCTGGTTGGACTTTGCCTTCAACTAATGACTTATCCTTGGTTTGTAATTTGTCATTTGTCAATTATTTTCACCCATCAATCTCAAATATTTAAGCTCATTGACTCTTTCATTGTTGTTCAGTTTAAAACAAACTGAAGCTAAGTAGCTATCCTCATTTTTGTTATCTTTCCACCCTTCTTACATACGGTATGTTTATTTTAGCTTCAATGTTCCTCCACTCCTTTATTCCCCTAAGTGCACCGCAATTTGTTTGTTCTGACTTTCAGTGTATTGCATTTTTCTTGAACTCCATTGGTTACCCTTTGTAAAAAAAATTTCCAAGTTTTTCAAATTTTGTCCCAGTTGATTTTACTTTCACCCTTATTTCTTCAGAACATGCATTTTTTCCTGTATAGCCTTTATTCCTTTAATCTTACTTTTCTTTTTATTACCCTCAAATTTAACCTTGAACCATTTAAGGTTATTATCACCACTAACTGCTCTTTTACTCCTATTTACCTATTTGTTTTGGTTCATTACTTATTTACAAGATCTGAGCAATTATTGTCTTGCTGGATCTTTTTCTGGGTTCAGTGGGAAGTGAGCCTTGTTTAAACTGTAAACTTTATTCAATTTTCTCCTTTCACTTCTCCATCCTGCCATTTTATTTGAGATAATTGAAATTTCCCATGATTGTTACTCTGTATTTGTGCCACACATCTTGGCACAAGTATTGCTTCTTTCAAATTCCTTTAACAATTTGGAATGCCAGGTTTGCAGATGACTCAAGAATGGGAGGGAAAGCAAGTAGTGAGGATAAAATAGGGATGATATAAAGGATCTAGAGTGGGATATCGACAGGTTAAATGAATAGACAAAAACTTGGCAGATGGAAGATAATGTACAAAAATGTAACTGACGGGAAAAGCAGAACAGATGAAAGTTGTTAACTGGGGAAAGACTGCAGTAAGTTTAGATTAGATTACTTACAGTGTGGAAACAGGCCCTTCGGCCCAACAAGTCCACACCGCCCCGCCGAAGCATAACCCACCCATACCCCTACATCTACCCCTTACCTAACACTACAGGCAATTTAGCATGGCCAATTCACCTGACCTGCACATTTTTGGACTGTGGGAGGAAACCGGAGCACCCGGAGGAAACCCACGCAGACATGGGGAGAATGTGCAAACTCCACACAGTCAGTCGCCTGAGGCGGGAATTGAACCCAGGTCTCTGGCGCTGTGAGGCAGCAGTGCTAACCACTGTGCCACCATGCCACCCAAGTGACAGCACAGAGATTAGGGGATCTTTGGCATGACTCACAGGACACTCGCACACAAGTTGAATTTTATTGGTGAAAGCAAATGGGATATTGGTCATTATTTTAAAGGAGATTGAACTTTTACAAGAGATAACCTGGACCATACCTGGAATACTGTGAACAGTTTTGTGCTTCTTATCTAAGGAAAGGCAAACTAACATTAGAAGCAATCCAGAGAAGGTTGACTCTGAGAATGGAGAGATTTTCATATCAGGAGAAGTTGCATAGGTTGGACTTGTACTCATTGGAGTTCAGAAGAATGAGGGGAAACTTTAATGAAACATTGAGGATTCTTAGGCAGAATTGATGAGAAAAGGTTTTTTGCCCACATGGGAGGGGCTAGGACCTCAGAATATGGGGTCACCCATTTAAGATAGTGAAGAGGAGGAGTTTTTTTTCTGTCATAGGGTTGTACATCTGTGGAATTCTTTACTATAGAGGGCTTGTGAGCATCTTTGAGGTTGAGAATTTTTTTTTAAGGAGATTGAGGGTTATGGATTTAAGGTAGAAAATGGAATTGAGGACTATTCAATCGGCCATGGTCTCATTGAATGGCTGCATATTTGATGGACTAGATGGCTTGCGTCTGTTTCTACGTCTTATGATTTTAAGTTTCTATTTGGATAATGGATTCACTATCTTTTAATTCATTTGCATTTTCAAATCTGTTTTATTGCTAGTTACACCCTTGCTCCTACCTCCATTATGTCATTGCTAGCTGTTATGGCTACTTTGTCTTCCTGAAAATGCTGTATCTGGCAATATTTAATTGACAGTCATGTTCTCTATGTAGCCATGTTTTAGTTATTCCTCACCATAACCAAACATCTGCCCAATTCATTATCTGCAGATTAACTATGTTTAAAAAAGTCCTCATTCTTGATATTTATTCTAAATTCAGCTGAGATTACATCAAAATGGAAAATAGTTCATCCATTTGGATTCAGTTATCCAAAATGGATTGAATGAAATCAAAAAGAAAGAATTTATTCATGAACCAATTAGTAAACTATCATATAATTGAGCAACAAACTTGTAAGGAGATCTCAGCTATCTGTAAGAATAATAGGGTAGTTATGGTAAGGGATTTTAACTTTCCAAACATAGACTGGAACTACCATAGTGTTAAGGGTTTGGATGGAGAGGAATTTGTTAAATGTGTACAAGAAAATTTTCTGATTCAGTATGTGGATGTACCTACTAGACAAGGTGCAAAACCTTGACCTACTCTTGGGAAATAAGGCAGGGCAGGTGACTGAGGTGTCAGTGGGGGAGTACTTTGGGGCCAGCAACCATAATTCTATTAGATTTAAATAATGATGGAAAAGGATAGACCAGATCTAAAAGTTAAACTTCTAAATTGGAGAAAGGCCAATTTTGATGGTATTAGGTAAGAACTTTCAAAAGCTGATTGGCGGCAGAGGTTCACAGGTAAAGGTGCGGCTGGCAAATGGGAAGCCTTCAGTAATGAGATAACGAGAATCCAGAGAAAGTATATTCCTGTTAGGGTGAAAGGAAAGGCTGGTAGGTATAGGGAATGCAGGATGACTAAAGAAATTGAGGGTTTGGTTAAGAAAAAGAAGGAAGCATATGGAAGATATATTCAGGATAGATCGAGTGAATCCTTAGAGTATAAAGGCAGTAGGAGTATATTAAAGAGGGAAATCAGGAGGGAAAAAAGGACACATGAAATAGCTTTGGCAAATAGAATTAAGGAGAATCCAAAGGGTTTTTACAAATACATTAAGGACACAAGGGCAACCAGGGAGAGAATAGGGCCCCTCAAAGATCAGCAAGGCGGCCTTTGTATGGAGCCGCAGAAAATGGGGGAGATGCTAAATGAGTATTTTGCATCAGTATTTACTGTGGAAAAGGATATGGAAAATATAGACGGTAGGGAAATAGATGGTGACATCTTGCAAAATGTCCAGATTACAGAGGAGGAAGTGCTGGATGTCTTGAAACAGGTAAAGGTGGATAAATCCCCAGGACCTGATCAGGTGTACCCGAGAGCTCTGAGAAGCTAGATAAGTGATTGCTGGACCTCTTGCTGAGATATTTGTATCATCGATAGTCACAGGTGAGGTGCCGGAAGACTGGAGGTTGGCTATCGTGCCACTGTTTAAGAAGGGTAGTAAGGACAAGCCAGGGAACTATAGACCAGTGAACCTGACGTCAGTGGTGGGCAAGTTGTTGGCGGGAATCCTGAAGGACAGGATGTACATGTATTTGGAAAAGCAACGACTGATTAGGGATAGTCAACACGGCTTTGTGCGTGGGAAATCGTGTCTCACAAACTTGATTGAGTTTTTTGAAGAAGTAACAAAGAGGATTGATGAGGGCAGAGCAGTAGATGTGATCTATATGGACTTCAGTAAGGGGTTTGATGAGGTTCCCCATGGGAGACTGATTAGCAAGGCTAGATCTCACGTAATAAAGGGAGAACTAGCCATTTGGATACAATGCTATCTCAAAGGTAGAAGACAGAGGTGGAGGGTTGTATTTCAGACTGGAGGCCTGTGACCAGTGGATCGGTGCTGGGTCCTCTACCTTTTGTCATTTACATAAATGATTTGGATGCGAGCATAAGAAGTACAGTTAATAAGTTTACAGATGACATCAAAATTGGAGGTGTAGTGGACAGCGAAGAGGGTTACCTCAGATTACATCAGGATCTTGATCAGATGAGCCCAAGGGCTGAGACGTGGCAGATGGAGTTTAATTCAGATAAATGCGAGGTGCTGCATTTTGGGAAAGCAAATCTTAGCAGGATTTATACACTTAATGGTAAGGCCCTAGGGAGTGTTGCTGAACCAAGAGACCTTGGAGTGCAGGTTCATAGCTCCTTGAAAGTGGAGTCGCAGGGAGATAGGATAGTGCAGAAGGCATTTGGTATGCTTTCTTTTATTGAGTACAGGGGTTGGGGGTCATGTTGTGGCTGTACAGGACATTGGTTAGGCCACTGTTGGAATATTGCATGCAATCCTGGTCTCCTTCCTATCGGAAAGATGTTGTGAAACTTGAAAAGGTTCAGAAAAGATTTACAAGGATGTTGCCAGGGTTGGAGGATTTAAGCTTTAGGGATTGGCTAAACGGGCTGGGGCTGTTTTCCCTGGACCGTCGGAGGCTGAGGGGTGACCTTATAGAGGTTTACAAAATTATGAGGGGCATGGATAGGATAAATAGACAGAGTCTTTTCCCTGGGGTGGGGGAGTCCAGAACTTGAGCGCATAGGTTTAGAGTCAGATGGAAAGATAGAAAAGGGACCTAAGGGACAACCTTTTCATGCAGAGGGTGATACATGTATGGAATGAGCTGCCAAAGGATGTGGTGGAGGCTGGTACAATTGCTATATTTAAGAGGCATTTGGATGGGTACATGAATAGGAAGGGTTTGGAGGGATATGGGCCGGGTGCTGGTAGGTGAGACGAGGTTAGGTTGGGATGTCTGGTTGGCATGGGCAGATTGGATGAAAGGATCTGTTTCTGTGCTGTACATCTCTATGACTCTGTATGAGAAAAGGTGTGGTTATGCCACAACTTTGAAATTCAGAGCACAAAGCAGGGTTTGAACTGAGTGAGATGAAATTCGCTTAAGTATGGCTCACCTGCAATAGCTCATCCAGAATGGAGAACTGTAGTTTTTAATCAAAGTAATAACGTGGTCAAGTGGTCTGAGGTGTTGGCTTAGATATCCAGTCTTTTTGGAAATGAGATTTCAAATTACCCCTTTCAAAGGCTTTTGTGGTAGTCTCTCTACCTTCGAGGTCTGAATTTATGTCCTACCTGCTCCAAAAGTGTTTCATAACACATTTGAACAGATTGATTTAAAATATCTGCAGCATTGTAATGTTTTTACACTAAATATAGGTGGAACTGAGAACCATAAAAACATAAATTAAGAATTTATTTGGGGTTCCAGTGTATGCCAATTTGTTAATCAATATGATTGTACCCTGAAGCACTCCATTATTATATTACTGAAATTTGTAACTGTTCAAATAAAAGGATGAACAAATAGTTCAAGTAAATATTTCTCGTTACAATCAAGTTCTTGGATGGGGGTGCCATTTTCCTTTTTCTTTCCTATCTGGTGGGATCGCTGATTCACAAGTCCATTCTTCCTTTCGATCCTTTGTTTTTTGTTAGCTCATTATCCTTCTTGCAAACAAATGAAAAGACGATTAAATGTACTAAACAAAATGAAACTGTGGCAACATCAAAGGAATTGTTTCAAATTTAAAACTGTGCTGTTTCCTCCTAATGATAATCAATTAGTTCCATGTCAATTTCCATGCAGCACAGTGATTGTCTCTGAAATTACATTTAGTCCTTCGTCAAACTAGGTGATAATTTGTAATTTACACAATCTTGTCTAGTTGAGGTACCTCTAAGGAACAGTTTGTAGATATTCTTTATTAAATTAAGAGTTGATTTGTGTCACTAATTCCCATCTGTTGGTTAATAAACAGTAATTAGTGCTCTTGACTCAACAGCGCAGTACTAAAGCTCAATATTTCACACACTGATTAACGCAAACATCTGTACCTCTGTAGTTCCCAGTTCTTATGGGAAACAAGAAATAATGACATTTTTAATATTTTGGGAAAATAAAATAACACAATAAGCTGCACAACACTATGCTAAAAAACAAGGTTGTATGATGTCTAAACATGTTAAAGGTTCCAAAAGAATAGCAATTGTTATCAAACAGAAATTTTCAGTGCTTTTACTTCCTTAGAAAGAGAATAGCAGCTGACATAGTTGGACAAGTAAAAGTTACATAACACTGTAGTAGCTAGCCAAGCTCCTTTGTGTCATTGAGGCATAATGTCAGTTCCCCAGTGCTATCTCAAATTTGATTGACATTGGAAGAGGACAACCTTGATGTGATATTGGATGTGTTGTTTATACTGTGGTGTGAAGTATCAAAAACACTCCAGTTCTTAAATATTGAATAGCAAATACATGCATCTTATGTTTACACTACTAGACCTCTGCTTTGTACTTGTTCACACTTTGGACAAGACAAAAAGCATTAAAAGTTGGAGGAAACCAGAAGCATGGACCCTCCCCAGCTTGGCTTTGATCAGTATGTCTGGTCTCCCTGTTGCAGATTTACTGCTAACATGTCAAAGCTCCTCCCGAATCTACTCTCTGAACCAACAAGCTTTGTAAGGATCTGACTTTATTCATCAAGGTGAGACTGAACGGAACTGCTGAGGTTGTGCCTTCCAGGTAACAGCCTGTGGTGTATAATTACCTCTGTAGTTGCACATATCAAGTACAAGATTTTTGACCTAAGCAATGGTTCTGTGTGTATTCTCCACAATAGACTAATCTTACAGAAAATATAGATGTGGAAAAGCAGGGGAGGCAGGCTGTTATGAATCTTTCATCTATTGGTTAATCTGAATCATATTTCTGTCTAAGAAAGGCAGAACTTTTCCAATGTCATGATAAACACAGACAGTATTTCACATGGGAAATATGAATGGAACTGAGTCTTATGTTCAAGCTTACAATTGTTGTCAGTTAGCTATACAAAAGGAAAGAATTTTTAGCCGCATCAGATCACTGGCTTGAACAATACAGAGATTTTTTTCAGCCAGATCATAAGAATACAGCAGCCATTAACTATTCTTTATTGCAGGAGTCATAGGAGAGAACTGATAGGGATCGCAGAAGGAGACAGAGAGCAATGATTCCCAGAATCAAATATATTAACAATCGGACTACAGGACCACTGCATCTGACTTTCTGTTCAATGACAAACAGAAATTTGAAGGCAGTGGAACCTATTTAGATAAATGTGCTATTTATTTGAGAAGGTACTGCTGCATTTGAGACCCAGTTAGTGTTGGGAGTGAAATGTGTCATACATAAAGAAAATGCTAGGGAACAACAGCAGTGAAAGTCAGGTGGTCACAAACACCTGCAAGTAGGACTCTCTCATTTAGTCAATTCATTACCTGGTTTTCTTCTGACACCACAAATTAGTCCTTTTCATTTATATGTCCTATTTGTCTTTTGAAAGTAAGAATGAAATTTGATTCCCTGACCTTTTCAGATAGTGCATTCCAGATCTGAATATCACTGCATGAAAAGATTTCTACTCACTTCCCCTCTTTAACAATTACGTCAAAGCTATGACCTCTGATTCCTGATGCATTTGCCAAAGAAAACTGCTGCTCCCTACTTTCTCCTTCAAACTCCTCATGACTCCATTGGTTTCTGCTTCATTTCTATCACTCAAGAAGAATAACCCCAGTTACTTCAATCTCTCCAAATATCTGAAGACTGTCATCCTTGACATTGTTCTGCTATTCCCCCCCATGCCATTTTCAGGGCTTTGGCATCCTTCTGTGTAATGCTCAGAATTATACAAACTATTTTAGGTGATGCCTAACTAGAGATTTGCAAAGGTTTCTTATTACTTCCTTGTTTTTGTAATCAACAGCCCTATTGGGAAATTTAAGTATCCAAGATGCTTTCTTAAAAACCTCACTTGCTTTGCTATCTTCAAAGATTTGGGAATTTGCACCTCAGATCCCTCAATTCTTACACCAACAATCCACCACCCATCCCAAAAATAATGCCACTTGGAAATGCTGCCACTCCATATTGATTGCCCAAAATAGATTGCTCACCATTTAGAATAAATCACATCCACCTGTTATACCAGTTTGCGCTACTTTAAAGGCTGCTACCATCTTGCTCACTATTTATTAGAGTGTCAAGTTTCTTGATCAAAAGAAATTATGAGTGAGATATTTTTCAATCAACCTGCTCAGGCACACTTCTGGAGTTGACTTTGAACCCAAGCCTTCTGGGCCAGAGTTAGAAATACTACCACAATGCCACAAGAGGCAACAAGGACCAGTGATAGTTTAGTGATAACTCAAATTCACACTTACAGAAATATTAGTTAATAATCATTTCTTCAAGGAAAATCTTCTTTGACCAACCTTATAAAGCTCTGATTAATTAATAGAGGGGGTTGGTAAAGATAGTGCACCAGATGTGGTTAGGCTTTCAAAAGGCAGTTAACAGTACAACATAACTGACATTATTGAAACGTCAAAGACTTATAGAGTCATAGAGATGTACAGCACAGAAACAACTTGGTCCAACTCGTCCATGCTGACCAGATATTCCAATCCAATTTAGTCCCACCTGCCAGCACCTAGCCCATACCCCTCCAAACCCTTCCTATTCATATACCCACTATTTACAACTTTAAGTACTCACACCACTGGGTTTGCAGGTGGAGGGTGCCCACATGATTCTGCAAGTGAAGTCTCTCCCCACCCCCAACCTGATACCATCCATGCTGGGCCACCTACCCTCACTCCAGTTGAGAACCTGAATGGGTCTCGTCCTTGACTGAGGATATATCTGCATACCAGCTATCCTTGTGATATATTGTGCCACATAGCATCTTGGATCAGTTTGAAATTGCTAAAATTCAATTTGGGCCATTACAAAATGTTGAAATACAAGATTTCCACCTGATCAGATTGGTTGGATTTTAGATCCTGGCTGCTGAGATAAAAATAATAGCTCACAGCAGTGCAGTTTCTTTTCTACTTTGATTGTGATGGTTTTTGCTCATGAGATACTTCAGAAACTAAGGGCGCTAGGTTTATTTCATTTTTTACTATTAAGCTGCTATTCTTTGGGCTCTTTTGAATGCTATTCTTATCGCTGATTATGTGCGCTGGTTAAACAAAAATGCTTGAATAAACCTAAATAAATTGCTTAGCAAAAATGCATGTTATCATTTATGGTAACACAAACAGCTTTCTGGCTTAGGAACTCCCGTAAACCCTCAGTCCAAAATATGCCCATTATTGAAAGTATGTACCATTTGATAAGCTGAAAGGACATAAAATCAGCTGTACGATACTTATCATGCCTTGAGCATGGCTTTTTATTGTAACAAATGTATTAATAATTTAAAATTTAAGACAACTATAGGAGATAACTTTTTCTAGCTGATCAAGTAGGGATTCAAAGCAATATACCATTCCAATGACACTTTCAGCTGATTAATTGAATTGTTAAGGTTGCTATTTAACTCCTGCACAATTTATATGTTAAAAAAAGTCTGGGTCCAAAGATTATGCTAACATCTTAATATTTGTCGCTGAGAATTTTGTTCAAAATTACAGTATTTGTATCTTGGTGAGAGCTATTAAATCCTCAAAGAATGGACTGGGCATTGAATTCATGATGAGGCCAGTTATGAATAAATTGAGTTTTGTTTTGATTAAATAAAATTTTGAAATTCACTTCTGTTGCAGTTTGTCTCTTGAATTCACAGCCTGGTGCACCAAGAAATGAAAGCTTCCAAGATTGAAGCAAACAGATATTTTTTCTCTCTGTTTTCTCCTTAATGTTGCACAAATATACATTTATTGTTCCACCCGTTCTTTATCTTTAAAGATATTGTTAAAAATACTGTGCTACTTATTTAAAAACTCTTGCATCATGTGCTGCAATTAAGCAATTACTGACTTCATTGTAACTGCCTCTGGCCCTATAATCCTTTAAGAATGCTACATACCTCTAACTCTGGTCTCATGGGTATCCATTACTACCTTCAATCTATCATTATTAGCTATGCCCTCAGCTGTATAATCTCGAAGTTCAGAGATTTCTTTTCTAACCATCTCTACCTCGCTTAAAGCAATTTTCTTAAAACACTATGTGAGCAAGCTTTTGCTCACCAGAGAAGTTCAGTGTGATGAGATCGGAAGATGGAATAGAGCATAACTCAAAAATACTCTGGGAACAGAGATGGGGATGGCTTAATGGCCCATGTATGAGATGGGGTTATCAGAAGGCTGCATCAGTTTTGCAACAGAGACTATAAGGCTTTGGTCTAGCTCCATCCAGAACAATGAATCCAGTTTTAGTCCCTTCACATGGTAGAGCACATAGAAGCTCTGTATAAAGTTCAGAGGAGCATTACTGAAGTGATAAGTAATTTAAGGGCCCTTAGTTAACAGCATGGGCTGGTGGAGTGTAGATCTTTATTTTGGCAAAGCTTAAAATTCAAGGAGACTTGTACTCAATTCTCTAAAATAATGAAATGATGTAACTAGGGCATAGGCTATACAAGCTAGTTGGATTGGGATAGAAATAAGATTCAGTTGAGAAATCGGTTATGAAAGCAAAAAACAAGTTTTGATATTGAAGGCCATTTGTTACAGCATCAGAAACCTCTGGAAAGGTATTGGCATGTGTATTTTTCATGAGCAGGATGAATTCCTGAGAGGGGCAATTAAAACTGAACGTAGAAGGCAAATGACTTTAAGGCAACAGAGTCAAAGAGCTATCGCACTTGTTTGGCTGACTTGGTCAACTTTGGCATAAGACAGAAACTATCAGTTGTTGCATCCATGTTGGTACTGACATTTCACCCTTTCATCTTGACTTTTTGAAAGTTTACATGCTGTCTGAGAAAATAATTTGTTATATTGCTCACAGCAGTCAGAAGTCACATGACACCAGGTTATAGTCCAACAGGTTAATTTGAAACCGCAAGCTTTCAGACCACTGCCTCTTTGCCCTTCACCTGATGAAGGAGCAGCTCTCCGAAAGCTTGTGATTTCAAATAAACCTGTTGGACTATAACTTGGTGTCATGTGACTTCTGACGTTGTCCATCCCAGTCCAACACCAGCACCTGCACATCATCGCTAATATAGACAGTGGTTAAGAATCAATCAAGGATAATCCATTATAAATGAATAGAGAATTTAGATGAAACAGGTGTAGCTCTAAAAGTTGTTGCTTTAGAAGGTGGGAGAGATGGTGTCATTCATTATTTTTAAGGCAGAGATAGATGGATTATTGCTGTGCAAGGGAATCAAAGTTTACCCACAGTAGAGAACTTGAAACATTAGATCAGACATGATCTTATTGAATAGTGGAGCAGGCTCAAGGGGCGGAATGTCCTACTTGTACTCCTAATTTATACATTGGTATGTAAATTGGGAATAAATTCCATTGCAGAAAGGGTTGCCTTTGGTACACTATTAAAATTTCAGTTGAATAATACAGAGAAACAACTAATTAATCTTTCACAGCATTGCATTATTTATTGATTTTCAGGCCTTTTTTTAACTGAAATTTTTTTATTGTTAGTTTGGGATTGGACTATGTATCTGTTCATTTCCTTGGAGATTTTAATTTTTGACTATTTAGTTGCTTTTTTCTAGACAAATAAAAGGCAAATACTTAACATTTCTTTACTTATGTTGTGATTTTCTAGGAATTTTAATAATTCACAAGCAAATCGTTTTTTGTACTGTGAACATGTACATCGATGACCCAGATTTTGTGCTCAGAGTTAAAATGACATTGTACGTTGCAGACCTCCGCCCAGAAATACCCAGGAAGTTGTATATCACAAATTTTATCTTTTTTCCCATTTTAGTTACATTCTGACCCGAGTTGTGGGAAACTCATGGAACGAGTAGGCTAAGTAGCAAATCACACTGAGGAATTCTCACAGACAGCAAACTAGGAGGTAAAGAGCAATGATTATTGTTCAATTTTTAATGATTTTACACAGAGTGTAAGGTCTGACATTACACATGAGAGAAGAATATGAAATGTTATCTACAAAATATTTTATCAAGGAAAACATGAACATTTCATAATTTTTCAGGGCCAGAGCAGTTGTAAGAGTTGCTATGAGCTGGATTCTATGTTAAGCCTTTGCTAGGCTAGCTATAATGTTCAGGACAACCTGCCTTTAATTATTATGAGGAAAAAAAACCATTTGCATCTCCAGGAAGACTTCCCAATCAGAGCTGTTGATCAGTTTGTATCTGGGAGATTAGATGAGACTGATGGCCATGGTTGGTGTTGCAGGTACATCAAGGATACAGTGATGAAGCTGGACGTTAAGGTAAGTCCAAGATCTTTTTGTTGCCAGGCGATCAGACCCCAGTCTGTTGTGAAGCAGGGTTGGGGATTGAGGGTGGTGGCATGTTGGTTGGTGTGGATGGTGAGGGGTGGATGTATGGGTCACAGCTGTGGCAGGGGGGTTCCTCCAATTAATTCTAGTTAGCCAGGATGGAGGCCTTTCACTAAGTAGCATTCCACAGGGTTAAACTTGTTGGGTGCACATTGGGGTAGATAGAGTGTGGTGCTGGAAAAGGCACAGCAGGTCAGGCAGCATCTGAGGAGCAGGAGAGTCAGTGTTTCAAGCAGGATCCTTCATCATAAAGGGCTTATGCCCAAAACGTCAGCTCTCCTGCTCCTCAGATGCTGCCTGACCTGTTGTGCTTTTTCCAGTACCACACTCTATCTACTCTGACTCTCCAGCATCTGTAATCCTCACTATCTCCTGGGTACACATTGGACACAGGCCTCACCAATGACCTACAGTTATTTTAATCAAGCTGCTCAGACAGTGTATGACATATCTCTGCAGTGGGTGGGTCTAGAACCCTTACTTTCTGGCTCGGAGGAAAGGACATTTATACTACACCACCGGAATCCCTGTCACCTATTTCATCAGAATAGTGATGAGATATAGCCTTTAATTGTACCTTAATTGTCCACCTAAGTGCCTCAATTAGGCCAACCAACTGATACCTTTATGCTACCATAAAATGAAGGTAGGTGTATGAGTGAACTGGCAGCAGGCAGACACCAATGGTACGCTGCCCTAGTGTATGGGTCCACCACCTGGTTTCCTCTGGACACATAACATTTAACTCCATGACTTAGTAAGCTAGATGCACCTCACTCAATGGGGTCTAAATTGTTGGAGTAAAAACAAAATAATCTGGAATTATTCAGAAGATCTGGTAGCATCTGTGGAGAGATGAACATGAGTATTGTTTTGTTGTTGCCAGACCTGCTGAGTATCTCCAGCATTTCTTATTCCTTTTCCCCAGATTTCCAGCATCCATAGTAATTTACTCTTCTAACATTTTCAACAACTTTTACAGTGAGCGTTATAGTGTAAAATCAGGCCAATTGTACCATATTTCTGAGATTTCCATGTTCATGGACCTGTATAATAAGCTCCATTCAGGAGCACAAAATCAAACCAATTACTGCCACTCCTCAGTATCTCCATTCAACAAATGCTGCTAGACGTGCTGAATTTCTCCAGTATTGTCTTTTATTTCAAATCTCCAGAGTCCGCAGTATTATGCTTTTGCAAGAAAAAAACCAAGGTTTCACAGTCATAATGATTAATGCTAACAATCTCACCATCATTATAACTTCAAGTTGTGGGTAAATCATTCGTTTGAGATGAACAACCTGTGGTTCCAGTTTCATCACAAACACATCGCGACAAGGTGAGTTGGTTTTTGAAGCTGTACCGAACCTGCAGTGCAGGAACCTCCATCTTGTTTCAGTGTCTCCAAGTGACAAAAGGATCGAGTGGAATCTCCTCAGCATCTGAACAATGTGTCAAGTCATTTGTGAAAATACGATGAGATCAGAAGAAATGAGATTCCCCACTTTGAGAAAAAAAAATCCGACTCTGCAACCAGGTTTAAAATGACAAGATGAAATTTTGCTATTTTTATTTACACATTCTTCTGCCTGGCATTAGTACCTGATATAATTTCATTGTTATATGTTTTCCTATTCTCCCAATGACAGAGAGAAGCAAGATTGCAACCATTTGCTTCATGAAAGAGCGGATACTGGCAACTCCAGCTCATAGCTTGCTCCTCCATCTTGGTTCGCAATGTCTCGAGGCCTGCTCTATGAAGTGATTGCCTGCACCCTCCATCTATGACTTGTAACAGCCTCTCCTCCCAACTCATGGTATATCTCCAACCCAATTAGCTACAGTTCTCCACTTTGGCTCTGCACTTTGACTTGAAATGGCATCTTCAGTCAGGAGTTTCAGGCACAGTAAATCAAGTAGGCTATCTAGTACCAGTCCAGAGGCTTGGATATGGTCAATTGAATGCTTGGGGTTGTCAGGGTCAGGGGCCCATGTCACTACCGTCTGCAACATCAGCCATAGTCAATCGTGTCTGTTTAGTGCAAGCAATCTGATTATTTATGGTGAGTCAGTCAGGGAGCTGCACAGAGATCAGTCAGAGACACAGTCACCAATCGGGCTGTCTGCCCAAGTTAGTCAGGGGATGAGCTACGATCAGTCTTCGGGGACAGCTCAATGAAAGTGAAGCTGGATCACCAGGGGCCTCTGCTGTGGTAGGAATGCTGTGGAAATCAATTCAGGAGATTGAAGGCAGCATTCTGGGATGCAGATGGATCAATAATAGTGAACAGGGCAACTCAACATGCAGAGGGGAGTGGGAGAAGAGATGACAGTGCATTCGAGGAGATGGATTGTCAGAGTTTGCAATGATGGGCACAACCACCTTGGCTTTGACAGAGGAACAGTATATCACAATGATTGCCATGACTAAGCAGCAGGGCCAACACTCAGTGAACAATGTTGGGAGAAGCAGTCCTAAATCAATGAAGTATACAGGACATGTGGAAGCTCAGTGCTGAAGGGATCAACAAAGATTGCAAGTAAGAAATGCACATGAAAGTGTGTAGGGTGGGCCTGAGTTCCTTGATCATTTGGTTGAGCTTGAGACTCGCTGTGTGTGTCCTATGAAGTCTTCAATGCTCAGCGAATTATAAATTAGCGATGAAAATGGAAAATGGCTGTGACCACAACCGAAGTGTGAAAAGTATGTGCTTTGTTTTCCCTTTTTCTGACCATGTTATTGGCAATGTGAGAACATTCAAGGGAAATTGTGTTAATCAGGCTCTTACAAAGTAGAAGTTGAAGTCATCTGTAATCATAGTAACCTGCAAACTACATGGATACAGTGTCGAATAATGTAAGATACAAGTCTTGGTCAGAAGCAATCTTGACTACATCCTTGGTCATTACACATTGATCAGAGTCATCTCTGTGAAGCATAAAGACTCACACAAGACCTTTAAAATGGCATCTGCAGACCACAATTCACAAAGACAACCAAAGCTCATAGACTGTGCAAGAGCATGGAGCTGATTCTTCTCAAGTCGAATTATTCATCAACATTCTCTTACATGTAATGCTACTTTTCTTGGGTGATGTGGAGAAGTGTAGGTGTGGGTGTAAGGATGAGAGTGGGATGGAGTTACAGGGTACCAATAATCAGAGAGCACATACAATCTCCTACCAATCTTCGTGAGATGGCTCACAAAGTATTCATCATTGGATGAAGGTCTCTGTGTCAAATGTCCAGGTACAAGCATTCCATGTCCCTTCTTGACATGTCCTCCCTGGCTCAGTGTTGGAAAGATTATGTTAAACCATCATTTGAGAGTGATTTGAATGCTGAATGCTCACATTACAAGGATCTCTCCTGTTTCTTATATTCCCCACAGAGATTCATTGAAGTTTGACCCATGGATCAATGCACTTCCAATAAACCTGATAAGAGTGCTCTCCTCATTCAGCTAAAATTGAATCTTTGCATGGGCAAAATATTTCCTGTGACAAACACAGCTTAATTATTTGATGAACCAACAGCAGACTGCCTGATCTGACAAATGACAGTGGTGGCTGATTGGAAAGTATTGCTTGTCAGATTTAGATTCTGTTTTGCTTGGAGCACTCCCATATGCATTATCACTAAATTGGCCTTTAGTGTTTCAACTGAGTGAAATTTCTCAGGAACTAATCAGTTCTGTACCCTACTGAGCCACTGAAAAAGGTTACTCTATCTTTCCTACTCTTCTTTTCCCTTCAGACACTTATGACAGGGAACAAATAAATGTTGTTTGGTACCAAAATGTAATAATGATAATAACCCTTAAGCTTGTGAAATTAAGAGTAACAACAATGGGGTGAAATTACATTGAACTAAATAAAAGCAATAAGAACCTTCTTTTTAAGACACTGTGTGAAACTTGGTGCAGATATTAAATTGGATTCTGCAATCTACAGAAAATGGTTAGTATTGTGAACATTATGTTTTGATTCTAGGAGTCATTGTACAATTTTATTTGTTATGGTTATTAAGGTTTGGCTTCCAGATTTGTTAAACTGGTATGTAAAATTGAATTGGGGAGGGGAAGATATACAAAGATGAGGGCTGCACACTAATGGTATGACTTCTTTGATTTGCATTGTCATAAGAAATTCATCAAAAATATTAGCTTTTGCATGATGACACACAATGATTATTGAAAATGTGTTTATTTAAAATAAGATTTTTTTTGGTGTCCAGGAAGCAACTTAAACCTTGCCCTGGAGTCCTTACAAGAAATGGATTGAGTTGGTATAAAGTTGGAAAGTTACTAATTCCAATTAATACCAACATGTTTTCTTAGCTTGATGAGGTTGTGGCCACTTCAGAGACTGTGGGTTTAAATGATGGCTTCATTACATTCTGAGGAGGCATATCCTGGCCACCCAGCATCAGTTTCCAAAGGTGCTCCAGTCACAAGCTTAAAAAAAGAGGTTGTCAGCATAACGCTGAGAATGAAATTCATTTCCAATTCATTCTTTAGTCATAATTCAGACTAGTTCATCATTAAAATAATTATTTTCTACATTATAACAATTCAAAAATACCATGATTAGCTGCAAATGCTTTTAGATATCCTGAAGTCTTGAATGTTGCAATTAAAATGTAAACTTTCCTTTTTTTCCCCTCCTATGTGACTTCAGCTGTGATCAAAGAACAAAAAGGCTTGAATGCAATGTTGCGAATGTCTTATCAGAGATTAGAATGTTCTTTTCCCCAAGATGAATGTGGGAAACAAGTAGTGATCGAAAGCAATTTATGCGATGCCCTTTAGTGGCAAACATTTCGCAATAATTCACTCCATTGAAAATATTCTGGAATATACCTGAATAAAAGTGTGGATGCATTTTATGAATCAATGAAAAATGCAATTGGATGGGTTGTTAAATGAGTATCCTGGCCAATACCACTAGTTTCCAACTGGGTAATTTTGAAAGGGAACTGTGATTTGTGGGCTGAAAGCAGAGTAGGTAAAATTTTGAAGATTGCTTGGAATTTTTAGATATAGCAGTTCCCAATTTACAAATCTCCAACTTACGAACAAGATCCCATACAGATATGCATTGATACTAATTCTAAAGATCGAACTTGCAAATGTTTGCTCATACGTACGAGTGACTATTTTATATTGTACTCCACTGTGTTCCAACTTGCATACAAATCGACCTGTGAATGTACTCAGGAATGGAACCTGCTTGTAACTCCAGGATTGCCTGTAATTACAATAGGAGGCTAAATGTCAAGTTTTATTGTGGGGCTTTTATTGGACTTACAGCTTCCAGGAAAAATGGCATAATTGAGGGAAGACCTATGTTGGTGCAACTTGAAAAAGGTGTTTAAAATAAATAGCATCAGCCTTAAATTATAAAGTAAAGGAACCAAAGCAGCATAATTCTGAAGAAGGGTCACTGAATCTGAAACATTAACTCTGCTTTCTCTCCACAGATGCTGTCAGACCTACTGAGTTTCTCCTGCAATTTATGTTCTTGTTTCACACTTCCAGCATCTGAATTCTTTGTTTTATTTGCAAACAAATACTGCCAAGTTTTAGTGAGCTCATGAAAGTTTGAGTCACTTGTGTTTTTGCTTGAAATATGGACTGGAAGAAACCTTCATAAAAATGTTAACAATGTGGTCACATGACAAGCAAGTGAGGTCTGCAGATTTTGGAGGTCAGAGTCGAGAGTGTGGTGCTGGAAAAGCACAGCAGGTCAGGCAGCATCTGAGGAGCAGGAGAATCGATGTTTCGGGCAAAAGCCCTTCATCAAGAATTATGTCATGATATCCACACATGATAAGCAGAGACAAAGAACTAAATCAAAGAAGAGAGAAAAATGGGAAAGCCCCTGCAGACTCTTTACAAGGCACAATGTAAAAGGCAGCACTATGGGAACACACCCTGAGCTGTGTTAATGTTGGCCAACAAGATCATTTAACAAAAAATGTTGAAAAAAATATTGGCACGCAAGTCACAAGCAGTATTTCCATGGTAGCCTGTGTCTGTTGACACAAAAGTGGTTGCCATTTGTGCAAGTACAAAGGAAGGCTTAGAAACATTATTAAATCTGCCAGATCTATCATATTTTAATTCTGTTATTAATTCAATAATGCAAGTATTCCTATTCATTACACTTGAAGAGCCCACAGTCTTAACACTTTATTGTATTTTTCTTTTATTTTAGAAACACACAAGTATCCATCTTATAAAAACAATACTTTTTTAAAGAAGAAAAAAAACTCAATACCTGAATGCATACTGAAGAACTTATTTTCATTTTGAAGACTAAAAATACTCATAAATCAACTTCTTCGCTTAGGCAAAAATCAAACAAACACCTCTTTCCTTCCTCCACTGAACTCCTTAAGACACTCAACTCTTGTATTCATTTACATTGCTAAATCAAACACCTACCTCACTCAGTCAATGAGGATCTAGTTTCAGTCGGCTCTTAATTAGGCTGCTTTGACCATGCACCCCTTGGATATAAGCTTGCTCAAAGCTTACAACTAGAAAATTTTAAACTTCAGATTTCACTTTAAGGTCAACTATAAATTGCAATCTAAATTAGTTTGAAAAATTGAAGATTTTAATAAGTTTTTTACCCAGTTAATACATGCACTCTATCCAAGACACCATCCATAAGACGAAAGTCAGGAATGTGATAAATGATTTTTAAAAAAATCACTTAAGCACTAATTTATAGAGGGTAATAAAATATAACACATAATTTGAATTCTGTAATGAAAAGCATGATTTTTTTACATTTTGTTAAGAGTTTGAATTTAAAATTCTATGGAGGTTGGTCTATTTTTATGAAAGGTTTAAAAATTAAAAAGGTTAGTCTTTTCAGAACCAGGATTTTGCTGTGTGTCAGAAAGCAAATGACGAAAATCCTCTTGGAGTGTTGATGAAAGTTAGTTTATACATGGAGGATTATCATGAGAGAGACAGAAAGCATCAGCAAGTTTTATTTTAAAAATCAATTCACAGCTTTTTAGTCAGTTTGAAGGAGACCTGACTGAAGTTAAATGCAAGTATAGTCTTTCATAGAAAAGCAGATTTTTCAGAGTAGTGAGGAAATAAATTATCTCCGTGAAAGAGTACTCTTTCAAAACTGGAAGCAAAACTTCCAGACCAGGAGTGTTTTGTTAGTCCTCTGCAGATCATTGAAAGATATGGCAAGTCTTTGCTCTCAGTTGTGCAAGTGGTCAAGTATAAAGCTAGTACTGAGAAGAAGCACAGTATAGATTTAAAAGGGAAGGAAAACCTTTGGATTTTGATAAATTGTAAAATGATGATATTGAATAATAGGTGCCATTTGATTTGCTGTGCGTTTTGAAACCTTTCAAACTTTGTTACAGTTAGATAGTTCGGTTTGGTCTATTTTGTGTAATTAACTTCTGTTTTACTGTTAAAACCAAATCTGTATATTTATGTTCTAATGAAAAATCATCAAATTAAAGAAACACAAAGTGTGAGCTATCAAGCCAAATTTAATTCTGGATTGGGCTCCTATTATTGGGCTCCTCAAAGCACTTCCTAATTGCTTGTTGTGACTCCATTTTCTTTTCTCCGTTTCATTTGCAAGAGCATCCAGATCTCACTAAATTACAACATTTCTCACATGTTCATGATTTTAAAAACAGCCTGCATTTCTGTTTTTCCAATCAAAGTGAATAACAGAACTATTCTTCACATTATATGCTTCGTTGAAGTCTCACATTTGGCATCCATACAAACATTGGGACTAAATATTAGGTCTACTTTGAGGCTCTGTTGATAGCACACTCACCTCTAAGTCACCAGTTTCAAGGTTCAGGGTACTCTCCAGAATGAGTACAAAGATCAAAGTTGCTGTTCCAGTGCAGTACTGAGGGAGAATTGCCCCGTCGGGTTGCCATCTTTTAGATGAGATATGAGACCAAGGTCCCATCTGCCTGCTTGGGTGGATGTAAAAGATTCCATGGCACTATTTTGAAGAAGATCAACTACAAGAGGGCACAGCTTCAAGGTCAGAGGGCGAATGTTTATGGGAGAAGTATGGGGAAAGTTTTTCATGCAGAGGGTGGTGGGCACCTGGAACACACTGTCAGTGGAAGCAGGCACATTAACAATATATAAGGAGTATCTTGATTGAGACATGAACAAGACGTGAACAAAGGGAAAGAAACCAGGCATGGGCAATAAGTAACAGAATAAGGAATGGGAATTGGTGAAGGCTTGGTGGGCCAAAGGGCGTGTTCCTGTGCACAAGTGTTACCAGCATCACAGGAAATGTATCATTTGATCATGATCATGTGGCTGTTTGTGAAAACTTCCTGAGCAGAAATTAGCTGCTGCGCTCATTACACTTGAAAAAGTACTCCATTAGCTATAAAATGATTTGAGGCATACAGTGGTTGTGAGAGATGCTATAGAAATGCAAACATATTTTTCTTCAATAACATACAGACCTTAAATTAGGTTATTAAATTTAGATTTTGCACCTTGAACAACTATTTATTTAGCATATGTTACCCCATCAAACATCTGCTACAATATTATTTACATCAATTATTTTGAAACAGAAAGGCATTATTCATAATATAATGTGGAATTAGATTTGTAATTTCAAAGGGAATACACAAATGATGATTTAGTGTGTTTTAATAACTTGGTCTCAAATATTACAAACAAATCAATTAAGAGATGATTGTTCATGAGCAAGCATCTGACTTAACAAATTACAATGTGAAGGATTGAGCTATCAATAGGTTGTCAATTCATTTTTTTCTTTTTAATAGTTTCACTCACTTCCCTGTTATTTGAATAGTTCATTAAAGGTATACCATTTTCACTGAATAACTCTGGTAACAGCTTGCATTCATACAGCATCTTTAGTACTGGAAAATATCCAAGCGATTTAGTCAGAATGTAATCATGTTAATGTTGACACCCAGAATGAGAACAATATGTTAGGATGGCTGATTAAAAACTTGGTGAAAGGGACAGGTTTTGAGGAGGATTCTGAAAACAGAGGAAAGAGGGAAATAGATGGCTGAAGAAATGGCTGCCAATATAATGCAAAGGTTACATAAGACTCTAGAGTTCTCTAAAGGACTTCAGAGACATTAGTATGGAAAGGAGAACATGCAAACATAAAAATTAGGAATATGTCATTCAACATTTAAACCTGTTCCACTATTCAATAAGATCATAGCTGAACTGTTACTGTTTCAAATTTCACATTTCCAAATAGCCCTGATAATTTCTGATTGGCTTGCCCAACATGAATCTAACCACCTCCACCTTAAAAACATTCAATTACTACACTTCTGTCACCTTCTGAGGCAGAGAGTTCCAAAGTTGCACAATCCCATGAATGAAATCTGTGCTCTAATTTTCAGATGTTTCTTTCTCCACCGAGGAGTTTCTCCTGTGGTTTCTGTTTTTATTTCAGGTCTCTCATGCACCCCTATTGTGCTTTGCTGGCAGCATTTGTGGAGAGAGAATCAGAGTCAATACTTCAAGATCAATAATACTCTTCAAGCGTCATATTGGACTAGAAATGTTAACACATTAAAGGACTTTGGAGAGAGAAAGGGAAGTTGGAGGTATGGTATTTTGGAAGGTCAGAGACATCAAGTGGATGATGATAATAGATTTGAATGAGAGGGAGACCACGTGCGGGTCGGGTACGATTTGGCGCCCATCACTTGGCACCGCCATTTTGGTTCCAAATTGTTTTGGCGCTCATTACTTTGGCGCTGAGTTGTTTTGGCACCTTTGTCATATCTTGAATAAATTGCTAACATTGTAATGAATAGGTTAAAAATAATGAATGAAAAAAAAATTAGGTTTATTTCTTACAGTGCAATAAAAACGAATTTCTTACAATGCTTCTAAAACAATTCAACAAATAAAATGATTATAAATAATTTAATGCATTTCATAGTTGTAGGCCAAACCATGCAAATATTCCAATGGTTTCTGTGAATCAAACTGTTGTATAATATTCAAAATGCGTTCATCGGCCCTAATGTATTTCAGGCATTTTCGATTTGGAGTATTCCCGGCAATCAGCTGTTCATAATAGGCATCACACCCTTTCTAAATTCTCCTCATACCATCGATGAATTTCATACAACAGGATGGTCAATTCCTAATTCTGCATATACTTTTCTGTGTGCAGCTTCAGCATGATTGTCTGTTCGGTCCTCACCAGCTATGGTTCAACTGTACAGATTCCACATTTCTGTAGGAAAGGGTGGCGAACGTCCGTCCATTGCCTCGTCTCACTGGCCTCCCAACATAATCATCTTCGAACCAATTTATTAGTGGCTGAGGTTCACCAGGTAAGTCTTCCGACAAAGCATTGATGTGGACATCCATGTGGGAAACTGGTACAAACCGTAGCGCGACGATCATTTTAGCTTTTAACGTGAAGTCAGGATCATTGTTATATAAATGTTGGGAGCCCAAGGTGTTTCATATACTTATGAATATGATGTGTCAAATGGAAGAAACAGCCTTTCAGCTCCACTCCCGGAAAACATTCTTCCATTGCAGAAAAAGCTGTGTGTTCATAACCACAATAATATATGCCTTTCGGCTGTAAATCTGGTAGCAAATCAGTTATCATCTGGGACATTCTAACGTATCTTACTCGATGCTTATTAGGTAATAAAGCATATAATACAGGAAAAACTCCTCCGTGCTTTCTTGCCATAATAACGTAAACCTAAGAAAATAACAGAGGAGATATCTTAAATGTCCCATCCGCATACCAGACTTCCGAATCACGTACAAAAAACTACCCAACTCTTTCGACCCAAAATTAAAATTCTCTCACCTTCTCGACCACTATTGCCAATTTAAAAAGTCTTCACATTGACCATTGCTCGTCACATAAAACTTGTACTCGTCACAGATCACTAACTCTTTCGAACTAACAGGATTTGGAGGAGCAGAATTAATTTGATTTCGTTTTCTTCGTACCATTTTTCTTTCGTAGCGTCTGAAGTTGGAAGTGCTGCCTGAGCAGCTTGAGAACTATTTTCAATGCAAACATTTATAACTGATGACAGCACTTCAAACGTTTCCTCGGCTTTACGTTTTACACTTGTTTTGATGGTAACAACTTCCGCACTCACTGCTGAAGCACCATGAGAATGCCCGTTCACTTATTTTACTACTTCATGATTTTTATTGTGAATGCGACCTATGCACTCGTTATTTAATTCATATCTCCAAAACTTTAAAGATGGGTCACTTTTGCTACATTTATCAAACACCTATAGGTAGCCATCGTGTGAAAATTTTGGTTTGTCTCTCTTGCTTAGAATGTTTTCAGCCATTTCTGGAAATACTAAGAAAGTTGTATTACAGCTTTTTAATCTTCTGAATTGGCGCCAAAACAGCTCAGCGCAAAAGTAATGAGCGCCAAAACAGTTTAGAACCAAAAGGGCGGCGCCAAATTGTCCCATTCCGCCACCTGCAAAGTGAGGAAACATTACAATATTCATGACCAATGTTTCTAAGTGTGACACTCCTATGCTGTGATGTGGTAGTGTCGGTGTTGGACTGAGGTGGACAAGGTCAGAAGTCACATGACACCAGGTTATAGTCCAACAGGTTTATATGAAATCATAAGCTTTCAGAGCACTGCTCCTTCATCAGGTGAAGTCTGCTGGATGGTGGTCACTTGTTATGTCAGAAAGCTAGTCCTTTTCTTTGCTGAAAGCTGTTCCTTGGTTCAAAGAGACTCTGTCCTTGATTTTTTTCCAGAGGGGTAATAAACCAGGCCAGGCTCTGATTAGTCTGGTTTGGGATAGCGATGCAAAGGATTTTGAGAGGCTTTTTGCTTCTATGTAAACAGATGAGACTTCAGGCCAAAGTGGTCCTGCTTTAGAAGTGACCTATAGAATGAAAGGGGAGTGGTCAGCTCTCTAGCTGAGCAGTTTAGTTCAGTCCAGCAATGTGTGGAAACGCTCTCTTCTGCCTTTCTAACTGCAACCTGTAAACATCTGACCCTTTTTTTGCACTGTGCTTTAAAGGGGGTTTGCTTATTGGGACTAATGCGCATATTCAGATCAGCAAAATTAAGTTTAGTTTGGATAGACAGAGTTCAGTAGGGGTTATTTTTTCTGTTCTTTGTGTTTCATTGTACAATTTTGTGAATAAATTTTAAAATCTAGTAATCAACCTAGCTATCTTAATCTGGGTAATTTTCACTATACACTTACCAAAACAAATTGAAAAGTTATGGTCTGGGCTGCCTGCTTAAGAATGTTTTGAGTGGTCTGACTTTGTCCATAACAGATTGGGGGCTTGTCCAGGATTTTAAACAGCGAGTGGTAGTTGCTTGTGTCTTTCTTTCGGGTGTTGGTTTGGTTGGGTGGACAAAGCTTGGGGTAGTAATGGCTCTTTCAGTCACCAAAAGTTTTCTGAAAGTGGATGCAGTGTCTTTGGAAGTTTCACAAAAAGTGAATAAGACCAAACGTGAGGAATTAGCAGAGAAGCTGGAATTATAATTTCCTACCTCTGTGAGGAAAGGAGAGATAATTACAGCAGTAGCTCATCATTTAAATTTGCTGGAGAAACCATCAGAATCTATAGAGATGGCAAGAATTCAATTGTAAATGAAACAGCTTGAATTAGAGGCGAGAGATAAGGGAAGGGCAACAGAAATGATACAGTTTCAGTTACGATTAAAAGCAGAAGGGGGGAAAAGGGAAAGCAGAGAAAAAAAACGAGAGAGATTTTGAGCTTAAAAAACTGACACTCAAAAAGGAAAGTCAACTTAAAAGTCTGGAGATAAAAGCTGAGGGTAGGCTTGCAAATCCGAGTCTGGATTAGTGGTGCTGGAAGAGCACTGCAGTTCAGGCAGCATCCAAATAGCTTCGAAATCGATGTTTCGGACAAAAGCCCTACATCAGGAATAAAGGCAGTGAGCCTGAAGCGTGGAGAGATCCTCTAGCTTATCTCTCCACACTTCAGGCTCACTGCCTTTATTCCTGATGAAGGGCTTTTGCCCGAAATGTCGATTTCGAAGCTATTTGGATGCTGCCTGAACTGCTGTGCTCTTCCAGCACCACTAATCCAGAATCTGGTTTCCAGCATCTGCATTTATTGTTTTTACCAAGTTGCAAATCCGAGTGCTCATCCCGACTTTAAGACTTCCAGGCCAAGTAGCGCCGTCAGTTTCAGTCTGGAGGATCTGCCAATGGGCTGCCCTTCTGGGGAAGAGTGCGTTCTGGGTTCCGATTGTGTTTGAGCGATTTCCATCTGTGGGAAGCTCTCCAATTTGGGAAGGGAGCAAATGCTTGTGCTTATACCAACTTTGAGACTTCCAGGCCATGTAGCACCACCGGATTTGGTCTGGAGGATCAGAATAAGACCAAACTGGAGGAATGGTCTGACCTTCTGGAGTGGATTGTCCTCCAGGTTTTGACAGAGTTTGAGCGATTTCCATCTGTAGGAATGCTCCAATTTGGGAAGGAGCAAATCTGAGTGTTCATCCCAACTTTGAGATTTCCAGGTGGGGTAGTGCCATTAGATTCAGTCTGGAGGATCTGCCAATGGGCTGCCCTTCTGGGGCAGAGTGCATTCTGGGTTCCGATTGAGTTTGAGCAATTTCCATCTGTTGGAAGTGCTCCAATTTGGGAAAGGAGCGAATCTGTGCCTTCATACTGACTCAAAAGGCATCTGGATGGGTATATGAATAGGAAAGGTTTGGAGGGATATGAGCCAGGTGCTGGCAGATGGGACTAGGTTGGGTTGGGATATCTGGTCGGCACGGACAGGTTGGACCAAGAGGTCTGTTTCTGTGCTGTTCATCTCTATGACTCTGTGACTCTAAGAGAGTGAGGATGAGCAAGCCCCTGATAGTCAGAAGCCTAGTGAGAAACTGTTTAAGTATGTTCAAGCATTGCCTAAGTTTGATGAGAAGGATGTAGAAGGATGTAGAAGGATGAAAAGGTAGCTAAACAAATGCAGTGGCCAGTGGCAATATGGGTTTGTAGGTAGGGCTCGTGAGGTATTTGCATCACTAAGAGAGGAGGCATCTGGGAAGTATGAGGTGGTGAAAAAAGCCATTTTAAGTGCATATGAGCTTGTACCAGAAGCCTACAGACAATGTTTCAGGAAGCTAAGGAGGGACCCTGGTCAAACCTATATTAAGTTTGAAAGGGTCAGAGTAATTTCGAGAGATGAAAAAGAGCTTTCAAAATCGAGTAAACCTATGGTACCCTTAGAGAGGTAATTATTTTGGAGGAATTCAAAAATTCACTGCCTGAAGTAGTGCGAACTCATGTGCAAGAGCAGAGAGTTAAAACGGAAAGTTAGTAGCTGGAGTGGCTGATGATTATGAGCTGATCCATAAAACTCAGTTTGGCTTCCAGAATCAATTTCAGTCCATGAGGGATAGAAACTGGGGCAAAGAGAAATCCTCACGTGGAAAGAGAAAGGTAGATTGCAGTACAAAGTCTTTTCCCTGGGGTGGGGGACTCCAGAACTAGAAAGTATAGGTTTAGGGTGAGAGGGGAAAGATATAAGAGAGACCTAAGGGGCAACTTTTTCACTCAGAGAGTGGTATGTGTATGGAATGAACTGCCAGAGGAAGTGGTGGAGGCTGGTACAATTGCAACTTTTAAAGGCATCTGGATGGGTATATGAATAGGAAGGGTTTGGAGGGATATGGGCCGGGTGCTGGCAGGTGGGACTAGATTGGGTTGGGATATCTGGTCGGCATGGACGAGTTGAACCGAAAGGTCTGTTTCTGGGCTGTACGTCTCTATGACTCTATGAAAATCATAAGGATAATCTTGCCACAGGGTAAAAAAGAAACCCTTGAGGAGGGGGGGGGGGGGGGGGGGGGACAAAGAAGTTAAAAAGCTCCAATGTTTTCATTGTAATAAAGTGGGCCACACAAAATCATGGTGTTGGTGGGCTAGGAGAAAGCCAGATATAGGAAAACCAGACAAGCCTGGAAGTTTTGTTGCACTAGTAACAAAAAGCACAACAGAGGTTAGAAAATCACCTCAGAGTGTACAAGATGATCAGAGGTTGATTAAGGAGGAGGTGCCAGATCTGAGGAGGTAGCAGGAATCACACCCCATCTGCTCCAATAACTTTGTGATGCCACTGATTGTGGGAAGAGACAGACAATCTGGTAAATTGCATAAATAGTGATAATTATAGAACAATGCAATTCAAAATGCACAAATATCTGTTTAGTTTTCTTCTTCATTTCTAGGTTTGAGAGGAACAGGTAAAGGTGATATTATTTTCTTGAGATGAGTTGCTTTAGTGTTGTTTAATTTATTAATGCTGTTTGAAATGGATAAAAGAGGAAGCGATTTGTAATATTGTTGATGTTAATCCAAAAAGAGCAATCAAATCTAATCCTGCTTTCCAATTGTTAATGTGTAGTCTTGTATACTATGGTATTTCAAATGCATATCCAAGCATTTTTCTCAAGAATATTCACTGGATGTGGGTGTTGCTGGCAAGGCTGCAATCCATGTGGTGAAAGTAAAGAATTAAAAGATTTTGATCCAGTGATGATGAAGGAACGGCAATAGCAGCTAGGAATAAGCTGTTCTTGAACCTGCTGGTCCATGTGTTCAAGCTTCTGTATCTCTTGCCTGATGGAACAGGTTATAGAAGATCATTGCCAGTGTGGGATGGGTCTTTGATGATGGTGGCAGTCTTTCCATGGCAACAATAGATATAAATGGAGTTCATGGTTGGAAGATTGGTTTTCGTGATGTACTGGGCTGTGCTCATAACCTTCTGTATTTTCTTACAGACCTGGGCAGAGCAGATGTCATACCAGGCCATTATGCACCCGGACAATATGGTTTGGACATTGGTGATCCCATATAACTTTCATCCTTTTCCTTCTTAATGTTAGATCTTGTGGGTTTCTGGTATTTGTTATGGAATGCATCAAGAGCGTGCCATTGATGCAAAGATTGGCTGGGAGCACTTCCATTACCTTCAACAATCAAAAGAGCTGCTTGTCCCAGATTGGCATTGGAGATACATTCAGACATTCAAGTTGCGAGTATGCCAACATGGCCTTGACTTGTGCCTTGTTTATAATGCAAAAAGCCTTTGGGGATTTGGGATGTTCATCTCGTCCTTTATGAGATTTAAATACAAGACTCTACATTATCTTTTTCATATCTTCTGGGCTGAACCATTCTGATGGATTCTCTTGGGTGCTGGATTTCTTGATGTCCAGAAATTTCTGGATGTAACAACGTTTTTTCCCTAAAATTGATGATTTTTCCATTTAAGCGAGATGCTGTACCAGTGAACATATGAAGTGGTATCCTTTGACATTCCTGATAGTGGCATGAGGAGTGGCAGATGGAGTTAATTTTAGATAAAGGAGATATGTTGCATTTTGGTAAGACAAACCAGTTCAATGGTAGGGCCTTGGGGAGTGTTGTCAAACAGAGAGACTTAGGAATGCAGATACATATTTCCTTGAAAGTGGCATCATAGGTAGATGGCGAGGTGAAGAAGGCATTTGGCATGCTTGCCGTCATTGGTCAGAGCATTGAGTATAGGAATTGGGATATCATGTTGCAGCTGTACAAGACATTGGTGAGGCCACTTTTAGAATATTGACTGCATGGAATTCTGGTCGCTCTGCTGTAGGAAGGATGTTGTTAAACTGGAAAGGGTGCAGAAAAGTTTTAAAAGGATGTTGCAGGGACTGGAAGGTTTGAGTTATGAAGAGAGACTGGATAGACTAAGAGTTTCTCCTGGAGCGTCAGAGGCTGAGGGTTCACCTTATAGAGATTTATAAAATCATGGGGACATATATAAGGTGAATAGCCAAGGGCTTTTCCCCAGGGTCGGGGAGTCCAAAACTGGAGGTCATAGGTTTAAGGTGGGAAGGGAAACATTTAAAAGGGACTTGAGGCCAAATTTTGACACTGAAGTTGATATGTTTATGGAACACTCTGCCAGAGAAATTCTAGTAGCGATGGGTACAAATACAACATTTAACAGACATTTGGACAGGTACATGGATGGGAAAGAATTAGGGGGATATGGGCCAAACACAGGCAAATGAGACTAGTTTGGTTTGGGATACCTGCTCAGCCTGGACAAGTTGGACTGAAGGGTCTGTTTCCATGCTGTATGACTAAATAATTCCATGACACAAAGCTTTCAGGGCTGGAATTCTAGGGTTTTGACACAGCAACAGTGAAAGAATGGCAATATATTTCAAAGTCAGGGCTGTGGGTGACTTGAAGGGAACTTGTAGGTGGTAGTATTCCCATGTATCTGCTGCCCTTGTCCTTCTAGATGGAAGTGGTCCTGGATTTGGAAGATGCTGTCTAAGGATCGTTGGTGAATTTCTGCAGAGTGCTTTGTAGATGGTACATTGCTGCTACTCGGTGATCGGAGAGGGGCATGAATGTTTTTTGATGTGGTGCCGATGAAGCCAGCTGCATTTTTCTGGATTGTGTCAAGCTTCTTGAGTAGTATTCCATCACACCTCTGACTTATGCCTTGTAGATGGACAGGCTTTGCGAAGTCAGAAGGTGAGTTACTTGCTGTAATATTCATGCTCTTGTAGCTGTTATGTTTACATGGCTACTGCAGTTGAGTTTCTGGTCAATGGCAATCCTAAGGATGTTGGTAGTGGGAGTGAACAACTTCTCTTTCCAATCCTCCCACTTCCTCCAAACCAAAGGAGTAGCCATGGGCACCCGCATGGGCCCCAGCTATGCCTGCCTCTTCGTAGGATATGTGGAACAGTCCATCTTCTGCAGCTACACTGGCACCACCCCCCCTCTTTTCCTCCGCTACATCGATGACTGTATCGGCGCTGCCTCGTGCTCCCACGAGGAGATTGAACAGTTCATCCACTTTACCAACACCTTCCACCCCGACCTCAAATTCACCTGGACCATCTCAGACTCCTCCCTCCCCTTGCTAGACCTTTCCATTTCTATCTCGGGCGACCGAATCAACACGGACATTTACTATAAACCGACCAACTCCCACAGCTACCTAGACTACACCTCCTCCCACCCTGCCCCCTGTAATAACACCATCCCATATTCCCAATTCCTTCGTCTCCGCCGCATCTGCTCCCAGGAGGTCCAGTTCCAATACCGTACAACCCAGATGGCCTCCTTCTTTAAAGACCGCAATTTCCCCCCAGACATGATCGACGACACTCTCCACCGCAACTCCTCCACTTCCTGCTCCTCTGCCCTTGAGCCCTGCCCCTCCAATCGCCACCAGGACAGAACCCCACTGGTCCTCACCAACCACCCCACCAACCTCCATATACATCGTATCATCCGTCGTCATTTCCGCCACTTCCAAACGGACCCCACCACCAGAGATATATTTCCCTCCCCTCCCCTATCAGCGTTCCGAAAAGACCACTCCCTCCGTGACTCCTCGTCAGGTCCACACCCCTCACCAACCCAACCTCCACTCCCGGCACCTGCCCCTGCAACCGCAAGAAATGCAAAACTTGCGCCCACACCTCTCCCCTTACTTCCCTCCAAGGCCCCAAGGGATCCTTCCATATCCACCACAAATTCACCTGCATCTCCACACACATCATTTATTGCATCCGCTGCACCCAATGTGGCCTCCTCTATATTGGGGAGACAGGCTGCCTACTTGCGGAACATTTCAGAGAACACCTCTGGGACACCCGGACCAACCAACCCAACCACCCCATGGCTCAACACTTCAATTCCCCCTCCCACTTCACCAAGGACATGCAGGTCCTTGGACTCCTCCATCGCCAGACCATAGCAACACGACGGCTGGAGGAAGAGCACCTCATCTTCCGCATAGGAACCCTCCAACCACAAGGGAGAAATCTGATTTCTCTAGTTTCCGCATTTCCCCTCCCCCCACCTTGTCTCAGTCAAATCCCTCGAACTCAGCACCGCCTTCCTAACCTGCAGTCTTCTTCCTGACCTCTCCACCCCCACCCCCACTCCGGCCTATCACCCTCACCTTGACCTCCTTCCCACCTATCATATTTCCAACGCCCCTCCCCCAAGTCCCTCCTCTCTACCTTTTATTTTAGCCTGCTGGACACACTTTCCTCATTCCTGAAGAAGGGCTCATGCCTGAAACGTCGATTCTCCTGTCCCTTGGATGCTGCCTGACCTGCTGTGCTTTTCCAGCAACACAGTTTCAGCTCAGTGGGAATGAAACCATTGAATGGCATGGGGTGGTGGTTAGATTGTGTTTTACGACAGAAAGTCATTGCCTGACATTTCTGCACCATGAATAGTACTTGCCAGTTGACAACCCAAGCCTTGATATTGTCTAGATTTTGTTGCATTTGAACATAGACTGTTTCAGTATCTGAGGAGTTGCGAATGGTGCCGAACATGTCCCCGATTATGACCTTACGATGGAGGGAAGGTCATTGATGAAGAAGATTGGGCCGAGAACACTATCCTGAGGAACTTTTGCAGAGATGTCCTGGAGCTGAGATGACTGAGCTCCAACAACCACATCTTCCTATGTATCAGCTATGATTCCAACCAGTGAGAATTTGCCTTTGATACATGTTAACTCCAGTTTTGCCAGGGCTCCTTAATGCCACACTTTTGAATGCTGCCTTAATATCAAGGGCTGTCACATTTTCCTCCCCTCTAGAATTCAGTTCTTTTGTCCCTGTTTGAACCAAGGTTATAATGAGGTCAGGAGCTGAATGGCCTTGGCAAAACCCAAATTGGGCATCACTGAGCTGGTGTTGTTGAGCAAGTGCTGCCTAGTGGCATTATTGATGATCCCTTCTACCACTTTACTGATGATTGAGAGTAGACTGAGGGGGAAGTAATTGGCTGGGTTAGATTTGTCCTGCTTTTTGTGTACAGGGCACATCTGGGTAATTTTCCACATTGCCAGGTAGATGCCAGTGTTCTAACTGGACTGGAATAGCTTGGCTAGGGGAGTGACAATTTCTGGAGCTTTAATACAAATACCAGAATTTGTCAGGGCCCATAGTCTTTGAATTATTCAATGCCTCCATTGTTTCTTGATATCGCCTGGAGTGAGTTGAATTGCTTGAAGACTGATTTCTGTGAAGTTGGGGACCACTGGAAGAGAGTGAGATGGATCATTCACTTGACACTTCTGCCTGAAAACTGCGACAAATGTTTCAGCCTTATTTCTTCCTCTGATGTGTTGGGGTCCTCTGTCACTGAGACCCCTCCTTCAGTGAGTTGTTTAGTTGTCCACTATTATTCGTGACCCTATGTGGCCAGACTGCGTCAAACCTAAGTATATGATTTTGCCTGTGCCCATCTTTAGGGGGCACAACTAGTTGCCCACCATCTCTACAGAATTAAAACACAATTAGTGTACACAGAAACATGGAAAACTGGAGCAGGAGTAGATCTTTCAGCCCTTCAATATGATCTTGGTTGATAATTTCACTCAGTACCCAGTTTCTGCTTTCTCTCCATCCCTTTTGATCTGTTTATCCTTAAACACTGTGTCTAACTCCTTGAGAAGAATTTCAAGTGACAGCTATACTTTTTCTTTTGAGCCATTGGGAGCCCGTCTATGGCCCTCTCAACACGTAAATGAAATGATGTTTTCATCCACAATGCCTGATTGTTCAGTGACTCTGGGCTGAATATTACCAGGAATTGGATAAGTGGCAGTTTCATGAAGCATTCCTATCTGTGAGGCCCATCAGGTTTTCTTCCTCTATCACCACAACCTCACCATTAACTATCTATAATGCTCCAATTGTGACTGTGTCAGCCAATGCAGGCCTGATTCCTACATTCGCTGTGGACAAAAATCCTCATCATTGCTAAGATTTCCGACAATGTTTTAAAGGATGCTCTGCTTCCGGTCAAATGCTGGCAGGCTGGAGCTGCTCTGTATGATTGGAGATATTCACCATGGTAGACAAGGAAAGATGGGCTCCTCACTTTGTGGACAAGGGGCCTGGAGATCCTGGTGGACAAGACAGTGCAGAGATCGGCTGTCCTTTTCCCCAAGGACAGATAGAGTCAGCCTTGACACCAAACCTGTCAAACTGGTCTCAGGTTACCACTCGGGTCAGTGGGCTCTCTGTGGTCCAGACAAATTGCCGATAGAAGATCTGTGACCAGGATGAAGATTCATAGTGTCACCCTCTTTCCTCTGCCCCTCAACACTCACTTTATTTCTGCTCCTGCACCCACTATGGCTCATGTTCTGTCACTCTCACAATTGCCTGCACCATCTTCTTCCACTTGCTCTCACTCCCCTCAAAGACACCACATAGCCAAGCCCACCTGCCCTATGCACTGCCTACACACTAATACGAGACACCTCCCCACCTTCCCCCCACCTGCAATATGTGTGGCATTCACTTTCATCCTGCTCAAACCATCTCTTTGTCTCATTCCAGGAGAAAATGGCACCTACCGAAAGAACCAAGATGGATGGTTGGGCACTGAATGTTCATCTACTTACTCCCTATGAGGAGTGGACTTTGGCCTTGGTCAGTGAGAGCTTGACTTGCCCCATGGATGTGCTGAAAGATCCATGTCTTGGCAGCCAACTAAGAAACATTGTCCACTGTACAGCGACTCTGCCATTGCCCTACAGAGTGAATGTATTATTATCAGGCCACAAACTCTACCCCTTGATTCTGATCCATTCTTCCTTTTGTCACCTGCAGCTACGAGCGGCTTGTTGTCAGTGTCTGTTGTCAAGAGGACAGCACCAAAAGACATTCACTTTCTCTACCTCTGAGAAGAGATGATTGGTGACTCAGAGGATGCACTAGCAAGGCTGCCCTCTGCACCCTCCAGCAGTTCAGACATTGACATCTTGGTGGGACTTTGATTGAGATTTGAGTCAGGAGCATCCATTGGTGAGCACTTTGGTGCCACATCTCCAAAGCTGCCCAAGGGAGAAATGCTCCAGGTGGCTGGCACTCAGAGGACTGCCAGAGAGCAGATACCTGGCCAGCCCCAGACAGGAGAGGTAATGACAATTATAACATTGCACAATGGACACAGGAGCATCAGGCAGGTTTGTCGGGGGCACTAGGCAATCCGATATAAATATTGCAGGCCATCAGGAGGGCTGTGGGACCCTATAGCTGCAGGAGTGTGAGTGTCTGGTGGCCTCCATGGAGAGCCAGGCCCCCCAGTCAAGGCTGTTCAATTTGCACATCAACCTGGTTTCCATCACTGTCGATATCAGTGAGATGCCAGGAAGATGAGGGTCATTGAACTCATTCTAGGTGTCCCTTCCTCATAAGGAAACCTGTTGGTGCCAGTATATACCCAGCCAGAGGAGGAGTCACAACACGGACCTTCCCCAGTGACCTTTTTGGGCACTCATGAGGTGTCCAGGCCTTCCACCTCCATCTTGTCTGCTTCTCTTATTCTTATGCACCAAAGATGTAAAACATGCCAGAATGCCACAATCCTCATCTCGATCCAAGGCCTCAAACAGTCCTTTCAGATGAGAGAGAAGTCCACTTGCCCCTCTCCTAACCTAGTTTGCTGTATCTGCTGCTCCAGATGTGGTCTTCTCTATACCGGGGAGAGCAAACATAAACTAAGCAAACGTAAGCATCTCAGCCGGGCACAGGGACTGACTGGACCTCCGAGTCACCGACAATTTTAATTCCCTTCCTATTCCCTTCCTGACATGATATTCCTCGACCTGCTCCATTGCCACAATGTACCAAACCTCAAATTGGAAGAACAACACCTCATCTTTCGCCTGAGCAGTCTAGAGCGCGGAGGACTCAACACTGAGTTCTCCAATCTCAAATAACCTCCCTTTCCATTCCCTGACTCCCTTCCCAGCTCCTCCCCCTCCCTTCCACTGCTCCCTGCCACCAGCTGGATTCAATCCTCCCATTGACCAACCAGGTCATACCCTCTACCTGTTTTCACCTATCCCCACCTCATCACCCTGCCCCCACCTCTCCCTTTAACTGCAGCTCCCCTCCACACCCACCCACAGTCCTGAAGAAGGGTTACACCTGAAACGTTGACTTCCCCACCTCCTGATGCTGCCTGGCTTGCTGGGTTCTTCCAGCCTCCTGCCTGTCTACTTTGGATTCCAGCATCTGCAGTTTTCTTATCTCTCATTCTTATGGCAGTTCAAGCCAACGAGAGTGTGCCCACTTATGGCCAGGACATATCCACCATGTCAATGCCCTCTCGACACAAATGCCCTCAGGGTTGCTTAACCAAACTTCCAAGGTCAACGGGTTTCACTTAAAGTACAGGCTCCTTCCAAACCAATGGTAGAGCCCAGCACTGCACTGAGACATGGTGGAAACAAAAGGCAAAGACTTTCTCAGAGCACATAGGTGGCATGGATGAAAGACCTGTGTAAGTAAGTTTTAAAATTAGTGAATTTATGTTCACTTTGCACCATCATCTCTGTATATGAGTTTCTGCCTAACTGCAGCCACAATGTTAAAGGTGTATAGCTTACCCATCCTTAACATCTACTTATTGTTTGATGTGACAGAACAGCTCCTGCACCACGTTCTAACTGTGGGTGGATTTTTTTTTAAAAATCGCTTAGGAGACATGGGTGTTGCTGGCTGGCCAGCATTTATTTCCCATCCCTAGTTACCCTTGAGAAAGTAGTGGTGAGCTGCTTTCTTCAATCCACTGTTGACCCACAATGCCATTAGTGAGGGAACTCCTGGATTGTGACTTAGCAACAGGGAAGGAATGCCGAAATATTTCCAAATCAGGATGGTGGCTCAAGTGAAACGTACAGATGGTTATGTATCTGCTGCTCTTTTCCCTCTAGGTGGAAGTATTTGTGGGTTTGGAAGTTGCTGTCTAAGGATCTTTGGTGAATTTCGGGTGGTGTATCTTGGAGAATGGCACATACTGCTGCTACTGAGCGTTGGTGGTTAAGGCAATCAGTGTTTGTGGATGTGGTGCTGATCAAGCCAGCTGCTTTGTCCTGGATGTTCTCAAAATTATTGAATGCAATTGGAGCAGCACTGATCCAGGGAAATGGAGGGTATTCATTGCACTCCTGACTTGTGTCTTGTAGGTGGTGAACAGGCTTTAGGAAATGAGGAGGTGAGTTACTGATTGCAGTATTCCTAGCCTCTGAACTGTTCTTGTACCTGGTGAGTTCTGTTTCTGGTCAACAGTAACACTCAGGATATCGATAGACTCATTGAGGGTAATGCAATTCAATGTTAAGGGATAATGGTTAGATTCTCTCCTGTTCGAGCGGGATACTGCCTGGCATTCATGTGGCCAAAAACTTGCCGTTTTTCTGCCCGAGTCTGGATATTATCCAGATCTTATTGCATTCGGACATTGACTGCTTTAGTATTTGAGGAGTTGTGAATTGTGGTGAATAATGTGTAATTATCTGAACATCCCCAGTTCCAACCGTACGATCAGACCACTGTACCCCAGTCCCATTTCCATCACTATCCCAAGGAATATCAAATAAACATGTCAGATATAGGAGTGCACTGGCATCCTGTGGAAACCTGGGTCTTGCCTACAATTGATGACTGCACACCCACCCACACCCACGTTACCTCATTCCCTCCCATGGTCTTTCATCCCTCTCCTGATATATTGAGTTGCCCTTCTTCAGTCTTGTAATCCCTCTGCATCCCAGGATTCTGATTCCAACTCCCGCAGTTGAATTCCCCAGCCTCCCTCCTGCAGCAGTGACCCCAATACCATATATGCCTTAATTTGTAGTGGATGGAGCCCCAGGACTGACTGTGACCCATTCCTGCAGATCCCAGCTGGACTGCCTCAAATGGTGATGCCTGGCCAATATCCATACAGCTGTGTCCCTGCCAATGCCCAGAGGGCTGACCATGACCCACTCCCTGCACTGGGAGAGGTATGAACTCCCAAACCCTGATACTTCAAGCAGCCAAATGACCATGTCTAATTCCCTGGACCAATATCAGAGGTTGCTCTTGATTTACTTTGTTGACACCCTTGATTTGGAGGGTGTCGCTCTGGACTTAATTGAGAATTACTCGCCTTCGACTTGGCGACATGGCTGTTTACTTAAGGCACATGCAGGCCATTTTCTGCATAAGTTGCTGGCACATGGTGTAGGTGTGAGATTGATTTCATGTTGTGCAGTACAGCAGCATGCCCACCTGCTTGACTGATGACTGCTAATAAGTGTGACAAACTGCCTGGCTTTGTGTGTGTGATAAACTGCCAATCAAGACAGAAGTAGTGATCCTTTAAAGTCAAGCTGAGGTGCTAAAACACAAAGAGGCAAGGCAACTCAATGCCAATGGAACATCCAGCTGAGTGCAAAGTGAATAGCTCTAAGACAGCAAGCCAGCAGCTCTGAGGTGCAGACTGTCAGATTTATGAATTGGATGCCTGACATTGTGCTCGAAAGTGTAGCATGGATGCATAAAACCTACTGTTAATTGTTTGGAAATGTGGCATGAGGGCAGTGAGGCTAGTACACGTCAGATTCCAACAATATGCATGTAGAGTATATACAGGCACTGCCTAGTGGTATTATTGCTGGACTGTTAATCCAGAAACCTGGATTCAAATCCTGCTACGGTAGATGGGGCATTGTGAATTCTGTATAAAATTAATAAAAAGGAATCAAGAGTCTACTGATGACCATGAATCTATTGTTGATTGTCAGGAAAAGTCCACCCGGTTCATTAGAATTCTTTAGGGAAGGAAACTGCCACCCTACTTGTGACTCCAGACCCACAGCAATGTGGTTGGCTGTTAACTGCCCTTTGGGCAATTAGGGATGGGCAAGAAATGCGGCCTAGCCAGTGATACCCTTATCCCGTAAATTGGTGAAAAAAAGTTATAGTCTGGTTTTTGAGTTAGTAACCAGTGAGTTTTTCTTTTGGCCTGATATTAATTGCTGACTTATGGTAGCACGGTGGCTCAGTGGTTAGCACTGCTGCCTCACAGCACCAGGGACTCAGGTGTAATTCCAGCCTTCTGCGATTATCTGGGTGGAGTTTGCACATTCTCCCTGCGTCTGTATGGGTTTCCTCTCACAATCCAAATATGTGCAGGTTAGGTGAATTGGTCAGACTATATTGCCCATAGTGTTCAGGGATGTGTAGTTTAGGGGTAAATGTAGAGCAAAAGGGTAGTGGAATGGGTCTGAATGGGTTACTCTTCAGAAAGTCAGTGTGGACTTGTTGAGCCATATGGTCTGTTTCCACACATTCGGGATTCTATGAATGGCAAATTCTTTTAAAATAGTTGTGAAGCCTGGCTGTGGAGTGACTGACTTTGTATATGGTGTATTTTGTTGATTTTAGACAGTTTATGACTCAGTTTTGGATTTTTTTTAAGCTTAAAGAAAAGACTTATAAGTGGGAGAATTTTAGATTCCCTTTTCACTTTGGGTAAGATTTTATTCTTGAGAAGATCTTGGAACAGGATGGCTGCATGGAGCAGTTCTGTGGAGGGTATAGTCAGTTAGGTCCTTCGAGTGAAAGGATAGTATTGATTCCAGACCAGATAAAGACCTGTAAGCTTTTTTTAAAAAATCTGATAAATGCAGAGATTCTCAAGTGTATGATGGCTCCAGGAAGACGCTATTGCAGTTTTTGTTCACTAATTGAGGTCCCAAGTGACTTAAACCTACAGCGATTCCAGTGTGACTGTTGTCCGAATGGTGTATGATTATTATGATAACCATACCATGCAAAAGCTGTTTTGTTTCTTTTCAATTTACAAAGATAGAGGTTTACAAAATTATGAGGGGCATGGATAGGATATATAGACAAAGTCTTTTTCCCTGGGGTCGAGGAGTCCAGAACTGGAGGGCATAGGTTTAGGGTGAGAGGGGAAAGATATAAAAGAGACCTAAGGGGCAACTTTTTCATGCAGAGGGTGGTACGTGTGTGGAATGAGCTGCCAGAGGGTGTGGTGGAGGCTGGTACAATAGCAACATTTAAGAGGCATTTGGATGGGTATATGAATAGGAAGGTTTTGGAGGGATATGGTCCGGGTGCTGGTAGGTGGGACTAGATTGGGTTGGGATATCTGGTCGGCATGGACAGATAGGAGTTTTTTTGGGATTAATGGGATTATACATTTTACTATATGCTTCAAACCTTTGAATTTGTATTAGAAGTAGTTTTGATAATTCTATTCCATGATTGTTTCTTTTGGAATAAACTTCCTTTTTGATGTTGAAGTAAAAGCTGCAGCATTGCATGGCTATACTTGAGCGAGAGACCATTTTGTTAAAAACAAAACAGATAAAATTCTGATCCATCAGGACGGGCTCTTGTCTGGGATATGACTTCTCTGATAATGGCATCAGCTAGGGTCATAACAAAATTTTGTTCCAGAAGAAACTACCCCATACACCCAGAAGAAGGAGCTTACTGGCACAACAATATTCAAACGTAAAAATAATTGAGACATTTTGAGAACAGTGCTAACAATTTCAAGGAGCTATGCAATTTGGAAAAGAGCTGTGGAGGCTAGTGCTGAGATCAGTCAACCAGCGATAGCTGTGAGATTTACTTTTACATATTGTTTATTCCTTTAATTCTGTTCTTTCATCTCAGCACCACACGTATTACATATTTATTCAGTACTTGGTATCTCACTGCAAGCAAATCCTGGCTTGCTCCTACCAGTTCGTAACAGAATGTTCTCTATTAAAATCAGAAACACTGTGGGGTATGTTTGTACAACTGGTTGAGAATAATTCAATTACAGGGTCTCATGCTGGAGCTGTCCTTGGATTTGAACTTAAGTAGCTTCAATTATACACATGTCCTACCTGCATGTGAGTGATATAATAATTCATTTTAAAAATAGGTCCTGTCAGGTTAACAGAATTACCATTTGGAAAAGTTATAATGGAATACATTTAGCACACACCAGTACAATGTTTGATTTGTGGCTCCACTCAAACTTGATTTTTCTCAGTTCTGTGGAAATGGGTTTGTCAGCAAGCTACCTGTAAAATTGGGAGGATTGGCATCCTGACGAAATCCCGCTGATGGGAAATTTCCCATGGTTAGGTGGGTAAGAGAGAGTTGGAGACAGCAGAATTGCTTCCTACAAAGATGTCAATCCTGTAGAAGCATTCTGTAAAATGTATGTATGCAATATAGGGTTAATGGTCACATTTAATGAGAGTTACCATGTATGTCATTTGGTGCAATCATTGCCTACTAAGTAATTTTATGTTATAGTAAAAGTCTTAAAACTTTAAATCTTGTCATGCATTGAGCAGCCTGAGAAGTTGTTGGAATGATAGGTAAGAAATGCTATATAAATATGCATTCACCAAACTTAAAAATCACACAATCCTAGGTTATAGTCCAAAAGGTTTAATTGGAAGCACTAGCTTTCAGAGCGCTGCTCCTTTATCAGGTGATGAAGAAGCGGTGCTCCAAAAGCTAGTGCTTCCAATTAAACCTGTTGGACTATAACCTGGTGTTGTGTGACTTTTAACTTTGTACACCCCAGTCAAACACCAGTATCTCTAAATCTTCACCAAACTTGACCACCTATGCAAGCTCATTAGACTTATTATAATAGAGTTGCCAGGACCTCACTTCTACTTCCAAGGAATTGACCTTACTGGCCACCTGTCTCTAATCTCTTTTGAATTCATTGTGATTTCCTAGCCTACAGTGGAATTACAGTATTTCTCCTTTTGTTGACCTCCACTATTAAAACCTCCTTTTTGTTGTTTTGAATCATTGCAATAATAGTTAGTAAAAGTGAGTTTTATAGTTTAAGTTATAGTTCAGTACCTCTGGGGCAGACTGTGTTTAAGAACAGAGGCTGGATACATAATTTATTAAAAAGTTTAGGCTTTTATTCATTAGTGTTTAGAAGAATGAGTGGTGATCTTATCGAAATATATAAGATTCTGAGAGAGCTTGACAGGAGAGATGTTGAGAACATTTTCCCATTAATCTTGAACTCTGGCACATAGGTTCAGAATGTAGAGATTCTGTTTTAAAACTGAAATGAAAAGTCTGGAATTCTTTATCCTTGAGAGTGGAGACTAGATCACTGAAAGGATTTAGAAAGGAGATGATAGATGTTTGGAATATCAGGGATTTGATGGGCTAAGCAGAGCTGGTGCATGAGAAGTTGGGACTTGCGGCACATCAGCCATGATCTTGTTGAAAGGTGGGCTAGGCTTCAGGGGCTGAATGGCCTAATCCTGCTCCTTATGTCATAGCGTTATTATTAACTCAAGATGGCACAAAGAGGCAGCCAGTCAATGCAGCAGATACTTGACCTTAAATACTTTATCTAAAATCAAATCATGGGATAGGAGCACCAAATGTATGAGCTGCCAATCTCCACAACAACCAGCAGGTTGCAATTTTAAAAAAGTTTTATTTCGTTCCTATGTTTCATGCATCAAGACCAAACTGAATGCATTCTTAGTTCTGTTTCAATTCAAAGCATTATTAACTTAAATTTAACTCATATATTAGGGTTAAATTACTTTTGGAGTAGAGTGGTGCTGGAAAAGCACAGCAGTTCAGGCAGCATCCGAGGAGCAGGGAAATCAACGTTTCAGGCAAAAGCCCTTCATCAGGAATACAGGCAGAGTGCCTGAAGGGTGGAGAGACAAATGAGAGGAGGGTGGGGGTGGGGAGAAAGTAGCATAGAGTACAATAGGTGAGAGGGGGTGGGGATGAAGGTCAGAGAGGAGGGTGGACTGGATAGGTGGAAAAGAAAATAGGCCGGTAGGACAGGTCATGGGGATGGTGCTGAGCTGGAAGTTTGGAACTGGGGTGAGGTGGGGGAAGGGGAAATGAGGAAACTGGTGAAGTCCACATTGATGCCCTGGGGTTGAAGTGTTCCAAGGCAGAAGATGAGGCGTTCTTCCTCCAGGCATTGGTGAAGGATGCTCAGGACCTCCATGTCCTTGGCAGAGTGGGAGGGGGAGTTGAAATGAGCCACAGGGCGGTGTGGTTGATTGGTGCGGGTGTCCCAGAGATGTTCCCTAAAGCGCTCTGCTAGGAGGCGTCCAGTCCCCCCAATGTAGAGGAGACTGCATTGGGAGCAACAGATACAATAAATGATATTGGTGGATGTGCAGGTAAAACTTTGGATGTGGAAGGCTCCTTTAGGGCCTTGAATGGAGGTGAGGGAGGAGGCGTGGGCGCAGGTTTTGCAATTCCTGCGGTGGCAGGGGAAGGTGCCAGGATGGGAGGGTGGAAACGGACCTGACCAGGTATCATGGAGGGAACGGTCTTTGCAGAAGGCGGAAATGGGTGGGGAGGGAAATATATCCCTGGTGGTGGGGTCTGTTTGGAGGTGGCGGAAATGTCGGCGGATGATTTGGTTTATGCGAAGGTTGGTAGGGTGGAAGGTGAGCACCAGGGGGGTTCTGTCCTTGTTGCAGTTGGAGGGATGGGGCCTGAGGGCGGAGTTGCGGGATGTGGACGAGATGTGTTGGAGGGCATCTTTAACCACGTGGGAAGGGAAATTGCAGTCTCTAAAGAAGGAGGCCATCTGGTGTGTTCTGTGGTGGAACTGGTCCACCTGGGAGCAGATACGGCGGAGGTGGAGGAATTGGGAATATGGAATGCCATTTTTGCAGGAGGTAAGGTGGGAAGAGGTGTAATTCAGGTAACTGTGGAAGTCGGTGGGTTTGTAAAAAATGTCGGTGTCAAGTTGGTCATCATTAATGGAGATGGAGAGGTCCAAGAAGGGGAGGGAGGTGTCAGAGATGGTCCAGGTAAATTTAAGGTCAGGGTGGAATGTGTTGGTGAAGTTGATGAATTACTCAACCACCTCGCGGAAGATGGACTGTTCTACGTAGCCAGTAAAGAGACAGGCATAGCTGGGGCCCATACGGGTGCCCATGGCTACCCCTTTGGTCTGGAGGAAGTGGGAGGATTCGAAGGAGAAATTGTTAAGGGTGAGGACCAGTTCGGCCAAACGAATGACAGTGTCGGTGGAAGGGTACTGTTGGGGACGTCGGGAGAGGAAGAAACGGAGGGCTTGGAGGCCCTGGTCATGGCGGATGGAGGTGTAGAGGGATTGGATATCCATGTTGAAGATGAGGCGTTGGGGGCTGGGGAAACAGAAGTCTTGGAGGAGGTAGAAGGCATGGGTGGTGTCTCGAACATATGTGAGGAGTTCCTGGACTAGGGGGGATAGGACAGTGTTGAGGTAGTTAGAAATGAGTTCAGTGGGGCAGGAGCATGCTGAGACAATGGGTCTGCCAGGGTAGTCAGGCTTGTGGATCTTGGGAAGGAGGTAAAACCGGGCAGTGCAGGGTTCCAAATTGCTTTTGGAAAATCCACAATTAATGATTCACTAATATGAACAAAGATAAATATTTTTACAAAGTGCTTTAATACAGCAATCTGATACTGTTATCCATATTAACAATGGAATATTAAGCATGACATCAAATGCAGCATTCTCCTGCTATTTTGCACAATGACATTTACTTGTCTGAACACAATTTCTTTCTTCTTTACAAAACAATACTTGAAGATAAACAGGATAGTATATATAAATATTATCAAAAGTTATGTTGACCCAAAGAATTCAAAAGAAACAAAGATACTTGTTTGCATAGATTGATATAAACTCATCTGCAATGTTTGAGCACACATCTGAAGAAATTCTGAGAATCTTAGCTTGGACTTCAACAGATAGGATTGATAACATTGTAGCTCAATAACATGATCGGCTCATCTGACAAGGTTGGCAAAGTTGGCATCTTCACAAAACCACCTCCTGCATTCTTCTGAGTAACACTTACTGTACTGTGAGACATAACCCTAGGGAAAAGCTCATTGGTTCTGTTGCATACAACAGGTGGTATAATAGAATCCAACCAGAGAAATCTAGAAATGTCATAGATATCTCACAGATTAGACTCCAGTGATACTGGCAGCATACAAAGCAAAACTGGACATCATCAAGGAAGTCTCAGATTTTTCACTGCCAACTGTTTGTTCTGGCAATCCTGTTTCAGCAAGTGATAATTAGCTAAGTAGCTGAAATTCTCTAAACGTTCCAAGTAATAAAATGACAGAGAATTTCATCAATGGAAACTAGATGTGAAGCACCACCACTGGGAGATAATATAGATTCAAGCAGCTGTGATTAAGTTTTAGTTGTGCAAGATATTTCTCTTGGCATAAATCAGATGTTAGCTTAACTTTTTCTTGTGCTGTTTCTGTCAGTATAACCTAAAATCTGAGAGTAGTCACTGCCTTAAATTCACTGCGGTATCCAGTAGAAATATGTACAAACTTGTTCAGTCACCGTAAGTTGTACATTGTATCAGGAATGCCTTCAAAGAATACTTGTTCTGTAATAAAGCACCTTTAATTATTATCAAGCTGAATATAAAAGTCTATCATGCATAAATGAATGAATAGCTGAACTAAAATGTTACATCGTTATATTAAAGCTAGTCATTTTACATGATTTTTTTTAAGCGCCTGGCTACAATGGGTAGTGAAATCAATCCTGCAGTGATGGCAGATATTTATTTATGATAATATTTAAAAGGATAGAACCAACATGTTTCAGATTATACTGACAGGAATTACACAAGAAAACTGTTTCTGCATATTGCAAGAATCTGTACATTAAAACAGCCAAAGAGGATCAACATCATTAAATTATTAAAAGGCTTTGGCAAAAAGAAATGATGGATCAATGTCAATCAATGACAAAGCACATCAATATATAACATTCTTTCAGTTGTTATTGTAATATCATCTTTACTTATAGATGCATGTATTAGGTAACAGTCCAAAGTCAATCTGTAAGACAATAATTGGCATAGGCATCTTAGGTAAATTCACTGTCAGTGTATGACTCATGTTCACAAAACATAATGAATTATGTAATATAAAGTCGCCCAGTCCTGCTGGATTTCAGTGAAGCTGAACCTGAGAATCACTGGCAGGACATTCTGTAACAGCATAAACTAAGAAATCAAACCTTTCTGAATGGTGAGGAAAAAAATTCACCATCTATAATTGCCTATGCACAAACCATCTAACTAACTTTTGCATTGCACTCGTAGATTCTACTTTATTCATGTAACTTAAATATATATTGGAAGCATACTTTTAAAAAAATATTTGTGCAAAATGTTACAGATGAAAATAAATGAAAAGCCGACGTAAGAACCCCCAAATTATAAATGTTTCAATTGCAATAATTACTCTGGTATTTCACCATTGACACAGTGTAGCACTAACACTCTCACAGTTACAGTGGTAGGCTGGTGTTTGGTTAAGTTAGGGAGCATGAGCTTGACTATAGGCACCTGCCTGTCTCATGCTGTAGGAAGTTCAACTGACTTCCATCTGGAAGGTCAGAAGAGGGGATGGTTATGAAGCCCAGGACCAAACTTCATTCAGAAATGATGGTGTTGCTCTTCAGAGATCCCATGCAATTCTATCAGTTTCATTGATCTCTTGGGGCTAGTTCCTCTGGTAATCCTCATCTCTGGCAAACTGAAGGTTCTTATGCCTCATATAACGGGCTACTCACATCCAAATTTACACTGGTGAAATCTGGAATGAGGAACTCACAACCCATTGACTTCCCATTCACAAATGAACCTGCTTAGAAATACTGGTTGGGAAGGGTCTAGCTTTAAAAAGGATAAATGGGATTTCCAAAATATTTAGGCATTTTTCAAATGGATCCATCAGACTCTTCCCAAAGGTATAATGATAATTTGGTGAAGCAGCTGAGAATATCCTGCATTTCATATCCTGATGTAAAGGAACTAATCAGTTATGGAAAGAAGTTAAAAACAAATGTTATATTTTCAAATTGATACCATGACATCAAACAGCACCAGGGAAATGTATAAAATTGATGTGGATTCTCAAACAGTAAAATGTTGCAATTACAATTTTAGGATTTCACAATTAGAATTAACTTCTTATTAATAGTTTGATCAGATAATAGAACTCCACATAATGTACTCTGGTCTGTTAAAAGTTAAGGCAAAGGGAAATATGCTGATACTGATAAATTAAAGTAGTAACAGTATTTTAGTTAATAAAAAAGCAAAATACTGTGGAGTCTGAGTTCTGATGAATGGTCATTGGCCTGAAAAGTTAACTATATTTTTCTCTCTGCAGCTACTGGCTGACAAACTGAATATTTCTATTTAGTTCATTCATTGGATGTGGACATTGCTGGCTAGGTCAGCATTTATTGCCTATCCCTAGTTGCCACTGAGCAGGTAGGAATGAGTTTCCTCTTGAACTGTTGCAGTTCATGTGGAGTAGGTATACCCACAGCAATAGTAGACAGGAAGTTCCAGGATTTTGACCCAGTGACAGTGAAGGAACATGATAAAGTTCCAAACTAGCATGGCGTCCAAGTGTCCAAGTTGGTAGATGGTGGTGCAGATGATGGTTTTCCCATGTATCTGCTTCCCCTATCCTTCTAGGTGGTAGAGATCATGTGTTGGAGCATGCTAGCTAAAGATCTGAGTGAATTGCTACCATGCATCTTGTAGATGCTACGCACCACTACCACTGTGCTTTGGTGGTAGAGGGAGAAAATTGGTCTGCTTTGTCCTAAATGGTGAAGAGCTAGTTGAATGCTGCACTCTTCCAAGTGAGAGGGGGATGTCTCATCACACACTGAATTTGTGCCTTGCATAGGCTTTGGAAGGTAAGGCAGTGAGTTCCTTGCTGTACGTTTGCAGCATCTAACCTGCTCCCATTGCCACAGTATTCATGTGCTACTGTAGTCCCAGTGTTTTATTAGACTTCTTTTTTGTTATTTTTTTCCAATTTTTGCTCACAGCTTAAAGTGAGTGTTAGAAGCAAAATAAAAAAAACAATGCTCATACATAACTCTGAAAGTCGTTGAAGGCTGATGAAGGGCTTATGCCCAAAATATCAATTTTCCTGCTCCTCGGATGTTGTCTGACCTGCTGTGCTTTTCCAGCACCACACTTATGACTCTGAGAGCCCTTGTTCTGAAATATTGATGGCGAATCTCAATTGTTGGCTGTCCTTTCTTTGCTGGAAAAAGAAATGGCCAGCAATTGAAAATCAGTTTGATGGGTGGGAGTGGGAGTTGGCTGGGAATGATCCAATGGAATCTTCAGGCAGCCCGCCTATTGTGTGAATATACTGCCCACCTGAAACAGGCAGGAGAATGTGTGAGTATGAGAAATGGCTGGCTCTGGGACTCAATGGTAACTTTTAGGTATGCACCACTGGTAGGGGGTGCTATGAAGCCTAATCAGTGCAGTTCTGAGGAGACCCCTGGTAGCAGTTTACAAAACAATCCAACAAACCAGAGTGACTTCCACACAGTATTCCTTGTGCATCTACCAAATGCTGCCCTCCTGCCCCATTTGAGACCTACCTCGGAAACAAGAATCCACCTCGTCTCACCAAACTGACCTGATCTGATATGCCAGCTCAGCTCATAAGTCAATCTATAGCCATTTTAATGAGGCTAAGGCTTGCATTGACCTGGTTCTCACATTGGCAAAAGCAGGAAGGCAGCACAGTCACACATACATCTTTTCTGCAAACTGGAGACAGACAGTCACCTCTGAACATTAAAGAAAAAAAAGTCTCTAAATTCCATCTCAGACAGACAAGAAATATTTCAAAAGAAAACAAGCTTTGGATCTAATGACTGAAGTATTGCTAGAGGCACAATGTGTAGAGTATTTTTGAGCCAGAAGTGGTACAATGAGTGTATTTATGTTGAACTGTTAAATTAGTATCTAAATGAGAGTTAGTTTTTTATAACAGAATTTTCTTTTTGTTGTCTTAACAGTTTGGCAAAAGGAGGCTTTAGTTTCCTTTAGGGTACTTAAAAAAAATCTGACTAAGCTGGAAATATCTTTTAAAACATTTTTCCAATAAAAATAGGTTTTAGAATCTGAACTGTTTTCAGCAATGATGCCCATTTTTATGACACTCGTTATTCAAGGTTAATATTCCAATTATTCACTCAAAGGCTTCACTGTGCATTTATATTATACCAAATTAAATTTCATGTTTAGTTGCTGTACCAAATGGCTGATTACTAACCAATATACTGCTTGGGGAATGGCCAAGTATAAGGCTGCATAATTGATTTTTTTTAAAGAAGACAATGAAATACAAAGAGAAAGTAGAAATGGAATAAAACAGTGGAGAGGACATCAAACAAGACTATTTTCAGTATTTCAAATAAACATGCAACATTCATCATGTCAGACCTTAATGCATCATATACAATGGTGAATACTTCTCTGTTCTTGTTGCTGCTGTTCTCATTGGCAGATAGCTAAGTGATGAGACATTGAAAGACACCTCATCTTCATACATGTTGGAAGTATGATTTGGTTTATGTTTGAAAAGTTTGGACAGCAACAGGAAATAAATTATGGCAGAAGTTGTTTTTTGGTTAAGGCACTTTGGATACTTTCAATACTGTGATACCACAGGATATTCTTCCATAGAAATGGCAAGAAAAACATATTAAAGCCACACTGTGCATCATATTTTGCTGCCCAGGCAGCCATTCTCTGTCACTATGCAATCTTGTTACATATATTTTTCATGATCTCCTTGTCCATAGATGAACACCTGAAAGAAAATTGCAATGTCAATGCAAATCTGAACAGTTCCACAAATCCAGAATTGTACTGGAGTTGCATTAATAATGAAGTAGGTTGTCTTAAAGATATCACCCAGGGTCCACAACAACACCATCTTCACGCTGAAAAGATTTGAAAGAAGTGAAAATTAATATGCTGCATTCAAGTAATGTGATTTGTCAAATACTAATTTAATATAATATAAAATGGCAATTACAGCAATTTGTAAATTATGTAGTACTGTTAACATAAGAAAATTATTAAGACACTTCAGGAATTAAAAACAGATTTCAGTTTCTTTTAAAAAAATCCTACCTTAATCAAACCTACTCCATTTTTGGGATTAAAAAACTTATCCCCATAGAACCTCACAACACAAAGGCGGTCATTCAGTCTATTGTGCTTATGTTTGCTCTTTGAAAGAGGTATTCAATTAGACATACTCCTATGCTCTTTTCCTATAACCTAGAAATTGGTTTTATAGGTATATATTCAATTATTTTATTTGAAATATATGACTAAATCTGCTCCCAACTTTCTTTCAGGTTGTGCATTCTCGATTATAACACCTCACTTTGTAAAACAAATCCTGCTTATCTTATCTCCCTCCTCTGGTTCTTTTGTCAATTATCTTGACATCCCATTGATAATACATTACATATGTCATACTAGGATTTCTGCATTGTACCACAGTAATAAAACTGACCTTTACATCTCTGTTTTTCTAACCTTTTCAGATTTCATGTCCTTCTAATAATAATACATCATCCTCAATGGTTCTTGACCTATTGCCCTGCCATTTTTTTTATTTCGAGGTGAAATCTAACTTTGGCATGTGCAGGTATTAGTTGAGGAAATGGAACTTCAAACAGGATGCAGAATCAGTGCTTCTTCACTATCATGCACTTACATCCCCCACTCTCCTAGTAGTAATTAAATTCACTCCCAAAAGCTTTAATGCAAAGTGTTAAAAGCAAAATATATGATGCAGGAGACAAAATAAGTATTTCAAGGATATTTCTTCGATATTCTATTTTTTGATTTTCCAGGGCTACGTTTTCATTCTCACCTAATTAATGAGGTGATGCAATGAGTTAGTAACAATACTACCATATTTGTCTTGACATATGCAGTAATTGGATTCACAGAAAAGCAGAACTATGGATGATGTTTGTTCACTGAGCTGGAAGGTTAATTTTCAGACATTTTGTTACCATACGAGGTAACATCATCAGTAAGCCTCCGATGAAGCACTGGTGTTATGACCTGCTTTCTATTTATGTGTTTAGGTTTCCTTGGGTTGGTGATACTATTTCCTGTGGTAACATCATTTTCTGTGGTGATATTATTTCCTTTTCTTTTTCTCAGAGAGTGGTAAACAGGGTCCAAGTTGATGTGTTTGTTGATAGAGTTCCAGTTGGAATACCATGCTTCTAGGAGCTAGACCTAGAAGCATGGTATTCCAACTAGAACTCTATCAACAAATACATCAACTTGGACCCCATTTACTATCCTCTGAGAAAAAGAACATGAAATGACATCACCACAGGAAATTATATCACCACAGGAAATGGTATCACCAACCCAAGGAAACCTAAACACATAAATAGAAAGTGGGTCGTAACACCAGTGCTTCAGCAGAGGCTCACTGATGATGTTACCTTGTATGGTGATGAAATGTCTGAAAACAAACCTTCCAGCTCAGTGAGCAAGGTTACATACAGACCTGAGTTACAAATCTTCTCAAAGCTCACTAGCAGAATTATAGTGATTCATCAATATTCTCATTAATAACCAGCTCCTCATTAAGTTTAATGCCACAATACAAGGAAAACATTAACTTCCCAAACAGTACAATCTTTAAATCAATGTAAGGCAACAGGTTTAGCACAGAAGTTTTATTTTCAAAAGAACTCCCACACACACTTCTGCATACAAAAAACTATCACCTGAAAGACATTTTCTTAAGATCACAACTAATGCAATTCCATCAAATGTGCACAAAACTACAAATTTTTTTTCCAGGCACTTACAACCTTTATATTGCATCTCAGATCTTAATCCCAGATTTAAATTTAGTAATTAACCACGTTCAATTCAATAGGATACAGTATAATTTTCCCAAGTCCAGTAGCTCCTGAACATAACGTAGTATTAAACTAGAGATTCCACATTTATTTGCAAAGAATTCATGGTCTCATTGATTTAAAGTTAAATTGGATTAGAGTTAGCTGAGTATCTCATTGATGACAAGTTCACTCTCCTCTGCAGGCTACCTGCTACCCCTCTTGTGACCTCCATCTCCCCCATAACATTCTTGCAGATTGCTTCTCCTCTCCAGTCTCCTCTTGTAGCCTCCTTCGCCCTCCCTAAACTTCTTAGCAACTGCCTTCTACCTTCCACCTACACTCGTCCTGACCAGACTTACCATCATTACTTACCTAACTGATCGCTGCCCCTTCATGGACAGGTTGCTTCTGTCCCATGCCCTCTGATGAGCTTATCATCAGCATGCATTGGAGAGAACCACCCTGTAACTATGGAAGCAGTATCTCACCACTTCCGTTCCATTTGAGGCAGCGAATTTTCCCAATTAGTTATCCCATGTGTGAATTCATTTTGTGGACTTTCAAATTCGCCCACTGTCCCCATATTTTTTCATCTCTGATATAAATCAACAAACTGCAGAATCTGGGCTAATGTCAGATTACACAAAGACTTACCATTCAGCTCAAATATTAAACTCTCTGACTTTGCTTTTTTTATGCATTGTCTGTCACCAACATCAGAGATTTAATATTAAAATGAAAAATAAATGTTTTTCTATAGTTCATTACGACAATAATCAAGTGCAACTGCATTATCAAAAGAAAATCCTACATCGCTGCTCACTACTTTTTTCGATAGTTCTGGAGATTTAATTCATCAGAAAGGCACATAGCGGGGTTGAGCACAACCCTGGTTATTTCTCAGTCACAATGGTCAATCACTCTTGCAACACAAGAAACATTATTCTCTTTGGATCAAATCGGTTCACTATTACTTTTCAAATTTAGCTCAGCCTAAAATTGCTGTTGTTTGTGACAGCTACGACTGTAACTATACAGTGCCTTTAACACAGTCAAACATCACAAAGTGCTTCACAGGAGCAGAATCAAACACTGAGCCACCCAAGAAATATGAGGATAGGCACCAAAACCTAGTCAAAGATTGATTTAGACAAAATTGCAGAGCTCAAAGCCTTGGCAGCTATGGGCGTGGCCACCAATGGTGCAGCAATTAAAACTGAGGGTACACAACAGACCAAAATTGGAGGAAGAAGTTAGAGGATTGTTAACTCGAGAAGATTACAGAGATAGGATCAGCTAAAGCCATTTCTTCATTCATTGAAGGAATTGAAACAAGGAAGAGAAATTTAAAATCAAGATTTGTTTAACTGGGAAATGGGAGCAACAATGATAAGGAACAACTGCAATTTTAAATTGAAATATCACAGGTCCTCTTGCTATGTAAACATGTCATTTAAAAGTACAAGATCCAGTATGGATTCAATCACTGTCAAAAGAATGATTAGCTTCTGATCATCTTGGGGCAGATATATTGTTGACTCATTTATCTGGCTCTAGCCCAGCTAAACTTTAAATTTTTACTGAATTAGAATCTGCAACATTAGTGACCTTGAGAATGAATGAGTTTCACAAGACCTCCATTTGCCATAACCATACCTGTGTAGAACGATAAAAATCCCAGGAAAATAAAATTTCTGCAAATGGGTGTGAGAGCACCTCAGAAACAGATGCTTTTGACGGCAGTGACAATCTCCTCCACATTAATTTCTCCTGAGCTTGCCCAGAGATGTGCATTGCTCTTCTCTATACCTTCTGCACAATCTAATTTCTTGTTAAGAGTTTTTGACCTTCATAAACATGTAACCAAATCATACTTTCATAATTTTGATTGGTAACGTACATAAAATCCTTAGAATGGATGCACTTTCAGCTGTGATAAATGTAGGTGGACTTTACAAGGATCTTGATTTATTGCCTAGTTGATATTAAATGTCACCAGAATTACGACACCAGATAAAGCATTTCAAACTATACATAATTACCTTTACAAATGCAGTAGCAAACTAGTAGATGAAATGGATAAATTATAAAGGGTTACACAAAACATACAGATTTTCATGCTATCTAAAGTAATATGGGCCCTGAACAATTTTTCTTCACAAAATTTATATCCTGTTATCCACTCCTAAAAGCACTGAGACCCTGCGAAGGAAAAGTGTCTTTCCAAAACAATACTTAATGTTAGATCAGATTCTCTACAGCATGGAAACGGGCCCTTCAGCCCAACAAGTCCACTTTGACCCTCTGAAGAGTAATCCACCCAGACCCATTCCCCTACCCTATTTACCCTGACTAATGCACCTAACATTACAGGCAATTTAGCATGGCCAATTCACCTGAACTATACATCTTTGGATTGTGGGAGGAAACCCATGCAGACATGGGGAGAATGTGCAAACTCTACATAGACAGTCACCCAAGGCAGGAATTGAATCCAGGTCCCTGGTACTGTGAAGCAGCAATGTTAACCACTCAGCCACTGTGCTGCCCAATGTATTTTAGTATGACAGATAATATTACTGAATCCAATGTTCCTTCTCACACATGCACACTTCCTACAGAGAACACTGAAAGATTGGCATATTTTCCATTTGTCAGTAGTGCATCCAGAGACCAATGAAAGTGGCCTAACATCATCTGGGTTGTGATGAATTAACTCATCAGATACCAGGAATCAATACATACTTTTTGACTTAGCTGCTGACTGCAAGATCCAACAAAGAAGCCAGCAAAACTTTCAATGAATGTTTCAATTGAATTATGGAAGGCAACAATGTTAAGGCTGCAAACCCATGTAGATCTAATATTGGAATCATCTCCCACTTGTTCATCGAAGGATTGTGGTATTTCTAAGGTGCCTGTATGGCATTGAAAACACTGTCATGAAGGCAAAACGCTGTCAACGTTAGAAATCTGAATGAAGGGCCTTATTTTGTTGCTGCATGCAATAAAGTTTAAATTATTGTTGCAATACTTGATTGATAGTGAAATGTCTTAATAAATAGCCGACTCAAAGGTAACTTGTGATGTCTTACCCACAACAAAACAAAAACACAAAACAGCACAGCAACAACAGGCATGACTTCAAGATTTATAGTATTTACAATGTAGTTAAAGACTCATTTACATCAGTGATGGATAATAGATTCAACAGCTTAATTTTACCTCCAGATCAGATGTGATTAGTGACTCAACTGCTGTACAAGAAATGCAGCATGAATTGTTTCAGCCCAAGTTTCATTTAAATCCCACTAGTATCTAGATTAGAGTGGTGCTGGAAAAGCATAGTTCAGGCAGCATCTGAGGAGCAGTAAAATCGACGTTTTGGGCAAAAGCCCTTCATCAGGAATAAGAAAAGCTTAGGCTTTTGCTGCTGTGCATCTGCTCACCCTTTCCACTCCACCTCCTCACACATTTTCCTGGGTCATTATTGGACTGGATCGGTTGCCATTTTTGTCACCTCCCCAGTCTCAGTAAGCAGTCTCCTGATGAAGGGCTTTTGCCCGAAATGTCGATTTTACTGCTCCTCAAATGCTGCCTGAACTGCTGTGCTTTTCCAGCACCACTCTAATCTAGACTCTGGTTTCCAGCATCTGCAGTCATTGTTTTTACCTAAATCCCACTAGTGACTTCCAAGCCTATTCTGGCTGTGAAAACACTGGGAAGTCGCAAGAGAGAAAAAAAAAATCACATGATCGGGAGACTGCTTACTGAGACTGGGGAGGTGACAAAAATGGCAATCGATCCAGTCCAATAATGTTCCAGGAAAATGTGTGAGGAGGTGGAGTGGAAAGGGTGAGCAGATGCACAGCAGCAAAAGCCTATGCTTTTCTTATCAGTAACGGTGGAATATCTGCCTGGGACTCACAAGGGAAATGAAGAAAAAACTGCTTTGATTACATTTTTGACCTCTCTTGGGTTCTAATCTTCCCTGCTATTTTCACTTGGCAGGAAATTTACTTTGACTTCTCACCTCCAAATTAAAATTAAAACTGTGCCCTGACAATGTCAACTGAGTGACTCCTTGAAGCATATAATATTTCTTAATTCACTTACAAGATGCGGGCAACACTGGCAAGACCTATTCCTGTTTATCCTCAACAAGGTATTTTTTAAGCCACCTTACCAACTGTCAACACATTTCGACTTGCTAAAGAAATCTTGGTTTACTTTTGCAATACTTATGAAAGTCAAAGGCCATAAAAGTTTGAAAATAATTATCATTTAAGTGCAACAGGGTTTTCAAAGTTTTGGAAATGATTGCTGCATAGGATGTTTGGAAAAACCTGACTTGTAGATACAAGTCCTTCTGTATAAGGGCACAGAAAAAGAAAGAAAAAATCTGTTTAAAGTATTCTTGATAAAGTGCTACTGATAATGTATGATCCTTGCCAGTAATATTCTAGCAAAGTTGTAATTTGAAGAATTGGGCACATTATATAACGCACTTGTTTTACTTCAGGCTCCAGAAATGAGGAAATACATGGAAAGTATTGATGTTTCATCTGTAGTACTTTAGAAGCAACTTAATATTCCTTTAGGCTCCTTGCACTTCCAAGTAGGTCATTAGTCATGGTTAGATAAGTAGAAATTTAGCACCTTCAGTTTACATCTAATGAAAAAATGTCAGGCTAATTTAGAGTTTGTATTTCTGCTCCCTTTAAAATTCTGAATTAAAGAGCTGAGAGGAATTTTAACTTGGAAGAACTGCGTGGTTTGAGTGTAGATGGGTGAAGGGGATTAAAAGTGGGAAAAATATAAGTCTGTCAGGAAGTAGATAGGTCTAAACCCTTGCCTTCCACATGCATTGGGCCATTTGTGTTCAACTTTCTTCAGGGAGGTAGGTTTTCTTTTAATAGACATGAAGTACAGAATTGGAGAAATATTTCACCAAAATTCAGATTTAAGGCTGCATTCCTGGCTTTCCCAGTTTTCCTGAAATCCAACTGTAAAAGCAAAATGGAAACACAACAGCAACCAATTAAAACATTTGGAGATGCTGCAATAAATACTCAGTACTCCTGAGATTTTACTTGCTACACTTTGGACACTTTTTCAAATACTTTTTCAGAATGGGTGTCCTCCCAATTGCCTTTGATTGGAGGTCAGACAGTGAACAATATGATCAGCACAAGCTGCATCAGGAGCTTGTCATTCAGAGAACTGTAAATGGACAGAGTGGGACTGCAGCTTGCAGGAGGTACTGCATACAACTCAGCATATACTGGTAGAAGCTGAATTTTGTTGACCTGTTAGAACAGGGGCACTTCAGGGGGCTCAGGGTGTTGTCTTGATTGGCAATCTGCAGTTTCCCAGACATAGATGTGCTCACTACTTGACTTAGGGCTATATTGTCTAGTGCCTGTTAATGTCATCACTACATTCAACCAACTTACCTCTGAATCCTTCCAGCTCTCTACAGTTGACATATCCAATATATGTTTTCTCCCTACTTCTTGCCTTATTAATATATAAGGCATACAATCCATCTAGTTCATGTTGCCACCCACACTAAAACCCACACCTCCGTCTTCCTTGTCCTCACCATGCTCAGTTGGCTTCCTATGATCAAAAGAAATCATGTAAAGATTATAGTGTTCACTTTAAAATTCTCCCCTACCACTGCTGATTTCCTCTAGTTCTGTGTGACGCTGGAATCCTGGGGTCCTCCTATACAAACCTGTTTCTCATCTCACTACTCCATCACTGGGTTTTCCTCTTCAGGTCCCCTTTCCTCATTCTCTGAAATATTTTCTTTCACCATCTCTACCATTCTAGCCTTTTCAATGTTCCCAGAATTGTCCTTAATACCGTCATCTTCCACTCTTGCAACCCTTCCTAACACTTTCCTCTTTCTTCCTCCACTATTCCAAATGAGGATGTACTTACTTCTGCCATTCTATAATACATTCTGCAATATCTCTCTGTACATACTGACCATTGTTTAAATAGCCACTGTTTTCAAACTTCTTGGCCTGTAAAGTTCAGAAATGATAGCACGAATAAGTTTGAGCTCCAATTCTGAAACAGAAGCCACCACTATGTTACATGAAAATTAGGCAAAAGTGAGGACTGCAGATGCTGGAGATCAGAGTCTAGATTAGAGTGGTGCTGGAAGGGCTTTTGGCCGAAACATCGATTTTCCTGCTCCTCGGATGCTGCCTGACCTGCTGTGCTTTTCCAGCACCACTCTAACCTAGACTACTTGAAAATTAGGCAGATCTTCACCATTTTCCATTGCATTCAAGAGTCATATATAAAACTGCCCATTTTGGAAAATAGAGTTGCTGGTGTTTCTGGACATTAGCTGCTGGTTTGGAAATATATTGTCACTGTTCTGAGATTAATGGTGTTCAACTGAGATTAAGGGTAAGCACCTTGGCTCTGACAGTGTACGTTTATTTGACATCAAACCTTTTACCAGCATGTTAGACCCTGAGCTGTAAATGATTGATTTGAGCACTGTATATACAAATGCTCCATTTCCCAACACTGAAGAACATCACAATCTCAATTTCCATAATAAAATTACACTGAGTTGGGAGTTTTTGGTCAGTAGTGAATTAAGGGTACTCACAACTGATTTCAAAGAAAGCCATCTACAATGATCAAATGATCTCTGTACCTGATTAACATCTATCCTAATTACCTTTCAGGAAAGGAAAACAGCTGCCCTTACCATGTCTGGATTACATGTGACTCCGGATCCACTCTTAATTGCATTCTCAAATGACCTAGTAAGTCATGCAGCTGTGTCAAACTGCTACAAAGTCTATAAAAAGGGAGTGAAAACAGATGAACCATGCAGCATTGGCTTAAGCATTGGACACAACAATGGCAAATCCAGTCCTGTTGTCTGTGCAGTGTCCCCCTAACTAATATCTGTGGGGTTTTCTCAAAATTTGGAGACCTGTTTCACAGATTATTCAAGTAACAGACTTATATGGTTATGCTCATTGATTCATACCTTACAACGTTCCAGACACTCTCGTTCAAAACCCTGAAAGTACTGCTCACACCCCCAGCAGAGACCAACCAGAGTTAGAGGCACAGTGGTATACAGTTAGAAAGGAATTGCCTTAAGAGTCATCAACATGGATTCCAGATCCCATGATGTCTTATGGCATCAGATTAAGCATGAGAAGGAAATATCCTGCTGATTACCATTTACAACTAATCTCCAATCCCCTCAGCTGATGACTCAATGCTGCTCCTCCACATTTAACATCACTTCGAGGAAGTAATGAGTGTGGCAAAGTCATAGCATGTGCTCAGGGTGGGGAACTTCAACATACATTACTGAGACTACTTCTATACACAGCACCACTAGTGATTGGGCTGGCTGAGTGCAAAAGGACTTGGATTCAAGACAGGGTCTGGAGGAGGTGAGGAAACCAACAACAGAGAAAAACATACCTGATCTCATCCTCATCAAAATGCCTGCTACAGTAGTCTCTGTCCATGACAGTGTATGTAGGAGTGACTATTTCACAGTCGTTACAGTCATTGTGGAGACAAAGTCAATCTTCACAATGAGGATACTCTTCATCGTGTTGTGTGACTTTGATCAAATCCACCAACTCTTAAAAAAAAGCAGAAATTGCTGGAGAAACTCAGCAGGTCTGGCAGCATGTGAAGAGAAATCCAGTTCTGAAGAATGGCCAATGGACTCGAAACATTAACTCTGCTTTCTCTTTACAAATGCGGCTAGACCTGCTGAGGTTCTCTAGCAATTTTTGCTTTTGTTTGTTTCAGATCTCCAATGTCCACAATTCTTTGTTTTATTCTAGCAACTCTCAAATGGGCATCATTGAAACACTATAGGCCATCAGCAGCAGCAGAATTACGTCCAAGTACAATTTGTAACCTCATGGCTTGGCATCACCATCACCATCAATCCAAGAAATTACTCTGTTTCAATGAAAAATGTAGAGTAGCATGCCGGGCGTGTCATCAGACATCAGTAAAATGAAGTGACAACCTGGTGAAGCTACAATACAGGATTACAAGGGGTACAAACGATGGAAACAGCAATAAGTCGACAAGGCAAAGCAATCTCACCACCAATGGATCATATCTAAGTTCTACAGTCCTGCCATGTCCAGATGTGAATAATGGTGGACAATTAAACAACTAACATGAAGACTTCATAAATATCCTCATTCTTAATGATGGGGTATCCAGAACATCAGTGTAAAAGACAAAGCATTTGCATCTATTTTCAGCTTGAAGTGCTCACTGGTTGATCAGTCTTGGTTTCCTTCTCATGCCCCCAGCATGACAGATGCTAGTCTATAAGAGCATAAGAAACAAGAGCAGGAGTAGACTGTTCCATCCCTCAAGCCTACTTTACCACACAATAGATCTGGGCAGAGCTGACATTCCTCAAATCCACTTTCCTTTCCTCTCTCCAAAACCCTTGATTCCCATACTGAACAAGAATCTGTCAAGAATCAACCTTAAGGTTGAGATAAACAGACTCAAGGACTCTACCCTTTGTGTGGCGTTTGTGTGGAGCCACAGAAAATGGGGGAGATACTAAATGAATATTTTGCAACAGTATTTACTGTGGAAAAGGATATGGAAGATACAGATTGTAGGGAAATAGATGGTGACATCTTGCAAAATGTCCAGATTACAGAGGAAGAAGTGCTGGATGACTTGAAATGGTTAAAGGTGGATAAATCCCCAGGACCTGATCAGATGTAACCGAGAATTCTGTGGGAAGCCAGAGAAGTGATTGCTGGGCCTCTTGCTGAGATATTTGTATCATCGATAGTCACAGGTGAGGTGCTGGAAGACTGGAGGTTGGCAAACGTGGTGCCACTGTTTAAGAAGGACGGTAAAGACAAGCCAGGGAACTATAGACCGGTGATCCTGACCTCGGTGGTGGGCAAGTTGTTGTAGGGAATCCTGAGAGACCGAATGTACATGTATTTGGAAAGGCAAGGACTGATTGGGGATAGTCAACATGGCTTTGTGCGTGGGAAATCATGTCTCACAAACTTGATTGAGTTTTTTGAAGAAGTAACAAAGAAGATTGATGAGGGCAGAGTAGTAGATGTGATCTATATGGATGTCAGTAAGGCGTTCAACAAGGTTCCCCATGGGAGACTGATTAGCAAGGTTAGATCTCATGGAATACAGGGAGAACTAGCCATTTGGATACAGAACTGGCTCAAAGGTAGAAGACAGAGGGTGGTGGTGGAGGGTTGTTTTTCAGACTGGAGGCCTGTGACCAGTGGAATGCCACAAGGATCGGTGCTGGGCCCTCTACTTTTTGTCATTTACATAAATGATTTGGATGCGAGCATAAGAGGTACAGTTAGTAAGTTTGCATATGACACCGAAATTGGAGGTGTAGTGGACAGCGAAGAGGGTTACCTCAGATTACAACAGGATCTGGACTAGATGGACCAAATGGGCTAAGAAGTGGCAGATGGGGTTTAATTCAGATAAATGCGAGGTGCTGCATTTTGGGAAAGCAAATCTTAGCAGGACTTATACACTTAATGGTAAGGTGTTGCTGAACAAAGAGACCTTGGAGTGTCGGTTAATAGCTCCTTGAAAGTGGAGTCGCAGGTAGATAGGATAATGAAGAAGGTGTTTGGTATGCTTTCCTTTATTGGTCAGAGTATTGAGTACAGGAGTTGGGAAGTCATGTTGTGGCTGTACAGGACATTGGTTAGGCCGCTGTTCGAATATTGCGTGAAAGTCTGATCTCCTTCCTATCGGAAAGATGTTGTGAAACTTGAAAGAGTTCAGAAAAGATTTACAAGAATGTTGCCAGGGTTGGAGGATCTGAGCTATAGGGAGGATGAACAGGGTGGGACTGTTTTCCCTGGAGCGTCGGAGGCTGAGGGGTGACCTTATAGAGGTTTACAAAATTATGAGGGACATGGATAGGATAAATAGACAAAGTTTTTTCCCTGGGGTCGGGGAGTCCAGAACTAGAGGGCATAGGTTTAGGGTGAGAGGGGAAAGATATAAAAGAGACCTAAGGGGCAACGTTTTCACGCCGAGGGTGGTATGTGTATTGAATGAGCTGCCAAAGGATGTGATGGAGGCTGGTACAATTGTGACATTTAAGAGGCATTTGGATGGGTATATGAATAGAAAGGGTTTGAAGGGATATGGGTCGGGTGCTGGCAGATGGGACTAGATTGGGATGGGATATCTGGTTGGCATAGACGGGTTGGACTGAAGAGTCTGTTTCCATGCTGTACACCTCTATGACTCTACCCCCACAGCTCTCTTTGGCAAGGAGTGCCAAAGATTCACAACCCTCTGAGAGAAGAAATTCCTCCTCATTTTATTCTTAAATTGGTGCTACTTTATTCTGAGACTATGCCCTCTAATCCTGGACTCCCCCATGAAGGGAAACATCCTCTCAGCATTTATCCTGTCAAGCCCCTGAAGAATCTCTGTATGTTTCAATGAGATCCCCTCTCATTCTTCTAAACTCCAGTGAGTCGGGTCTCAACCTGTGTAGCGTTTGCTCCCATGACAATCCCTCCATACCAGCGACCATCCCAGTGAACCTTTTCTGAAATGCCTCCAATAAAATTATAGAATTCCTTAAATAAGGGGATCAAAACTGCCCACAATACTCCTGATGTGGTCTTACCAGCACCTTATACAGTTGGAGTGAGACTTCCCTAATCTTATATTCCAACCCCCTGGAGATAAGGGCCAACATTCCATTAGCCTTTCTGATTATCTGCTGTAGCTGTTTGTAAGTTTTCTATTTTTTGAGCACAAATACCCCCAAGTCCATTTGTGCTGCAGCTTTTTGTGGTTTCTCCCCATTTAAATAATACTGTTCTTCTGTTCTCCCTTCCAAAATGAACAAAAGTGCATTTTCCCACATTATACTCTATTTGCCTTCTGTAAATTGCCTGTATCTGCTTTTCTATATAGTTTAATGTCTGCAAATTTGGCTACAGTACATTCACTTTCTTCTCCCAAGTCATTAATATAGTTTACACGTTTGATCCACTTCATGATATTAAGGCAGTGGATGCTGCAGAGCTTATGAGCCTCAAAAGCTTTTCGGCAATAATTATCAAAGGTCAGCTCCAGAACTAGCTGTTCCAGTACAGCTTAAGGTATTGGCATCTGCCAGACCATATGGAAACTTAAATACTGCAGATGCTGGAATAAACACAGGGAATCCTGGGAAACTCAGCAGTTCTGGCAGCATCTGTGGAGAGAGAAACAAAATTAATATTTTGAGTCTGGTGAGACTCTCTGTCAGAACACTTTGTTCAATATGGGAACTCGCCCAGCTATCTCAATACCACAAAAATGTGTGACAAATGCAAGGCAGTTACCACTCTATCTACCTGCTCTCAATCATCAACAGTGCTGTCAAGCAAAACTTACAAAGGAATAACCTGCTCACTGACACTGAGTCTGAGTTCTGCCAGGGCCATTCAGTCCTGATTTAGTTATAGCCATGGTCCAAACATGGACAAAAGAGCTGTATTCTGGAGGTGCAGTGAGAGTGATTGCCCTTGATGTCAAGGCAGCAAATGATTCAGTGTGGCATCATGAAGCCTTGGAAAAAGCTAAAGTCAACAGGAATCAGGGGGAAAACTCTCCACTGGCTGAAGTCATACCTAGCACAAACAGGATTTATTCACACTTGGAAGTGAATTGACTTGTTAGTGATAGGTAGCATGGGTTTGTGCAGGGAAGGTCATGTCTCACCAGCTTGTTTGACTTTTCTGAGGAGGTGACAAGAATGATTGATGAGGGAAGGGCAGTGGATGTTGTGTACATGGACATAAGTAAGGCATTTGATAAGGTACCTCATGGCAGGCTTATACAGAAGGTACAGTCTCATGCAATCTGGGGTGAGCTGGCTGAAAGGATTCAAAACTGGCTTAGTCATAGAAGACACAGAGTAGCTATGGAAGTGTGCTTTTTGGAAAGGAGGTCAGTAACTAGTGGTGTTCCACAGGGTTCAGTGCTCGGACCTTTTTTGTTTGTAATACATATACATGATCTGGAGGAAAATGTAGGTGGTCTGATTAGTAAGTTTGCAGATGACACCAAAATTGGTAGATTTGCAGATAGTGAGGAGGATTGCCAAAGAATACAGTGGGATATATAGATAGATTGCAGGTTTGGGCACAGAAATGGCAGATGGAGTTGAATCTTGACAAATGCGAGGTGATGCATTTTGGAACATTGTATTCACTATATATCATGCAATAAATACCAGAACCCTTAGAAGCATTGACATACATAGGGATCTGGCTGTACATGTCCCCAGATAACTGTAAGTGGCAATACAAGTGGATAAAGTGGTCAGGAAGGCATACAGCATGCTTGCCTTCACCGGCCAGGGCATGGAATATAAAAGTTGGCAAGTTATATTCCAGCTGTAGAACTTTAGTTTGGCCACATTTGGAACATTGCATGCATTTGTGACTGCCACACCAATAGCAGTATGAGGATGCTTTGGAGAGTGTGCAGAGAAGGTTACCAGGATGTTGCCTGGTCTTAAGGGTTTTAGTTATGAGGAGAGGTTGGATAAATTCAGATAGTTTTCACTGGAAAGGTGGAGGCTAAGGGGTGACCTGATAGAGGTACCAAAACTAAGAGAGGCATAGATGGAATGGATATTCAGAGACTGTTTCCCAGGGTGGAAAGTCAAGTTGAGAGGAGGAAGGTTTAGGGGAGAAGTGAGGGAGAAATTTTTCACAGACATGGTGGTGGGTGTGCTTGGAACATGCTGCCAGTGGAAGTGGTGGACACAGGCATATTAGCAATTTTTAAGCTGGGAGGTGAGCAGAGGGATGGAAACAGCATAAAGACAGTAAGTAACCGGTCTAAATAAGGATTAGGAACTGGTACAGGATTGTTTGTTCAAAGAGCCTGCTACTGTGCTGTATTGTAGTATATTATATAAAGGAAGATGGTTGTGAACTTGGAGGCTAATCATCGTCAAGAATGATTGAGTACAAAGATATCTCTGCAGGAGTTCCTCGGGGTATTGTCCTTGACCCAACTACCGTCAGTTGCTTGATCAATGACTTTCCATCAATCATAATGTCAGAAGTGGAAATATTTGCTGATGATTACACAATATTCAAAATCATTTGTGACTCCTCAGATACCAATGCAGTCTGTGTTCATATACAGCAAGTTGTGGACAAAGTTTGAGTGTGGATTGTTAGTTAGCAAGTAACATTTGTTGTCCTGCCACAACATGCCAGGAGATAACAGCTTGATCAAGAGAGAATTGAACCATTTCCCCTTGTTTTTCAATGGCATAATTATTGCTGAATCTCTCGCTATTAACATCCTGGGGTAACCATTGACTGAAAACTGAACTAGGCGAACATACAAATACAGTAGCTACAATAGCAGGTCGATGATCTGAATCCTGCAATAAGTAATTCACCTCCTGTCTCCCCTGTCCTATCCATCATCTATAAACTATAAGTCAGCTGTCAGATGGAATGTTCTCCATCTGCCTGGATAGCCGCAGACCAAACAATATTCATGAAGTTCAATACTATTCAGGACAAAGCAGAACATTTGCTTGGCATCCAATCCACCATCACATTCACTCCTTTAACTAATAAGACACAGTGGCAGCAATTTGCACCAGGAGTCATTTCTTTTCCCCCTCTGAGGTCTGCTCTTGAGATTTTCTCAAGCATTACATTTTGATTCTCAGAGGACAATTTTCATTCTCACTCACTGCTTTGTTTGATGATGCAGTCATGACCAACATTACCTCCTACACCTATGTTGACAAATAGGGTATTTGAATTTGCATAAAATCAGGCTTATGGAATTCAACATTGTCCACAATAAACATCACTGCTCCCTTAAACATACAGCTACAAAACATAAAGAAAGCGTTAATTTCAAGGCAAGTAGTAATTAAGTTAGTACATGACCAGAGACAAAGGTTAGCAACAAATTCCTTTTTTCAAGAGACGAATAACTAACAAACACAGCAATACAGAGGGAAAACAAAACACTATGAACATACATTATAAAGACTGGGCAGGTCAGAACTAAGCAGTTCCATGTTTGTCTCTAACACAGTCATTGTACTTCAAGTAATTTTATGATAGCCTCTTTGAGATAATCATAACACATAAACATTAATCTTGAGGACATAAACTGTTCAGTATTAAATTATCCAATTGACGGAATTCATTACGATAGTAATGATCATAGAAGACATTATTCCTTCACTGAAAATGTTCAAAACTGTTCTCTTCCATCTTCAGCCAGACTAGCCTCTTTTGCTGCCATCACTTACATTGTCTCTGCATTTCAATTCAGTTTGCCCCTGTCCTGCATTTGCTGTTGGTAGGTATTAGCAGTAAGCAAGAGAGAGAGCCACCCCCTTATTGAAATAACAGGTTCTGAGTATTCCATTTATGGGGGTGTCTTTTCATTAAATGTTTTCCGCTGTGATTTCAAAGTTTTTGGCAGCTGGATCCTCATGCCACCCCATGCATTTTGAGCGTTGGTATATACCATGAACAGATGCACTGCAATAACTCACCAAGACTCCTCAACACCACCTTTTGAATGGTGACCCACACCATCTAGACGGACAAGGGCAGCAGATACAAGGAACACCACCATCTCCCCAAGCTCCCCACCCAGAAGCACACCATCTTGACTTGGAACTATATTACTATTCCTTCCTTGTCGCTGGGTCAAAGTCGTGGAAGTCTCTTCCGAACAGCACTGTGGGTGTCCCTAACACCACATGGACTGCAGTAGTTCAAGAAGACAGCTCTTCACCACTTTCCCAACTGGGCAAAGGGAAAGTTGGGGATTGGCAATAAATTATAGTATTGTTCACAACACCCAAATCCCAGGAATTTGTTCTTTAAAAAGGGAAACTTTTGGCATGCAGTGATATCAGCAAAAAATTATGCAAACCAATTATATCAATGTATTCATACATTGCAAACCAGGAAGATAAATGCATTTAATACTTTTCACTTCCAATTTAAAATTTCAGATAGAAAAATAAATATTTCTGATTGAATTAAGTCAAAAATTGAAACAAGTTTTAAAAAGTTTCAAAATGAAAAAAATACTTTCAAAAGAAGCAAAAATTATGGACTCTTTAAAATTTAAGAGAAATTTGATGTTCGACAAATATAAAATGAACTTTTCAGGGTCAGGGAGGGTGTTTAATAACAATTACGAAGTTAGTATGCTGTTAAAAATTCAGTTGCAACATATTTAACAAGGTGCAACTGTTTCAAGGGGTTCTGCAGTGTGTCTAACAGACAGAAGGGGAAATTTCTTCAAATCATGCTTGCTATGGAGACCACAGATTCCCAATGCAGCTGTCATTCTCAGTAGAGTAATGACAGCAAACAGTGACAGTTTCACTATCATTATCACTTCAATAATCAGGCCCACTATACTTGTCATCAATATGTGTCTAAAACACAGACAAAAGAATCTACATAATTGGAGATAATATATAAACATTTGAATGTCTTAGAAAATCTAGAACAGCACAATTATTTAGGAAAAATAATATTAATACTGTGGAGGAGAAAGTTCTCCAAAAATATTGGCTAGGATACAAGAAACACTTCTTAGTCTCTTTGGTCTGTCTTGTATTTTTATCAGCCAAAGGAACAAACAGAATCTAAATTCAATATTTCACTCAGAGGACTGTGTCTCTATAATGATATGTCATAGCATTACAATAAGGCATTAGGCAGGGGTCCACTGGCAGGAGGAAACTTTCTAAACCAGGGACACAAACATTTGTTACTATTTTGACAAGAAATGAGCTTGTGTTTAGGTTTCACTTTTTTATTTGATCATGAATGATTTTCAATAAAAATAATTAAGCAAAAATATTAATCTTTTAGTATTTTCCCTCATTGATTCAATAGGTCAGATCTGTGCCTCATGAATAAAGCACAATGTGCAAAATAAAATTAGAATATGCCTTATTTAATTAGTTGAGGTACAAAATGTTGTTATTCAACCAGTAAAGGAATAAAGCAGATTATTTGAAATTAAAAGATAAAGAATCTCCCAAATATTCATATTTAAGTTATTAGTCAAAGCAAATCTAAGCATGTCAATTCTGGATTGTCACAGGTGAGGTGCCGGAAGACTGGAGGTTGACAAACGTGGTGCCACTGTTTAAGAAGGGCGGTAAAGACAAGCCAGGGAACTATAGACTGGTGAGCCTGACCTCGGTGTTGGGAAAATTGTTGGAGGGAATTCTGAGGGACAAGGGGTGTACATGTATTTGGAAAGGCAAGGACTGATTAGGGATAGTCAACACTGCTTTGTGCATGGGAAATCATATTTCACTAACTTGATTGAGTTTTTTGAAGAAATAACAAAGGATTGATGAGGGCAGAGCAGTAGATGTGATCTACATGGACTGCAGTATTGCGTTCGACAAGGTTCCCTATGGGAGACTGATTATCAAGGTTAGATCTCATGGAATACAGGGAGAACTAGCCATTTTGGATACAGAACTGGCTCAAAGGTAGAAGACAGAGGGTGGTGGTGGAAGGTTGTTTTTCAGATTGGAGGCCTGTGACCAGTGAAGTGCCACAAGGATCGGTGCTGGGTCCTCTACTTTTTGTCATTTACATAAATGATTTGGATGCGAGCATAAGAGGTACAGTTAGTAAGTTTGCATATGACACCGAAATTGGAGGTATAGTGGATAGCGAAACGGGTTACCTCAAATTACAACAGGATCTTGACCAGATGGGCCAATGGGCTGAGAAGTGGCAGATGGAGTTTAATTCAGATAAATGCAAGGTGCTGCATTTTGGGAAAGCAAATCTTAGCAGGACTTATACACTTAATGGTAAGGTCCTAGGGAGTGTTGCTGAACAAAGAGACCTTGGAGTGTCGGTTCATAGCTCCTTGAAAGTGGAGTCGCAGGTAGATAGGATAATGAAGAAGGTGTTTGGCATGCTTTCCTTTATTGGTTAGAGTATTGAGTACAGGAGTTGGGAGGTCATGTTGTGGCTATACAGGACATTGGTGAGACCACTGTTGGAATATTGCATGCAATTCTGGTCTCCTTCCTATCGGAAAGATGTTGTGAAACTTGAAAGGGTTCAGAAAAGATTTACAAAGATGTTGCCAGGTTTGGAGAATTTGAGCTATAGGGAGAAGCTGAACAGGCTGGGGCTGTTTTCCCTGGAATGTCGGATGCTGAAGGGTGACCTTATAGAGGTTTACAAAATTATGAGGGGCATGGATAGGGTAAATAGACAAAGTCTTTTCCCTGGGATGGGGGAGTCCAGACTAGAGAGCATAGTCTAGATTAGAGTGGTGCTGGAAAAGCACAGCAGTTCAGGCAGCATCCGAGGAGCAGTAAAATCGATGTTTCGGGCAAAAGCCCTTCATCAGGAGGTCGTAGAGAACATAGGTTTAGGGTGAGAGGGAAAAGATATAAAAGAGACCTAAGGGGCAACTTTTTCACGCAGAGGGTGGTACGTGTATGGAATGTGCTGCCAGAGGAAGTGGTGGAGGCTGTTACAATTACAGCATTTAAGAGGCATTTGGATGGGTATATGAATAGGAAGGGTTTGGAGGGATATGGGTCGGGTGCTGGCAGGTGGGACTAAATTGGGTTGGGATATCTGGTCGGCATGGACGGGTTAGACCGAAGGATCTTTTTCCATGCTGTACATCTCTATGACTCTATTTGGCAAAAATGTATTTCTTGAAGTTTTCTGATACATCTTCACACATAGAAGAGAGAAAGATTGTGTTTGAAGATTTTGATAAGTAAGGCAATTTAACAAGTATTAATGTATTGTACCTGATTCCAATTATGATTTGTATCTTTGGAAGGTAATCTACTCTAGAAGTAAATACCTTGAACTTCATAATCTGAGAAAGTTGCAAGAAAGAATAAACTTGATTTGCATACTTTCAATTGAATTTCCTCTTTTTTTTTATAAGGAGGAAACACTGTACCATCATAAGCTATTACATGTTAAAAACAAGATGGGATTGGTCTACTGACAGCTATCACTGAACTACATTTAGAGATTTAGAGATTTTTAAAATTACTGAATGGCACTGGAACTAGGTGCAGACATAAGGAAGTATAAGAGAGCTGTCTCACATTGACCGAACCCATGGCTCAGTACGTACATGTTAAGAAGTCTAGACAATACACCAAGAGATAGTTCATAATGTGTACTTCAGTAACTTGGTCTTATCAGAAGGATGTTAATTGCGCATTTGAAATTCATACATAAAGTTGTATAGCTGCTATCTAATGTAGAATGGTACAGGGCAGTAATAATAGTGTTCCTGTCATTATTACTACACTGTACCATTCCCCCCCACCACCCTCCCCACCCCAGTTCTAACCTTCCACCTCACTCATATCCAGTTACAGCAAATTATACTCCACCATTTATGCCACCTACAATCAAATCCCAACACCACAGATATATTTCCCTCCCCACCCCTATCTGCGTTCCGCAGAGACTATTCCATCCGTGACTCCTGGTTAGGTCCATGCCCCACACCAACCCACCCTCCATTCCTGGCACCTTTCCTTGCCTCTGCAACAGGTGTAAAACCTGCACCCATACCTCTTCCCTCACCCCCATCTAAGGCCCTAAAAGATCCTATCATATCCAGCAGAGATATTCCTGCACATCAAAACACCTCATCTACTGTTTCCATTGCTCTCAATGTGGTCTCTATATCAGGGAGACAGGACGCCAACTCACGAACGTTTCAGGGAACATCTCTGGGACACATGCACCAAACAGCCCCACTGCCCTGTGGCCAATCACTTCAACTCCCCCTCCCACTCCCCCAAGGACATGAAAGTCCTGGGCCTCCTCCACTGCCAAATCCAAGCCACCCAAAGACTGGACGAAGAATGCCTCATCTTCTGCCTTGAGACCCTCCAACCACACACCATCAACATCAACTTCACCAGTTTCCTTATCTTTCCTTCCCCCTCCTCATCTCAGATCCAACCATCCAACTTGGCACCACCCCCTTGAACTGTCCTACCTGTCCATCTTCCTTCCCATCTATCCGCTCCATCCTCCCTTCTGACCAACACTATCACCCTTCATCTGCATCTACCTATTGCCTTTCCAGCTACCTTACCCCCAACCTCCTATTTATTTCTCAGCCCCCTTCCCCTTCAAATTCCTGATGAAGGGCTTATGCTCAAACTATCAAATCTCCTGCTCCTCAGATGCTGCCTGACCTGCTGTGTTTTTCCAGCACCACAATTTTTTGACTCTGATTTCTCTGGCATCTGCAGTCTTTCATTAACATACTTGCCTGGTTAATGCATTGTTTGCAATTCCAATCTGATGGATTGTTCAATCATAAATCTGCAAGTTTTTACAAAGTGAAACTTGGCACAATGTAGATAAAATCCCAAATGTGTGAGTTGTAACTAGCTCAGAATCAAAAGACTTGTCTATTTGTTGAATGCAGTCTAGCCAAAAGAACTACAATATTTCATCAATATGCAGATGCAGTTTTGCTGATACCCTCATATTGGTATCTGTCCCATTACATATCCTCGAATAAAGACAAAATACCGCTGATCCTGGAAATATGAAACAAACACATATGCTTGCAAAACTCAACATGTCTGACAGCATCTGTGAAGAGAGAAATTGAAATAATGTTTCAAGTCTGATATGACTCCTTCAGAACTGTTCTCAAAACATTAACTCTGTTTCTCTCTCCACAGATGTTGTTAAACCTGCTAAGTTTCTCTAGTATTCTCTGATTTTGTTTTGTTACATATCCTGCCTGGTTTACATTTATATTGGTTTCAATGGAAAGCAAAATTGAGTGGAGTATCTGGTTGGTGGCTGAACCAGAATGCTGGGTTTACCACCAGTAGCTAAAGTACAACTTTGCCCAATGTATTGTTATTTATTTTTATGCTACCTCATTCCACTTCACTGGAAATAGCAGTACAGATATGTAGTCCAATGTCCACATTGAAAACCCCAACTTGCCAATTATCTTCCAAAATTTTCATAACTGAAATCAATGTGCAAGTTCGTAAAGACCATTAATCCATTTATTTGTTTGTTCCCCTAATGAAATTCATAGCTCCTTTATCAAGTGCATGGCTACAAATTTGGGAGAGGTAAGAATCCTCAAGACCTTTAAGAAGTATTTAGACGAACACTTGAAATGCCGTAACATGCAAGATTATAAGTTATTGGAAAACTGGATGAGAGTCTCTTTCCATGCTATAGCTCTACATTGTATTTATCACAAATTTATCACTGTTGTCTTGGTATAAGGTCAAGAATCGGGGATGCTCAATTATTTACCAGTTTTGTAAGGCACTGGGAGCTTTCCTTCATCATAATGAATAAGAAGAGTTCCTCTACATATCACAGCTAACTACACACAATACATAGCTTGGAATGAGGTCGTACAACCCGAACAATGTCATAGTTTATGTTCTACTCTTGCCTTCTCCCATTCTTCTTAATCTAACTATGATCATTATTCTTCATTTCCTTCTTCCTACTGTTATGATCACAAATGATGTTATTACTGAAGATGTTAGATTCCAGACTGAAATCTAGTTTTATGAATCACATTTTATTTTGTTGGTTTTAACCAGGCACTGAAACATGAACATGCTGTGTTGCAGACCATAAAATAGGAGCTCATTGAAGCAAAAGAAATGGAAGTGAAATAGAATAAACCAAACTATTTACCTATAACATAAACAGTGACATGTTATCTAATTTGTAACTTTTCACATGCAAACTTCTGTAGAACTTACTCATAATTCAAATTAAGACTGAAAAGATCTCTCCTTTTAAGCTATGAGTGTTTCATCCATGCTTAAAAAATAAGCAAATTGAGAAAAATCTAACTCAAGAATTGAGACACAGTTATTTTCCTTGCTTATTCATTAAACTCCTACAATAAATAAAAACTCACTAGTTCTGAGAACTTGCTCTCACAAACTATTGATTAAAAATCACCATGGCTATAGAAAGACTCAGGTTAATTATTAATTCCCGCAGACACCAGAAAAATCCATATGTCATGTCTTCAAAATCTAAAATTTCAAACTTAACTCAATTGATACTCATAAAAATATATATATTATTCACAGTCAACATCATGCCATGCTGTCAAGTTGCCCTTTAGATGCATCAGCATTATTTGTCTCACTACAAACTATGGTAGCGAGGTTCACATTTATATAAGTTATGGGAGTTTCCTTTGAAGTTCTTAACTGATGTCTTGGTTGCTAAGTCATATTGATGCCTCTAGTTTCTGTCTCCCACAAGTGTAAACATTCTCGGTATCTTTAATCCATGAAAGTCTTTCATAATTTCAGACCTCTATTCAAAGGTCGATAAGACGATCCCTTAGGCTTGTCTTTTCAAGATAAAATTGCCCCACTTCTGTTTATTCTTCCATAATGGGTATATATTTGTTATTATTCTTGGAAATCTTTATTTCACCATCTCTTTCTATATACTTTACATAATAAACAGAGTTACAACAAATTTAATACAACTTCTGCACTTTTATGCTTCATTCCTCTAGAAAACAGTCTGACACCGGAATTATTAGTGAAAATGGTGGTCCCAAACCCTCTCTGAAAAGATGAGGGACAGCCTATTTTCAAATCTATGGGATGTCCCAAATTACTTTACAGCTGACAGTTTATTAATTAGCTCAGACTGAGACTTTTGCCCGTGTCCAGGATGCAATTCTGCCTCTGGGAGTTGCCCGACAATCAGTTAGCCACCAAGGCAGTAAGTCCTTTGAAACGAGTCCAGTTCCACCTAAGTATCATCACTGAAAGTAGGTGGGGTGGTCTCTGGCCCCAGGGAGGGGTGTTTGGGGCATGTTATTGGGAGGGCGGGGTGAATAGAGCAGAAATGGGGACTATTTGGGGTACCTCCATTGGAGACATGATGCCCAAATAGGAGGGATCAGACCCCCACCCCCCTCTACGCACACCCCCCTTCTCCATAGCATATATCAAGACTGTCAGGGTTCATCTAGTAAGTGTTGACTATCACTTTCAATGCAGAGTGATTCCTGATTCAGAAACTGATTCACTGACTCCACAATCTAAATTGGTAAGATAAATTTTGAATAATCGTGGGTCCAGCACTGATCCTTGTGCAGCTCCATCGCCCACCCTCTGCTATTCTTAAAAATGATTGTTTACTCCTGTATTTGTATCCATCTCATTGCTTATCATAGTGTATGTATGAGCTCTCTCTACAACTGTTCTTTATAACGTTGATCAGCTGCCACCATCTTTTTTCAGGGTAGGGATCCTCAAGACCTGTTGGCCGAGTATCAAGTGTGGTAGAGGAAAACCACTTAGTTGTGGAGCATGAAGAAGTTCTTGTCTTAAGCAAGATCTAATTTATTGCATGACGGCATCAAGGCATAATTACATTTTGTTTGATGACAGAGACATTACTTTAGAGAACAAGAGGATTATCAGGAAGAACCTGATAGTACAGCTAACTTCTTTGAGATCCTAAGGTGGGCGGCACGGTGGCACAGTGGTTAGCACTGCTGCCTCACAGTGCCAGAGACCCGGGTTTAATTCCCACCTCAGGCAACTGTCTTTGTGGAGTTTGCACGTTCTTCCTGTGTCTGTGCGGGTTTGCTCCGGTTTCCTCCCACAGTCCAAAGACGTGCAGGTTAGGTGAATTGGCCATGCTAATTGCCTGTAGTGTTGGGTGAAGGGGTAAATGTAAGGGAATGGGTCTGGGTAGGTTGCTCTCCGGAGGGTCGGTGTTGACTTATTGAGCCGAAGGGCCTGTTTCCGCACTGTAAGTAATCTAAACAGTTCTTCAAACCAAGAATGTATGGCAACATCATAATAATGGTGTTTAAGGCACTTCTCAATATTAGCCCTTTTGGTAGGGCAGCACGGTGGCTCAGTGGTTAGCATAGCTGCCTTACAGCACCAGGGTTACAGGTTCGATTCCAGCCTCAGGTGACTGTCTGTGTGGGACTTGCACATTCACTCCATGTCTGTGTGGGTTTCCTCCCACAGTCCAAAGATGTGCAAGTCAGGTGAATTGGCCATGCTAAAATACCCATAATGTTAAGTGCATTAGTCAGAGGGGAAATGGGTCTGGGTGGGTTACTTTTCGGAGGGTCGATGTGGACTGGTTGGGCCAAAGAGCCTGTTTCCACACTGTAGGGAATCTAATCTAATCTTTCAGACCCTTGCATTGTTATACAACATTGATGATTTATTTGCTGTCTTGAAGTCAGATCACTATCCATTTCAGTCTGAGCTTATTCATCAGTCTATTATGCCTGATAAAAAGAACCATTTTGGTACTTGAGATATTTTATATTTGCTACATATCTCTGGCCCATGCTTTATGTTATCTTGTAAGAAGAATAAATAATAAAAATGAACATTGCTACTGCTTTTTTTTAATGTAAGCAAGCATGTTTAAAGTCCTAAAAAATATTGGAACTTTTATGAGTGAGAATGTTTTTTCACCTCATTCCTGCTGTTGACTTGTTCTTGAAGTTCTGCAAAAGCTGAGGCATTCCTAACATGGCTTCAATGAGGACAGCTGAGAAGCCAAGACTTTCCACGTAAAGTTCAGAGTCAATAAGCAGGTACGTAATAAGGAGGCACAACACAGTGAATGTTAAACAAAACTGGATGTAATCAAGGAAGCGGCTCCACGCCCAAAAATATCTTGGATCAAAATCTATGGAGAGAAAAGAAAAATGATTCTGATCATACATGTACCAACTGAACATCATTACAAGTTATGAAAATGCACAATTAGAACAGAAATAGTTTTGAAATTATTCTTAAAAGGATTGAAACCAAAATTTTTAAAGAGGTTCTAATTATGTTTATAAATAATATATCTATCGTTATATGTCTTATGCTGCTATATGGTGTTTGATGTGAGGGAAATATACCTTTTAGAATTATCTTAAAAGTCTCCCATTGTCTAGAGAGGTTCTATATCCCTTGTTTGGAGCAGTCTAGGTATACTGATAGATGGATTGCAGCAGTTCATGAAGGAGGCTCATGACCATCTTTTCAAAACAACGAGGGATGAGAACATATTGCAACCTTGCCAGTAACTCTAACACACAAACAAAAATCACAGGTAGTAATTTTATTTCCTGAATTAAGAATTATGACACAATACTTCTGAATAATAGTTACAGCACAGGAATGAATTATTGAACCTATGTGAATGTGTTACTCTACATCATCTTTATGAGTAAATAGTCTTCAGCACATTTATAATATTCTTTCATGTCCTTTTCCTTCATCTACCTATCCAATTTAATCTGAATGTTGTGATAGCTTCTGCAACAATCACTAATGCTGGAAGTTAACTCCATTTACGTCCAACTCAGTGTAAAGATGTTGCTATTGCACAAAAGAATTTCAAGTATGTAACCGTGCTAATTTCAAGTATGTAACAACACAGAAACAGATCCTTAGGTCTAACCAGTTGATGTTGAACATAATCCCAGGCTAAACGAGTCCCACCTGCCTTTTCTTGGTTCATATCTCATCAAAGCTTTCCTATTCCTGTAGTTATCCAAATGTCTTGTAAACTTTGTAATTGTACCAAAATCCACCACTTCATGAGGATGTTCCTTCCACATGCAAACCACCCTCTTTGTAAAACATTTGCCTCTCATGTCTTCTTAAAACCTTTCTTCTCCCCCTTGTCTTGAAATCCCTCATTCTACTGAAAGGAAGACTACCATGAACTGTATCTAAACCTCTCATTATTTTATAAACTTCCATCGGGTCACCTCTCAACCTCCTATGCTCCAGTGAAAAAAGTCCCAGCCTTTCCAGCCTTCCTTTACAACTCAAACCTTCCATACCTGCCAACTTCTGTTAAATCTCTTCTGAACCCTTTCCAGCTTAATAATATCCTTCCTCCGTTTTGCCGAAAAAGCCACAATTTGTCAAATCTTTTTGGCTTGCACTCATCAGGATAATTCGCAAGACAGATCAAAGTAAAGGAAGAGCAACATTTATGTGGCATGAGAAGGGACAGCTAACTGTAGGCCATATGCCCCAAAATCTGGCATGTCATATCAATATCATATCCCTTCAGTTGCTTACAACAAGTAAGGTAATGATATACCCAATTGGCTTACATCTGCAAAACTCTCAACAATATCTAATATTAGATCTGATTTGCAATTGAATAACTTTTGCTTCATAATCCTGACTCTGAAGAATTATGCTGACAACCAGTTAGTTGGGCTCACTTGTACACAGAAGCTGCATGAACTAATAAGGCCATAAGACATAAGAGCAGAAATTAGCCCATTCAGCCCATCAAGTTTGCTTTACTATTCAATCATGGCTGATAAGTTTCTCAACCCCATTCTCCCAGTAACCCTTAAGCCCTGCATTTGCAGATTGAAGGAACATGTGGAAACATTGCGCCCATTACAATGCAACAGAATAACTGAAGGAAATTCTCTGGTTGACTACTTAGGGCAATAACTTGACAATCAGAGTCAGGCTACCTTGATAAAATGTAAACAGAGCTTGACAATTAACAGTCAGTCATCATTAACTAGTGTAATCTCCATGGCAATGCCTCTACAAATCAGAGTCCACTTGCAATGAATCAGCACTCTCCATTCATGTAGCATAAATCTCTTTTCCCCTTTACTTTTGTATTTCTTACAAATTTTCCTGCTGAGCACAATACAAAATTTGTCTTTTTCTTCAGCAGTACTGATGTTCTGTATTAGCAAGTGAATTAGAATATTTTTTCTGATGAATTAGAGATTAAAGTAATTTAATTGTATAGAATGCATTCTGGGCACCTACTGCTCTTTAAAAAAGTTGGTTCCCATGCTTTTTAGAATAATTTTAGAGTATTTCTGTTTTAATTGTGTGCTATCAATATTTCTCACCAGACTGAGAAACTAATGAGAGGCAATTTTTCACCATTGTAAAACACAGCAAAAAACCAAGATAATTGAGAGATGACACATGACAGGAGGCATTAAAGTTTGGAAAAATATAAAAGAATTATACTCAAGCTAATGAACTCCTGCAAAATGTGACCATGAGCTTTAATCATCAGTCATAAACAGAAACCAATTTTGTGCTGCTTGATGTTCATTGGATTGGCCTATACAAGGTTAGGAAACAGTCTTTTGAAAATTCAATAATGTAGTGACAATGGTTTCAAGCACAGTAGGTCTGATTCAACTCTGGAGAAGATCCATCAATCACTTTTACAGTATTAGGAAAACAAGGAATACATATACTTGCATCCCTAAGGATTCCTTAAAGAAAGGAAACAAAACGATTAGTCAAACCTTGTCAGTACCATGCATTTTTAATACAGCTGGGGAGAGCTGCCAAATTATACAAAGGTACATTTTGTTGAGTTGCTTGCCCATTGCATGACAGGAGTACATTTTGTGGTTGTAATGACAGTAGTGCTGTCAGTGCTCATCATCATTTAAACTGTGTAGCTGACAGCAACTAATGATGTCTGCACTTGCACAGTTAAAGGTGAAACACCATCAGCTACTTGCAGAGCTGGCCAGTTCCTCCACAGGATATGCTGTTGAAATTCCCACAAAACCTTAAGAAATTACTGAACAGGTAAGAACTTTTTACTCTGTAAAATGATGTTCAAACTCATTGAATAAATGCTGTCTTTTTAAAAAAGCCTTAATGAGGCTTTGGTCACTGTGCATAATCTCTCCTTGTGTGGTTTTACATCAAATTTTGTTTCATAACACTCCTATGGAACATCTTGTGGTGTTGAAAATGCTACATAAATGCAACAACACATCAAGTTGACCATGTACGGCATGCCAATCTAGCTCGCAAATCTCAGAATACAATGTCCAACATTAGATATGATTGGGCAATTGAATGGTATTTTTTAAATAATCCAGACTGTGCTAAGAATGCTAGGAGAAAGTGAGGACTGCAGATGCTGGAGATCAGAGCTTAAAAATGTGTTGCTGAAAAAGCGCAGCAGGTCAGGCTAAGAATGCCACAGGAAACCAATTTAAGATTATGAGTCAGGGTCACAGTGTGACATACCTGCCCATTTTGGACCTACTTCATGTCAGAAAAAGTAATTCATACAAACATTGAACATTTTTCATTGAGGCCAAGAAAAAGTCATGGAGATTGGCAATCTCTGTTGCAATGTCATGGTATCACCCTGACCAATCAAAGTCAAACCAACGGGTCGGGGATGGGCAATAAATCACCCACAACCCGTGAACAAATATAAAAGAGGATGTAGAAGCACCATATAAATGCAAAGTTTTGTTTTTGAAGTCAATGCAAGTTTTGCACTTTCACCTGAACAAATTTGAGTGTTGAACTCAGGTTGGAATTCTGTGGGTAAATGTTGATGTGAGCAGAAAGAAATAGCCAGTTCTCAGTTGAGTGAGACCTGGAAAATGGTCTAACACTAGCAGCCGAGCTGCACACCTCCACTCCCTTGCCCGTGTGAAAGGAGCGGGAAGTGGAAGCTGGCTGATGGCCTGGAACACAATGTGAAGCTGCAGCAGGCTGCTGCTCGAGATGGACTGAGAAAATTGTTTTTGGACTTGAATGAGCCACGGAGAGAATCTTACAGGGGTGGAGAAAGGGTGGGGAAGGAGGATCCCCTGGCTGACACTGACTAACTCTTCTTATTGTGGTCTGGAGGTCACTCCTGTAAATTTGAGGTCCCGCAAGCATAATTAAAGAAAAGTTGATCAAATTCTTTGCTGTAGCATCCGTCTCTTGGCCTAGAGCTGCACTGTTCAAATCTTTTGCTAAAACAGTAGTTAACCAGAAAGGCATTAATAAAGTTGTGGTTTAAAATTTGGCAGTCAGACAAAAGGACTTCTCACAATGGCCCTGCTACTGCTGCCTGATTTTGATTAAACAGCTTGAGCTGTGTTGATAGCATCCTTCCAGGCCATTTACTAATATGAAAACATTCAATGGGTGACCTTGACATATATAAACAGGACCAACACAGGGCAAGGGAATGGGACATATGGCACAACTTATGCAACTGTACAAAAACAAGTTGGCTCACATCTGAGGCGAAGGAGACTATAATATGCTGGGGAAAAGGAATTGTGAGTTAAGCTCAAGATCTTGAGCAGAGGTCACTCTTTGCTTTGTTTTCCTGCTCAAGGGTAAGAATAACAATGGGATAGTTTTGAAGAAAATGAAAGGGTCAATCTCAACAATACTTTATTAGGCTGAAACTTCCCATACTTTGGCTATATTTCAATTTTGGGAAGTTTATGGAGGTTTTCTCTTTACATTCTGACAACTTTGTCATGCAATCTTCCATTGCTCACTTCAATGGTTGTGCAAACTAATAGGTCCTCCTTGCATATTTACATGGTCAGGAGAGGTGAAAGTGCTCACAAATGCCAGGACTTTCTGGCATTCATACTGCTGGCAGCATATTTAACCTTAGCTGAGCATCAGTTCTAAAGCTGCGAGCCAGGAACAACCAATTCAAGTGTTTTGCTTGACCACAAATCAGAAGGAGATGGCTGAGAAAGGAAGTTGTCACCCTGGTTCACGGGCAGGGACTCGGAGGTCATGGTGGATATGGAGTGGTAAAGAGTAGGGCTGTTCCCTGCCCTCAGGAAACCATGGGCACCAGACACTGTCAACCTGTATGGAGGTGGCCAACTATGTCAGTGCAGTTTCCACATGTCAGTAATAATATCATAAGTAATACCATAAGTATAATGTCATAAGAATACCAATGACTTTCTCCACTCTGTGGTGGTGAGTGCCATAATCCTCTCTCCACTACCTCATACTTACTCTAACTCTACCAGTCCACTCACCTTCCCACCAAGTTTCATGCTATACCACCCTCACTATTGCATGCTATATTTTCCTTCAATGACTCTCATCCACACCATCATCCAAAGCTTCATGCCTATACTTCTTCACTCAACAGAGACACCTCACCATCACCACCAACAGCTCTTCCAGCCACCTCCATTCCTCTGTCGCACTGGACTGATGTCACTACAGCAACTTGACTGACCTACCTGTAAACAGTTGACTGGTTTGACTTGACTTGCAAGACAGACTATGGCCAACCTTCCATGCCCCCACCACCCCCCAGACTGAAATCAAACAATATCCCCTGACTGGCCATAGTGCCCCTTGACTTGATTAAAGACCTTAAGGCATGTCCGTCTCATTGAATCAAATGCACGGTGCTTGTTGCACACATTGCTGACACCCGCTATAGGTGTGATGTTGATGTAACATGGTGCATACAGCAACATGTTCATCTGTTTAACAGTGACAAGCTGCTTGGTTTTCAGTCTGCACTAAAGGCAAGGGAAGGCAAGACAGAGATGCTGTCAGTGTCTAAGAAAGAACAAAGTGAGTCAGTGGTTATGAAACCTGAGATACATGTTGCGCAGATGCGAAGGATAGGTGTGTGTCCCTGCGTGTAGACTGACCTGGCAAGAGCTTCCTAATGTAAGACATATGAGAGCTCCAAAGCAGAGTGCTGAAATGCTGAAGTATTGAAGTGTGTTAAGTTTGTCCAAGATTGACCAGAATGTTGTGGGGAGAAGGTTTATTTTAGTGAAGGAAGGGTGGAGGTGGTTGCTGCCCATGGACTGTGCCATGAGATACCAGAGAATGATGGTCAACAAAGAGTCCTTGTGAAGTCACTGGTGAGCTGCAGCCATCAGGAAGAATTGGAAACTGCATAAAAATGAGGAGAGCTGAGCTAATAATGAAATGTAAATGCATCCCTGTTTCCTAGCAACATTCTCATACAGTCATTGAAACTTTATGGAGAAAATCATATTTTTCCCCTCAACTTCAAGAATCTCTTTTTTGTCATCTGCTACTTCAACACACCACCATGTTCCCATGCCAACATTTCCATTGCAGGCCTGCAGCACTGTTCCATCAAGCCTCAGCTCAAGCTTAAAGATCAACATCTTATTTTCTGCAAAGGGACCCTGCAGCATCTAGGACTCAACATTAAGTGGACTAACATTAGAGCCTGAATCTATTGTCCACCCTAAACCCAGTCCTCTTATAACATGAGTTGCTTTTAGCACAGTCAACTCAGGCTCACCTACTCGAAGGCCTATTATCACGTTACATGGTTGGCTTTCAGCATAGACGACTGATTCTCTGCTACCTTCAGCTCTCATTATCACTCATTCAGCTTCTTTTCTGTTCTCACCTGCCATCTATAATCCCTTTCTGATGAAGGGTTTTTACCGAAATGTCAATTTTCCTGCTCCTCGGATGCTGCCCGACCTACTGTGTTCTTCCAGCACCACACTCTTGACTCTAATCTCCAGCATCTGCTGTCCTCACTTTCACCTATGTATAATCCTGTTGTTTACCCACCCCTTTCATAGCTCGGTCTCTCTCTCTCTTGCTCTCTGTGTTCTATCGCCACCTATCTGTTCACATCTCCCTTCTCCAACCCCCACCAACCCTCAACTTTAAAATAAACACCACATTTTCTTCGCTGCTATCTGTTCTGATGAAAAGTCACCAGATTTGAGATGTTAACTCTGCTTTCCTGCCTCAGAAGCTGTCAGACCTGCTGCGTTTTGCCAGCAATTTCTGAATCAGCTCTGATGATGCCCTGGTTAACAGAAAAATCCTATTCTGCTATAAGATAAAACTGAGGTTATCCACCTGAAAGAAAATTAACAACATTGGATGTGTTCCTGCTTCTCGGATGCTGCCTGACCTGCTGTGCTTTTCCAGCACCACACTCTCGACTCTGATCTCCAGCATCAGCAGTCCTCACTTCCTCCTAGTATTGGCAAGGCAGAATGAGAGAATTCAGGGTTTAAACCACAGGTTGCAGGTAAACTTACTGATGGTCTGCTGGTCAGGTTACCTGATTATTCCTTGCCCTGTATCCAAGGCCTGGCTATAATTCTACTACTCACCTCCTCTAATGATGATGATGGCAAGAATAGATGATCCTTCTCACCCTCATTACCTCACACCCCAGCACCATCAAGTCAGAAAGTGTCTTTACATCAATGTCAGTGCCTGACCTGAGAAGGGTGCCGAACCAATTGAATTATTCAACCTTGGTACTGGTTGGTCCTCAATGATGCATTTGCCTACAGATGAAATGAATTCATGGAGCCTTTAAGAGAAAATTGCTGACAGCTTTTTACAATAATTTGCATTGATTCTCTCTTTCCCTGTCTTACCATGTGCATATTGTGGCTCACATGCTGACTGCAACAACTGTCTACTCTATATGCCATGGCGAAATGCTTGGCTCATCACCCTATTGGAAAAGTGGCTTCCAACGTTACGAGGAGACTAAAATAGCGGTCAGCATGTCGTGTCCTCAAGACCCTGCACGTAACAGAGAGGGGTGGATCCTGAGCAGACTGTCAAAGTGATTTAACAGAATGCCTCATTGCCAGAACTTTCCAACAAGCACCAAGACATCGCTCGGCTGGTGGTGAGAACAGCACTTAGCTGTGAGATCCTTCTTGTATGCCTGGTCGTCTGTGCCACCATGTGTGGCCACCAAAGCAGCCGTGGGGTTCTACAGACTGTCACACATCTCCTTCTGGAATGAGCCTTTACAAAGGAAGTCTGGAGAAAGATGCAGTGGTTTTTGTCGAGGTTCGTACTGAGCAGTTCCATGATGTGAGACTCTTTGCTCTATGGTTTGTTCCCCTGGACACACACTGAGACAAACAACAAGTGCGCCCGCAGGACCATCAGCTCAGTGAAAGACGCTCTTGGAAAGACTGCCTGAGATGGGTTGGTCATCCAGAGCAAGGAGTTGACCCCAACTGAGTGTTGTGGGCTGGCAGATTCCAAGGATCAGGACTATGCACTGAAGGACACACTAAAGCTTGGAGCAGCCGCCACCAAGGCGCAGTGGGGAAAAACCAGTGTATGAGGTCTTCCTGCTGAAGTTAACTGGGGCTCCATTCAGTTATTGGACCATCCCAGTGCCTCAAATGCAAGTAAATACAGTCTTGTACAAATGAGAGATGACTTTGGTTTTTACATTGGATAGAGTCAAACTCAAATGTTTGCTTGTTTTCTTGATATATTGTTGTACAGAACTGAACTGTGTTTATGACTATGTGTATATACAGATATTTTTTATGAATAAAGTATATTTTTGAAGTAAAAGAACAAGAACCATCCCTCGCCCTGTGCTCATAGTACATGAACATTTTAGCCAGTGGTGCTTTGGCTGAAGTCTAGCCCAACTGTTTGAATACAAGTTCCTCATGGGATTCGTGTAGCTTGCTGTTTGTGGGGTGGCACAGACATGGTGGGCTGAAGGGCCTGTTTCTAAGGTTTATGACTCAATGACACTATAATTTATCTGACTTTCAGTTTTCCCTATGGTCTATTAATTCTCCACCATTCTCTGAACTTCAAAAGAACCTTGTGAGGTTTATAAAATCATAAAGGTCATGGAAAGGATAAATAGACAAAGTATTTTCCCTAAGTGTGGAGGAGTCCAGAACTGAAGGCCAAAGGTTTAGGGTGAGAGGGGAAAAATATAAAATGGACCTAAGGGGCAACGTTTTCACACAGAGTCAACAGGACAGCAAGTTCCACCATTCACACATGTGCAGTTATATATGGAAATGAAGAAGTTTCTGTCTGAGTTTGTTCTGTGCTTTCCTCAAAGGAAATATATAAAGGAAAACAAAATAAATACAATAGCCTTTTAAATTGATAGCGTACGTATCTTTGTGCAAGCAGCATGTTTGGATGGTATCATTGTGGGGATGCTCAGAAAAGATGCCTGTGGTAAATGCAAAATACTGCAGATCCTGGACCTTTGAAAGAAAAATATGAAATGCTGGTAAAATATAGCAAGTCAGACAGGGTTAATTATCTCTTTTGACACTGAGGATACATAGTCCTGTTACTGTTTTTATCTTTAATATAATTTGCTGTGATTAATGATTCATATGTTTGTAATGGATGTTCAAATATTGTCCTAACGCTCATTAGTCAGTGAACTAATTATGCTTCATGAGGTTTTCAGTGTTAGGGTGCTCTTGCTTTATTTCCAAAACAAAGCATCATTTATTTGAATAAAATGAATGTGACATCAGAGTTTCCTTATATTAGGTCAGGACAGTTTGAAGTTATAATTCTGTAGTGATGGCTTCAGTACATTAACATGCAGCCCACTACACTACAATTTTGCTTTTTAAATTTTTAGTAAGTATATATACTAGTGCAGATACAAATATATGTCTGCACATATCAAGAATACTTTAATAAGCAACTTTAATGCTGATTGTTTGCAGTCAACATTACCAAATAAATGATACCGTCATCAGTCCAGTAAAATGTGTTTATCTTGAACACAGAATTGTTTAGTTTTACAATGCAAGCTAATTTTATGCTGATAATTGAATTTTCAAAGTTTTTTTTAAAAGAACAATCATAATTGATGGTGATAGCTGTTTTATTTAACTCAGAAAAGGAATTGAAAAGTCCCACATCCAAAATTAAGTTGAATAGATTGTTCCACATGGAACTTTATTTGAAGAGTATTTCCCTCCCAATATTTATTTAATTTGATAAATAGTCAGGGTGGGCACAAGAAGTAATTATTTTAATATAGTCAACAAAGCCTTTATAATGTTTGTCAGCTAATAGAACAAGAAAAGATAAATAAATCTGAACTCTGCAAATGTAAAATATATGAATTTGGGAGTGTGCAGAGGTAATATTATTTATTTATTTATTTATTTATTTATTGAATCCAGGTAATTCTTTTTAATCTTAGTAATAACAGTATGCTATAAATTCTTAACTTAATGCACTACTGGAGTTTATAGTGAACTGTACAATTAAGTGGTTAAGTGTTAAAGCTTCTTTTGGGGAGCATTAGTTCTGGACTCTATTTCTATGGAGTTTAAGTTTGACCTCAATTACTACAACTATCCCCATCTGAGGTGCAACAGACTAGCAGGGAGCTCTGACGTCTTTCTGGCTCCCTTCCCAGGAGATAGAGAGATAACATCAACTGAATTTCAGAAGCAAACCACAGTGAAAGCAATTTGAATATGCCTTCCCACAGGGGTAAAAGGAGAAACTTCTTTTTTGACTTGCACAGACTTTTAAATATTGTTATAGCCATACACGGCAGGTAATTACCTGTTACACAAACTCACTATGACAGACTGTCACTAAGATAATGATAAACATGCCTGTCAAGCACAAATCACAGTACACGAGGTTAAAAAGCAGGTTATCCTTTAGAAGATGACTCATAGAACCAGAGAAATGATTGAGCACAGAAGGGGGCTATTCGGCCCATCTTGTCCAGGCCACACAAAGACAGACAGTTGCTCTTTCCACTCCCACCTTCTTGCACACGGCCCACAGCCCTGCAGCCTACACAGTGTAAGGTGCAGATCCAGATACTTTTTGTAAGAGCTTAGGGTCTCTGCCTCCATCACCAACTAAGGCAGTGACTTCCAGACACCCACCACCCTCTGTGTAAAAAGGTTTTTTCTCACGTCCCCTCTAATCCTTCTGCTACTTAGTTTGAATCTATAACCCCTGGATTTTGAACTCTCTGTCAAGGGAAACAGATTTATCCTATCTATTCTGTCTCTACCCATCAGCATTTTGTATCCCTCACTCATGTCACCTCTCAGCCTTTCTCTCTTCCAAGGAAAACAACCGCAATCTCTCCAATCTCACCTCATAGCTGGCAACATTCTAGTAAACCTTCTCTGCACTCTCTCCAGAGCAATTATGTCCTTCCTGTAAGGTGCTGACCAGAACTGCACACAATATTCTAGTTGTGATCTCTCCAGTGTCTTATACATTTCATTATTATGTCCCTGTTGTATTCCACACCTCTGCCAATGCTTTTTTTTTTAACAACTTATCTACCTACACTGCTGCCTTTAAGGACCTAGCCACTTGCATGCCAAGATCTCTCACTTCATCTACCCATCTCAGTACATTTCTGTTTATTGCATATTCCCTTTTACTGTTTGACCTCTCTAAATGCATCCTCTCATACTTATCAGAGTTAAACTCCATCTGCCACTTTCCTGCCCACACCACCCACCCATATATATATAGTTTTGGAGCTTACAGCTATACCCCACATAATCCACTACATTGCTAATTTTTGTGTCATCAGCAAATTTCCCAATTGTGCTCCTCATATTGAAGTCCAAATTGTTAATGTATAAAACAAACAGCAGTGTTCCCAACATGGAGCCCCACAGAACACCACTTGAAACAGCTTTCCATTTGCAAGGGCATCCATTGACCATTACCCTTTGTTTCCTGTTACTAGGCCAACTTCCATCCCATATTCCCAATTCCTTCGCCTTCGCCACATCTGCTCCCAGGAGAACCAATTCCAATACCGAACAACTCAGATGGCCTCCTTCTTCAAAGACCGCAATTTCCCCTCAGACATGATTGACGATGCTCTCCACCGCATCTCCTCCATTTCCTGCTCCTCTGCCCATGAACCCCACCCCTCCAATCGCCACCAGGACAGAACCCCACTGGTCCTCACCTACCACCCCACCAACCTCCAGATACATCGGATCATCCTTCGTCATTTCCGCCACCTCCAAACGGGCCCCACTACCAAGGATATATTTCCATCCCCACCCCTATCAGCGTTCCGGAAAGACCACTCCCTCCGCGGCTCCCTTGTCAGATCCACACCCCCCACCAACCCAACCTCCACTCCCGGCACCTTCCCCTGCAACTGCAAGAAATGCAAAACTTGCGCCCACACCTCCCCCCTCACTTCCCTCCAAGGCCCCAAGGGATCCTTCAATATCCATCAGAAATTCACCTGCACCTCCAGACACATCATTTACTGCATCCTATACATTGGGGAGACAGGCGCCTACCTGTAGAACGTTTCAGAGAACACCTCTGGGACACCCACACCAACCAACCCAGCCGCCCCGTGGCTGAACACTTTAACTCCCCCTCCCACTCCGCCAAGGATATGCAGGTCCTTGGCCTCCTCCATCGCCAGACCATGGCAACACGATGCCTGGCGGAAGAGTGACTCATCTTCCGCCTAGGAACCCTCCAACCACAAGGGATGAATGCAGATTTCTCCAGCTTCCTCATTTCCCCTCCCCCCACCTTTTCTCAGTCCCAACCCTCAGACTCAGCACCGCCTTCTTGACCTGCAATCTTCTTCCCGACCTCTCCACCCCACCTCCTCTCCAGCCTATCACCCTCACCTTAACCTCCTTCCACCTATCGCATTCCCAACGCCCCTCCCCCTAGTCCCTCCTCCCTACCTTTTATCTTAGCCTGCTTGGCACACCCTCCTCATTCCTGAAGAAGGGCTCATGCCCAAAACGTCGATTCTCCTTCTCCTTTGATGCTGCCTGACCTGCTGCACTTTTCCAGCAACACATTTTAAGCTCTGATCTCCAGCATCTGCAGTCCTCACTTTCTCCAACTTCCAATCTAATTCATCACACTACTTTATTGGGCTTTTACTTTTTTGATCAGTCTGTCATCAGGGACCTTGTCAAATGCCTTCCTAAAATCTGTGTAGAAACATCGACAGTATTACCTTCATGTCCTCCTTGTCACTTCCTCAAAGAATTCAATCAAATTCCCTTAGCAAAGCCATGCTGACTATACCCTGACTAGTTCATATAGTCAAAGAGATGTACAGCACAGAAACAGACCCTTTAGTCCAACCCATCCATGCTGAACAGATATCCCAACCCAATCTAATTCTACCTACCAGCACCCTGCCCATATCCCTCCAAGCCCTTCCTGTTCATTATGATTATTTTGTTCAATATTGCACACCGCTTCTGACAGCTTGATTATAGAAAATCATCAGCTTAGAGTGGAGCAATGTTTCTTTGCTACCAATCCATGCCTTTTGCAAAGAAGAGATGGTCAAAAATGGTAAACAGCAGTTAACTATGACCACCTCTTGGATATCTGAGATGTGGTTCACCTGTAGATGGTTACTTAAGAATGAAAAATAGGTCATTACGCTCATAATAGAATACTATTTTAAAATTTCAAGGACACAGCAGGCTTTGTGCCATGGAAATTTTGTTCAATTCCACTTGTCAGTGGGCAGTCTGAAGTCACTTTGAAAACATTGCAGAAGTCAAATATTCTGATTCAAAAACAGTACCTTTTGGATTCTCTACTCAGTATTTATGTTTAATGCTAGCTTTATACTGTTCAAAGGAAATCAGTTTGCTTTTCCTGATGGAAAACCATCATAATTGATTTCCATCAAACAGAGTGGAGTTTCAAGCTGATTCTCAGAAAGGTAGTTGTTCATGAATCAAAGTGTTACCACTGTAAAACAACTTGAGAACTCAGTCAGAGATTATTCTGTTCTGAGTCTTAGTTTGTAGGCACAATTGTGTCCCCAAATACACTCTATAAGCAAGGTGAACATGTTCAAGATTTCAGATTTGGGAGATAAAAATCACAACAAAAATACTTCTTGTAAACATTCCAAAATGGAGGAGGCCAAGGACCTGCAATTTCTCTAACCTGTTAGATTAGCTAACAAACTGTGCATATAAGGAACACACTGACTGAGGACATTGGGCCCAGTTTTAAATCTGTGTCAATCGGCAGATTGTGAAAGAGTTAAAAAGTTGGCTGAACTTTTGATTGGTTTTGTCTACTGAAGGCTGATGGCAAGCTGTAAGGTACGGATCTATAATTCTCAGACTTCAAATAAGGCTTGAGATGAAAGGGACTTTTTGCCTCAAAGAATAACTACAAGTAATCAGCGGAAAGCCTTCCAAAAATGAGCACCAAAGAAATGTAAATACCTGGTTCAGGGCCTAATATTTTAAGGTGGTGCACATTAAGATTTCTGTGATTTGGAGCTTCATCAAGTGAACTATAAAGACAACCAGTTGAAGATGAATGATGTACGCACAAGGTTAGATACATAACTTGTTGTTTCACTCAATTCAGCTTTGACTAGCCAAGATAAAATTTAAAAATAACCTAGCAGAAACGTCCCAAGGAATTGGATAGGTTTTGTAAAATACATGACTGAACAGATTTTGCATGACCTATAGAAGAGAAAGAATGGCCAAACTGACTTTTCATATTTCATGTTTTCATGCCTATAGTATTAATGATCATCTTAATGATGAACTTTGTTGAACTGTCTCCTATCTCTCCTATACATCAGCCAGCTTCGTTAATCCACTATAATTAGTCCATTACAATAAAAAACACAACACAATTCAAATTATCATGCATTCTCATGCTTTCCATGACACTGTGACATTTCCAAACTGGTGGATCTCTAATTTATCAAATCACATTTAAATAGAAGTTACTGCTAATCCACAGAAGTCAAAAGATCTGATCTTGCCTTTATTTTTCTATAGACTCCAAAGAGTAGGCTGGTTTTGAATACATTGTGTATTATTGATTATAGGAGAAAGTGAGGACTGCAGATGCTGGAGATCAGAGCTGAAAATGTGTTGCTGGAAAAGCGCAGCAGGTCAGGCAGCATCCAAGGAGCAGGAGCATCGACGTTTCGGGCATGAGCCTAAGAAGGGTTCATGCCCGAAACGTCGAATCTCCTATTATTGATTATAACCTATTGTAGTTATTACAACATATGATGCCAAGTCTTTTTATTTGTAAATTAAATTAGACAGTCACTTGAAATAGTAAAGAAAATCACTGAAGTCTCAGAACTTATTATTCTGCTGGTTCTCAGAAGATAAGATTCCCTACAGCGTGGAAACAGGCCCTTCGGCCCAACAAGTCCACACCGACCCTCCAAAGAGCAACCCACCCAGACCCATTCCCCTACATTTACCCCTTACAAATGAACCTAACACTACAGGCAATTTAGCATGGCTAATTCCCCTAACCTTCACATCTTTGGACTGTGGGCAGAAACCAAAGCACTTGGAGGAAACCCAAGCAGACACAGGGAGAATGTGCAAATTCCACACAGGCAGTTGCCTGAGATGGGAATTGAACCCAGGTCCCTGGCGCTGGGAGGCAGCAGGGCTAACCACTGTGCCACCATGCCACCCCAAGTTCTCCATGGAAGGATTTGGGTATGAAATAACTTGTATTAATTTAATGTTTTACTGCACTCTCAACATAGCATAAAATGCTTCACATTCATTTATTTGATTTCTGAAGTGAAGTTTTGTGACCGAATGTGCTGACCAATTTGCGGACAACAATGTCAGCAGCAAACAAGATAAATAATCGATCTTGGTAGGCTTTGTTGAGAGAGGAATGCCAATTCAGACACCTTTTTCTCCACCTTCTCCTTCTCCACCTTTTTTAATAATATACATAGTCATGTAGCATTCGTAATTTTCTGTGGAAGGACAGTCAGATTCTACATTGAAAAATGTTTTGATTTAGAAAAGAATTCGTATTGATAATTTTTAATGTTGAAGGCTTTGTAAGATGCTTCTACAAACTGGATAGGTGCACTTCATTGTACATAACTGAGCCACAGTTCCAAAAGAATAGCAGAGTAGCTGTTCATCGCCTAATAAGAGAGGCCCCAAGGTATAAATTGTTCCTGAGCTCTCCAGTTCCCTCTCTGCCTTTCTCTCCTCCTCTAGATAATCCTTAAAATCTCTTTGTTCACCTATCCTAATATCTCCTTAATAAAGACAAAACATACTGGAGAAACTCAACAGGTTTGCTAGCATCTGGCGAAAGAGAAACAGAGTTAATGCTTTGAATCTGATATTACAGTTCCTCAGAACTGAAGAAATATGGCAAAGTGATGGTTTTTTTTGCTATAGAAAGAGGGAGAGGAGAATCAAATGGAAAAAGTGGTAAAGGTTCTCCAGAGCAAAAGGCAAAGGGATGCTAGTAATAATAAAGAGGAAATATAGATGAAATAAAGGTGTGAATAGTCTGTTAGTGGTGAAAGAAAGGCAACTCGAATGAATGCGAACAAGACACTGGAAATGGGGTGGGGAAGTTTGCGCAGGAGGGAGAGGTAAGTAATCAAAATAGAGGAAAAGGTTCATGTTGTGGAACTGTTGAACACAATCTGAATGCTCTAAAGTGCCTTTGGAAAATCAGTTATTTCTCAACTTGCAGAAATGGCGGATGATGATCCCTTGAAGGCAGAGGATGGAGGGATGGAAAATGATGACAAGAGGAACATTTATTGTTGTTCTGGGTGTGAGGGAAAGAGGTGAGTGCAGGAAATGGGTCAGAACTAGCTGAGGGCCCTGACAGTGGTGGGAGGGGCTGGGGCCAATCTTTAATTCATGAAAATGAAAGACACGCTGAAAATACACCTCTGGATGGTGGCATCATTGTAAAGATGTGATAGAGGTGGCAAAACTGTGAGAATGGAATAAAGTCCATACAGAAAACAGGATGTGAGGAAATGCAGTCAAGTAACTGTGGGAGTCAATGGATTTGTAACAAATATCATCCCCAGAAATGGAAACAGGGAAGTCATGGAAGAGAAAGGAACAGTGAACTAAGAGATAGACTAAGAGAAGGTGAGAGAAGGATCCAAATTGGAAGCAAAATTGATTAATTATCCCAGTTTCTGAGCAGGAACTGGTGTTAATGTTTATGGTGTTAATGCACCTGTACAAATACTTGCTGAAATTGTTGTTCTTGATCATTAGTCAGTGACCCCTATTCGAAAATATGAAGGTGAGGATTTTCAGTTGGTACAGCCAAGCTCTGATGTTCATAGCCTGTCAACGCTGATATAATTGATAGATGAAGAATGTCCTTCAGGAAACAATAGTAATTAAATATATGTGAAAAAAGGTACCAAATGGCTAAATAGTTCCAAATCCTCAAAGTCAACCTGCCTCATAAATCATCATTTCTGAACTGTTCATTAATCAAAATATTAATGATTGTGCATTTTGCAAATTTTAATTTTAAGTGTTCAATATGACCCTTGCATCCCCCCCAACTTGTTTACTTAATTATCTTCCTTAAAATAAGCCAAGTTTAAACATCTACTTGACAACAACATGTAAAACTAGGAAAAAATGTGCAAGAACCCATGAAAATAAAAGATTTCCCCTTCCAAAAAAATGTTAGTAAACATGAAACTTAACGCAGTCTTTGAGATTTTTGCTGTAATAAGAAAATTAGGGCAGGTTTTGCACTGACACCTCATGTATTCTAATCGCCAGTGAATCCCCAACTCCATTTATTTTCTTCATGAAACTATTATAAATTCCAATGATTCTTGAGCCAGAAAATCGAACAAGCCTTGGAAGCTGGCATGCAGGGAAACAGAGAGCACATTACATGCAGTTTGCATTGACTCTGGTAGTTTGCATGTTTTATTCATGCAGCCTGCTGATGATAATCATTCAGAAAGGGACCCACTGAGTCCATGTCTGGGGGAGGCAGAGAATCTCTTCAAAATGGGCATCCTTTGAAGAGACTTTGCAGTGGAACAGGCTTCTGCAGTCAATGCTACACATTGACTGCACACCTGTTTGACAGGTTGGATGCAGACTTGTCTTAAAGGTCATTTAAAGGCGTCTACCACCCCTTAAAGGGAAATGAAAGTCAGGCACAGACAACAGGAAGAGCACCCCTGGACAAGCCTGATTGCTTGCCTTCTGTTAAGGGCCTTCTTATGGCACAGTGGTAGTATTCCTACCCCTAGACCGGGAGACTTAGACTCAGATCCCACCCACTCCAGAAGTGTGTACTAACATAGCTGCACAGGCTGATTAGAAAAATAGATTTAGTTAGTATGTTTTTAAAAAATGGAGGGACCCTCTTGTGTTGGAGTGGTAATGTCCTATCCCTTGACCTGGAGGCTGTGGTTCTAATCAGCCTGCTTCAGAGGTGTGTAATAGCATCTCTGAAAAGGTTTGATTACAAAAATAGTTTAAATTAAAAAAAAACAAAACAAGAGAGAAATGGCGAGGGGTTGTTTGGTGCAGTAGTAGTGTCTCTATCTCTGATCCAAGAGGCATGAGGTAAAGTGTAATTACACCTCTGAGCAGATTAGAGTCAAGGAGTCATAGAGATGTACAGCATGGAAACAGACTCTTTGGTCCAACTCATCCATACCAACCAGAAATCCTAACCTAATCCAGTCCCATTTGCCAGCACACAGCCCATTTCCCTCCAAACCCTTCCTATTTATGTACCCATCCAGATGCCTTGTAAATGCTGCAGTTGTACCAGCCTCCACTATTTCCTTTCGCAGCTCATTGCACACCCTCTGCATGAAAAAGTTGCCCCTTAGGTCCCTTTTATATCTTCCCCCTCTCACCCTAAACCTATGGCTTCCAGTTCTGGACCCCTCCAACCCCAGAGAAAATACTTTCTCAACTTATCCTATCCATGCCCCTTATGATTTTATAAACCTCTATAAGTTCACCCCTCAGCCTCCGGTGTTCCAGATTGATTGGAAAATATAGAGAAATATGGCATACGGGGAGACAGTAGTGTAGTGATGTTTTCAGTGGATGAGTAATCCAAAGGTTGATCGAGAAATAAATTAAAAAATCAGATGACACCAAGTTATAGTCCAATGGGTTTATTTGAAAACACTAGGTTTCGGAGCACTGCTTTTTCATCAGGTGTTAGTGAGAGAGAGGAAGACTTTAGACGCAGAACTTATAAAGAAAAGATTAAAGGATCATACAACTCATGCGGATGAATTGAACACACGTAAGATGGCTCTTAAATCTTTAATCAGTTAGAATGGAGGTGCAGGTTTTGATTGATTGATATGCAAATCCCCGAATTTCTTTCCAGTCACTGTTCTGAGACAATTTGCAGATTTGTGTTTGCATATACATCCTATTATGTTCAAAAAACACACTGTCAGTCAATGTGGCATTTTATAAACTCCTACTTTGGAAATAAAACCAGGTGAAGACACAGACAGACTCCAAACAAGACCTCAGGCCTAAAATACATTGTCTGACCAGAGGTGTCACCTCCTTTATTTTCATAACATAGAACATAGAACATTACAGCGCAATACAGGCGCTTCAGCCCTCGATGTTACGCTGACCTGTGGAACCAATCTGAATTCAATCTATCCTACACTATTCCATTTTCATTCATATGTTTATCCAATGACATTTAAATTCCCCTAAAGTTGGCGAGTCTACTCCTGTTCTATTAACCTGGGTGGCAACTTTCAGGAATCTATGTACATGGACACTGAGATCTCTCTGTTCATCTACACTACCAAGAATCTTATCATTTGCCAGTACTCTTTATTCCTGTTGCTCCTTCCCAAGTAAATCACCTCACACTCTTTCGCATTAAACTCTATTTGCCACCTCTCAGCCAGCTCTGCAGCTTATCTATATCCCTCTGTAAACTGCACCATCCTTTGGTATTATCCACAACTCCACCAATCTTAATGTCATCCACAAATTTACTAACACATCCTTCTATGCCCTCAACGAGGTCCTTTATAAAAATGACAAACAGCAGTGGCCCCTTAACAGATTCTTGTGATATATCGTTAGCAACTGAACTCCACAATGAACATTTCCCATCAACCACCACCCTCTGTCTTCTTTCAGCTAGTCAATTTCTGATCCAACCTGCTAAATCACCCTCAATCCCATGCCTCCGTATTTTGTGCAATAGCCTACCGTGGGGAAACTTATCAAACGCCTTACTGAAATCCATAAACACCACATCAACCTATTTGGTCACGTTCTTAAAGAACTCAATAAGATTTGTGAGGCACGACTTACCCTTTACAAAACTGTGTTCACTATCCCGAATCAATTTATTCCTTTCTAGACGATGATAAATCCTATCTCTTATAACCTTTTTTCAACTTTTTACCCACAACCAAAGTAAGGCTCACTGGTCTATAATTATTAGAGTTGTCTCTTCTCCCGTTCTTATCCTCCAGACTTCTGGCACTATTCCTGTAGAAAATGATGACATAAAGATCAAAGCCAAAGGCTCTGCAATCTCCTCTCTGGCTTCCCAGAGAATCCTAGGATAAATCTCATCCAGCCCAGGGACTTATCTATTTTCACACTTTACAGAATTGCTAAAACCTCTTCCTTGTGAACGTCAATCCCATCTAGTCTAATTGACAGTATCTCAGTATTCTCCTCGACAACATTGTCTTTTCACAGTGTGAATACTTATGAAAAATATTCATTTAACACTTCCCTTGATCCTGTCTGTCAATGACTTCTCATGTCCCCTCCTGGCTCTTCTTAGCTCTTTCTTTAGGTCCTTCCTGGCTGACTTGCAACTCTCAAGCACCCCAACTGCGCCTTCACATCTCATCCTAACATAAGCCTTCTTTTCTTCCTCTTGACAAGAGATTGACCTTCTTTAGTGAAGAAGTTGTCACCATAATTTGTCTCAGGACAGTGACTGGAAAGAAATTCTGGGATTTGCGTATCAATCAATCAAAACCTTTCCCTCCATTCTAAGTGATTAAAGATTTAAAAGTCATCTTATGTGTGCTCAATTCATCCGCAGGAGTTGTATGACCCTTTGATCTTTTCCTTATAAGTTCTGTGTCAAAGATCTTCCACTCTCAATAATACCTGATGAAGGAGCAGTGCTCCAAAAGCTAGTGTTTTCAAATAAATTCGTTGGACTATAACCTGGGATTGTCTGATTTTTGACCTTGTCCAACACAGTCCAACATTGGCACCTCCACATCATGATCGAGAATTAGGTAGAGAAAGATGGTTGCAGAGTCCTACAGCAGAGCTAACCCGAGGGGCTGAATAGTCTACTCATGCTTCTAGTCCTTATGTTATCAGCTCCAGTGGCTGTGGAAAAAGGAGGCCAAATCAATATCAGCAACACATGCAAATGCCTAGCAGGGGCAGATGTTTATTGGAGGCCTGGCTGTCAAGTGACAGTTCAGCAAGTGCATGAAAAATGCCTAGGCAAGCAGCCATGCTTCACATCAAAACCATAGGTTCAACATCTACCTTTCTTTGTTCAGCAGTTTGGTCAATTCCTAACATATGAGGAATGTTTGAGGACTCTGCGTTTATACTCGATGGGGTTTAGCAGGATGTGATCCAATTGAAATATGCAGAACATTGAATGGCCTGGACAGAGTGGATGTTGGGAAGATATTCCCATTGGTAGGAGAGACTAGGACCTGAGGGCAGAGCCTTAGAGTAAAGGGAAGACCTTTTAGGACGGAGATAAGGAGAAACTTAATACTGGATTAGTGGTGCTGGAAGAGCACAGCAGTTCAGGCAGCATCCAACGAGCAGCGAAATCAACGTTTCGGGCAAAAGCCCTTCATCAGGAATAAAGGCAGTGAGCCTGAAGCATGGAGAGATAAGCTAGAGGAGGGTGGGGGTGGGGAGAGAGTAGCATAGAGTACAATGGGTGAGTGGGGGAGGAGATGAAGGTGATAGGTCAAGGAGGAGAGGGTGGAGTGGATAGGTGGAAAAGAAGATAGGCAGGTCGGACAAGTCAAGGAGACAGTGCTGAGCTGGAAGTTTGAAACTAGGATGAGGTGGGGGAGGGGGAAATGAGGAAGCTGTTGAAGTCCACATTGATGCCCTGGGGTTGAAGTGTTCCGAGGCGGAAGATGAGGCGTTCTTCCTCCAGGCGTCTGGTGGTGAGGGAGCGGCGATGAAGGAGGCCCAGGACCTCCACGTCCTCGGCAGAGTGGGAGGGGGAGTTGAAATGTTGGGCCACGGGGCGGTTTGGTTGATTGGTGTGGGTGTCTCGGAGATGTTCCCTAAAGCGCTCTGCTAGGAGGCGCCCAGTCTCCCCAATGTAGAGGAGACCACATTGGGAGCAACGGATACAATAAATGATATTGGTGGATGTGCAGGTGAAACTTTGATGGATGTGGAAGGCTCCTTTAGGGCCTTGGATAGAGGTGAGGGAGGAGGTGTGGGCACAGGTTTTACAGTTCCTGCGGTGGCAGGGGAAAGTGCCAGAATGGGAGGGTGGGTCGTAGGGGGGTGTGGACCTGACCAGGTAGTCACGGAGGGAACGGTCTTTGCGGAAGGCGGAAAGGGGTGGGGAGGGAAATATATCCCTGGTGGTGGGGTCTTTTTGGAGGTGGCGGAAATGTCGGTGGATGATTTGGTTGATGCGAAGGTTTGTAGGGTGGAAGGTGAGCACCAGGGGCGTTCTGTCCTTGTTACGGTTGGAGAGGTGGGGTCTGAGGGCAGAGGTGCGGGATGTGGACGAGATGCGTTGGAGGGCATCTTTAACCACGTGGGAAGGGAAATTGCGGTCTCTAAAGAAGGAGGGCATCTGGTGTGTCCTATGGTGGAACTGGTCCTCCTGGGAGCAGATACAGCGGAGGCGGAGAAATTGGGAATACGGGATGGCATTTTTGCAAGAGATAGGGTGGGAAGAGGTGTAATCCAGGTAGCTATGGGAGTCAGTGGGTTTGTAAAAAATGTCAGTGTCAAGTCGGTCGTCACTAATGGAGATGGAGAGGTCCAGGAAGGGGAGCGAGGTGTCAGAGATAGTCCAGGTAAATTTAAGGTCAGGGTGGAATGTGTTGGTGAAGTTGATGAATTGCTCAACCTCCTCGCGGAGCACGAGGTGGCACCAATGCAGTCATCAATGTAGCGGAGGAAGAGGTGGGGCATGGTGCCAGTGTAATTACGGAAGATCAACTGTTCTACATAGCCAACAAAGAGACAGGCATAGCTGGGGCCCATACGTGTGCCCATGGCTACGCCTTTGGTCTGGAGGAAGTGGGAGGATTCAAAGGAGAAATTGTTAAGGGTGAGGACCAGTTCGGCCAAACGAATGAGAGTGTCAGTGGAAGGGTACTGTTGGGGACGTCTGGAGAGGAAAAAACGGAGGGCTTGGAGGCCCTGGTCATGGCGAATGGAGGTGTAGAGGGATTGGATATCCATGGTGAAGATAAGGCGTTGGGGACCGGGGAAACCGAAGTCTTGGAGGAGGTGGAGGGCGTGGGTGGTGTCTCGAACGTATGTGGGGAGTTCCTGGACTAGGGGGGATAGGACAGTGTCAAGGTAGGTAGAGATGAGTTCAGTGGGGCAGGAGCATGCTGAGACAATGGGTCGGCCAGGGTGGTCAGGCTTGTGGATCTTGGGAAGGAGGTAGAACCGGGCAGTGCGGGGTTCCCGGACTATGAGGTTGGAAGCTGTGGGTGGGAGATCTCCTGAGGTGATGAGATTCTGTATGGTCTGGGAGATGATGGTTTGGTGATGGGGGGTGGGGTCATGGTTGAGGGAGCAGTAGGAAGAGGTGTCCTCGAGTTGGCATTTGGCTTCAGCGGTGTAGAGGTCAGTGCGCCAGACTACCACTGCGCCCCCTTTATCCGCTGGCTTGATGGTGAGGTTGGGATTGGAGCAGAGGGATTGGAGGGCTGCGCGTTGTGAGGGTGAGAGGTTGGAGTGGGGGGGGGGAACGACAGGTTGAGGTGGTTAATGTCCCGGCGGCAGTTGGAAATGAAGAGGTCGAGGGCAGGTAATAGGCCAGCGCGGGGTGTCCAGGTGGATGCAGTGTGTTGGAGGTGGGCGAAGGGGTCCTCGTAAGGTGGGCGGGAGTCCTGATTGTGAAAGTAAGCTCCAGCCTGAGAGTGGTGAATCTATGGAATTCATTGCCAAAGAAGGCTGTGGAGACCAGATCAATAAGACTGAGATAGACAGGTTCTTGAGTATCAAGGGTTACTGAAGGAAAGTGGGAGAATGGCATTGAGAAACTTATCAGCCATGATTGAATGGCAGAGCAGACTCAATGGGCTGAATGGCATAATTTCTGCTCCTATGTCTAACGGTCTTATGGTTTAATTAGATTTTGCAAGCTGTTACAATCTTTAGTCTTCCTCAATCTTTTACCCCATTACTCCTGCTCCCAAGCTTCTGGGGTTAACACCTCACTGCATTCTGCCATCATGACCAAATCCTTTAAAAGTATAATTCAAGGTGTCAGGGCGAAGATGTTACTGTTCCAATGCTTCATCAGTGCCCTATTGCAGTCTGCTCCAGGCTATAAAGGAATGTTAGGAAGTGCTGTACATGATTAATGAAAACCTCTAGAGGAAGCAGCTTGAAGAAATGAATTTGTGCAACATGTACCTGCTGGCTTGCCACAGTCATGCGATATCTATCTCTACTGTCAATGCTTGTATTATAGTCTGTGGCACTAAACAACATGTTATTTGAAACATGATGCCAGTAAGGTGACAATGTGATTGAATAAATTTTGAGGGCTGTGAGTTATCTACTGGAAAAAGAAAAACAGTGACAAATAATGAAAGCCAAAGCCTGCAACATTGAAATGCTGGCTGAATCAGATTGCTGTGAATTTTCCATTTCCCAAATCTATGGAAATGAAAGGGGATATGAAACAAAATTGGAATTTATTTCAGTGTCAGTGTAAAAAATATGAAACAGCTACAAATTTAAATACAAACCCTGAATAAATACTTGGAGCATCCTGTTATCAATGCTGGGGAAAGTGCTACAAGCTGTATTGAACTCCAAACTTCAATGAGGAGCAGAGAATCCAAACAGGAAAGAGTTTGAAGGCTTGGAAGACATATTTTGAATCCTCTATTATTAAAACCAGGGGATTGCTCCCTCCACAAAGAGAGACAGAGAGAGAGTTGTTTAACCTGAGGGTCACCACACTTCAGGTAAGGGGAGAGGTTGAGAAGGAGGAACCTTCGTGGTGACCTTAGTCTGTATGGAGTTAAAAATCACACAACTCTAGGTTATAGTCCAACAGATTTATTTGGGAGCACTAGCTTTCAGACGCTGCTCCTTCATCAGGTGATTGTGGAGAATCTGATGATGGAGCAGCGCTCTGAAAGCTAGTGCTTCCAAATAAACCTGTTGGACTATAAACTGGTGTTGTGTGACTTTTAACTTTGTATACCCTAGTCCAACACCAGCACCTCCAAATCATCAGTCTGAATGGGAAGTAAACCCACATTGTTGGTATCCTCTGCATTACAAACCAGTTGTCTAGCCAAATGAGCTAACTGATCTGCAAAGCCTCTGAAATGCTATTTGTGAATGGCATATGTCCAATAGGGGCATTCTCAGGAGGTAAGGCAGAATAATGATCAGTAGTGATGGCACTGACACATTCAGCTGAATTCAGACAGTCTTGCCAAGTGAATGATGATCTCATGAAAGATAGAATCATCGCAGGTATAAGAGATTGTTAATGCAAACTGAATTACTCCATACTCAGATTGGAAGAAGCTCCTGTACAGTGTCCTTGTTTGTGAGCATTTTAATCAATGCCTGTTTTGGAGAAGTGAAGAGACAGTTGACCACAAGGCTCTTTAAAGCATCTTCCTTAAACCATTTCAAACTGCTCCAAACATCTGCAAACAATGTTACTTCATTTGCAGAGATATCATATGGACATGATGTGGAGGTGCTGGGGTTGGATTGGAGTGGGGAAAGTCAGAAGTCACATGACACCAGGTTATAGTTGAACAGGCTCATTTGAAATCACAATCTTTTGGAGTACTCCTCTTTGGTCAGGTGAAGTGGAGAGGACTGCCCAGGCACAGAATATGTAGGCGGAGAGACATTGGCACGATAATTCCAGGTAATTAAGGGTATCAACTAGGAGAAAGTGAGGACGGCAGATGCTGGAAATCAGAGCTGAAAAATGTGTGGCTGGAAAAACGTAGCAGGTCACGCAGCATCTAAGGAGCAGGAGAATCGACGTTTTGGGCATAAGCCTGAAGAAGGGCTTATGCCTGAAACGTTGATTCTCCTGCTCCTTGGATGCTGCCTGACCTGCTGCGCTTTTCCAGCAACACATTTTTCAACTCAATTAAGAGTGTCAACAGATAAGTACAAATAGTGGAGTTTTGACAGGGTGAATAACAAATCTTTGCAGGTGATGAAAAGAGTCAAATGGTGTGAGTAAAGTATCAGCAGCGCAGTAACAAGTGAAGGGATGACCTATGAACAAATTAATTAAGGCAGAGAGATAATTATAAAATATCAAAAATGAGATGGTGCTCGAGATGAACCCAAGTGGCTGGAATAACATGATAGGTATCAGAGTCACATGCCTAGGGTTTAACCAAACTAATAAGTAATCAAGAACTGTACAAACAAATTAAAGTGGGGAGATGATTACAAGTTATCAAGGTAATGGTATCAAAACAGAACAGTAGGGAAGATTTTACAAACACAGACAGTATGTGAGGTTACATGTAGTGTGTTGTGAACCCACGATCATGATTGAGGATGTCCACTTGAGTACAGAACTTGGCTCAGTTTCTGCTCCGTGATTCCACATTCTTGCGTATCTCAAAGGTTGCCTTGGAGGATACTTACTTGAAGATTGGAGGCTGAATGTTCTTAACCGCCAATGTATTCCCTGATTAGAAGGGAACACTCCTGCCTGGCAATTACTGCCCAGTGTCCATTCGTCTAATCACCGGACGTGAAATATAAGCAAGGGAAACAGATGTACATGCTTTCAAAAGCAGAACTCCTCATGAAGAAAGTTAATAATGTGAAGACATTGTGAAATCTTCTGGTTTCAATTAAAAGAAACAGCTTGACATGCGTTGGATAGCATCAAGCCAACAGAGACGTTGAATCCAAGACACAAATGTTTTGCTCAAATCAAGAAACCTTTGCCACAAAATGCAACTCTCCAAATGCTGCAGAAAGAAGCACCAAGGACACTGTTGCTATAAGAGAGCATTGGACATATGGAGATGAACTGATAGACTAGGTTGGGATCTTGTACAGAGGAAATAAAGTCATTGTCCTGATATTAGATTAGATTACTTACAGTGTGGAAACAGGCCCTTCGGCCCAACAAGTCCAGACCGATCCGCCGAAGTGTATACCACCCAGACCCATACTCCTACATTTTACCCCTTCACCTAACACTATGGACAATTTAGCATGGTCAATTCACCTAACCTGCACATTTTTTTTTGGATTGTGGGAGGAAACCGGAGCACCCAGAGGAAGCCCACGCAGACACGGGGAGAATGTGCTAACCACTGTGTCACCGTATCTTGAATGATTTCCGTGCAAGCCATCACAGAATTGAATTTACTCTCAGGAAGGCACGTGCTTTACTGGCCAAACATGAGCATTGAGATTTAGGACGACATCAGCCACAGCATTGAGTGTAATGAATACAATATCAAAAATGATGTGGTGAATGAATTTGGGGTGGCACGATGGCTGAGTGGTTTGATTCCAGCCTTGGACTGTCTGTGTGGCATTTGCACATTCTCCCTGTGGCTGCATAGGTTTTCTCCAGGTGCTCTGGTTTCCTCTCACAGTCCAAAGATGTGCAAGTCAGATCAGTTGTCCATGCTAAATTGCCCTAAGTGTTAGCTGCATTAGTCAGAGGGAGGTGGGTCTGTGTGGGTTACTCTTCGGAGGGTTGGTGTGGACTTGTTGGGCCAAATTGCCTGTTTCCACACTGTAGGGAAACTAAGCAAACTAAAAATCCACTCAGGATGTGCCACACCCAGACAGGAGATGGATGAAGCTTGGCGAGGATCTTTTAACACTCACATGAACTGGTTATCTTGTCACTGTCAAGCATTATTCCGACTACAGGGCATTAGACCTCCTCCTAGTGAGACTGTAGAATGCTGGAAAGCATACTTCAGTTATTGTGGCATTCCAGACATGATGGTGGGTCATAACGGGCTTCAATTCACAAATGTAGAATTCAGGTGCTTCTTGAAGAAATGGAAAATTGAATGCCACACATAAACTCAGCACTGTTAAATAGAAAGACTGAGACAGCACTGAAAATTGGAAAAGGATCACGAAGAAATAAAAGATAATAGACTTCTGCAAGGCAATCCTAAAGTGGAGATATATACCTACTTAAGGCATGGAAAGTAGGAATGACATTCCACAGCAAACTACTCTTCCAATAGTGAAAAATATTTCTGAAATCAGAAGTAATAATAGTGACAAAATCAGGGTGAGAATGACAGAAAACCAAAGTTGACTGCTAAAACTGCCAAATTATTGCTGAGCCTGAAAGCTGCAGAGCCAGTCAGAGTATAAACATTCAACACTCTCTACAAAAGTAAGCTTATGCGAAAACCTTTTAGAGCAGCTGTGTGTAAGTGAATGAGACAATATATCGTCATAACTGTAGACATATATGTACAAGAGAAGCTGTTCCTTAACTGCTGGCAGCTGATCAAGGAGATATGATCTCTCCATTTGCATTGAGTCCAGTTTCAGAGCTCCACCAACACCCAACATCAGAAATAGATTACATACAGCAACCTATCATGGTAATAGCAGTTGCCAGAAGAACAAGATTCCTCCAAGTTTCTGATGAACAGCCCAAGACAATACAACCTCCTCAATTGAAAGATTATGCATGCATTGCATATGCAGACACTTATGAAAGTGAGGCTGACTAGAATCAAATCACAGTTTTGTGAACAAATTATTATTTTCCAAGTAGCTGCAAATGGTAATGCATGCATTTTTTTTATGAAGAGGTGAATGCTTGAAGAAATGAATTTGTCCACAGTGAACTTGGTGGCTTGCTGTAGTCACGTGACATCTGCAGTAAGTGCTTACACTTAGGTTTGTGGCAATCATTAAACAAATTGCTTGAAACAGACACAGATGAATTATCATAAGCAACAGGATATCACACTCAGCAACCTGGTCGCATCTCAGCTGCTGATGTCAGGCTCCTGTCAAGCTAAAGTGCTAAGAAAAGAATTAAATGTTTATGAGAACATGAATCTGACATGATATGAAATTCACTTTGCAAATGTAAATATTGTACAATATATTGTTGCCACATTATTTATGAATGCTCCATAATGCTTTATAGGCACTTGAACAGTCAAAGATTCAACTGTATTGGCATACCTCATACTTGGCCCTCATTGATGACTGCAGGTGAATGTTGGACTGTAGAAGATAATGTTGTGCATTTATGATTAGTCTTTATCTAATGTTCATGTAGCAGTTCTGCAGACACTTTATTCTATGTAACATCAAGCAGGTTAAAATGTAAGAGTTTGGCAAGACATACAGAGTCGGAGGCTGAGGGGTGACCTTAGAGAGGTTTATAAAATTATGAGGGGTATGAATAGGGTAAATAGGCAAAGTCTTTTCCCTGGGGTCGGGGAGTCCAGAACTAGAGGGCATAGGTTTAGGGTGAGAGAGGAAAGATATAAAAGAGACCTAAGGGGCAACTTTTTCACGCAGAGGGTGGTACCTTTATGGAATGAGCTGCCAGTGGAAGTGGTGGAGGCGAGTACAATTGCAACATTTAAGAGGCATTTGGATGGGTATATGAGTAGGAAGGGTTTGGAGGGATATGGGCCAGATGCTGGCAGGTGGGACTAGATTGGGTTGGGATATCTGGTCGGCATGAACGGATTGGACCGAAGGGTCTGTTTCCATGCTGTACATCTCTATGACTATGACTCTATGCAGAGAGAATGTGAGGAAGAACTTTCTAATGCAACAGGTAGCAATGGCCTGGAGCTCTTACCTTTGAGGGTGGCAGAGCAGAAACAACCAATGATTTTCATAAGGACCTAAATAATTTAATGCTGTTGATTTGCTAACCAAGATTATGATATTTGCACTTTACCTGTGAAGCACATAATCCATTGATAATTTAAATATAAAATAGAAGGCAATCACACTTTGTTTTTGCAGCTCAGTGATAATGTAAATAGAATAGCTTCTTTGTAAATTAATTAGATAGATGCTATAAACTTTTGAATTGCTTTCAGATTAATTAACTTCGCTGATTTAATTCTGCCTTTGGTAACATGGTTATAGTGCATCCAGTGACAATGCATTTTATGGTGGAACAGTAGAACAGATGCCAAGCTGATTATCATCTACAACTTAAAAGCAAAATACATTTAAATTCTTTTTTTGAGTTGCATAGAAAATTAGATTTTCTTTCATCCAGATATTTATCTACCACTAACATTTTATAAATTATTTCCAGGTAGCTACCTTCATCCAATTCAATGTTAGTACAGTTCAAATGTATGCACATTGACTAGATCATAGTAATGTTATTTCATCTCATTTGTTTTTGTAATAAAAATACTTAAAATACAATCAAAAACTTTAGAAATAAACTCAATAAAATTTCATACACAGACCATATGTTTTCAATAAATAATGATTATGTTTTACTGAATAAACAATCATGCTAGTGTGTGCAAAGGCAAGCAAATCTAACATTCTATGAATACAAACTGTTATCATTTCAAATTGATCATTTTAGATCACACCACTTGTGCCATTGAAAGCTTTCTAATCTTTGTAAGTAGCAGGGACATCCTTTTGGCTTCAATCCATTCTACCAAATATTGCAAGAAATCTGTCTAAATTATCTTTTGCTGCAGACCGCAACAGCTAAAATGAAGTTTAGCAAATGATATGCCTGTTCTATCTGCCATGTCTGTATAAAGTGTGAGAAGAACTAACTTTCTGAGTACAATGCCAAAAGTCCAGAATTTTGATATTTCAGCATAAAGTCTGGTTTTGTGTGAATCTTTTGTGCAATTCTGAAAAAGGGTAAAGGTTTCAGCTCTAGAGTCAAACAAGTTTCACAACGAAAGTGAATTAATATGAATGAGCATTTACTGTCTTTGGCCAACTTAAAAATTATCTCAGCTTCTCTTTGTAATCCCAAATGACAAACATATATTGTAATACATAACAGTATCAATACATGAATATACAAACCTGTAAAAAGGTGTCTACTGGTGCTCATTCTGGATGAACTCTGTACAGTACAACACAAGTGTAGCAAGGCCAGCATAGTGATTATTAAGACAATGCTCTGCCACAGGAGCGTTAATTCGAAATGTTTCCCAAACCTGCATAAATAATAATAATGCTAAAGGAAATCCATATGTATCATACAAAGTGTTTGAAATGTATTAACATAAAATGACAGAATTATATATAAATATAAAACACCTTAGTGGTGAATTGAATTTGTCAGGATAAAATAAAACAGAGTTCCAAAGGAGACTCAAACTGAACTCAAAATGTTAACCTATTTTTCTCTCTACAGATCAGCTGAGTTTCTCCAGCTGCATTAATTTTATTTTAGATTCCGGCATCTGCAGGATTTAGCTTTCATAAAAACAGACAGTCCTGCCTTTGTTCAATTAGCTGACGTCAGGTTGCTCTGTGTTACTGTATGACAGCTAGCCACAAGACACCTTTGTATAAAAGGGGAATACTTAACTGGACTCCAATTTCTATTTGACAATCCCACCTCAAAGAGTGATCTGATATCAAACAAAAGCAATCATATTCAGCCAAGATACTCCATGTTGTTGAATTACCTAATAAATTCCTGTTAGAACCTGACACTATTAATAGCTGCTTGGAGAAATATTGGAGAATATTCAATAAGATGTAAACCATACTCCAGCAACGAGTCAAAACTGGCAGGAAAAAATGTCAAAGCATTAAATAGTTTGTAAAATGTGGGAAACATTGCAGCGTATGTGTTTTTTTTGTTTCTACCAACTACATGCACATTTTTTAAAAAGAGTCACAGCAACAGGAATCATAAAACAAATTTTTCTTTTTATCTTTCTATGACAGGTTAAATAACAGCACTAAATTCAAGGTTGACACTCCAGTGCTGTATTGAAGGAGTGATGTGAGAGATGCTGTCTTATGGGTGCAATGTTAACTCGAGTGCCCCACCTGCCTACTTGGGTAAAAAAATGCCTGACATACTTTAAAAAACAGCAGGGGAGTTATCTGATGTCCCGGTCAATATTTATCCTTTAATCACTGTCACAAAAATAACAGTCTGTTTGGCCGTTATCACAATGCTTTTCAGTGAGTTGGCTGTGTGCATGTTAGCTGACAAGTTTTCTATATTGTTTCTCTGCCTTTGAAGGATTTGTGCTGTCTAGTGGTCATGACAAGCCCTACATAACTACAAGTCTTTCATTTCTCTTTCACAGCACTGCTATCCTATAACTCACAACTGCAATTTATAATGTACTAATGTTTTAATTTCAAAGAAAAAAATTATGATTATGGAAGGGAGCAAACATATTAAACAACATCAATTCTTGACTTTCACAATAGAGTAAATCAGTTGCTTTATTATTACATTATTTACAAAGAAATTGGAACTAATTGTTATCAGAATGTCTAAATGGGATATCACTTTTATTTGTATACTGCAGTCAAGTAGATTAGATTAGATTAGATTAGATTAGATTAGATTACTTACAGTGTGGAAACAGGCCCTTCGGCCCAACAAGTCCACACCGCCCCGCCGAAGCGTAACCCACCCATACCCCTACATCTACATTTACCCCTTACCTAACACTATGGGCAATTTAGCATGGCCAATTCACCTGGCCTGCACATCTTTGGATGTATTAATCTTTGGAAGTATTAAGTAACAATCTATCAGTTTACCAGCTACACTTGGAGCAGAAACCTGTACATTCAATGAAGCTCCAGCACAACATGATTATTTCTAATCTTGGGAATTAGATGACATAACTTGATGGTAGTGACTGTCTTTGAGAAAAATCACAAAAATCTTGAATTTAATACTGACTTAAACTGTAAAATCATCCAGATCTCTTCATAAAATCTAGGCTAGCTTGTATTTAGCATGTAACTACAATTCATTATCAGAGGCTTTTTCAGCCTTATGTATAAACCAACTCTCTACTCAGGAGACAGTAGCATTTAGTTCATTAGATATCTTGGGTGAACTAACTTTACTGGCTAGAAGCTCTGGTTCATCTTTGTAAAAGTTTAGTTAGGATACATGATTTTGTTAAGTGGATGAAGTCAGTAGCTTGTCGCTGAGTTCAGCTGGCTTGAGCCTGGGAATTTGGTGAGTAAGGGAATTTAGTGTAATGAAGAAGGAGGTGCAGTGTAAACAACTGGCAGATTAAGACTAAAATAATTAAGCAGCAATTAGAACTAACATGTTAGTAGCTGGTAAGAGGAGCACAACTTCAGGAACTTCAAAAAGCACAAAAGGAGAGAGAGTGCCACACGAAGGGAGCAAGAGGAGGAGTGAGAGCAAGAGATGAAGAGAGACTGAGATCTATCAGAATTTTGTCTACATCACGACTTGAATAGTGTAACGTCTCAGAGAAACAGATAAGTGATAAGGGGGAGTATTTCACTTGTTTTTTTACACAACTCCTCTAATCTCTGAGTAATTGCAAAAATTGAAAAGCACAAAAATGACCAATTGACTGAATATGAACTGGAGGGCTCTGTGCACAAATGGCTAAATTAACTCTCAACCTTTAGGATTGGTGTCATAATCGTATTGGTGTAGGCAAACAGAATTTTGTTTCAAATCCTTAAGTAGATGGTCCACAATCTCTGGTCATTCTCATTGACCTCAACTGAGGATGTTGAATTAATTTAATATTTTTCATCTTAATTTCTAAGACTTTTCCTTTTCTATATGACTTATTTATTTTCTCTTGGTAGTACTTTTCCTCTGTTTCTCTGGTGAAAAAGGTGCTGCCACTTGGTCACATTCCTTTAAGTAGCCCAGTCTTCCTTATAGATACCATTCAGCTCCCCCTGCACTTGGAGCATTTCTTTGATCTACACCTTGAATGGCCTAAAGTGATCAATGAAGTTGAAACCCACTGTCTTAGTGTTTCGGTGGGCTTTTGGGAAAATGATGATGTCCTCTTGAGGTCACCAAACTGCGTCAGAATGGTTCCTTGAAGCGTAGATCAATTGTGGGCCCTGATCTCCAACCAAGTAGCATATTAGATTGCCTATTCCCATGTGAGGTCCTCCCTCGATTGAAGGAAGTCTGATAATTTTTCATTGCTGACAACTTCTATGATACGATCTCTAATTAATTTGAGCTTTACAGACTCCAGTGCTGTTAAAACCCTGCCAATTGGTATAAATCTGTCCAAAACACCTCAATCAATTCTTCCTGTCACTGAGATTGTTGTTTGAACCTCATTCGTTCCATGTGAAGATTTGTCTTTGGTCTTAAATATGTATTAAAAACCTTCATCTTCTGTAATGCATTCTTCAAAGCTTTGTGATACTAGAATGATGAATGAATGAATGAATGACTTATTGTCACCTATATCTAGGGGGGATATAGTTCTGTCGCTACAATCATTTTGAGATAAAAAAGAATAAGAAGCAAGTATGTAAATGGAGTTCATCTTCATTGGCCAGGCTCCAGGACTTATGCAAGGTCCCTTTTCCAGGTCTACCACAGCCAAAGCCCCTGCTCCAGGCACCAACACCAACATAGTTGATGACCAGCAGCTGCTGAAAAAGTCCCCCCTCCAGGTCTATGCAACCAAGAATCTCCACTCTGCCATTGCTGCAACCAATACTCTGCCACCATTCCAGGGCCTATGAGTCAGGAGTCACCACCAACACCACTCCGGCCAACTTGACTCCAGTGATGCATCCACAGAACATCATCTGCTGTTGGACCTAGAGTACATAAAAATGTGCTGAAATGGTGCCTTTGCTCATTTGCATTATGAGCCTGACACAGTTCTGTCATACTAGATTTGCAACTTCCAGAGTTCCCAATTCTGGTCTCATTGTGACCCTTCGTGTTTTCAAATGGTAATGGCAATGGCAATGTCCCTGCTATAGCTGTCATCCGAATCATCTGTTGTGCCACACTGACCTAGGTGAGTTCTTAGATTTTCTCTATCTTTTATTCAAAGTCTTCTGATCAGTGTACAAAATTAAAAATCACACAATTTGGTCACCTGATGAAGAAGCAGCGCTCTGAAAGCTAGTGCTTCCAATTAAACCTGTTGGACTATAATCTGTGTTGTGTGATTTTTAACTTTGTATATCCCAGTCCAACATCGGCATCTCCAATTCTGATCAGTGTGTTAGCTTACCAGATCCTTCCTCATCTGTGGCTCTGGCTTCAAAGTCTTCTAAGTTTCATATCTGCCTTTGAAGTCTTCCTGCTCAGTTGCCTTTTATTCAAAGTCTCCCAAGGTTCTATCTGGCCTTCAAATATTCTAAAATTTTCTGCTTTACACTTGAAGTTTTCTGAGGTTCTTTCCTGGTCTTTGGAGTATTCCAGTTTACCTGCTGTGCCTTGTGTGTTATAAGTTGACTTCAGATCCTAGCTCTGGAGGTTTCCTTACTATTGCCACACTTGACACCTCGCTTTCGCAATACAGAACAACCTCGGTTATCTGAACATGACTTATCTGAATTTTGGATTATCCGAACAAGATCTAAAGGTCCCGTAAAAATGTTATATCAATGAGGTGTTACTGATACTGGAGTGACGATCGTGATTGGGAAACCTGAGTGCATCAGCAAGGAGGGTGATGAGTTGACTGCAACAGCATGTGGGATTTTAAATGGTCTAATGTTTATGGAGTGGGGCGGGGGTTGTGGTTGGAAGGATGGTCAGAAGAGCATTTCAGTCATCAAATAAGATTGCAAATGAATGGATAGGATTTCACTTGATCTGAAATGGTGAGAGTTTTGTCAGAATTGCAATGAGAATTTTGAGTGATTGGTTTCAGTTTGAAAGCTGGCGAATGAAATGAAATCAGGATGAGTGCTGAGTTTGTATTGGGTGATGAAAAGGCTGGTTTTGGTATTCAGTGTTTTAATCGCAGGAAATTATGACCAAGCAAAATTGCCAAAAATATCCATATTTACTATATTGTAATTTATTTTAAGATGGTAAGTATTTAAAATGACAAGTTACTTCATGTTAGATATCATTATTTTGACACTTATACCTGCTGTGAGGCATAATGTTGCACTTAAAGATGTATTGTCCAAGATTGATAAAACTGACCCCAAAAATATACATTTAATAGATGCCTCATTTGACCGACCTCCACCTCAATGACTTTAATTTACACAAAAAGTGATTTTATTTGAAAAATATCATGAATTTTTAAGCAATGTCCAGTGTATGTACACATTTTATCAATTAAATGAAATAAAAACTCTGTATGTAATTATGTTCAGTACGGCTTTCTTTGTTTACGATCAGATCAGTTATCCAAACCATCAGTTATCCGAACAAAATACGTCCCGCCTGTCTCATTCGGATATTTGAGGTTGTTCTGCACTGAAGTTTACTTTGCTGCCACTGTGCCTTATTTAATGACATTACTGTAAGCAGAGTTCTTCTTAATAATCCTGGGCTGTGGCTTTCAATACATAAATTGTTAGCAAATGCTAGTTTCACTAGGCTATAACTCATCTGGGCCTTTATCGTCTCTAGTTAATCTTTATATTAGATTAAGATTTTTCCATTCTCTTCAGTACTGCAACAGGCTTTATTTATATCTATGTGGTGTAGATAGTTGAATATAGCTAGCGAGCATAATGTCCAGGACCTCTCTCTTTAGTTTCTCTTCTCTCTAGTCTGATCTCTTTTGCTGATCTGCTCTGCTGCTCTCAGAGAAACATCATCGGTTATATTGCCAGCATCTTCATATTCTATTATACTACAAATTTAACTATAGTAAAATATCTGAGGGCACATTCATAGAATTATTATCAAAGCCGTTTTGACACTGAGCCCCATTAGGAAATGTTAAGGTGACCTTTGCCAAAGAGTTAATGCTAAAGGCAGAAAGAAAGTTGATCAGGCTAGAGAGAGAATTCCAGAGCATTGGAAGCTGAAGATACAACAGTGCAACTGTTAAACTTGAGGATTCTCAAAAGGCTTGACTTTGAGGAGTGCAGGTATCTCACAGAACAGTATCATTGGACGAAATTACACATATAGAGAGCAAAGGTCATTTCCCCCACAAAGGCTGTACTTTGTGATTTTTCCTGAGAGCTTTTTATTGGTTTTCAGGGGCTCTTTTTTCATTCTTGCAACACATTAATTCAGTGATGAAGCAACTTATTGGGTGTTACCTTCTGTACTTGTGTCACATATGGAGTATTTTGACTCACATAGAAACAGAATTAGAATAATTCATCAATATCTTCAATAATGAATCCTCCATTGACAACACAAAGGAAAGCACACTTCTATAAATACCTTACCTTTGTCAAACTGCAAAATTACAGCTAATGTATTTCTATTGCATCTGCACCACACTGGAACTTGTAGGCAGTTGCTTCCCCGTACATTGCATCTTTGATCTTAATCTCAAATTTACCAATTGACACCATATTCATAAAAAGCATCCACTATGTTTTTTTCCCACATAAAGGAGTGGATAAAATAGACATGGAGCAGATGTTTCCTTTTGTGGGGCATTCTAAGATGAGAGGTCATTGTCTGAACATAAGAGGTAGCAAATTTAAAACAGAATTGAGGAGAAATTACTTAGAGTCATAGAGTCATAGAAATGTACAGCATGGAAACAGATGCCATTATGTTCATAAATTCATAAGTAAGATATAGGAGCAGAATTAGGCCATTCAACCCATTGAGTCTGCTCCACCATTCGATCTTGACTGATATGCTCCTCGCCCCTATTTTTCTGCCTTCTCTCCATATCCCTTCAACCCATTACCAATTAAAAATCTAACTGCTCCTTAAATTTACTCACTGTCTCAGCATCCACCACACTTTAGGGTAGCGAATTCCACAGATTCACAACCCTTTGGGAGAGTTGATTGAGTTTTTTGAAGAAGTAACAAAGAGGATTCATGGGGACAGAGCGGTAGATGTAATCTATGTGGACTTCAGTAAGGCGTTCGACAAGATTCCCCATGGGAAACTGGTTAGCAAGGTTCGATCTCATGGAATACAGGGAGAACTAGCCATTTGGATACAGAACTGGCTCAAAGGTAGAAGACAGAGGGTGGTGGTGGAGGGTTGGTTTTCAGACTGGAGGCCTGTGACCAGTGGAGTACTACTAGGATCGTTGCTGGGTCCTCTACTCATTGTCATTTACATATTGATTTGGATGCGAGCATAAGAGGTACAGTTAGTAAGTTTGCAGATAACACCAAAATTGGAGGTGTAGTGGACAGCGAAGACAGTTACCAGATGGTCTTGACCAGATGAGCCAAATGGGCTGAGAAGTGGCAGATGGAGTTTAATTCAGATGGAGTTTAAATGCAAGGTGCTGCTTTTTGGCAAAGCAAATCTTAGCAGGACTTATACACTTAATGGTAAGGTCCTAGGGACTGTTGCTGAACAAAGAGACCTTGGAGTGCAAGTTCACAGCTCCTTGAAAGTGGAGTCGCAGGTAGATAGGATAGTGAAGAAGGTGTTTGGTATGCTTTCCTTTATTGGTCAGAGTATTGAGTACAGGGGTTGGGAGGTCATGTTGCGGCTATACAGGACATTGGTTAGGCCACTTTTGGAATATTGCGTGCAATTCTGGTCTCCTTCCTATCGGAAAGATGTTGTGGAACTTGAAAGTGTTTAGAAGACTGAGAGGGGATCTGATTGAGACATATAAGATTATTAAAGGATTGGACACTCTGGAGGCAGGAAACATGTTTCCACTGATGGGTGAGTGCCGAACCAGAGGACACAGCTTAAAAATACGGGGTAGACCATTTAGGACAGAGATGAGGAGAAACTTCTTCACCCAGAGAGTGGTGGCTGTGTGGAATGCTCTGCCCCAGAGGGCAGTGGAGGCCCAGTCTCTGGATTCGTTTAAGAAAGAGTTGGATAGAGCTCTCAAGGATAGTGGAATCAAGGGTTATGGAGATAAGGCAGGAACAGGATACTGATTAAGGATGATCAGCCGTGACCATATTGAATGGTGGTGCAGGCTCGAAGGGCAGAATGGCCTACTCCTGCACCTATTGTCTATTGTCATAAAAGATTTTCAAGGATGTTGCCAGGGTTGGAGGATTTGAGCTATAGGGAGAAGTTGAATAGACTAGGGTTGTTTTCCCTGGAGTGTCGGAGGCTGAGGGGCGACCTTATAGAGGTTTATAAAATCATGAGGGTCATGGATAGGATAAATAGATAAAGTCTTTTCCCTGTAGTGGGGGAAGTCCAGAACTAGAGGGTATAGGTTGAGGGTGAGAGGGAAAAGATATAAAAGAGAGACCTAAGGGGCAACGTTTTCACGCAGAGGGTGGTACGTGTATGGAATGAGCTGCCTGAGGAAGTGGTGGAGGCTGGTACAATTGCAACATTTAAAAGGCATCTGGATGGGTTTATGAATAGGAAAGGTTTGGAGGGGTATGGGCCAGCTGCTGGCAGGTGGGACTAGATTTGGTTGGGATATCTGGTCTCTCCCAAACGGTTGTGAATCTGTGCTGGAGAGTAAATTTAAGGAGGAGTTAGACAGATTTTTAATTGGTAATGGGTCTACCTTTGCAAGCTGCTTCACCTTCTCCATTGCAGACTGCTTTTTCTCACCCTTCCATGGTCTCATTCTTTAACCAATCTCTACCTTCCTCCTCCTGCAGCCTCATTCTCAACACCAGCCCTGCAGACTTTCCGCACTTTCCTTCTTGTGAACCAAATATGGATGAGAAACAGCCTGTGATTGGAGCAGCAGCTACAAAGGTGACCATTCTCTGACTGGTCACCCTCTTCAATGATTGTTCATGCACATTTTAGCAGTTGCCATGGGCAAACTCCAGCCCTCCCCATTTTTCAAGCCCTGATAGAAAAGGGGGAGGCCATAGTTGGAGTTGAAAACAATTAAGGATTTTTTTTTGTGTGACTAGGAGTCAGCATATATCTGCAGCTAGGGTGATGGGCGAACAATGGGAGAATGGACTGAAATAGGACATAGGCAGCAGAGTTTAGATGACCTCAGGTTTAAGAAAAGTAGAATACTACAGGTCAGTCTGAAGTACATTGAAGTAGTCCAGTGATCACAAAGGGTACTCCCAAGACATTTAATTAAAGTAGAACATATGCAACCGATGAGATATAAATGTGCTTGAACATTCATCTTCATTCAGTGTGAATGATGTTTGAAATGTTCTTCTGGATAAGGTAAGTAGGACTGAAGTCCTGAAATTTAATTGCAAGGATTCTGAGTGGAAGCAGGCCATTCAGCCCATCAAGTTACACAGACCCTGTGAACAGCATCCCACACACCTGCATTTCCCATGGCTAATCCATCTAACATATATATCCCTGGACACTATGGCAATTTAGCATGGCCAATCCACTTAACTTGCACATCTATACACTATGGAGGAAATTGGAGTACCTGGAGTATCTGGAGTACATAGACACAGGGTAAATGTACAAACATCACAAATGTGCAAACTTACCTGAGGGTGGAATCAAACCCAGGTCCTGGCGCCGTGAGGCAAAAGTGCTAACCACTGGGCCACTATACCTCCCGAAAGTATAGTGCATGACTGGTATAAATTATAATATTTAAAAGACATTTAGACAGGTACATGGATAGATAAGGTTTAGAGGAATAAGGGCCAAATACAGACAAATTGGACTAGGGAGTTTAGGGAGTGGTCACAGCACCAGGGACCCGGGTTTGATTCCAGCCTCAGGCAACTGTCTGTATGGAGTTTGCACATTCTCCCTGTATCTGCATGGGTTTCCTCCGGGTGTCCCAGTTTCCAGGATAAATGGATTGGCCATACTAAATTGCCCATAGTGCCCAGGGGTGTGCAGGTGAGGTGGAGTAACTGTGGAAAATGGAGGGAGGGTGGGTCTGGGGGTAGATGCTCTCCAGAGGATAAATGTGGACTTGATGGGCCAAATGGCCTGATTTCACAATGTAGGGATTCCACGATACCTGGTCAGCTTGGATGAGTTGGGCTGACTGGCCTGTTTCTGAGCTGTGTGACTCTGGTTTTTGTTGTTTTGTTTCTTTCTCTTAAAAGTTAAAGTGACCCAAATGACTTCCAGATTTGTAATTATTCTGTGATCTCCATGTTGTTATGAAGGCAGTTCTGCAGAAAGGCAAAACTATATAAGATACAGAGCTGCTGATGCGAAATAAAGTCAGTGATTTTTAACCAATCTTAAACACTCCCCAGCAGGTAGATAAGATCATGAAGACTGCATTTGGTATGCTTTCCTTTATTGGTCAGAATATTGAGTACAGGAGTTCGGAGGTCATGTTGTGGCTGTACAGGACATTGGTTAGGTCACTTTTGGAATATTGCATGCAGTTCTGGTCTCCCTGTTATAGGAAGGATATTGTGTAACTTGAAAGAGTTCAGAAAAGATTTACAAGGATGATGCCAGAGTTGGAGGATTTGAGCTATAAGGAGAGGTTGAATAGGTATGGGCTGTTTTCCCTGGAGTGTCGGAGGCTGAGGGGGTGACCTTACAGATGTTTATAAAATCACAAAAGGCATGGATAGGATAAACAGACAAAACCTTTTCACTGGGGTAGGGGAGTCCAGAACTAGAGGGCATAGGTTTGTGGTGAAAGGGGAAAGATATAAAAGGGACCTGAGGTGAATTTTTTTCACGCAGAGGGTGGTGTGTGTATGGAAAGAGCTGCCAGAGGAAGTGGTGGAGGCTGGTACAATTACATCATTTAAAAGGCATCTGGATGGGTATAAAGGGATATGGGCCAACTGCTGGCAAATGGGACTAGATTGGGTTGGGATATCTGGTCAGCATGGACGAGTTGGACCGTGCTTTATATCTCTATGACTCTATAACGTGTTCAGGACAGGTGATGCCACACTTTTTGAACTTGAAGCCAGACCCTCTAGCCTAGAGATAGGCACATTTTCGACACACCACCTTCGGAACCTGTACATGTATTGGTGACCATCCTGCCCAGGTTTATTTTGGTTTACTTCAGGACAGGTAGGACTTGAACTCGGATCTGCTAGCGTGGAGCTGAGGGACACTGTCACTGTGCCACAAAGCGTAACGAGAAAAGCTGCGAGTGTGTGTCTGGTAAATGGGTTCAGAATCGGGTGGGGGGGTTGGGGGGGGGAAACTCACCAGAAGAAGAGGCGCAGGATATTGGCCACGAGCATCACTAAACACACATGGGTGGAGAAGCCTTCAGCGCTACCACTCTTTTGGATGTCGCGATATTGCGGGATGTAGGGGGCCGCACCGCCAAAGACCATCAGTAAGGAAGCGACCCAGGACAGCAAAGACCAGGCGGAATCCGAGCCCATCTCAGAGAGGAAACTGTGGGACTTCACATCAGCCATTTGAGGCAATCAAACCCCACCAGAAGAAGCGAAAAGTGCTGACTTCAAGGGAAGCACGGAGTACTTTTATAGATTGAGCGAGCCACAATGACGGGGTTTTGTGGATGTGCTGGATACTGTCAGGATTTCACGGTAACTGGTCCTTAAACTCCTTTTAAACCCGCTGGGTCAGGAAGTTTTCCGTCGTTCCGACGCAGTGATCGCCCTTCTTCCTGTTCTGCAGGCTGAACAGAAAACAATTAGTGAAACAAAACCGCAGCGTTGTTGGTTAATTTCAGTTCGCAGTGATGGGATTTGGTTCGAAATGACCCCCCCCCCCCCCCCCCCACTGTGTGGTGCATACTGTGTTACTGCAATGGTTAATTGGCGGAGAGAGATTGACAAAGCCCTGTGATCACCCACTGGCAAGGAGACTCCAGCCCGCCTTTCCCTGCACTGGCGAAACAAACTGCAAATTCCGCCGACCTTTCCGCCAGCCGCTGCGACGTCATTGCATGTCCAATAATTTGCCAGGCGATGGTTTATAGGCATCACCTTGGCAAGCGAGGACGTATCCCGGAAACTGAACGACAAACCATCCAAAGACCGCACTTCCTGCATATAGACATGAAACACTGCTAACCGCCCGTGCACGGTTAATGTGCACTGCTAAACCCCAATATATCTGCTCTCTGCAGACCGTGAAAATAAAACAGCGTTATATCCAGAAAGGCTGCTGTCTCCTTGGGAGTTACCACTTTCTAGTCACCTTCGTTCGCAAACACATTTTCTAAACTTGTCAAGTCTTGTAAGGGCGCTTCGCTGGATCAATTTGTACCACATGCAGCCTTAGATACCGTTTACACTGCCTCTGCAGTGAATCACAACCCAAGGCGGACTTAGTGTGGTGAACAGGACCCCACTTTAATTGTTGGGGGTATTAACGAGCTGTGTGTGTGTGTGTGAAAACAGAGTTTCATGGAATCATCCCTTCGGCCCATCGAAACTGTCCCGCCCTCTCTGCACTGATCCCATTTCCCAACAGTTGACCCATAGCCATTTCACTGTATATAGGTATGACATATCTATTGGGAGATGGACCCAGAGCAGTGACCCGAGTTGTTTTCATTGGGCCAGAGCGGAATGCTTTAACTGTCGGAAATCCGATATTTATGAACAAAAGGGGAAATACTCCACAGGCCCGGAAGCATCTGTGTCAACATTTCAGCTCCGTGACCTTGAAATACTGTCGGACCTGGCGAGTCCTGGATTTTGCTGGTCTGTGAACTGGGACTTTCTCCTTAACTTGTCCTTGTTTGCCCCTGCGCGTTGACTCTTCGGTGTCACTCGCTGTGAGAGAGAAAACGTCAAGCAGACAGTGCCCGCGTTGGAAAACCCTGCCCCCCAGCCGTGTCTATTTATAAATATGACCGTGTTGTGCAAATTGACGGGTGATTACAAGATCCAGTGTGACAATTTACTCTGCTGTGCTTGAGTTAATGAAATACAGTTTCTCTCTTTACAGATCGATGCTGCGGTGCACAGAACTGTGGTGGGGCAGTGTGTAACGTCCCTACCGCAAAACCAGAAACCCCACGTTCCAGTACTAGTCCCAGGGATGGAGTATTCATAACGTGATTAGTCAATGGCCGACAGAGGGAGTCTCCTGATCAAATATCTTTTGCCCTTCAGGCTGCAGCCTTTCTGTAGGGGAAACTTTTAGAGGAACAAATACTTCATGTGTCATGAGACGGGTCAGTTTCTAAATCTGAACAGATTACTGTTGAATATTAACCCTCATGCTGTCCTTTCTACAAGGAATATTAACAGACAACTTAGACGTTTTAAAAACCGGGAACGGTTGTCTTTAGATTTTTCATGGTCTCAATCCTCTCTGATATTCATTGAAACACGATTTGGAGATGCCGGTGTTAGACTGGCGTGTACAAAGTTAAAAATCACACAACACCAGGTTACAGTCCAACAGGTGGAGAGCAGCACGACGAAAGCTAGTGCTTCCAAATAAACCTGTTGGACTATAACCTGGCGTTGTGTGTTTTTTTATCATTGAAACACAGAATTCGTAAGAATTGACCGAGTAAAAGACGAGAGATGTTTCCCCTCACAAAGGGGTTTAGGAACACATGGCACAGTCTCAGAAGGAGGGGGCACCAATTTCAGACTAAGACCAATAGGAATTTCTTCTCTCAGAGGATTGTGAGACTTTGGAACCCCTTGCCAGGGAGAGCTCCTTGTGTATATTTAAGGCTGAGATAGATCAATTCTGGTTCAGGCAGGGAATCAAGGGTGACTACAAAGGGCGGGAAAGTGGACGTCAAGAGTGTGGAGCTGGAAAAGCACAGCAGGCCAGGCAGCATAGCAGCAGCAGGAGAACTAACGTTCTGGGCATAGGCCCTTCATCAGGGCTTTTGGCCGAAACGTCGATCCTCCTGCTCCTCGGATGCTGCCTGACCTGCTGTGCTTTTCCAGCACCACACTCTTGACTCTGATCTCCAGCATTTGCTGTCCTCACGTTTGCCGTGGAAAGTGGACGTGAAGAACATTCATCAGCCATGATCCTAGTGAATGGCGGAACTTGCTGAAGGTGCCGAACGGTCTACTCCTGTGTCTATTTCTTATGGTTTTATAATTTCTGCCGATTCCACTAACTTCAATCGTTCTGGCCTCTTGAGTAATCCAGGAGGGGTCCACAGTTGACTTTGACTCCTGTTGCCTGGTCACGCCCTCACCCACAATCCCACCCCCACCCCACAAACGAAGCGATTTTTTTGCCCATTTTTCTTTCACAATGCTCTTTAAAACCTACATTTTAGATTTCTTCATGTGGCTGGTATCAAATATTATCGGACAACATCTACTCGTTAAGCGCCTTGGGGAGTTTTATTGTGTAGCTATTTAAACGCAGACAGGCCATTGTTACTCAGCAGCATCAGCGATCATGGAATCAGAATGTTTCAGATTATTAAAAAAAGCAACAAACCCAACAATTGCGCCTAGAATAACAGAGAGAAAAAAAATCCATAACTATACATTGCATATTTGTAAACTGTGCTCCATTCTAATCGATTATAAATCGATCAGGATCCGGTCAGTTCCGCTAAGATTGGGAGGCCATCACTTACTCTCTGAACAATTCTCCATCTCCCAAAATAGCAAACCATAATCCTGAAGCGTGTGAAAACTGTTTTCGCATTCCTTGTGCTAAACCTTTCCAACAACACTGACAGAATGAAGCATTGTCAAATTGCCACACAAATGTACTCAGGCCCTGTAAAAGATTATGGGGCTATTGCAGCCGATCGGGTAAATTTGGCTAAACCTTAATGTGTGTGGAATTTCGGTCCTCGTACACCCACTGAGAGTAATATTTACTGCCTTTATCAGATGCTATGTGAACTATGTCGAAACTGTCACGTGGCCCATAGAAAGCCATGCAAGCTTGCAAATGTTGATTCTGCTGACTGAATTGTTTACTGACTCAGTGAAAGTTCATAACAGCTCATGCTTGTAAACACGGTAGAACTTGCTGATCATTGAAGCAACGCGTGCTAGCAACGTTTTCCTTGCATTAATTGACTGCAAAGCAGTTAACTTCCCAAATCAATCTATTTAAAAGCAGAAAATAAACTAAATCTTCCAGTGTACTTTCTGTAGCACTTGAACAAAAATATTTTCTAATTAGATTGGAACTGTAAATAAACAGATGTATCCTTTCAGGTTGGATGGTGCAGGTGTTATACATGGGTGAACTGAAAATGTCTATCTCTACACCAGCCATAGTGAAATTAATTTATTATCATTAAGCTATTTGTAATAATTCCTTTTCCACAATTAAACCTATTTTTTTTAGTGCTGTCTTAAGCAGTTGCCCTTGCTATACGTAGATTAGGAAGATGGCCATTGGTTCAGATGTTGTTACAGAAATATGCTTACACTTAGACTCAGTAACCAGGAGCTGCTATTTCAAAGGGAAACATTGACTCGATTCTCTTCAACTACTTTTATTAAACACAAAATCTCCGCATGTCCTTTTAAAAAAGGAAATCTGCCACCTTTCCCTGGTCTGGCCTACACATGACTCCAGGTACAATACAAAGAAATGTGTTTAATTCTTAACTGCTGTTTGAATAGACTGAGCAAGAACCCCTGCCCCATGGGCTGGTAGTACCTCTCCAGGGTTTTGAGATACCTGCTGTGTTTGGCCCATGACTTTGAGCCATAAAGGAAGATGTGTATCATACGGCTATGTTGACCGTGAGCTTGATGTAGGGTTTGTTTCTATTCCTGAGGTGACCAAAGGCTGCGCTCACACAATTAAGGTGGTCTTAAACCTCATAGTCAATGTCTACCCTTGTTGACAGCAGGCTTACCAGATAAGGATATATCAGACCAAACTCCATCAAAACATTTTAAGAATATAACTGAAACTCCAACATTTTCTTATTTTTAAACGCAAATGAAAGGCAATGTGTTCTGTATACAATTTGATTGGTCAAGCTACCAAGGTTGAAGTAAACCACACTTTATTCTGACATTATAGTTAAAATACAAACAAAATGAAGAAGAAATAGAAAAACTCAACTGTGTTGGAAAAATAATAGATTATTTAACTACTCAATAATAGATTATTTAACTACTCAACAGCAACTGCTCCAATAGAGTAACATTCCATAAATACACCCTTGGCAAAGGCAATTTCAATAAAATAGATTGTCTCACATGGAGTTCTTCAGTCCAGGTGGAAATAACACCAAGAGAAAACTCTGAGAGAGAAAGAGAACTCAAGCATTTTGCTGTAGCAGGGAGAGATGTATAGTGGCTTCTAAACCTCAATAGCTATTGAAATCTAAACTAAAATCCTGGTTCTGTGGGAACTTCAACCCACTCCTTCATGCTGCCTCTATTTTTTCAAATTTAAAAAAATCCCAAGGACTCATAAGCTGTTTACTTTATTGGCTTGGAAAAGATTGCTTTTCACCTCTGTCTCAACTTCTCTTCATAAAACAAATCAAGATAAAGTACATCTCTTAAAGCCATAGTGTCATCACATGGAAAGCTGTCCATATTGAACAAGGCCATGTTGTGGATTTTCTTAACAGGTGGGGTGTGGGAGGTTGCAGTGGAGTGTTTTGGAGCAAGCTGCTGGTGACCTTTGACCTATAATTGTTTAGCGCAATACCCATACTTTTGTTTACCTCAATGAAGGTGTTGACAACAGCTTGGAGTTCATCCTCTGAGTGTGGAAAGACCCAAGCATTATTTGCATACTGTAGTTCAACAACAGAGAATGAGATGGCTTTGGAGCTGAACTGTGGACAGCATTGGTTGAACAGATTTCTGTTTGTTGTGTAGAATAACTCCACTCAAGAAGTGAGCTTGCTAAAGGTGAAGTGGAGCATTGCAGTCAAAAAATTGAGAAGGGCATTGATGTCAAGACACAGCTTTGTTCAATCCAAGTATATTAGAAATTGGCTTAGTGCTGGATTCATTGCTTATGATCACAGCTTATGCATTATTATGGAAAGGGCTGAAGATAGTGAGAAACTTCGTGAGCAGTTAAAATGAAGGAGGATGCTCCATAATCCCTCACAGTGGACCTTACGAAGGCCATGTACAAAGGTTGGTGTTGAAGTCTACATTTCTCTTGTAGTTTCTCTGTGGTGAAGATCATGTTCATTCTGCCCCTGGAAGGCAGAACCCACATTCAAACTCATTGGAATGAGCTCTTCAACCTCAGGGAGAAGGTTTTCAAGTAACATACTTGCAATACCTTTCCCTGTGGCCAACATCAGAGATATTTTTTTACAGTTACTGTGATCAGACCTGTCATCTTTGTTGATGATGATAATGATTATAACGTCCTGGCAAGCTCCTCCTTGCAAAAACAGGAAACAAAGGCATGTAGTCATTTTAATGATGCTTTTACACCATATTTCAATGCTTTGGGAGAGTCCATCTGTTCTTGATGCCTTTTTGTTCTTTAGTAGTCAAGTGGCCTTTTTTACCTCGTACCAGATAAGGATAGTGCCGAGATGGTGGTGGCGAGCATACTGTGGGATGGAGTCAAAGATGATTACATTGAAGACAGAGAGAAGAACCTTATGGAGATCTGTGTGAAGTGGGCTATGATGAGATTTGTGGCAGAATCACAAGGCTATCTCAACATAGGAAGCATCTTGCTGTATCTTTTATGTTTTTGCCAAGGAGTATGGCAAGACTTTTGCTAAGCTTGCCAAGGGCTTGTTAAATTCCTTATTAAAACTGCTACTCGCTTCATTGATGTTCGGCTTCCCATCTTACCAAATGCAATGAATGAGCTCGATGTCGAGAATTCCTGATATGGAACGCAGAGTGGTGTTTTTGGTATGAAATGGCAAGAAATTTCACTGCACCTTGTGACTAGAATACATTCAAAAACTTTGATGCAACATTTCATTTGATTTATTACTGTCACGTGTACCGTGATACAGTGAAAAGTGTTGTTTTATGTGCTCTACATCCAGATTGTACTATACAAATGCTTCAGGGTTACAGGAAAGTGCAAGATACAATGTTATAGCTGCCAGGAAGATGCAACGAGAGATCAATGTTAATGTGAAAGACATCCATTTAAAAAGTCTGATAACAGTAGGAAAAAAGCTGTTCTTGAATCTATTTGTATGTGTATACACACTTTTATATCTTCTGCCTGATGGAAGGGAGTGGAAAAGAGTATAACCAGCTTGCGAGGGGTCTTTAATTATTTTGGTTGCTTTTCCAAGGCAGTGAGTGGGAAGTATGGATGGAGTCAATGGATGCTAGGTTGGTTTGCATGATGGTCTGGGCTGTGTTCACAACTCTCTGTACTTCCCTTCGGTCTTGGTAAGAGCAGTTGCCATACCATGCTGTGATGCATCCAGGTAGGATGCTTTCTGCAGTGCATTGATACAAATTTATAAAGGTCTTTATGGACATACTGAATGTCCTTAACCTCCTGAGGAAGTAGAGGCATTGCTGTGCTTTCTCGACCATAGTGTCAATATGGTGGACCAGCACAGATTGTTGGTGATCATCACTCCTAGGAACTGGACGCTCTTGACTATCTCCACCTCAACACCATTTATGCAGGCAGCAGTATGCCCTCCACTGCACTTCCTAATGGCCAGCTCCTTCATTTTGCTGATGTTGATGAAGAGACTGTTGTCTTTATACCATGCCGTTAAGCATTCTATCTCTTTCCTGTACTCTGTCTCGTTCTTGTTTGAGATCCAACCTACAATGACAGTGTTGTCAGAACTTGCATATGGAGTTGGTGCAGAATTTGGCCACACAGTCATGTGTGCAGCAGGCCTTTGTAGTGGGCTGAGTATGCAGCTTTGTGGGGTGTCGGTGTTGAGGATTATTGTGGAGGAGATGTTGTCACCTATCCTTACTGACTGTGATCTTTTGGTCAGGCAGTTGAGAATCCAGTTTCAAAGTGGGGAGCAGAGACCTAAGTACTGGAGTTTGGAGATGAGTTTGTTTGGAATTATGGTGTTGAAGGCAGAGCTGTAGTTGATAAGTAGGAGCCTGATGTGGGTATTGTTGTTGTCCAGATGTTCCAGGGATGAGTGTAGGGCCAAGGAGATGGTGTCTGCCATGGACCTGTTGCACCAGTAGGCGAATTGCAATAGGTCAAGGCAATCTGGTAGGCTGGAGCTGATGATAGCCATGACCAACCTCTTGAAGTACTTCATAATAATGGATGTCAGAACCAGCAGGCGATAGTCATTGAGGTACTGGAATGATGGTGGTCTTTCTGAAGCAGGTGGGAACTTCAGATTATAGTAAGGAGAGGTTGAAGATGTCTGCAAATACTCCTGCCAGCTGGTCAAACAGGATCTGAGTGAATGGCCAGGGACTCCATCTGGCTGATTGCTTTCTATGGATTCACCTTAAGAAGGCCGATCTAACGTTTGCGGCAGTGGCCTAGGGTACTGGTGCTTCTGAGGCTGATGGATTATCATTTCACTGCCCTCCTATTCAACATGAGTGTAAAATGCATTGACCTCAAAAGGGAGGGATGTACTGTTGCCTGTGATTCTGTTTGACTTTGCTCTGTAGCCCGTTATCTCGTGTAAGCCTTGCCACAAATGATAGGTGTCCATCTGGTTAGTCTGGGTCTTAATCTTATTTTTGCTTGGTGTCCCTGATGACCTTGCAAAGGTTGTACCTGGATTTCCTGTATATGTCAGGGTCGCTCAACTTCAACATCTCTGACCTGCAGACGAAAGGCGAAAGTGATGCTGATGAAAGGCTCCTGCCCGAAACATTGATTTTCCTGCTCCTCGGATGCTGCCTGACCTGCTGTGCTTTTCCAGTACCACTCTAATCTTGATGCTGATCTTCAGCATCTGCAGTCCTCACTTTCACCGAGTTGATTTTAACCTTACTACGAATCCTACGAATGCCTACCTTGAAGAAGTTCTCCTCCTCTCTCTACAAAGATCTCAGTGAGTCTCTCTCTGTCTCTCTCTGTCTCTCTCTCTCTCTCTCACTGCAACCCCCCCAGGTCATCTCCCCTGTCCTGAAGCTCTTCAACCATGTCCTGAAACAGACTCACTACCACAGCCACATCTGCTTCCTCAACTGATCCCACATGGACTGCAAACTATATTGAAACCAGCACAGTTTGGATCTGAATAGGAGAACCAGTACAGACTACAACTTCAAAACCACCAGCAACGGTTCTTCTGAATCCTCCACTCCACACTCACAGCCATGCGCTGCCACCTAATCTCTCTACAGTCAGCTATGCCTCAACTGAGGGCCACACTCTCTCAGAACTGCAAAGGACCCCTTCTGTACTCTATCCTAAGAAGAACTCATACTCTCAACAAACAGAATGTCTACATCATTTCAAACATCAAAAACTGTAAGTACAACAAACTTTTATATACCCACCTCCATAACCAGCACTCCTCAAACCTTCCAGAAGCTTCCCCCGGTCCCCGGAACTGGTCGGCCGCCATTAGTCATGAGGCCGCGACAACCACCATCCCCACAGATTCCTGATGAAAGGCTCCTGCCTGAAACATCAATTTTCCTTCTCCTCGGATGCTACCTGACCTGCTGCGCTTTTCCAGCACCACTCTAATCTTGACGCTGATATCTGACTTGCACTTCATTGGGAGTGGATCCTTGGGTTCATGGACGATAGGTAGTCTTGAATACTCTCAAGAAATCATCCATGTTGTCTTTATACAGAGAAATAAAGAGTACTGACATTGTCTATTGGATTATAATTACTTGTGATAGCTCACACTCCACTGGTTCTCGAGATAATACAATGAAATTCAGCATCACAACTATGTAAATAACAATATTTATCTCTAATACTCCTTAATTTCAAGTGCAGGAGTCACACATTAGAACAATCACTCTGTGTGCAGTATTTTATATCAGTAAATCCTTAGCTTTGTTTCAATTTGAAGATTACATGTAATACTGCATTACCCTAATGCTGGATACCTTTTCATTGCACAATATAGCAACACTGTCAAGGAGCAAATTCCCAATCTTTTATTTCTGTTGGAGAAGTTGAATATCATAGAGCTGTTAAAAAGAGCAGAGAGAAGATTAATTGATACAAGTAAAGAAACACTATGATAGAAGACATTAATCTGTACAATGGCCTTATTCAGGACTGTATTTTAACCTTTGAATTATGTTAAGGCATCAGCACCTTTAGGGACAGGCAATAAATGCTGGCTAGTCAGTGAGGCTTAAATCCCATAAGTGAATATATAGATTGACACATTTTCTCTTCAAGTAGAGGAATAGAAACATAAACAATATTTACTGCATCTTATTCCTTTCCTCCTACTATGGAAGCCCATTATTACTGAGATTTATTATTCAAATATTATGTTTCTCAGTGATGTGAAGGAGGCAGAACTGAAAATGACACATCCATTTTCTCCTGCTCTGCTGTGTCAACTTGTCCAGTAATAGTACTGGATGGCCAATTAGTCGATGTTCCACAGGAAGGAAGAAATATGAGGAACAAAGGAGGGGACCTTGCACATTTGAAACTGTCAGCAGGGACATCTTGAGGCAGAGATAATGCAATAAATGGGAAGTCATTCATGGTTACAAGTTTAAAGACCCTTTGCTCTCCAAATCTCTCATAATTGAAGATTCAATAAAGCTCAAAACCTTCACCAACAGAATCTACTGCTACATTCAGCCATTGTGCTGTTTGCACATCTTTTCTTTCTGTCCTTGTGCCACCTTGTCATTACTGCAGTAAAGTAGTCTCAAAGATTTTCATGGCTGACACCAGAAAAGATTACAGTAGGCACCAAAAAAAGTCAAATGGTTGGTTCATTAACAAAGTCATTGGCTTGTTAATTAGTATTATTCTGAACTACATGAATAGGAAAGGTTTAGAGGGATGTGGGCCAAATGCAGGCAAATGAACCCAGTTCGGGAAACTTGGTCAGCATGGATGAGCTGTACCGAAGGGTCTGTTTCTGTCTCTATGACTTACGATTGGCAAGTGGTAATTCCCTGCCAATTTTCTTGGCTACTCACCTTGCATAATTTTGAAAACTGGTATAAAGACATCACCAAGTGGAAAGCCAATAAAAAACAGTCATCTTTGCAAATGAATGGTATCATCCCATTGAACCTTCATTTTGAAGAATAAAAGATGGCTTGGACCAGTATTAATAATTTGGAAATTTTACTGGGTTTTCCTTTTGGGCATGTTCCTGATCCAGTGGCATCAATCTTGTTTTAACTTTAACTTGCAGTGACTAGTGGGGTACCGCAGGGATCCGTGCTGGGACCGCAGCTTTTTACAATATATGTAAATGATATAGAAGATGGTGTCAGCAATAACATTAGCAAATTTGCTGATGATACAAAGCTGGGTGGTAGGGTGAAATGTGATGAGGATGTTAGGAGATTACAGGGTGACCTGGACAAGTTAGGTGAGTGGGCAGATGCATGTCAGATGCAGTTTAATGTGGATAAATGTCTGGTTATCCACTTTGGTGGCAAGAACAGGAAGGCAGATTACTACCTCAATGGTATCAAATTAGGTAAAGGGGCTGTTCAGAGAGATCTGGGTGTTCTTGTCCACCAGTCAATGAAGGCAAGCATGCAGGTACAGCAGGTTGTGAAGAAGGCTAATAGCATGCTGGCCTTCATAACAAGAGGAATTGAGTATAGAAGCAAAGAGGTGCTTCTGCAGCTGTACAGGGCCCTGGTGAGACCACACCTGGAGTACTGTGTACAGTTCTGGTCTCCAAATTTGAGGAAAGACATTCTGGCTATTGAGGGAGTGTAGCGTAGGTTCACGAGGTCAATTCCTGGAATGGCAGGATTGCCTTACACGGAAAGACTGAAGCGACTGGGCTTGTCTACCCTTGAGTTTAGAAGACTGAGAGGGGATCTGATTGAAACGTATAGGATTATGAAAGGATTGGACACTCTGGCAGGAGGAAACATATTTCCGCTGATGGGGGAGTGCCAAACCAGAGGACACAACTTAAAAATACGGGGTAGACCATTTAGGACAGAGATGAGGAGAAACTACTTCACCCAGAGAGTGGTGGCTGTGTGGAATGCTCTGCCCCAGAGGGCAGTGGAGGCCCAGTCTCTGGATTCATTTAAGAAAGAATTGGATAGAGCTCTTAAAAGATAGTGGAGTCAAGGGTTATGGAGATAAGGCTGGAACAGGATACTGATTGGGAATGATCAGCCATGATCATATTGAATGGCGGTGCAGGCTCGAAGGGCTGAATGGCCTACTCCTGCATCTATTGTCTATTGTCTATTGTCTATTAACTTTGTGGAGGGGTGGTGTGTCTGATTTGCAAGTGTACTATCCAAGCCATTAACCCTGTCAATCCCATTTTCCTGCCTTTTGTGTGTTACTCTTTCTAGATGTCAAAATAATTTTGGTTTAAATAGTTTTTTTTAATATTGTGGTAAAATGCTCTATGTTCTGCTGACATTTTATATGAAAAATGTTTTGACTTTCTCTTTGTCTTCTACTTGCTATTTATTCACTAACCATGACAAAAATTCTTCCTTCCCACTTGAAAAATTCCCAGCTTTCCTTGAATGGCTACTTCTGTCTTCAATGTCCTTCCATTTCCTGCTCCCTCTTTTCTCTAACTGACCATCTCATAATACCCACTCATCATCATTCACATTCCCCTGTTCTTCTCCCATCAACTTCCTTCTTTGCCACATCCTGCATGCCTAAGTATTTATTGTGTGGATCTATTATTCAATATGAAAGCAAATTCAACTAGGTGGAGCACTCATTTAAAAGTGGAAAAATGACGTTCTGTGTGTTCAGTTATTCCTTGCTGTGAGAAACGAAGCTCACTGTTCAATAATTTCAGTCCGAGTCAAATTCTGAAGCAGTCTTTATACATACGGTCTTGCAAGGTGGGTGACCACAAAATAGGCACCTCGATCAGGAGGTTACATTACAATTTACACAGTTCAGTTGAGTCTCTCGGAACTCCCCTTTTACTTCATATCTGATAGTTGTATTGCTCTGTGCAGCTGCTAATCTAATTAGCTTACCACATCTGTCTGTGGCCTGTTGTTGGCGTGCAATCCACCACCACCCCCCCACCCCCTCCCCACCTTGATAGCTGGGTCTTATTACTTTTGCTGACACAACACTGGGTCTTACTTGGTTATCTTGTTCATACTAACTCCCTATGTGCGTGACAATTGCAACTGCCATGTCAATACATCTGTCTCGACAAGTTGACCACCTCCTTTTTCGGTTAGTTATTTCTTGGTATACACCCACGCGATTCCGCCTTGTGATTTTTGCAGAAGCAAGATACAGCTACTTGTAACTGTTTGTGCAAGCATATCTGGCTTAACATTCACCCCTCCCCATGACTCAGCCTTGTGATTTTTGAAGAAACAACAACCGTTGCAAGCCCCTCTCACACTTGTTTAACTTAAATATAACATCACAGGGGAAAACCTGGATTAGACAAATATTGGAAATGAATATACTGGTTTGTACTAGACAGCGATTCTGAGGAACAAGGTAAGTCAGATCAGTATGCGTCATTTCTGAGTTTTAATGGTTTTTCCCTCTAAGATATTGGATCAGGGCTCCCTGTGTGCCATGGATTGATATGCATTTACAAAGCAAATACATGATTGTTTCCAAATGTGCTTGGATTGGAAGGTATGGCATGTTACAATACACCAAGTGAATAAGGCCAAAGTGGAGTATTGAGAGTTGGTGGGAAAACCAGACTCAGCGCATTGTCAGGTAAAAACAATGACTGCAGATGCTGGAAACCATACTCTGGATTAGTGGTGCTGGAAGAGCACAGCACTCCTCGGATGCTGCCTGAACTGCTGTGCTCTTCCAGCACCACTAATCCAGAATCAACACATTGTCAATTCACATGAGGGAGTGCAGGGAGAGGACTACAACACCCATGATGCAGCGGGGCGCGCGGGGATTCTCGCGAGATCACGGTATTGTCGGAGTGGGCAGGGTCACTGTGCCGTGGGTTGTTGTGGTAACCGAGCAACTGAGGATTGAGGCTGAATAACTGCCAAGATGTCGGAGACGGACCCAAAGACGGTGCAGGACCTGACCGCAGTGGTGAGTGAGGGATAGCGGGAGCATAAGGTGCACCCTGGTAGTGGGCGAGCTGCGCGACTGGAGGCTCAGGCTGTGCCGACCAGACTAGGCCTCAGCCTCCAGACTCTGTCTCCTTGGCGGCAGCTTCACCCAAACACACTCTCCCCTGTCCCAATGGGGGGCAGCTTCACCCAAACACACTGTCCCCTGTCCCAATGGGGGGCAGCTTCACCCAAACACACACTGTCCCCTGTCCCAATGGGGGGCAGCTTCACCCAAACACACACTGTCCCCTGTCCCAATGGGAGGGGAGGGGGGAGACCTTCACCCAAACACACACTGTCCCCTGTCCCAATGGGAGGGGAGGGGGGAGACCTTCACCCAAACACACACTGTCCCCTGACCCAGTGGTGGGGGTGCAGCTTCACCCAAACACACTGTCCCCTGTCCCAATGGGGGGCAGCTTCACCCAAACACAGACTGTCCCCTGTCCCAATGGGAGGGGAGGGGGGAGAGCTTCACCCAAACACAGACTGTCCCCTGTCCCAATGGGGGGCAGCTTCACCCAAACACACACTGTCCCCTGTCCCAATGGGAGGGGAGGGGGGAGAGCTTCACCCAAACACAGACTGTCCCCTGTCCCAATGGGGGGCAGCTTCACCCAAACACACACTGTCCCCTGTCCCAATGGAGGGGGGGGGGCAGCTTCACCCAAACACAGACTTGTCCCCTGTCCCAGTGGTGGTGGTTGTGGTGAGGGGGGGGGCAGCTTCACCCAAACACAGACTGTCCCCTGTCCTAGTGGGGAGGCTGATTCACCCAAACACAGACTGTCCCATATCCCAATGGGGGCAGATTCACCCAAATACAGACTGTCCTCTGTCCTAGTGGAGGGGGCAGCTTCACCCAAACACAGACTGTCTCAGTCCTAATCAGGAATTGCAGTAATCAATGTTTCAGGTCTAACCCTTCTTTAGGACTGAGGGTGGATGTAGAAGGAGCTGCAGGTAAAGGGGGAGGTGGGGGCAGGTTGGTGAGTTGGGGATAGGTGAAGACAGGTAGCGAGTATGACCTGGTTGGTCAATGGCAGAGTACAGTGGAAGTGAGGTGGAAGGACTGTGAAGGGAGGTTATTTGAAATTGGAGAACTCAATGTTGAGTCCTCCGGGCTGTCAGGTGCCCAGGCAGAAGGTAAGGTGTTGTTCCTCCAATAGGAGCTCTGGTTTGTTTTGGCAATGGAGGAGGCCAAGGATTATCATGTCGGAAGGGGAGTGGTTGGGCGAATTGAAATGGGTGGTGACTGCAGTGCTCGGTGAGCCATTCCCTGATGTTTGGTCTCCCCGATGTAGAGGGGACCACGTTGGGAGTATCTGATGCAGTAAACTAGCTTGGAAGAGAGGCAGGTGAACCTCTGTCTGAAAGGACTGTTTGGGGCCCTGGATGGAGGTGATGGGGGGTGGTGTAGGCAGGTTTTGTACCTTTTCTGGTTGCAGGGGAAGGTACCTGTGGGTTCGGTGGTGGGGTGGTGTGAACCAAGGACTATCGGAGGGAGCGGTCCTTGGGGAAGGCAGAGAGGGGTGTGAAGGGGAGGATGTTCTTGGCAGTGTGGTCTATTTGGAGTTGGCGGAAGTGTTTGAGGATGATGCATTGGATGCGGAGACTGGTGGGGTGGCAGGTGAGGGGACAAGGGGGACTCTGTCTTTATTGCGTGGGATGAGGTTAGAGCGGTAGAATGGAGGTGGCGTGGCAGACAGCTGTCTGGATGACAGAGGGAGGAAAAACACGTTGTTCAAAAAAGGTGGACATCTGGGATGCTCAAGAGTGGAATATTTCCTCGTCCAAATAGATGGGGTAGAATTGGAGGAATTGGGAGAATGAGATGGAATTCTTGCAGGATACTGGGTTGAGTGAAGTGTAGTCCTGGTGGGTCTGGGAGTCTGTAGGTTTGTAGTCCATCTGGAAACTGTCACTGGAGATGGAAATGGTGAGGTTAATAAAAGTGAGAGAGGTGTCCGAGATGGACCAAGTGAATTTGAAGGCAGGGTGGAAGTTTTGTGCAAATTTGATGAACTGCTCCAGTTCAGCCTGGGAGCAGGATGCTGCAATGATGCAGTCATCAATGTAACGGTGGAAGAGTTGGGGTACAGTGCCTGTGTAATACTGAAGAGGGACTGTTCGATATAGAGGCAAGCTGGAGTCGTCCTTTGATTTGGAGGAAATGGGAGGAGTTAAAGGAAAAGTTATTGAAGGTGAGGACCAGTTCGGCGAGGTGGAGGACGGTATTCGTAGAGGGGGATTGGATGGGTTTACTGGAGAGGAAGAAACGGAAGGCCTGGAGGCTGTCATTGTGGGGTATGGACATGTATAAGGACTGCATGTCCATAGTGAAGAGAAAGCGCTGTCTACTGGGGAACTGGAAGTTGCTGAAGATATGGAGGGTGTGGTAGATGTCGCGGATATAGGTGTAAAGTGCCTGGACGAAGGGGGAGAGGATGGAGTCGAGGTAGGACCAGATGAGTTTGGTGGGTCAGGGGCATGCTGAGTCGATGGCGGATGGATTCCCACATACGTTTGGGACACTATCGACGCCCTCCACCTCCTCCAAGACTTCCATTTCCCTGGCCCTGAATACCTCATCTTCACCATGGACATCCAGTCCCTTTACACCTCTATCCGCCATGACTAGGCCCTCCAAGCCCTCTGTTTCTTCCTTTCCCGATGTCCCCACCAGTACCCTTCCACTGATACTCTTATTCATTTGGTTGAACTGGTCCTCACCCTCAACAATTTCTCCCTCAAATTCTCCCACGTCATCCACATGAAAGGGGTAGCCATGGGCACCAACAATGTCTACACTTCAATGTAATCTAAAACTAGTTGCTAACATATAGTTAACAAGATACAGTTCGCCCTAAGAGACTTTTCCAGTTAGACCAGGAAGCGGTTTCCCTCTCACTACACGAGACCAAGATCCTTAGTTTTCTATACTTAAAAATTACAGTGACAGCAAACTTCACAAGCAGAAGCTCATACAGTGTAGTGTGTTGACATTCACACCTCTTATCCATATTTTACAGTTTACATATGAAAATTAAATGTGCTCTGATTTTGCCCATTTTTCGTGTTCCCAGCATACAGCCGAGGTACGCATCAGAAGTTATTTCAATCGGCTGCATTGATTCCAACGCCCACTTCATATAATAGAAACAACAAAAATGCTGAACAGATCACAGCAATTGTGGAGAGAAATTGAGTTAACTTCCAAACCAGTGTCTTTTCATAAGAGCTGATTGATCTGATTCATTAACGTTGATTCTGTCTTAACATATGCTGCCAGACTTGCTGATCATTGCCAGAATGTGGGTGGCACAGTGGTTAGCACTGTTGCCTCAGCGCCAGAGACCCGGGTTCAATTCCTGCCTCAGGCGACTCTCTGTGTGGAGTTTGCACATTTTCCGCGTGTCTGTGTGAGTTTCCTCCAGGTGCTCCGGTTTCCTCCCACAATCCAAAAATGTGCAGGTTAGGTGAATTGGCCATGCTAAATTGCCCATAGTGTTAGGTGAAGGGGTAAATGTAAGGGAATGGGTCGGTGTGGACTTGTTGGGCCGAAGGGCCTGTTTCTACACTGTAAGTAATCTAATCTAATCTAATGTTTTTATTTTAATTTCAGATTTTCAGCATCTGTGTTTATTTTTTCCCATTTTATATGGCTGTAGAATGAGAGCATGTTCCAATGTAGAAACAGATCATTCGTTAAATCTCATTTCTGCCTTTGTTAAGCTGCTTAGTCTCTCAGACTCCCAAAACTTTTAAGGTTCCTCCTTTTGAGCAGGTATCTTTAGCTCTTTAAAATAGCCTACTCAAAAAGATGGGAAAGTAAGTGGCAATAAAGAAATAAGAAATTTACAAATGAGTATGGATAGGGTAGGTGAATGGCCAAAATTTGACAGATGAAGTTTAATTTGGAAATGCGAGTTAATTATTTTGGTTGATGGAATATAAGGGCAGGAGGAGAAAGTGAGGACTGCAGATGCTGGAGATCAGAGCTGAAAATGTGTTGCTGGAAAAGCGCAGCAGGTCAGGCAGCATCCAAGGAGCAGGAGAATCGACGTTTCGGGCATAAGCCCTTCTTCCGGAATATAAAGGCAACTCATTATTTAAATGAAGAGAAATTTTAGAGTGCTTCAGTGCGCAGGGCTCCCTGTGTCTTCATACATGAGTTGCAGAAAACTAGTATGCAGGTACAGCAGGTAATACAGTACAACACAATACAGCACAGGAACAGGCCCTTCGGCCTACCAAGCCTGTGCTAATTTTTAATCCTTATTTTTCCCGCTTCTTATTGCTGATACACGGTTTCTATCCCTCTCTGTTTGCCTCCCATTCATGGTCTATCCAACTATATCTTAAACATTGCTAATGCACCTGCTTCTGCCACCTCCTTTGGCAGTGCATTCCAAGTACCCACTACTCTGAAACATTTTCCCTGTGCTGCCCCCCCTCCCCCCAAACCTTCCCTCTCTCACCTTGTTTCTATGCTATATTTTAGTTGACCCTTCCACCCTGGGAAAAAGGCTTCTGACTATTCAGCCTATCTATGCATCTCATAATTTTGTAAATCTCTTATCGGCCGCCACTCAGACCCCATCTTTCCAGTGAAAGCAATCCGACTTTATTTAATCTCTCCTCATAACTAAAACCCTCCAGACTAGCAACATCCTGGTAAACCTTTTTTGTACCCTTTTCAAAACATCCACGTCCTTCTGGTAGTGTGGCTACCAGAAGTGCATGCAATATTCCAAATATAGCCTAACTAAAGTTTTATACAGCTGTAACATAACTTGCCAACGTTTGAAATATCTGAGACCGAGATGTTGGACAGGGAACAGGGTGGTGTGTTAAAGTGGCAGGCAAAAGAAAGATCAGGGTCTTTTTGGGGGGCAGAAAGTAGATGTTCTGCAAAGCAGTCACCCAGTCTATGCTTTGTTTCCCTAATGTAGAGGGGATTACATTGTGAGCAGCGAATGCAGTAGACTAGATTGGGAGAAATGCAGTTAAAGTGCTGCTTCACCTGGAAGGTATGCCCTTCTGGCAACACTGATGCATTTTAGTGAACAAAACTTGACATCCTTGGACTTCAGACTTCAAATAATGCGTTCGTCTCTTAACTATCTTTTTAAATGGCCAACAAACCAGTCATTTCAAAAGCAATTAAGGATAATCAACAGATGCTCGCCTTGCAAGTGAAACCCACATCCCATGAAAGAATAAAAAAAAAATGTGGGTGACTGATGCAACCAGTTTCTACTAAAGAAGTTACAGCTTTAAAGCCGATAAAAGCATAGTTAATTTATATTTTTCAGGTTACTACACTGCTCCAACAGATGCAAGACAAATTCCAGACAATGTCTGACCAGATCATCGGTAGAAATATCCTTTCTTTCAAATACAAATAAAGTTCCAAGTGTTAAACTTAATTGATATACGGTGGGAAGGGATTTCGAGTTTAATGTGAAAAAAGCTCCAGCATAGACCAGTTGGACTGGATGAGCCGTTTCTGTAAATTCAATGTAATTTTGTAATGCACGTAAATTCCAAGGAAATCTCAGTAGCCTTATACAGGAATTTATTATTTATAAATTTTGTGCAGACATTAACACAATTTTCTGCACAGACTCCAAGACCCAATCTGGGTGATCATCTTGATCTTAGAGATACCTTACAAGCCTATTGTATTAAAGGTTGTCTCTGAAGGCAAGATTGTTGTTATGGTAGTCCTGTAGCCCAGTGCTGTTATGCCACTAACCTGTTCAGATTGTCTTCTGACATGAGAGATTATATATAGCAATGGAGGCAGCTCCACAATATAAAAGAGACATTGGGTTGCACCTAAAATAATACTATAATTTACTGTAGGTGAAAATTTCATTTTAAGTACATTTAAATGTGGTAAATTGACACTACTAGCAACCTGTTGCTGTACTATACTCTCTGCCAAATCCAAAAGTAGAAACTAAATTGCTTTGAAACAATACAGAAGAAGATAGCTTTCGTGTAAAGTGATTATTTAGTTACACATACAGGTTGACCAGCATGGTTGTGTTGTATGTGTGATTGAGCATGTTTATTTGTGATTGGTTGAATTAACTGTGGCAATTTTTCTCAGCTCCAGTACTTGATTGTGAATACAAATTTGGTATTGCTAACTACTTTATAAGTTTTAATTTGAAGTTAAAGTCCGATCTGTCCACCTGACATGGAGGAAATTTGGATTAATTTGCTTTGCTATCCACTAAGCAGTATTCCTCTCCCTACTTGCTAACACTTTGAATGTACTTCTGCATACAATTGGAGCTCTAAGTATCCAAATTATCTGACCAGAATGTATTATTCAATGTTTTTGTACATCCAACAGTGTGCTGTGCTCAATGGCAGATGATTTACCTAGAACTGTACATTTTAAATAGGAGATTACTTGAAGTTTCAACAGCATCTTGATGAATATAGAGAAGCCAGCATGTATCATTAAATTCTGTAGTTGTACCAAGATTGACTTTATGTCAGGAGATTTTTCTTAGTTGAAGAACATCAGACAGTCTTAAGTTGATCTGTGGTTGAAATGAGCAATTTCACGATCACATCAGTCATCGTGTTCAATTAAAAAATTAAACCAGAGTTGTGGAGTATTTTAAATTAGCACACAGCACCAGGTCTTTTCAAACATCTAGGAGTCTTTTTATCATGATATTGGGAAGACAGTCTCAACTGTTAACTCAGGCTTTTTCAACGATGCAGAGTTTCAAAATGTTTATATGCTATATTGTAATCGTTGCTGCTTTCAGCAAGACTGCTACCTTCAACCAAAGGACAAGTTAGGACATTATAATGATAACACAGGATGAGCATCATTAGGTAGCCTAATTAAAGAAATGGAAGAAATCATTGATGCAGTCAATAGCCTAGACAACATGCATTCACTTCTGTCATAGAAACCAGGGGTACCTTGCCTAGATGAAATGCATTATTTCATTCGAGTGCCTGTCCAAGTAAAGTAGGTGCTAAGCACTGATCCTTCAGAGGATCTCCTGAGGAGATGTTAGTGATATTGTGATTTGGAAGTGCCGGTGTTGGACAAGGGTGTACAAAGTTAACAATCACACAATACCAGGTTATAGTCCAACAAGTTTATTTGGAAGCACTCGTTTTCAGAGCACTGTTCCTTCATCAGGTGGCTGTGGACCTTATATGAAGGAGCAGCACTCTGAAAGCTAATGCCTCCAAATAAACCTGATGGACTATAACCTTGTGTTGTGTTTTTTAACTTGGTGACATTGTTTATTGAAAACCATTCAAAAGCCTGCAAAATTGTTTTGCAGATTGCACTGTCTGAAAATCATTTATAGCCAATAATTGTTGTTTGGTTTGGAAAATAAACACTTCACTAGATTAGCAAAGAAAAATGCTCTATGCAAAAATATTATTCCTCTTTTATTGTGCATTGTTTTTTTGCGCTGAGGCATGGTTTCTCTGTGCAATAAGAAGTTGTGTTTATATAGCACCTGTAGCATTTCAAAACATTCCGAAGTGCTCCACAGAGCCTAGATAAAGAAGAGGAGATTGGGAAGAGAAACCAAACTCTTGGTCAAAGAAGTGGGTCTAAAAGCGGAAGAAGCAGATTGGAAAGCAGAGGGATTACAAGAAATAGTTGCAAAAAGTTAGACAGTTGTGTTAGTTCCCATTTTTAAAGTATTGGTTTAAGAATCTTTTGAGCTTCTTGAAATGTTGAATGTGAGATTTGCCAGGTTGTGCCAGATAGTTTGAATGTTATCCAATAGACAGCCGTACAGTGCAGCGACAATCACATGCTGCTGTTTTACCTCTCAGACCTGGGTTTGAATCTAGCCTGGACTCTTCGAAAAATGTAGCATTATCAATTGTAAACTGAAAAAGGTTGGGCAGTTTGATTCCATTTCTAGTAGAGGTTAGTTTGTAGCACAACCTTTTCCTCTATTAGATATTCAGTGAAGATGTACAATTGTACCCACAACCCTGAAGTCCCCTATTATAATCCCTGTGCACCCACGACTCTGAAGCCAAATTCCAAATGATCGCCATCTCCAGATTTGCTGATGACACGACTGTGGTAGGATGGATATCAAACAATGATGAGTCACAATGCAAAAAGGAGATAGAGGGCTTGGTGTCCTGGTGCACTGAAACCTACCTCTTTCTCAATGTAGTCAAAAGAACTGATCATTGACTTCAGAAACGAAGGAGAACACTTCCCCATCTAGATCAACTGAGTTGAGGGTGAGAGGGTTGACCGCATCAAGTTTCTAGGAATGACAATAACCGACAACCTGTGCTGGACTTCCCACGTAGATGCAGTGGTCAAGAAGGCACAACCGTGTCGCCTCTTCCTCAGGCAGCTTAGGAAATTCGGCATGTCCAGGAGGACCCTGACCAACTTTTCCAGTAGCACCTGGTTTCACCTAAAGCATTCTGTCTGGTATGATGATTGCTCTGCTCGGGACTGTAAGAAAATACAGAATGTTGTGTGCACAGCCCAGGATATCAGAGAAGCCAACCTACCATCCATGCACTCCATTTACACTTACCTTTGTCGTGGAAAGGCTGTCAACATCATCAAAGACCCTTCCCACTCCAGTAATGGTCACCTATAACCTCTTCTGTCAGGCAGAAGATACAGAAACTTGACCGCATGCACCAACAGGTTCAAGAACAGCTTTTTTCCTGCTGTTATTAGACTGATGAATGGACTCTAACTTCAAATAATATTAATCTAGTTAATGTTGATCACGCTTAGAGCACATTCTGTAAGGTGTAACCTGTATGGCTCACTCTGTCCAAGCACCCTATGATCTGTCCTTGCTTATTTATGATCTGCCTGTACTGCTCACAAACAAAGCTTTAGACTGTCCTTAGGTACACATGGCAATAAATCAGATTAAATTAACATCTAATTCTGAGGCCATTCTGAGGCCATTCTGATGGCTAAAGTGGAAAATGTAAATGTAAAATTGATTCTGAAGTTTGGAGTTGTTAGGTATCTTTTGAGAAGATTTTGGTTTATCCCATGGAAATTGGCAAATTTTTTGGACTTGACATAAGGTTGAGTACTCTGTTTCTTTCACTAATGATAATTAGAGTCATAGAAATGTACAGAATGGAAACAGACCCTTCGGTCTAACCCGTCCATGCCGACCAAACTATCCCAACCCAATCTAGTCTGACCTGCCAGCACATGGCCCATATCCCTCCAAACCCTTTCTATTCATACCTCCATCCAAATGCCTTTTAAATGTTGCAATTGTACCAGCCTCCACCACTTCCTCTGGCAGCTCATTTCATACACGTGCCACCCTCTGTGTGAAAAAGTTGCCCCTCCGATCTCTTTTATATCTTTGCCCTCTCACACTAAACCTACGCCCTCTAGTTCTGGACTCCCCAACCCCAGGGAAAAGACTTTGCCTATTTATCTTATCCATGCCCCTCATAATTTTGTGAACCTCTATAAGGTCACCCCTCAGCCTCTGATACTCCAGGGGAAAAAAGCCCACCACTGACATCAGGCTCACTGGCTTATGGTTCCCTGGCTTGTCTTTACCACCCTTCTTAAACAGTGGCACCATATTAGCCAACCTCTAGTCTTCCGGCACCTCACCTGTAACTATTGATGATACAAATATCTCAGTAAGAGACCTAGCAATCATTTCTATAGCTTCCCACAGAGTTCTAGGGTACACCTGATCAGGTCCTGGGGATTTATCCACCTTTATGCGTTTCAAGACATCCAGCACTTCCTCCACTGTAATATGGACATTTTGCAAGGTATCACCATCTATTTCCCTACAGTCTATATCTTCCATGTCCTTTTCCGCCATAAATACCGATGCAAAATACTCATTTAGTGTCTTCCCCCATTTTCTGTTGCTCCACACAAAGGCCGCCGTGTTGATCTTTGAGGGGCCCTATTCTCTCTCTAGTTACCCTTTTGTCCTTAATGTATTTGTAAAATCCTTTTGGATTCTCCTTAATTCTATTTGCCAAAGCTATCTCATGTCCCCTTTTTGCCCTCCTGAGTTCCCTCTTAAGTATACTCCTACTGCCAAAATATTCTTCTAAGAATTCACTCGATCTATCCTGTCTATACCTGACATATGCTTCCTTCTTTTTCTTAACCAAGCCCTCAATTTCTTTAATCGTCCAGCATTCCCTATACCTACCAGCCTTTCCTTTCACCCTAACAGGAAAATACTTTCTCTGGATTCTCGTTATCTAATTTCTGAGGGCTTCCCATTTTCCAGCTGTCCCTTTACCTGTGAACCTCTGCCGGCAATCAGCTTTTGAAAGTTCTTGTCTAATGCTGTCAAAATTGGCCTTTCTCCAATAAATGCAGTCTAATTAATTAGTCCTACCTTGTCCCTGCCTGTCCTGACTGTTTGACTCGCTTATGTTCTCAACTGTACCAGCCTCAGATTGATCTCTTTCCTTACTATCTCCCTGGGTTCCACCCCCCACTAGTTTAAATCCTCCCGAGCAGGACTAGCAAATCTCCCTGCCAGTATGTTAGTCCCCTTCAAATTTAGGTGCCATCCATACTCCTTGTACAGGTCACTTCTACCCCAAAAGATATTCCAATGATCCAAAAATGTGAATCCTTTTCCCATTCACCAGCTCCTCAGCTGTGCATCTATCTGCTCTCTCCTCCTATTCCTGCCCTCACCAGTCCGTAGCACTGGGAGTAATCCAGATATTACTACTCTCGAGGGCCTCCTTTTTAAATTCCTGCCTAACTCTCTGTAATCTCCCTTCAGAATCTCACCCTTTTCCCTTCCTATGTCATTGATTCCAATGTGTGCAATGACCTCTTGCTGACTCCCCTCCCCCTTGAGAACATTCTGCACCCTCTCTGAGACATCCTTGATTCTGGTTCCAGGGAAAGCAACATACCATTCTGATTTTTCGCTGCTGGCCACAGAAATGTCTGTCTGTACCTCAGACTAGAGAATCCCCTAACACAATTGATCACTTGGAAGCCGACATATCCCTCGTTGCATTACAGCCAGTCTCAATACCAGAAATTTGACTATTTGTGCTACGTTCCCTGAGAACCCATCACCCCCTACATTTTCCAAATCAGCATACTTGTTTGAAATGGGTATAGCCACAGAAGACTAGCTGCCTACCTCTCATCTTTCCTGGAGTTAACCCATCTATGTGACTGTATCTGAGACTTCCCCCCCTGCCATAACTGCCATCCGTCACTTACTGTTGCTGTTGCAAATTCCTCATTGCTTCTAACTGTCTCTCCAATCGATCCACTCGATCTGATAAGATTCGCAAGCAACAGTATTTATTGCAGGTAATTGAATGAGCAAATTTTCAATCCTTACTAATAAAAGCATACAATTTTTCCAAAGAAAGTGATATTTCTTTGACATCTTTCACTTGATGAGATGAGTGCTCGCATTGATGACCTAGAGAAGAACATTGCTGACCTCATGACGCAAGCAGGAGTTGAAGAAATAGAAGGAGGAGAAAACAAGGTAAAAATATTAAACAGTTAGAAAAGCCTTTCCTTTCTTCCCCCATCCCCTCCACTCACTCCACTTGGTTCAAGTTTGAAATCCTTTGAATGATTTGTTCAGCAAATTGCAGTATTCACTTATTTGGTTTTGGCTAGTTAATATAAGTACAAACTTTAATATCTAGAGGAACCTGAGAGGTTTGAAAGCTGATTGTGGATGCATTAAGTACGCACATGCATTGATTTCACTTGAATCAAAATCTGAACATTTGGCCAATATTTTTGGTATCTTTGATGCTGTGGCCTTAATTAGATTAGATTAGTTACAGTGTGGAAACGGGTCCTTCGGCCCAACAAGTCCACACCGACCAGCCGAAGCGCAACCCACTCACCTACATTAACCCCTTCACCTAACACTACGAGCAGTTTAGCATGGCCAATTCACCTAACCTGAACATTTTTGGACTGTGGGAGGAAACCGGAACACCCGGAGGAAACCCACGCAGACACGGGGAGAATGTGCAACCTCCACACAGTCAGTCAGTCTCCTGAGGCAGGAACTGAACCTGGGTCTCTGGCGCTGTGGGGGAACAGTGCTAACCACTTTGCAACCGTGCCGCCCACTATAATATTTGAGACATGATTGTGATCAAATCAGCTTTTAATTTCAGATTTTTACTGAATTCAAATTTCACTATTTGCTGTGGTGGTCCTTGAACCCACATTTAGTGAAATTTGAATTCAGTAAAAATCTGAAATTAAAAGCTGATTTGATCACAATCATGTCTCAAATATTGTAGTGGGCGGCACGGTGGCAGAGTGGTTAGCACTGCTGCCTCACAGTGCTGTCAAGTGCCTTCTGCTGAACCATCGGAAATTATAAAAGGGTTTCAATGGAAAATTTAAAATAAAAGTTTGTATGGGAAGTTGATAACTGGCATTATAAATTGAATTTAAAAAGTGAAAGATACTAAAATGTTTACTTCTTCCAGTGATTTGAAAAGTCTGTTGAACAGGTAGTTCAGTCACATGGACAGTCAAGTCCCAGATTTGAATCCTTGTCTGAGAGGTTATCTGTGAAAAGATTAAAATTGCTTTTAAGTTATGACAAGGATAAATAACTCCTGACTGTAATTTCATGACTGCTGAAAGTGGGCTAAGGATCTCCTGTGATGCTGATTTGATTGAATAGCTGTTTAATCACTGTCCAAGTTCTCTTGCATGGCCACTTTGACAAGATGACAGGGAATGATAATTGACTAATATGATATTATTATTCAAACAAGGAACTGAACTTCTAAGAAAATAAGTGTGGGAGAACCTTGATTCAGAGTGAATTTTTTTTTACTTGGTGTGCTACTATCCTGCTCTTCATTTTGTTGCTATACTTTCTTGATTGAACACAAGCTGAAAATAAATGTTATATAAATAGTGCAAAAAAGTTGCATCTTAATATTTTTATGAAGTAAAATCTGTTTAATGGGTGACTGGTAAAAATTTGCATTGTTCCTGTTAACTAAAAATGTTGTTGTTAACATAGAAAGGAATTAAGAAGTGTTCCCTTTAGTGTGTAGCCACAAATTGATGTTAAAGACATATTTCTGGCTCTGTTTTAACAAATACTGCAAATAAATTCCAGTTGACATTTATGAAACCTACAGTCTTATGATATGGTCCATAAAATAACTTAGTATAATGTGTAAATGGTCAGCAATCTACTGCAGTTCCATAAATATGTTGGGTTTTAATATTAAAATTAATGAAAACATTGACAAAAATAGTACTGACAAGATTTTGACACCAGTGGACAACTTATTCTCAATTTAAAGGAAATGAGGCTTTACAGGGAGGTAGTGTGGTAGTAATGTCACTGGACTGGTAATCAAAACCCCAGGCTAATGTTATTGGGACATAGGTTTGAATCTCACCATGGCATGTGGGAAATTTGAAGTCAACGAAAGTCTAATTATAAAGAGAGGCTATTGGTAATCAGGCTATCAGTCCAGAGGTAGGTGGGAATCTGGAACTTGTTGCCTGTAGCATGACAGGGGCAGAAACCCTCGACATTTAAGAATTATCTACAAGGCCAAGTTCTGGAAAATGGAATTAAAGTAGTTGTTGTTTTTGACCAGTGCAGACTTTATGGTCTGAACTTTTGATGACTGTATGAAGTTAGTAATTGTTGCAAAATTCCATCCACTACATCTTGGGGGAAGTTTATCTGCCATCCCTACCTCTGCTCATCTGGATGTGACTTCAGACCTACAGCAGTATAGTTGAGTCTATACTGCCATCTCTGCAATTAGGGATGGACAATAAATGATGGCCTAGCCAGTGATACCTTCATCCCATGAATGGATAGTTTTTAAAGAAGTTCTTTTTTGAAGTTATGATGACTTTAGAAATGAAATGATGTTAGTGTCTACCTTTCCAATATGTATGATTCAACTCCTATTCTTTCTTTCTGAATTTGACGTTTCCATGTAGTAAGGTGAGAAATCAACCACTCTTAAAAACTAAAGAAAAGGAGGCTGTACTTTTGAAGCCTGTTGCTAGGATCAGGACACTGAGAGTTAAGTACAATGGTAAAAGCAAATAATGTGCAGTTTGCATAGGAACTAATTACTGAATTATGGAGCACAGCTCTCAAAGTACCAGCAAAAACTCAGGAATTCTACGTAATTAATGGAAATTGACATTCAATCAATTTAAACAAAGGCATGGTAAGCACTTTAGGCTGCACTATTGTTTCCATGTGTTTTACCAGTTGTAATATTTTCTTTTCTTTCCACAGGCTCCCAAATAACCTGAAAAGGATGATGGAAGTCTTTGTCTTTACACTTATCCAATCTACTTACTTAATTCAAGAGTTTGTGCTGTGCTAAAATGCATTTTTATATTGAAAATAATGGATGTACTAACAGCTGTATTTGAATTGTCTTTGTAAGAAAATGTGTTGCTTAAACTTTAGTACACGTTAGGAAGTTGTGCAATTGTTTACAAATTGGGTACCTGTTAAATATTTCTAAGGAGAAGACAATTTTGATGTAGCTAATTAAACTCCATTTTCTGACAAAAATTTTAAAAATATTTTTCATTAAATTATTCACACTACACTGTTTTGAAATTAAGTTGGTTTAAGATCTCATTTCATCTATATTTGTGCTATTGTTGCTATGTTTTCATCCCTTGATGTTTTCAGTAAAAGACCATGAAGGCCCAATTTTCCTTTTTTCTTGAGACTATCAGTGTTGTCTTACAGAAAACTCCGTACTTATTGAGCAACTCCTAAGTCTTCATAATGTAATTGTTGCTAACCTGGTAATGCCTTGATGGATGGCACTTAATGTGATTAATTTGTCAGTTGTCATTGTAAGTTTACTCTAAATTTTGGCTTTCTTGTTCTTCTGAATATATCTTGGGCAAGATTGCTCTAACATATGAGTGCCTGTGCTTAGTCTTAGTGGGTGCCATGTATTTTTCAATGTGATTAACATATTAATAGGTAGCAATTATAATCAACTTGTAAGCAGTGACATTGTTAGAGAAAATTCTAAGTGGTGAAGGAGTAGAATTTTCAATGTTTTAAGTTATAACACACGGATGTTTTTTGAAAAGATTTCATTGCATACAAATTTTTTTTGAATGCATTGAAAATCTATCTGCAATAGAAGGTCTGGCATATTTTAATTAGTACAACCTATTACGCTCATTCTAGATTTTTAAAAGCATTGGTTTAACCTATTTAATTGCAACAGATATGTTGATTCAGTGATTTCATATTTGCTTATTAAACACTTGATCTTCTGTACAACAATGTATCTCATTAAAAAACAGTGTGAGTGTAGAAGTGTTTTTTATTTCACTTTTTGGTTCTGACTTCTTGTGTCTTGTACTTTATAATGTGCTTCACTTTCATCTGACATTCTCTGTCATACGTTCATGCTTTGCTTAAGCAGAATGTTTAGAGATCATAATAAAATATATAAATCATTAATCCAGGGGTCAGCTTAATCTAAAGGTGATGGGCAACCTAGTTGATTTATGTGTTATTTCAGTTTACTCTGCTGCTATTTATAGTCTTAATGCTGTGTGTTATTTGTATTGTTCTTGCAAACTATCCCCAATAGACATAAAATAAATCATCTCAATGTAATTTCAAAATAATTGAACAGCTAGGCTTTTATTTAAGCTTTTTAAAATCCTTTCTGCTTGTTCATATTTATTCAGTTTCTAACAAGCAACTATCGACGTTAATTTTATGTAAGAAACTGCACACTTATATTTTGAACTTAGGAATACCTTGATATTAAGAAAAAGTCTTGAAAGGGTAAACCGTGTGGCTGTTGACCTTGTTGAGAGGCATTGACGATGTTCAGATTAAAAACCTGAACAGTTATAGAATCATAGAGTCATAGAGGTGTACAGCATGGAAACAGACTCTTCGGTCCATGCCGACCAGATATCCCAACCCAATCTATAGGGTAGTTCACATTACCAACCAAATATGTAGAATGATTATAAGATTTGTACTTTAAACGATGTAACACTTATTTGTCAAAATCCTTATGTATAAACCTAAATGCACAGCTAAGCTACACAACCAAGATACTGCAAAATTAACATTTCTGCACCCTTGAGAGTTGGTGGTGGCTGTTCTTTATATGTCAGAAATGTTTCCAACTACTTCATGTAGAATGAATTACTTTGAAGTTAGCGATTTTACATAAACTCGAATGTTTAGCCATTTTGAAAATACCAACATCCTTATAAACGATAATACACTTGAACAACTGGTTAATCATTTTGGTGATGTTAGCTGGCAATTGACACGGAGGTTTCTGCTCTTTGAACATTATTCACCAGGGGTGGCAGGTAGCTTAGTGGTTTGATTCCACCCTCGGGCGATTGTGTGGAGTTTGCACGTTCTCCCTGTGTCTGTGTGGGTGTCCGCTGCGTGCTCTGGTTTTCTCCCACAGTCTAAAGATGTGCAAGTTGGATAGATTGGCCAGGCTAAATCACCCATAGTGTTCAGCGATATGGAGCGTAGGTGCGTGAGTCATGGGAAATGCAGGGTTACAGGGAAAGGGTGGGGTGGGGAGGATGGGACTGGGTGGGCTGCTTTTCGGAGGGTCGGAGTGGACTTGTTGGGCCGAATGGCCTGTTTCCACACTGTAGGAATTTTATTTTTTAAAAAAGTTATGGTTTAAAAAGACCTGTTTTTGTCTCATCCAAATTGTGCAAACTTTGGAAATGCAGTGCTCCCTCACTATTGCACTGGAATCACATTCTAAGTAATGAACTTGAGACCTTAATGTGAGTTTGCATCTTTCTGACTGACTTGAAACCATGGTTGGTTTAAACAAAAGTTGCACTAGTGTGGTTTCCAGGTCACAAGTTCTGATATAATTAGGACAAAATGTCTTCATTAAATGGGATGTTTGCTTTTTTTTTGTTTTTGATAGAAGGGCGTTATGTTCTGATTTTAGAGTATATTTACTTGTAAATATTGACTTGGAATTCCCCACAAATCTCAACTCATAGATTTAGCTTGAATATATACCCAATGTATTGGTATCAAGTTATGCTCATTTCCTGTGGGCTTTATTGGAATAGTCCTAAGCATAAAAGTGGCAAAATTACTGTAAGCAATCTGGTTTTAAGGAAAGGTCCAAATCCTAAGCATCCATAGCCCCTTTAAATGTAGAAATTGAAGTTTACCTTTGAATCATTAGTGTACTGTGCATCGGGCGGCACGGTGGTACAGTGGTTAGCATTGCTGTCTCACAGCGCCAGAGACCCAGGTTCAATTCCCGCCTCAGGTAATTGTCTGCATGGAGTGTGCTCCAGTTACCTCCACAGTCCAAAGATGTGAAGGTTAGGTGAATTGGCCATGCTAAATTGCCCGTAGTGTTAGTTGAAGGTGTATATGTAGGGAAATGGGTCTGGGCGGGTTGCTCTTCAGAGGATCGGTGTGGACTTGTTGGGCCGAAGGGCCTGTTTCCAAACTGTAAATAATCTAATCTAATCTTAAAAAAATTCAGCAAGTTTGATATCGTGCAAATGAGGAGGCTGATCAATGTTTGATGTGACTTTTTCTGATGATATAATGATAGAGAAAAAAAAACTTCAGGTCTCTTCAGAATAAATTTAGGCTCCAAATTGCTTCTTTGCTATATATAAATGGCTTTGACATTGGAAAACGATAACATTTCCAAATTTGCTTATGGGGTCAGACTTACAGGCGATGAAGTTGATTAATTATGACTGAGCAGGACTTCGGCTGGTTGAATAGGCAGATAAGTATCAGATGGAGTATGAAAAGAATAAGGAATGGTAATAGGTATAATGGCACTCTTACCAAAATATGTGCAAAAACAGAATGATGTTGAATTTTGTATGTGGTATGACATTAAGACAGTGGTTAGCAAAGCACATGGCATTTGAGCTTCATAAATAGGATGCTGTGTGTGAAAACTGGGAACTTTTACTGAATATTTATAAAGCTTTGGTTGGGCCACTATTAGAGTATTGCATTCAGATTGATTCACTACACTTGGAAGTGTGTGAGGGTCCTTGAGAAAGTGTGGAAATTCACCATGATGGTTCTAACAATGAATTTTAGGTAAGTTTGAGAAACTAATATTGTTCTCCTTGGAACAAAGGAGTTTGAGGAAAAATTTGGTTAGGTGCACAAGATTGGCTGGGTTTAGTTCAAGTCTATCAAAGAAGTTCTTGTTAGCTAATGGTGCAAGAACTAGGAATCACAGATTTAAGGTTTTGAGCAAAAGATACAGGGGTTAGGAGGCCAAATGATTTTTGTGATGAATAATAATAGCTCAGAATACTGACTCTATTTTCACCATACTTGTGATAATCCACAATATCAAAATGAATTTGAATGTCCACTTCCAGGAAATAATTTTCCCAGGCTATCGGGATCAAACAGAAAATGAAATTGACTGAATTGCTCTTCAGAGATCTGGCATAGACTCAGCAGGCTGAATGACCTCCTTCTTGGACTTTAATGTAGCTGGTACAAAATCTGAAAACTAACCTGAGTTATGATTGCAAAGTGAAGCAGTTTTGTAAAAGATGAGAAATCAGTTCGCACTAGAAAGAATTTCTGCGATGCAAGTCTGCTGAAGACTTTTCTTAGGAATTGCTAAGTGAGGAGAAGATTATCCATCCTGTTAGCCATGAGATGCTGGTGAGAGCGAAGAAAGAATTATGCTAAGTTTGTGCATTTTATAAAGTTTGATTATTGAGCAGTGGAAATTGCTTTAAAAATAATTCATGTATGTGATGAACTAATGAAAACTGCTCAGGTGCATGTGTGCATTTAAATTTGTTCCTTTTCACTGGATGCCAATCTCTTATTTGCGTTCATATAATTTTTAGCTGGTATTTATGAATCATTGATGTAGAGTCATGCATGCACTTGGTTCAGAAAACTAATCAAAAATTTAGGATGGTGACTGATTTAGATTTTGCATTGCATCAAACATGACGGTTGATCCAAAAAAACTCAGCTGTGTTGCTGTCAACTGCAACATGACAGTTTGATGCAGTTGACAGCAACACAGCTGAGCTTTTTTGGATTTAGTTACGAAATAGGAAATTTGAACAAAATGTCAGGTAGCAAGTTATAAACTGCAGTGAGGTGGAGAACAAAGCAAGCATAAATGTTTGTCAGGGCTGAAAACAAATGTTTTACTGCATCAAAGGACCACGAGATAAAGTTCTCATTTACTTACGCAGGTCAAAAGATATATCTCATCTTACGTCAGTCTCAGTGCTCCAAGGCAATTAAGATGTCAGACCTGCCTCAGTTGTGTCATGCAAACTGAAGTGCATCATATCCAGTTGAATTGAATTAATTTTATTGTCACTATTAACAGTGAAAAGTTTGTAAGGTGCCACTTGCAGCACAATATTAGGTACACAAGGTACCTAGGTATAGATTCTCCAGTGCAAGTTCTTAGGAAAAGAAAATTAGAAAAATAAAGAAATGAGAAGTTCAGAACAACGGTCCTTCCAACCCAGTCCATGCTGGCACCTAGCCTCCAAACGACTCTGCGCCAGGTCTCAGCTTGAGGTTCTCCAAGTTGATAGGCTGTTCTGGAATCATCTCGAGGCTAGAAGTGCACACTGAGTAGAACCATTACTGAGAATTCACTGCATTAAATATGAAGATTTTCTCTACTTGGCCACAGTTTACCAAAAATTGCCAAAACGCATAGCCATCTAGAAAAAAAACAGACCGTTTCAGATGCCAACATCTGATAAAACCTCCTGATCTCTCCTCATAATTTTTTGCCATTGCTTTCAAACCTGTGACTTCTGGTTCATGATCCACTCGATGTCAAAGATCATTTTAATTGTTGGCTATGCTTTGTGCAAATCAAAATTCAAGTTTCTGCAGTTTCTTCTTTATCGACATTATAATGCTGAAAGCAGGTCCTGTCCTCACAACTGACTACATTAGCAATGACCTAGTGGTGTTTTCGCTCGACTATTAATCCAGAAGCTCAGGAAATCTCGTGGGGACTTGGGTTCAAATTCTGCCATGGCAGATGATGGAATTTGAATTCAATAAATATCTGAAATTAAGAGCATAATCATAATCATAAAACCATTGCTGATTGTTGCAGAAAGGCCATCTGATTTACAAATGTCCTTCAGAAAAGGAAATCTGCCGTCCTTGATGATTCCAAACACAGCAATAGGGTTGACTGAAATGGCCCAGTAAGCTACTTAGTTCTAACAATCTTTATAACATCTCAAAAAAGAAATGGAACCGACAGACCACCTGGCATCAACCTAGGCTCTGGGAAATAGTATTTGTTTAAAAAAAAACACAGTCCTGTCAACTTTGCAAAGTCCTTCTTACTAGTGTGTTTAATTGGCAAAGAAGCTGATTAGTCTTGACTAATTAAACCTCTAAATGATAGATAGAATTTTTAAAAATCATTTTCAATTATTTAAAATCTGTCTTCTCACAGGTGCTCGTTGAGAATTACTAAAAAGATTTTTAAAATGATAAACCCATCTCAGCTTTTGAAAAGATATTTAGCAACATTTTTAAAGCAAGGTGAAAATAAATTCTGAATTGCTGCCGGAGGACACTGATTTACTGAAGTTTTTAAGCTTATGATTGACAGAGAATCCTATAGCACTCTGAATGCAATCATGTTTAGTCTAACACTCCGTTTGTTTGTGACAATTAAGTTTCTTGTCTATGAGTATTGGCCGATATCTTTTTAAACTTCTTTTTCTGTGAAATCAACTTCTATCACCATTTTAGATACAGCATTTCAGATGCCAACAACTGAGCCAAAAAAAATTATCTCCCATCACAATCATTTGTCATTAATTCCAAATTCATAACTCCTGGTTATTAAGCCACTTGTCAAAGAGAATAGTTTCCTTTGGTAATTACCTTAAAAACTTTTCGTGACCTTGAAAACTTCAAATGGAATTTATTTTAAGGATAGTCGTACCCTTTCCAATCTCTCATATCCAAAATCGCTCATCCCCGGTAACATCTCAGTAAACCACTAGTATTTCTAAGGCCTTTGCATCTTTCTGAAGCATGGTGCTCAGAACTGTCTATAATATTCCAGCTGAGGTTGAACAAGTGATTTTAAAGTTTTAGTGTGGTCTTTTTGCCTTTAGACACAATGTTTCTATTTATAAACCCAAGTATAATAAAGTGATTTTAAGTGAAAGCATATATCAACTGGAAATGCTTCTGTTAAGGATTTATGTATGTGGATATCAAGGCTACTGTTCATCTACTCTTTTCAACATGATGGGATTTATAGTATACTATCCATATTAATAATCTCAAAGTGCATGGCTTCTCATTTGTTGGCATTGAACTCCATCTGCCTGTTACCCTGAATTCTGCAATTATTCTCATCACAATTGACAGTTTTGCCATGTTTCATATTATGTGCAAATGTTGTAATTCTGTTGCCTGCATTGGAGTCTAGATCATTTACAAAAATTGTAAAATGTGTTGGACCCAAAATTAGACTCTGGGAATGTAATTGCAAATGTCCTTCCAGTCTGTTTATTTTATCTGTAATGATGTATCTATTAATTTCCCCAAGTCCAATATTGGCATGTCAGATTTGTAGTTGTCCTATTTATCTCACCTTTATTGACTAGTGGTTTAATATTTGTAATTGTCTAGTCCTCTTCCATTACTGTATCTAATGACAATTGAAAAGTGTAAACATTGCTCCATTTCTACTGTCTTTTCAGTAGCTTAGGTCTAATTTCTCCAGAACCTGAATTAACTTGCGGTGATGCTAACCTTTTTAGCATAACTTTTTTAATACCATTGTATTTATGATTTTTCTTTTGACTTTATTGAAACCATATCAATTTCCTTTGAGAAGACAAATGCAACATATTCATTTACTAAATAAAAACCAAAAGAAGTGCAGATGTTGTAAATTAGAGTTGTAAATTGTAAATTTACAGTGCCAGAGACCCGGGTTCAATTCCCACCTCAGGCAACTGACTGTGTGGCGTTTGCACATTCTTCCCGTGTCTGCGTGGGTTTCCTCCGGGTGCTCCGGTTTCCTCCCACAGTCCAAAGATGTGCAGGTCAGGTGAATTGGCCATGCTAAATTGCCTGTAGTGTTAGGTAAGGGGTAAATGTAGGGGTATGGGTGGGTTGCGCTTCGGCGTGTCGGTGTGGACTTGTTGGGCAGAAGGGCCTGTTTCCACACTGTAAGTAATCTAGAAACAAAGACAGAAGTTGCTGGAAAAGCTCAGCATGTCAGGCAGCATCTGAGGAGAGAAATCAGAGTTAGTATTTCAGGTTCAGTGACCCTTCCCCAGCACCCTACCACTATGTCAAGTCAACTCTGATTTCTCTTCACAGATGAGACCAGACCCGTTGAGCTTTTCCAGCAATTTCTGTTTTTGTTTCTGATATTCATTTACTACTTTAGCCATATCCTCTTGTTCTATGTGACAATTTCCCTCTGGATTCTTCATAAATCCATCTCATTTTCCAGCTAACCTTTTACAATGAAAGGTATTGTCTCCAAATAAACCTGTTGGACTATAACTTGGCATTGTGTGATTTTTAACTTTGTCCACCTCAGTCCAACATCAGCACCTCCAAATCGTTGCTTCATATGACAAATTCACCTCTCAATTCAAATGTACACATTAAACCTACAAATGGGTTGCAACATTCCATATTAAACATTTCAATTGAGAAAAGATTATGCTGTCATTTTCATAGAATCCCTACAGTAATTTAGGCCATTCAGCCCATTGAGTCCGCACCAACTGTCTGAAGAGTTTCCCACCCAGATCCACCCTATCTTTGTAACCCCACATTTCCAAACGATAACCCACTTAGCCTGCACATCCTGAGGCACTATAAACAATTTAGCATGGCCAATCCACCTAACCTGCACATCTTTGGACTGTGGGAAAGAACTGGAGCACCCAGAAGAAACCCACACAGACATAGGGAGAATGTGCAAGCTCCACACAGACAGTCGCTCAAGGATGGGATCAAACCCAGGTCCCTAGCACTGTGAGGCAGCAATGCTAACCGCTAACCACTAAGCCACCATGCTGCCCTGGTGCGAGGTTGTGAGCGGAAAAGGGATAGTTAAAAAAACCTGTAATTTTGCATGCATTAAGGTCACATTCACCTCATTATACACATATTTTTCACTATTCAAAAGGTGATTTATGATTCATCCGAACATTTTTAATCTGCTATTTTATTTATAATTTCATCCTTACAAAGAACTTCCTCATTAGTGATGAAATGGCAGAAACTGTTAATAATTAATGTAGTTCAATATAACTTCAGTCCTTTTGACTGTATTATCAAAAACAGCTTGGCTACTTCATTTTGAATAGAATGGCATTTGCTAATGAATTCACACATTTTAAGGTCGTCTTGAAAACCTTATTTATAAATGCAAATTACCATGGACACCTTTGAAGACCAGCTTGGCATATCAATTGATAGCATGATATTATTAAGAGCGCTTATAATATAATGAACCGCACTCTCATAAAAGGAACTATTGATGTTGTATCTACCCTGATTGCATTTAAAGAATTAGGTTAAGTTAAAGGATTGTTCCTCCACCTTCCAGTGCTTCAATGAATGCCTTCAGTCCTCATTTGAGTAGATTGTAAGAAAGAAAACTTTAAACTTTTGAAGAAACATTTGCCTTGATTGATGTCATTTAAAAATTAAAACTTTCTTGCATTAAAATAAAATATTTATGGTTAACAAGGTGGATGAGAAAGGTCATTTGGCCAATCATAGTTTTTCTATTTCGTTTAGTTCTATTGCAATTCTGCTACATTTAATGGTTGCATAAATTATTTCAAGTTTTTCTCCTCCAGACTGCTGACTGGTAGCCCATTCCAAGTGTTGCTCACTGTGAATAATGCCAGTCTGTAAGCACTTTTGGAGAAGATTTGTACCTCCGGTTGTAAGTTTGCTCGCTGAGCTGGAGGGTTTGTTTTCAGAAGCTTAGTCACCATGCTAGGTAACATCATCAGTGAGCTTCTGGTGAAGCCCTCGTGTTCTGTTCCACTTTCAATTTATGTGTCTTGGTCTGTTAAGGTGGGTGATATCATTTCTGGTTCTTTTTCTCAGAGGTTGGTGAATGGGGTCCAAATTGATGTGTTTATTGATGGAGTTCCGGTTTGAATGCCAGACCTCTAGAAATTCCCGTTTATCAGTAGCTTTTCAGTGTATTGGAGGTTTGTGGGCTACCATGATGCCAAGGGGTTGGAGTAGTCTGATAGTCATCTCCATGATGTCTTTGATGTACGGTGGCTAAAGTTTCTGGGCATGTTGTGTCTACTTGTTTAGATTTGTTGTTTAAGAATCGGTGGACGGTATTTATTGGGTACTCCTTCTTCGTGAATATGCCGTATAAGTATTTTTCTTCTGCCACTCATAGTTCTTGGGTGCTGCAGTGTGTTGTGACCTGATGTCCTGATGCAGCTCCATTTGTGGGTGTTGGGGTGATTGGTTCTGTAGTTAAGTATCTGGTCTGTGTGTGTTGCTTTCCTGTAGATGCTGGCCTGCATCATTGTAATCCACAAACCTACCAATGCACTGAAACAGCTACTGATGAACCTAAAGGACTCCATACCAACAACTAGTAAAATGAATGTCATTTACAAAATACCCTGCAAGAACTGTAACAAACACTACATCAGACAGATAGGCAGAAAACTAGCCACCAGGATACACGAACACCAACCAGCCACCAAAAGACATGACTCACTATCACTAATATCCTGACATATAAATGAAGAAGGACACCACTTTGACTGGGACAACACATCCATCCTAAGACAGGCTAAACAGAGAGATGCATGGGAATTCCTAGAGGCCTAGCATTCAAACCAGAACTCCACCAATAAAAACATTGATTTGGTCCCCATTTACTAACCTCTGAGAAAAAGACGCGGAAATGATATCACCCACCTGAACAGATCAAGACACACAAATAGAAAGCAGGACAGAACACCAGAGGCTCACTAATGATGCTCCCTAGTATGGTGACAAAATGTCTGAAAACACAACCTTTCAGCTCTGTGAGCAAACTTATAACCTGAGCCAGTCTGTAAGTTAGTCCTTACTAGTTTGAACCAGTCTTTCCTTGTTTTACCCCCATCATTTAAATTTCCATATCAACAACAATCTTATGCACCTCTGTAAGAACATCTCTCAAATGCCTTCCTTTAAGGTTGTTCATCCCAAATATCTCTGGTCTTCAATCAATCACTTGCCTGCAGTGTTTAATGTTATGTCACTTATGTCCTGGCAACCAAAACCACACACAGATCTAAAGTATAGTCAGATCAGAGCACTGTATAATTTGATTGGAACTTGCTGTTTCTTCCCTGTAGTGAATTATGACTTTTTAAATGAAGAATGATCACCACAATGCCAAAGGAAGGAAAACTGCTGAACAAGATTTCATGCTTTAAAGCTTTCTCAATAACAGACCAATTAAAATGAAAATAATTCAAACATTAAGTAGCAGCAAAGGATATTTCAAATTTATAAATTTTGCTTTAAGTAGTCAATGTGACTGAAACTCCTCATGTAGCAAAATGCACCCGCACTATTTTGCATACAAGTGTGAGACCACGTGTAACCTCATATTTCCAACTGTGCTTAATGTTTGTGTGATTTCTCACTCTTATCCAATTGTGACAGCTGTTAATTCATATTCACTGGCACTGATCATGTTGAAATCCTCAGATATAGACAAGGCACACATCTAAGAACTCTCTCACTCAGGTCGTAGGAGTTCTAATAGCACTCAATTCCCTCAAGTTTTTTCCAACCTCTTTATATAGAGTCTGGTCGGATCTGGCACCATTTATACACCCCCAACAATACGTATTTGCAATCTGCAATCCCTTTAGTTTCTTGTTCTAGTGTTTATCCTTTGCAATTATGCAATACACAGTGACAGTTTCTGTTTTATTTTGATAGATCTGTTTTACCACCAAAATCTATTTGAAGTCTGCAAAACAGAAAACGGTTCTATTTGAAGAGACCCTTGCCTGTTTACTCTTCAGACAAATTTCCGGTTCTTTTGAACTGTCAATCCGAAAAAATAATTAATCCTCACCCTGCAATTAGCTTTCTGTTGGACTTGAAATATTTACTCTGTTTTTTTATCTCCACAGATACTGCCAGACCTGCTAAGTTTTCCAGACCTCCAGCATTCACCGTATTTTGCTTTGCTTTGAGCTTTCGTTTTACCATTTACTCTCTAGCTTATCATCACAATGGTAACTCCAGATCACTGGTCATTTCTTGCAATTTAATGATGTCATAATCAGGAAGCTAATTCATCGTCTTTTAAAATGCTCCTCAACACATTTTGGTAAAAGGAACATTGAATAAAAGAAAATACAGGCTTTCACAGTGAATAGTGTCATGTAAACCATGGGGTTATATTCAATATCATGTACTGTAAATTTAGGTTTCTGGTCTTTGGTAGCCTCTGATTTTCCACATGTCACAGGTTAATAACTAACTTATTCGTATATCTGTAGCCATGGTGATTTCTTTTAAAACATTTTTTTGAAGCTTTTGAGTGAACGGGTTTACGTGCATTGTTGACTAATGTTTTTTTTTGTTTATCTTAGATTGTGTAGCGCAAGCTTAGAATGTGACACTTTTACTTTGCATTTTGGACAGTCCTGTGAAGTCCCTGGATAAGGTGGCTACTTAGAGCCATGCTTCTGGGAAAGGAAGTATATTTAGTGAACTAGGCTAGATTAGAGTAAAGAATTGACGTTAGCTGCTGACCAGACGTATTGGGTTAAAATATTGAAAAACATTGAAACTCGGTTATGTGATAGTCTCGTAGTGGTGTTATCTGCAGTTCCTGTTTAAAAGTTGCAGTCACAAGTGTCTACTGAAGTGTTAGACACAGGGACTTTGATGTGAGTATTGTATGAATGGCATTTTAGGTACTGTACCAGGATGTATTTTGGTAACTGTACAAAAAACTATTCTTTGCTTTTCATGAAAGATTGTTTTATATTTTGGGATTAATGTCATTATACTTTTATTGTGTGTTTAAAAATCCTTGAATGGTATTATAAATATGTGGTTTGGTTTATTATATTTTAATTTCTTTTGGTTACAAATTTGTTTTATTGTTGTGACTATGTGTTGGAAAGGATGAACAATAAAGACAGAGAAATTGGGTGCTTATGTTTCAGTGAGAACCCACTTATGTCAAAACCGCAACAAATCAAAATATAATCTATCAAGCCAGGTTTCTGTGTAGTATCTAACTTTTCTGGTAATAACAGCTTAGATTATAACAATGGAGGGCCATCACACTTCTCTTTTCTACTGCATGTGAGTGAAAAATGTGAAAAGTCATAATTCTAACATTTAAAAGAAACCAAACGGAGAAAAATGCGTTGGACATTTGTTAGACTAATACTTATCAATACTGTTTATGTTTTCTTATTGCATCGTTTTCTGGAGGCCTTTGAAAGATTAAGTTTATAAAAAAGACGTGTATGAGTTTAAGAACTGACTGCATTCATCAAAGAACGAGGGAATACTTTTAAATATATTTATGTCACACACATGTATGCATTGACACATAACGTATGGTTTGCATTTGTGCTGGCTATGTACCTGATGCCCTGAAGAATGCACATTCGCTGCCGAAGTATCATGCTAACATGCATCATCCGGATCGTATCAGTATCTTCAAGTGGTTTGCAACTTGCCCTTCACCCATTCAAAAGCTGAACACGTTGGCACTGATACACACTTTCTTCCAGCCCTGGAGCAAAAATAAACCTTCAAGCAAGCTCACAAAACTTAATGAAGTATTTACAATTATATAACTTCTGGCCATTGAAAACTAGCTTCGGGTCTGAGAATTCAGATACACATACTCACACTGCTACTGCCACCTTTTGGCGTAATTTGCTCTATTACCATGTACATCCAACTTCAATCAGATTCTCACCCACACTTATCAAACCAGTACCAGTTGTGTGTTTTATAAATTACCGTTGTCTAATCCACGTCACTAAGAAAACATGCTGATGGTTTTCAAACATATGTGTTGGAGCATCTCCTGTGAATATTAACATACAACCATCAAAATGTCACTCACTGGGGATATGAATTGACTGATTTTACTTTCGTACCTAACTTCTCAAAAGTTTTGTCAGCTACGCCATGGGAAAGCATATCAACAACTCAGAAAATGTATTATTTTTGCACAAGAACAATGTTCAATTAGTGGCTGGATGCAAATTATTCAGAAATATGGAGCCATAACAATCTGGATGCAGTGGGCAGAAAGGGAGTGGATGGAAGTGCGTTGGGTGTAAGAGGTCTCCTTAAAATTACCCCTTAGCTCCTTATGGAGGGAGGGCAGTTTGAAAACCCATACAACGCAGAATGGGCATAAAAATGCAACATGGTTCATCAAGAATATTGGCATTTTTTAAAATTTCAAAAAAACTTTATTCTTAGAAATAAATCTTTAGTACTTGTACAATTTGCCATGTCGTTCATAGATATATACATTGCATGTCTTAACATTACAAAGAACAGATTGAATTAATCAAATTTATAGTTATCCTATTTACAGTTCCCTTTATTAACCATCCAGTCTCTTAGTATTTAGCTGTGGCTTCAGCGGAACCCACCTACTGAGGTGGGTGCCCTGTTATATGGAAGCAAAGGAAACTCCTTTAACCCCCAGTTTATGGGGTTACCATTGTCCATTTGACTGTCCTGTCTCTGGGGTAGCTGTCTACATCCCCAAGGTGAGCACAAACTGCTGGACCTTCGCTGGGCTGAGGTAGCTATCCAGCTCCTCACTGGGGTCATTTACCCGCTCTGGTGTCATTGAGCCAGGGCAAGGGTCTGCATCGTCCAGTTCTGTGTCTGACAATGGGACTGTCAGAGGATCACAGCTCTCAGTTGCCTGTAGTTGTGGGGCAGTGGGTACCCCCTGGTCTCACTGGGTGGAGGGTGGACTTTGGGGGGTCCGTTGTTTCCTGGTTGGGAGGAAATGCCCTCCTCTTTACCGACGGCGCTCTGTCTCTTCTTCTGGTGGTGATGGCCTTCTTTGCGCCCATCTTCCCCCTCCGAAGAGCTGGCCGTCCCTCCCTCGTGCAGCTGTCTTTTCCCCCTTTGCTGGGAGGCTCTGGGGGCCTGGCAGGATTTTCTCATCCTGTTTTTAACAGGTATCCACTCCTCCGCCTGCTTGATTACCTCCTCCTCCATTTCTTCCATCTGCCCGGCTAGAGCCAGGATCAGCTGCTGTGTCTCTCCGCTGGCTGCCGCCTCCTCCACTCCAGCCTGCTCTTCTTTCTGGGTGCCACTAGACTCCGTTTCCCTGCTGTCCGGGTGGACCTTACTGGTCTTTGGGGGTCCACGGCTCACATTGCCACCTCCAGCCATCTGTGCGTAAGTGGGCCCCCCCCGTCTTGGGCAGGTCTTATACATATGGCCCGCCTCTCCGCACAGGTTGTAGCTCTTTTCTCCCTGACAGTCCTTAGTCAAGTGACCCTCCTGTTTGCAGTTCCTGCAGATGGTCACTTTGCAATCTGCCGCCACGTGTCCCGACTTCCCGCAGGTTCAGCACACTTTCGGCTGCCCTGCATATGTCAAGTAGCCTCTGCTCCCTCCAATTGCGAAGCTCGAGGGTGGGTGGAGGATGTTCCTATTATCATCGGCCCTCAGAGTTACCCTGACCTGCCGCTTACTGGTCCAGATCCCAAAGGGTAAAAACACTGACTGCAGATGCTGAAAACCAAATACTGGATTAGTGGTGCTGGAAGAGCACAGCAGTTCAGGCAGCATCCAACGAGCAGTGAAATCGACGTTTTGGGCAAAAGCCCTTCATCAGGGGTCAATCACATCAGTGGCTTCTCCCTCAACTTGGACGCACCTTCCCAGGAAGGTCAGGACATCAGCCGCTGGAACATAAGGGTTGTACATATGGATTGTAACAACCCGATTCCTCTGTGCAGGAAGCACACACAATGGGGTCGCTGTCAAGATGGAAAACAGCGGCTCCCCTTCCTTCTCCTTGAAGACCTTCAGGAGCTGTTCGCACTGCTTCACGCTTCTGAAGGTCACATCAAAGTAGCCTGCCCCAGGGAAATCCTGCAGGTTTTTTTTAATTTCAAAAATATACTTTATTCATAAAATGATTTGATGGTCTGTACATTTGATCATGCCATACATATGTCCACACTTACAAACACAGATTCGAATTTATCCTTGTCATTTACAATCCTGTGCATTTTTCAATCTTGTACATATACATATATTTGGCTGAGGCATCAGCAGAGCCCAAAAAAACGTCCGCATGGGCCCCATGTTCTCCTTTAGGCAGGCCGATGTTACACGGTGGTCTTTCCCCACCGTGCCTTGGCGGCAGCTGCCCCAAGCTTCAGCGCGTCCCTCAACATGTAGTCTTGGACCTTGGAATGTGCCAGTCTGCAACACTCGGTCGGGGTCAACTCCTTCAGCTGGAAGATCAACAGGTTTCGGACCGCCCAGAGAGCGTCCTTCACCGAGTTGATGATCCTCCAGGCGCAGTTAATGTTCATCTCGGTGTGAGACCCGGGAAACAGGCCGTAGAGCACGGAGTCCCGCGTCACGGCGCTGCTCGGGATGAACCTCGACAAGCACCACTGCATTCCTCTCCAGACTTCCTCTGCATAGGCACATTCCAGAAGGAGGTGTGTGACAGTCTCGTCCCCCCCGCAGCCACTTCGAGGGCAGCGTGCGGTGCGGCAGAGAGTCCGGGCGTGCATAAAGGATCTCACAGGCAGAGCCCTTCTCACCACCAGCCAAGCCACGTCTTGGTGCTTGTTGGAAAGTTCTGGCGATGAGGCATTCTGCCAAATGGCTTTGACAGTCTGCTCAGGGAACCGCTCGACAGGATCCGCCCTCTCCTTTTCCCGAAGGGTCTCAAGGACACTACGTGCTGACCACTTCCTGATGGACTTGTGGTCAAAGGTGTTTTTCCTCATAAATTTCTCCACGAAGGACAGGTGATACGGAACGGTCCAACTACTCGGAGCGTTCCGCGGCAGCGAGGCCAGGCCCATCCTTCGCGACACCGGGGACAGGTAGAACCTCAGTACGTAGTGACACTTGGTGTTTGCGTACCGGGGATCCACGCATAGCTTGATGCAGCCACACACAAAGGTGGCCATCAGGGTGAGGGTGGCATTGGGCGTGTTTTTTCCCCCATTGCACCGGTCTTTGTACATAGAGTCTCTTCGGACCCGGTTCATCTTTGATCTCCAAATGAATTGGAAGATGGCCCGGGTGACTGCGGCGGCACAGGTCCTGGGGATAGGCCAGACCTGTGCCACATATAGCAATACTGAGAGTACCTCACACCTGATGACCAGGTTTTTTCCCGCGATGGAGAGCGACCGTTGCCCCCATCTGCCTAGTTTCTGTCTCATCTTCCTGATCCGCTCCTCCCAGGTCTTGGCGCACGCCCCAGCCCCCCTGAACCAAATACCCAGCACCTTCAGGTGGTCAGTCCTGACAGTGAAGTGGATAGAGGATTGGTCGGCCCAGTTCCCGAAGAGCATGGCCTCGCTCTTGCCTCGGTTTACCTTGGCCCCTGAGGCCCGTTCGAACTGGTCACAGATGCACACGAGTCTGTGCACGGACAGCGGATCCAAGCAGAAAACAGCGACGTCATCCATGTACAGGGAGGCCTTAACCTGCAGGCCCCCGCTGCCAGGAATAGTCACTCCTCTCAGGCTCGCATCCTTCCTGATGGATTCGGCAAATGGCTCTATGCAACACACAAACAAGGCAGGAGAGAGAGGGCAGCCCTGCCTGACTCCAGATCTTACAGGGAAGCTATCTGATTCCCACCCATTGATTGAGACTGCACTGACAATGTTGGTGTAAAGCAGTCTGATCCAATTTCCGATTCCCTCCCCAAAGCCCATTTTAGAGAGGACATCCCTCATATATGTATGCAATATCCTGTCAAAGGCTTTCTCCTGGTCCAGGCTGATCAGGCAGGTGTCCACCCCTCTGTCCTGCACGTAGGCGATCGTATCCCTGAGGAGTGCGAGACTCTCAGAGATCTTCCTGCCCGGTACAGCACAGGTTTGGTCCTGGTGGATCACCGATCCCAGAGCAGACCTGACCCGGTTGGCGATGACCTTTGACAAGATTTTGTAGTCTGCATTTAACAGTGAGATCGGTCTCCAATTTCTAATTTCCTCCCTCTCCCCCTTCCACTTGTAGATGAGGGTGATGATGCCTTTCCTCATGGATTCACTCATGGTACCTGCCCGAAGCATACTGACATACACCTCCAGCAGGTCCTGGCCGATCAAGTCCCAAAGAGCGGAATAAACGTCGACCGGTAAGCCGTCGCTTCCGGGAGTTTTATTCTTTTCGAAGGACTCCAGGGCCTTGGTCAGTTCATCCAGAGATAGCGGCTGGTCCAGCCTCTCTCGTGTTCCGTCATCTAGGACCTCCGTGATAGAGGACAGGAACGACTGGGAGGCCGCGCTGTCGGTTGGCTTCGAGTCATACAGGCTGGCGTAGAAGGATTTGCTGATCCTCATGACGTCAGCCTGAGATGACGTTACCGAGCCATCTTCTTTCTTCAGGCTGCTGAGCACGGAGCTCTCTTTGTGCACCTTCTGGAAGAAGAAACGTGAGCACGTCTCGTCCTGCTCCACCGAGCGGATCCTGGACCGGAAGATTATCCTGGAGGCCTCCGAGGCAAAGAGCGAGGCTTGCTGGCCCTTCACCTCCTTGAGGTCCTCCGTGACATCGACCCCCATCGTCTGCAGCAGGAGCAGGTTCTGCATACTTTCCTGGAGCTGGGACAGTTTTCCCCACCTCTCTCTCGCCTCCTGGACACCTTTGAGGATAAAGAACCTCTTGATGTTCCCTTTTACCGTTTCCCACCAGTCCGCTGGAGACTCAAAGAGGGGCTTCACGGTACTCCAACCTGCGTAATCCCTCTTGAGCTCTTCGATGTTTCCCGGGGTCAACAGCTTAGTGTTCAGTTTCCACGTTCCCTTGCCCGCCCGCTGTTCGTCCTGTAGGTGACAGTCGGCCAGCAGGAGGCAGTGGTCAGAGAAGAACACCGGCTTGACGTCGGTGGATCTGACCGAGAGCGTTTGGGACACAAACAGGTAATCTATCCTTGAGCGGATAGACCCGTCTGCCCGTGACCAGGTGTATCTATGCTGCGCTCCATCTGCAGGGGTGCTGAAGACGTCATGCAGCTTGGCGTCTTTGACCGTTTCCATCAGGGCCCTGGACGTAGTGTCCGGTTTTGGGACTGGATGTGATGCATCCAATGATATTGAAGGAAGTGCAATTGGATATTAAGGGGGTATTAGCCATGATCTTTCATTCTTCCCTAAACTCAGTGATGGTGCTAGTGTATTGGAGGATTGCAAACATTCCACTCTTGTTCAAAAATAAGCTGTCGATAAGCCCAGCAGTTACAGATCAGATCATAAGCACTGCAGCTGTTCAAGAAGGCAACTCACCACTACCTTTAAGGGCAACTAGGGACAGGCAATAAATGCTGGCCAGGCAATGATGCTGATGTCCCACTTTAAACAGTTTAACGTTTGAGGTGGAGAAACATCTAGAAACAATTACTCAGGATAGAATGACTAGTCACAGTGAAAAAGGTGTGTTGTTTAGGGAGATTTTTAAAGAGAACATTATGTTTGACTAACTTGCAGGAGTGTTCTTGCATATGAATGCATTGGTAATTGTGCAGAAGCAATTTACAAGCATGAGAAAATTCCGTGAGGAAAATAAATGTTGGGACTGTTCTCCTTGGAGAGAAGGCACTGAGAGAAGATCTGAAAAATGTTTTCAAAATAATGAGTTATCTGGAAAGAGTAGCTCACAATAAATTGTTCCCACTTATAAAAGGGATCAGAAAACAAGAAGGTACAGATCTAATGTGATTTGCAAAAGTAGAAACCTTTTTCACATAACAGGTTCTTTGAGTCTGGAATGCATTCCCTGGAAGTGTAATGGAAGGAGAGCCAGTTGAGGCATTCAAGAGGGAATTGAATGATTATTTGTAAAGAAGCAATGTGCCATGGTACAGGGAAGAGGCAGAAGAATGGCACTAAGTCTTAGTGTTGATGTAGAAAACAGGTGCAGTCATAAGGGATGGAATGGTCATCTTCTGTGCCATAGAATGTGTTTCTGTAAATGACTTATCAATATTGAATTTGGTATTCAAATATTTGTTTGATTGTGTAGATAGTTCTCTTCAGTACAATCATTGCAGCCTGACTTCAAGTTTCAATACCTCTGCTTCAGAAAGAGTACCTTTAAGCAAACCAGCCCTGCAGTGATATCAGAGACTTATCTAATTTTCATCTTCATATGTAACCCGTAGCCTTTGTATTGTATTTTAGCTAACAACCATTACAAATTTTACTTGGCTTTCAGCAACAGTTGTGTGCTAACTGCCTTTTATATTGTTTAAAACATGAAGCTGTGCTACTGGATATCTTTAAATTCAAATGATCAAAAATTAAAAGGGAACTACAAACAAACTCAGAGTTCACACACCATTCTGAGGCAGGCCCTGAAGACTGCTTACAACAAGTGATTTTAGAGCAATAGTTTAAATGTGCAGCATAAGATTGGTAGACAGAAAAGACCGATGATGGGTTATCATAGATTCCCTACAGTGTGGAAACAGGCCATTTGGCCCAACAAGTCCACACTAACTCTCTGAAGAGTAACTTACCCCTGTCCTATTAGCCCTGAGTATGCTCCTAACCTATACACCCTGAGCACCATGGACAAATTAGCATGGCCAATCCACCTAGCCTGCACATCTTTGGATTGTGGGAGGAAATAGGACAACCTGGTGGAAACCCACACAGGCACAAGGAGAACGTGCAAACTCTACACACACAGTTGCCCGAGGCTAGAAACAATCCCAGGTCCCTGATGCTGTGAGGCAGCAGTGCTAACCAATGAGCCACCATGCCATCCTCTGAATTGGGCAAACCGATTGGGAAATGGGTTGCTGATTTCTATATAAAACAGTGATCATTTCCTCAGAGCAGCTTATTGGATGGATATGGGCTAGGAGCAGGTAGATGGGAATAGTTTAATTTGGGATTATGTTTGGCATGGGCTGGTTGGACCGTAGGGTCTGTTCCTATGCTGTAACATTCTATGACTTTATGACTCTAAGGCTGCAGAGTCCCCAAAGTGGAAAATGAAATGCTGTTATTCCAGCTTTCGCTGAGTTTCACTGCACGGCAGTAAGCCTGGGATAGCGATGTTGGCCAAGGAAAGTGAATTCAATTCTCCACTTCACTTGTCTAGATTTGAAACAAGCTGTTACAACAAAAAAGGAGGCATACACCTCTTTATAAGTTCAGTGCATCATTCTTTTGTGACTTTGTATTTCCTGAAAAGACAAATATTCATAGACCAATTATGCATCTACATTCTTATGCATTGTTGTTCTGTGGCTGAGGCATTGTATTAAACTGTATGAGGTTCCTGTACCCCAACTGATAGATATAAGCTAAATGTATTAGAGAAATTAAGGTTAATCAATTCTACCCTAAGTATCCTATCAATGACCCAATGAATTCCAGTTGCTCCCAAACAACCTCTCTGACTCCATGCAAGGTGTGGACCCCATTCGTAAGTGTTAATTATTTATAAAGATAAACAAAATAAAATTTAGTACTTCCTTTTTTCTGTCACTATTCTCTCATCTTTCTCCACTGACCCCCACTCCAGCCCCCCACATAATTTTATCCTCATCCCCCTCTTTATTTTCCTTTCTGTTCCTGATTTGAGATGACATTCAATATTCTGATTAACATGCCCTGGTTCAGAATGCATTGTTCTTAAAGGTTCATCAATGTGGTCGAGGAGATGCATCCTTGTAGTTCTGTCCACACAGATCTCAAATCTCATACCAAGGGCGCTGCACCATTTGGATCTTTACCATACAACACAGAAGTTTCTCAGAAGTATATGGGCAAAGACACATTGAGTAACTATCAGATGCAATTCTTTTAAAGCTGACAATAACTTTTGACCTATTATCTGTGCTGAAATGTTATATCTCAGCTGGAGTATTGTGGGGTAATTCTGGACACCACACATTAGGAAGGATATAAAGGTATTGTGAAGGACATAGAGAAGATGTACCCAGGGACTCAACTATGATAATGTTGGAAAATATTGAATGTTTATTACAGCTTGCTAATATAGACAAATGTTATATTCACATGGTATACCTGCATCAGTATCTGGGGCTAATATTAAGTTATTTGGCTTCAAAGAGCTGCATATTTCCATCAGCACATGCTTGAAATGGCCAGAGTTAAGACGGAGTCCGAGATCTTTATATTCTCAGGTCATATGCAATGATATGGTGACAATATCATGAGAGCATGTCTCTTAAAGATGTACTGACATGCTGTGTCTCTCAAGGTATACTGATGTACCACACCGTCCCCTCTCTTTCCAAAGATGTTCAGAAAAAAAAAGTACAGGAATTTGCATAGGCATGTATTGTCAATTTGACAATTATATAAATAGCTAAAACAGAGGTTACAAGACTAACAATTCAAACTTCCACGTAACACTTTGGTGTTTTGACAACTCACCCTGATCTGGTGATCAGACACCTGTCCAGAGTGGTACGCGTTGTTCTTTGTTGTATTTTGTTCAACAACTTAGTTGTCTTGGTGTTGGTTGCTGTCACTGAACATTATCATTGTAAAGCTTTCTTCTTCAGTTTCGTTATGCGTGAATTGGTGTGTCATACATTGTTCTGAACTGATGTATGTTCTATTACAAAGTAGCAGCATCATCAGGAATAATCTGATGATGTCTGATTTAGGCTAGTTGGCTATTCTAGAAACTTTTTCTGGTATCCAAATATTTGTATTTCTAACTCTCACTCTTTGCACAATGCAATATTGTAGTAGTTGTCTATCTTCTCAGTCATCTTGTGTCTCTGTCATTTCCTCTCTTTGAAGAAGAATGTCCTGTTTAGAATGGTTGCTGGACAAGGTTGTTTGCAATGAACCTTCCAATCATAAGTTGTGCTGAGGATAGTAAACCCATTGATAGTGAATGAAAAGGCAGCAATGCAATGTGAAAATCTTGCTATATTCCAAGACACTTGATCTTTGAGTTGATAGAACATACCATTCACTCTGCTAGATCTTTTCAATGAGTAGAGTTGGATGATGATTCGACATGGGTCACTTCCCTCCCTCCTCCAAAAATATTTGGTCTTTAAATATTTTGATAATGAACTCTCGACCATGGTTAGGCATACCTGATCCAAAACATCAAATGTATTGAAAATAGCAATTATCATGTTAGGATTGGTTGCTCTTGTTTTGTTGCTACGTCTTCAATCAATGAGAAATTTAGAGACATAATCCATCACTGGATGTAATTTTCCCTGTGCACTGTGAATAAGCCTGTTTCTACTTTCCTTCAAGGGGTGGATAGAACATTATGTGATGAAGAAGCTCCCTCTGCTGCTGGAATTAATGCTTTTGGCATGTCTCACATGTATTCACGAATCATTGAAGCACGTGATTCATCCCTGACTAGCACACAGATCCAGCTGCAAGCTATCTTCTGCATTCAATACCCATGTTTCCCTGGTGTATCATAGACATTATATCTTGGCAAAATGCTTTGGTGTAAGGACTTGTTTGCCCCTGAAAAATGACTTGTTGTGATGCACCAAATTCATTTCCATATGACCAAAGTAAACAAAAACTCTTAGCTATGTCTTCAATATTGTCAGCCTGTCCCTGGATAATGATCTTTTGCTGCTCATTTAATTACTCACTTTCAACAGTTGCTGATTGCAACTGTGCACACTGGCTTTCACTAAAGTGTAACATATCAACTTTGAGTAATGTTTTCAACTTCATAGACTAGAGCATCAATGTGTAGATCAGCAGGAATATCTTGGTTGTATGCAGGTTGCCAAATAAGCATGTGTAAATTCCACTGATGCCAAGTGCCAGAGATGCTGTTTTGTGCTTTATGTTGGAATAGTTGGCTTGTATAAATGACAGAGTTTTCAAACCAAAAGTAAAAATTTTCTCACCTTGCAAAAGACACATGGCTAAGCATTGTGCAATACATTTGCTTAAAAATCACAGTTTTCCTGTGATTGTAGTATTACCTGTCTGACCAAACCTGCTTGAGAGAATAGAAAGGTACTGGTCACTTTGCCACACATAGGGGGCATCCTTCTATCACTTGACCTGTGAAACAGACCCTTTTAAAAGGTTGAAAAGTTGGTATTCAGTAAAGGTGTTATTGGATGCCCAAATTCATAATTATGTTTTTGCCTTCCATTGCTCTTTGCGGGACCTTGTTTTTCATTTTAAGAAGTAGAATATTGTATAGATGTTGATTTCTTCTCCTGGTTATGCTTCTTTCTCCTTTTCTTTTCCATTTTTCTTTTGTTTTGGGTTTCCTTTATTGATCTTGGTCTATTAAAATGTTAAGAATTGCAGGCTTACAGTAGCAGGTTTCTGCCTGTTGGTGATATTTACATGAACGAAAGATTGATGACTCATTTGGACTTCCCTCTTAGGAACATAGGAACAGGAATAGGTCATTCAGACCCTTGAGCTATTGATATCATTCAATGACATGGTGGTTGATGTATTCTTTTACACTAAATTGTAAAAAGAAAATGGCAGAGTCGACTGAAGTCTGGACTCAGGTAAAGCTTCTTAGAGTAGGAAATCATTTGAAAAAAAAATTTGCACTTTCCTCTTTAGAGCATCTTGTAACCATGCTATCAGTGCCATTTACCTGCAATTTTATTTTAAAATCAAAACAACAGACCCTTGACATTGTTTTTCAGAGATTGAGAAGTAGGATACCCGATGCATCAGTAGAGATTTGTAACCCTCTAATTTTGCCCATATTTGTGATTTTAGCCTTTTTATAATCAATTAAGGTGACATTTGATCCAAAAATAAATAAACTGTTTCTACTGGCTGCTCAGTGCCCTATCTACAGTTCTGTGTGGCTGTCACAGAAACTGATATTACCAATTGTCCAAACTCGCTGATGACCAAAGTCTTTGTTCAGTTGGTTTTCCAAATATTTACCATTGAGATCTTGGAGTATTTTTAGAGATGGCACCATTCCTAACCATGAAGTGTATTTTGCCTTCAGCAGGGCATCTTCACTGATATGGCAATGCGTATTCCTTCCTTGCATCATGAGAAACTAGGACAATGTGGACAATGTGATATTGAAAGATCCAACAGATGTTTATTACAGCTAAGCAAGACTACAAAGGTCATATTAACAACTCATTAAAGTATGAAATAATTAAAAAGAGTGATTCACTTCCTTCAGCAAGTCATGCTATAACTGACCTGGGTTAACTTGCATCATAGAACCCCTATTGTGTGGAAAAAGGCCACTCGGCCCATCAAGAGGTCACTGACTCTCTGAAGAGCATCCCACTCAGCCCCAGCCCCCACTGTATCCTGTAACCCCACATTTACCATGGCTAATCCACCTAGCCTACACATCCCTGAACGCAATAGAGCAATTTGTGTGGCTAATAATCTACACATCTTTGGACTGTGGGAGGAAACAGGAGAACCTGGAGGAAACCCACATGGTCACAGGTAGAATGTGCAAACTCCACACAGACAGTTGTCTGAGGCCAGAATTAAACCCGGCTCCCTGGCAGCTGTGTTAACCACTGAGCCGCCATGCCACCAGGCTAAGATTTTCACACCTTCACGTCAGATGTAATGAAAAGGCACATCTATTAAAGGTATACTAACATACTGTGTCTCCTTAATATGAGACATAATACAAAATTGTTCTCCTTTGAATAGAGAAAATTAAGAGCTAACTTAAGAGAGAGGTTTTTAAAAAGATGTGAAATTTTGATAGCATACAAGGGATAAGAATATTGTCTTTAGGATATGTACCAAAAGCTAAACTCATAATTACAAATGGCAAAAGATAGATTGAAAACCATTCACAAAAAATCTATTGTAGACACAAAGAAAAGTGTTTTCACTTAGAAATTTGTTAGAATCTAAAACTCTCTACGTGCCAGCAGACCACAACAAATAATCTCATTTTGAAAAAAAATAATACATTTTGGATGAAAACAGCAGGAATGACTGAACACTTAAAGACATTGAAAGGTTTGGATGAATAGAAGTGACCTAGCGCTTCAAACATATCAATCCCTTAATGTGCAGGTGTGTGTACACTGGGAGACATCATAACAAAAACCAATACAATGTTAGGTTTTATAATGTGTATGGTGCCCAAGAAGATGAAGAAATGATTAAGCAAATTAATGATTCTGTCACAGCAATAGTACTGGGTGCAGCTTTGGATGGGTTGTTACAGAATTGTCATTACACCTAACTTATTTTCACCTGAATAGTGCTAGGAATGAGAAACTGAGTTATAAGGAAAAGGAGAAAATATTGAGAATGTTTCTACTGGAGCAAAGAAGGCAAAGAGGTAAACAAATATAATTTAAAAAAAACTTGCTAAGGGCTTAAGAGATGAAGAGTAGAGGAGGAACTTCAGAGAAATTTATTTGTATTGAACTTTGTTGGAAGAAGGAAGGAGAAGACCACTGCATGTTTTTAGGGAAGATTTGATAAATATTTTGAAATAGTAAAACCTTATAAAGGTTTATTAAATCATGAGGGGCATGGATAAAATGAATAGACAAGGTCTTTTCCCCAGGGTAGGGGAGTTTAAAACTACAGAGCAAAGGTTTAGGATAAGTGGGGAAAGGTTTAAAAGGGACCTAAGGGACTACTTTTTCATACACAGGGCGGTGAGTGTATGGAATGAGCTGCCAGAGGAAGTGGTGGAGGCTGGTACAATTACAACATTTAAAAGGCATCTGAATGGGTAAATTAATAGGAAGGGTTTAGAGGGATATGGGCCAAACGTTGCAAACAGGGCTAGGTCAGTTTAGGATATTGGATCAGCATGGACAAGTTGAACCGAAGCGTCTGTTTCCATGCTTTGTAGCTCTAAGACTCTATAATTCAGGACTATGGGGAGAGAAATAATTTTCTGTTACTCTAACTAAGTGCAAGCACATGCTCAAAGGATTGATTGAGCATCTCCAGGCAATAATCTTAAATGGTAAGAAATTTATCTGTGTTTCTGGAAACTTGTTTCGTCCAAAATGGCTGCTATATTTTTCTACACATTTTAAAGCAAACAAAAAATTCAAAGAGTGAAACACTTGCTAACATTTTAGTAACATGACTCAATACCATTCACATGTAAGTATTTATTTTCCTTAACAGCAAATGCATTTCAAAAACATTTAATTGTCCGTAGAGCACTTTGAGACATCTAGTGGTCCTGAGGCAAGATGTGCAGATCCATGTCATTCTTTTCATCATAAGATGTGAAATTCTGGTTAAAGTTTATTCAGTAAATCGTATCATGAATACTGAACTTGTTTAAAATAGGGAGAGGGATTTGACAACTTAATATAGATGACAGCCTTAATTATTAAGCGTAAGTCATTATACCAACAGGAAATGGATGGTTATTATGCTCATGAACTGTAACATGGAGTTTACAAGTTCTGTGCCCCAGGGAATTAATTTGTCAGAATGTGACAGTTATCTGATTTCACAATGAACCAAGTAATGCAGGACATACATCTCTCAGAGGATAGTGCAGTGTGGAAAATCTTCTATTTTAATCACTGTAATTGTTACATTACAGGCTTCCTGAAAATAACCTCCTTCTGCAGAAGTGAGAGTTGTCTTTTATTTTCACAGAACACAGCTTTACTCTTGAGAAAGCATTCCATTTAAATATATTTTAGATATCATAAATAGACAATCCCTCAGAAATATTATGCTTTATACAACCCTATGTGGACCTCTATCTTACGAAGTAATTGATACTTAGTGAACTGGGTGATGAGAAAGCTGTTTAGGTCTAAAGAGTAGAGAAAGTGCTGAAAATAGCCATATTTATGCCACTGTGCAGATTTACCTTGGAAAGAGCTCTTAAATTTCAAACAAGGAAATGACAGAGGAGTTAATCAGATATTTTGCATCAGTCTTTATGGTGGGAGATACTCAAATTAAAGAATATGGGGAATAGGTTGAAACTTTGTTTTGCAAAGGATTTTTTTCTACAGTGTTCTACGTCCAGATAACTTGTTAGTTTTGTCTTCATTCTTCGTCTAACAAACTTGTGTTTTAGGTAATAATCTTTGGATTACTACTTGAGCCACAGGGTTAAGAAGATTTAAGAAGTAAACACATGGCTCAAAGATTGGTGTGGAAAAAATAGGTTTGAATTCATGGAACATTGGCAGCAGCACTAGGGAAAGAAAGAGTTATTCCAAAGGAATGGGCTCCACTTGAATCATGCTGGGATCAGAGTCCTGGCAGAACGTATAACTAAGGCTGTAGATAGGGATTTAAACTAAACATTTGGGGGCTGGGGGGGAAGGAGGTTTTGGTTCAGTTACATGGAAAATGAGAAAATCAAAGGTAAAGGAGAAGGCAAGATGCAGTATAGTGATGAGGCTGATTGTTACCAGAAAATGAAAGGAAGGGACAGAATGTGTGAATGTCATATTGCACCAAGGCGGCATAAAAATGTCAGGAAATTCAAAATAGAACTAGCTTAAAGGGTTTGTGTCTTAATGCTTGAAGCATTCAGAATAAGATAGATGAACTGATGGCGTAAATTGAGGTAAATGATATAATTTCACTGCCATTACAGAACCATGGTTACAAAGAGATCAAAATGATAGGGGGTGGGGGGGATGTGGTGGGGTGGGGGGGATGTGGCGGGGGGGAGGGGGAGAGGGCGGGTGGAGTCTTATAGAAACATATAAAATTATGAAGGAAATTGATAAGATAGAAATAGAGAGGATGTTTCCACTGGTAGGTGAGACTAGGACAAGAGGGCATTGCCTCAAGATAAGAGGAAGCAGGTTTAGAACTGAACTGAGAAGGAACATTATCACCCAGAGGGTTGTTAATCTATGGAATTTCTTGCCCAGGAACATAGTTGACACTACTTCAGTAATGGCTTTTAAAGCTAAGCTATTGAAAAATAGAGGAATTAAGGGATATGGTGAAAACGCAGGTAAGTGAAACTGAGTCCACCAAAAGATCAGCCATGATCTTATTGAGTGGCAGAACAGGCTCGAAGGGCCGGACAGCCCACTCCTGCTTCTAGTTCTTATGTTCTAAAATTGGGATCTTAACATTCTGAGATATTTGACCTTTCAGAAAGACAGGAAGGATGGAAAAACTGGAGCAGCAGCACTATTGTAAGAGTTGAAATGAGGACAGTTGTTGGAGACAATATGGGCTTGGATGACTGGGAATGTATTTGAATGAGGTAAAAATCAGCATGGGAGAAAAGACATTGGTGCATGTAGCATACAGACCTCCAAAGAGTAGGCATTCTGCAGGAAACGATAAAAATCAATAAATAGTAGGAGCATGTAAAAGGAGTGGAGCAATAATTATAGATGACTTTAATCTTCATGTTGATTGGGTTAATCAAATTGGAAAGGGTAGTTATGACAATGAACTCTTCGACTATATTAGGGATTAATTCCAAATCCAGCAATGGACGATTATGAAAAAAATAATAAAAACATCAAAATAAACTATGAGAACAAACCAGCAAGGAATTTAGAAACTGACAAGAGGAGCTTCTTCATTAAAAAAAAAGAGAAGTTAAAGTGAACATAGGTCCCTAAGAAAATGAATCTGAAGAGATTGCTACAGTGAACAAAGAAATGTCAGAGGAGTTAAGCAGATATTTAGTATCGGTCTTTATGGTGATAGATACATCCAGAATCCCATTTGTACTGAAGAATACAGAGGAATACCATCACTAGAGAAGTAATATTAGACAAATAATGATTTCTATCTCACTAGGTGAAACAGGATCTCTCTCCTCTGATCCACTGTTGAAGATGAGAGCTTTCAATTCATCATCAGAAAATTGGAGTAGCCGCTCTGTAATTCGTGCTGTCACTTTGAGAATTGAAAGTGTACTCTCCCACTGGAAATAGAGCACAACCTGTCTTTAAAGGTACTATTTGCCTTTAGGTAACTTGAATGAAACTTGATTTTTTGAACTCACTGAACAGATGTCCAGCTAGAGAATAATGTGAAAAGTTCAGGTTGCATTCACAGCTTATCATAAAGTGCCATGTGCGCATGTTTAGTTGGATCCTGTGACCATGGGGACAGGTATTTGAACTGGACACTCTACCCTCCAAGCATTCCAAAACAAGCACAACACGTTTGCTGGAGCAGTTTACAAAGTAGGTTTCTAACTTAGACAAGGCATTTAGCTTCAGAGAATACTGGAAGTGAGATCACAAGACAAAGATCACAAGATGCATTACGATGTGACAGATCTGAATAACTGGATAATGGACAAGGTTGCCCAACATTACAAGTCATATACAGGTTGTTCTGCCATTATGTGTGTTTCGTTGATGCAAATTTGCTATAATGCGATTGATGAAATTGGAGGCTACATTTCTATAGCATGAACTTTGGTTATAATGCAATTCTGGCCCAATTAATTTAAATGGTGCTGCTACTACATGATTTTCTTATAATTGGGGATTGCACGAGAACAGAATGACCACATTATAGCAGAACTGACTAGGTTGAGGTGTAAGCTGGAATAGTGGTGCTGGAAGAGCACAGCAGTTCAGGCAGCATCCAACGAGCAGCGAAATCGACGTTTTGGGCAAAAGCCCTTCATGAGGTGAAAGCTGCTGAACAGAAGAGGTGCTTTAACATTGGATCATAATTTGAAAACAGCAGCTGCCTTAGATACTATTGATAGATGTGAAATTTGCATGAAATTCAGTATCTCTCCATTGTCGGTGCGATAAAGACTGACATTAACTGAGTGTTACAATGGAATCCAGCTACATGTAAGTGCAAACAGCAATGGTTTGAGATAGAGTATTTCATATGTGACAACCTGCAACACTATGAAAGGGATGACTGAAATCCTGTCAAGGGAAAGATATGCACAAAGTGTGAGGGAAAGGATTGTTTTATCAAGAAGTGCAGAAACAAAATTGAACAGAGAAAGAAGCACAGCAAACTCTGCAAAAGGAAGAGAAATAGGAATTGCAACTATGAGTGGAGTTGAAGATGATGAAGAGATGAGGACATGTTAGCAATGATGGATATTCTGTACTTCTGTAATTGGGAGCAACCATGAGAAAGTGCCAACAATTGTTGGTGGTATTGAAATGCTCATTAGTGGAGATTTAGGCAGTGGCAGTCATGTCATTGACAGTACACTGTGGGAAGAACTGAAAACAAGGAAAAATCAGGAGCACATCTGAAAAACGTATACAATAAAAATCCTAATTCAAACTGTTGGCTGCTTCACTGCAGGTGTGAGAGACAGGGACTGGAATGTGGAGGCACAATTTATAGTGATTGAAGAGGATGTTGAACATATTCTGAGCAGAAAAACAGCCCAAACTTCGGGTGCTATACATTGGATTGAATGTGAGTTCTGTGAAGTCATATGCAAAGCTTAGAGAAGAATTTGGAACGGTGTTTCAAGGGATTGGGAAGTTGTACAACTGTCCAGTGAGACTAAATATTGATGAAAACATGACACCATTGTGCAGAACACTTTTTCGTCTGTCAGGGAACGTTGAGGCAAAGTTCAAGGCACTGATTGACCAGGACACCAGTGAGTCAGTTACGGTTATGGTTGTGCTAAAACCAGATGGTAATGTCAAACTCTGAGTTTTTATGTGACAGGTGAATGAAATGGGTGTAAGGTAACATACTCCAATGCCCATCAGTACTCCTTTCTGATCCAGGAAGGTGGCAGCTTTTGTCACTTATTATGGATTTTCCTGAAACAAGAGATAGCTACTTGGCTATAAGTTGGTGTAAGAGACAATATCTGAGATGACATCATTATTCACAGAGTCAGTAGAAATGAAAATGACAAGAAGCTGAGATTAGAATTGGCAAGATTGCAGTCAGGAGGATTAATAAGAAATGCATTCAAATCCTGGCTGGGTGTAGCAGATTTTCATAGTAATGTTCATTTCTAAAACTTCACAGGTGGTGGAATCAATCCATTCAATGCTAAAATGGAAGCAATAGTAGAGGCACGTGATTCATAGCATGCCAGTGAAGGGAGGGGGTATCAATCACAGCTCCTCATTAGAGTGGGAAACCGAATTGTTTGTACAGTTTGTGGCAGTTCATGCTACATCCGAAACAATGGCAATGAGAGAAATTGAAAGAGAGTTGCACATAGAGGCAACAAGAATGCAACCAGAATTGGATGACATCAGACAGAGAATTCGAAATTGTCCATTCAAAGTCTACACTGTGATACAAGATGAACTTGCATGATTTCTCCTGACTCTGTATCTCAACCCAGGAGTGAAAATCGGAGCCGAAATATCACTGAGGGAACCTTTGAAAGAATTGAGGTTGGATAGGCTGGGACATTTTTTCCCCTGGAGCATAGGATGTTGAGGGGTAACCTTGCTGATGTTTATAAAATTGTGAGGGGTGGAGATAAGGTGAATAGCCAAGATATTTTCTCTCGTGTGGTGGTGGTGGTGGTGGTGGTGGGGTGGGGTTGGGGGGGGGGGGGGTGGGGGGCGGTGGGTTTAGTATCAAAACTAAAGGGCATAGATTAGATTACTTACAGTGTGGAAACAGGCCCTTCGGCCCAACAAGTCCACACCGCCCCGCCAAAGCGTAACCCACCCATACCCCTACATCTACATTTACCCCTTACCTAACACTATGGGCAATTTAGCATGGCCAATTCACCTGACCTGCACATCTTTGGACTGTGGGAGGAAACCGGAGCAAACCCACGCAGACACGGGGAGAACGTGCAAACTCCACACAGTCAGTCGCCTGAGGCGGGAATTGAACCCGGGTCTCAGGCGCTGTGAGGCAGCAGTGCTAACCACTGTGCCACCGTGCCGCCCACAGGTTTAAGGTGAGAGGAGAATGATTTAAAAGGGCAACTTTTTCATTCAGAGGGTGATGTGTTTATAGAACGAGCTGCCAGAAGAAGTGGTAGAGACAGCTACAATTACAACATTTAACATGTTTGAGTGTGAATAGGCAAGTTGTAGAGGGATATTGGTTAAATGCAAGCGAATGGGATGAGTTTACTTTGGGAAACATGGTTGGCATGGTTGAGTTGGACCAAAAGGTTTATTTCCATTCTGTATGACTCTATGAATGAGACTTAATTTTTATATTTTTTTAAAGTGCTCCAAATTCATTCTTACTGCTTATCACCATTATAGTAATTAAAAAACATTTCCATTTGTGGGAAAGCTACGTTTCTCCATTGTGATGAAACAATCCTCACAGTTTTACAAAGTTTTGCTTTATAAATCTTAGTTCCATTATGATCATTTAATTTTGAATTTGAAAGCTGTCTGAAAATGTAATTTACAAGTGAAAAGTGAAAGTACTTCAAACTTTTGAGTTTACTCTCTGTGTGAATTCTTCAATATAGTTAGCTGCTGATTTATTTAATGCAGACATCAAAAGTGACACCTGAAATAACTGCACAGAGGCCAGTATCCTGTTACCAAGTCACCCTTTATTTACATGGAGAGTCCTTGACACTGATACAGTTCCCTCAGAGCCAGGTCTCAGAGTGAACAGAGCCTCTGATACTCCTGTTTATGTCTGTCAACCAGCGCTCCCTGATTGGGCCAGATTAACAGCCCTAATCAGGGAACTCAATCCGTGAGGTCCATCTGGCTGACCTTGCTACAATCACTACAACGCTTTGACTTGGTACAGGTTTTAATCAGAAAAGGAAAAAGCATGCTGCAGAGGACACTAGCTCTTTGTAGGCAGAATCTCTGCAGGTCAGCAACAAGTGCTGTTGTTTTGCCATTGACTGCACAGATGTAACCCATTATATCAGAAGCAGTGAGTGATTCACAACATTTTACCATAAACATATCTGTATTACCACATCAGATTGGATTGGATTTTGCTCCCAGCAGTGACAGAATGGTGCCAACTGTTCACCAATCTTCACCAATTTGTCTTCCAACAATTGCATTAAGAACTCTGCTGCAGTTTTTGGCTCAGTTATTCATAAATCCATAAACTGCTTATTTATATGTTGAACTTTTAGATGACAGATTAAGTTATTTTCTTTACTTGATACACTTCTAACTAGAAATTGTTCTGGGCCTGAAATAGATGATTGATGGAAAATGGTCACTGGGTCTCATCAGTGAATTGTCAGGGCAGTCACAGCTGCACAGCTCACCAACATGGATAAATGAGCCATTTACTGGACCTGCACTTATCTAAGGACTTCTTACGCATTTTTGCAGTGGAATGTGTTGCAGTTTGGATTGCTTTTAAACAGCATACACCCTCTACAAGGTTATATGAATAAGGGAGGCTATAAAACTCCTGTACCTATCAGTTTGAACTGCATTAATGAGCAAAAGAGCATCTGAAGTAAGAGATCTCAGGTTTAAACAGCTATGTTTTAAATAATTAAAATAAATTTAAATGTCTCATTTAACATCGCGTTAAGTATGGAAAATGAAATAGTTAGAGGGAAAGAACATTGGAAATAACAATTATGAAACATTTCTAAAACATCTCCCAATAATTAAGATTTAAAAGAATAAGAAGTTAATTTTCAGTGTGGGGGAAGGTGGCCTGAATTTAAATGTGAACATCAGAACTGTAATGCAAAAACTGAAATTTCTGAATAAATTCAGCAGCTTTGGCAGAGAAAACAGACATTTCAAGTCCAGTTCTGCAGAAAGATCACTGGACTTGAAATGATAACTCTGTTTTCTCTCCACAGATACTGCTGGACCTGTCGAATTTCTCCAACAATGTTTTTGCTTCAGATTTCCAGCATCTGCAGTTTTTTATTTGATGTCAGAACTTTAATGTTGGGTCCCAAGACTGTGCCTGGCTCCAGTGCGAATTGCTGGCCATCTTACCACAGGCACTCTCTCAGTTGACAAATGGTGAGCCTGCATCCCACTGAAACACTGGGGACCAGTGTCTGATACTGTCTGCTTGGTAAGAGGCTTGATACCTCCGAAACTGATTAGCAGGAGGGAGGTGATCACGGCAGAGGTGGGCAGGATGCCCGAGAGCTGGATCAGGTATGTTTCAAAACAATACAACAAAAAACATTCGGGGCCAGAAAGGAAATGTTTCCAGGGAGATCACTGGGAACTGCATTTCCCATCATTAATCCTCTGTTCAGCCCTGAAGATCCCCCGGAGCCCTCGGCAAGTTAGCTGGCACTCTCTGTGCACAGTTGCAGTGCTCTGTTTTTAGTTAGATGTTTGTCAATCCACCTGTTCAGGCATGTGATGACAAATTCCAGAGCAGATATGATTTGAATCAAGATTAGAGTCGCGCTGGAAAAACACAGCAGGACAGGCAGCATCCGAGGAGCTGGAAAAATCGATGTTTTGGGCCAAAGCCCTTCATCAGGAATGACCTGAACACAGACCTTCTGGTCCGGAGATAAAAGTCACCAAAGTCCCACTGAACCATAAGACTACTCTCTCGTTAGAAAGAAAGAGAGAGACTTGGTGGTGTTTGGCCTGAGGATCACCACACCTCAGGTAAGGGGAGAGGGTAGGAAGAAGAATCTTTCCAGATAACCTCAGCCGATGTAGAAAATTGAACCCACGCTATTGCTGTTACCCTGCATTGCAATCCAGCTTTCCACCCACTGAGCCAACTGGCCCCCATGGCCCAGAGGTAGGGACACTGACATTGCACCAGAAGAACCTCCAAGCAATTAATAAAATGTCAATTTCCATAAAATGGCTCAAATTTATTTCTGCCAATCCATTGCCTATTTCCTCAGTCTGATGTCACATAACACCAGGTTATAATCCAACAGGTTTATTTGAAATCGCAAGCTTTCAGAGTGTTGCTCCTTTTGTCAGTGAATTGAAGAGAAGTACACAGGCAAAGAATTTATAGGCAGAAGTCAAAAGATCGTACATATGATACCTGGTGTCGGGTGACTTCTGACCTTGCCCACCCTAGTCCAACAGGGAGAAAGTGAGGACTGCAGATGCTGCAAATCAGAGCTGACAATGTGTTGCTGGAAAAGCGCAGCAGGTCATGCAGCATCTAAGGAACAGGAGAATCGGTGTTTCGGGCATAACCTTCAGGAATTCCTGAAGAAGGGCTTATGCCCGAAACGTCGATTCTCCTGTTCCTTGGATGCTGCCTGACCTGCTGCGCTTTTCCAGCATCACATTTTCAGCACCCTAGTCCAATGCCAGCACCTCCACGTCATATCACCTTGGTGTTAGCAACCTTTCCACAATGCTCCCCATATTGGTTGAAAATGTCCTGGTAAAATCCTCGGTATTGTCTTGCATAATTAAGACTTATCACATTGTTAATAATCAAATTACACTAGACTGAACAAACCCAAGGCTTATTTGACAATGTTCAGTGATTATCTGTTGTGCATAAATGTCTAGATACTGGAAATATTCATCAGGTCAGGCAGCATCTATGGAGACAGAGATTTAATGTTTCTGTTGGATACTGTTCCATGTGAACTGTTCTTTGCTCTTGTGAATTAATCATTTCGACCAATTCTAACTGCAATGATTAATGGACACCACAGGATGGTGCTGCTGCAATGCTCTTCCCAGAAAACATCAGATGTGTTGCTAATGGCAACTAAAGAGATGGTGATGCCATTTCCAACAACGTTCCTCTATGAATACCATCGCTGTTCTGGACGCTGTCTCTGGGATGTATTGTAAATTATCCCGTTGAGTAATCCAGGCAATTAAATCATTGCTTCTAGGCTCTAAAACCCTGTTTGTAGACGATAACCAGAATCCCCTAGAACCTATCCTTCAAGCATATTATCTTCCTGGAACAGGTTTTGAATTCAGAAAATTTGTGGGATGTAAGTGTCACCAGAGCTCCCAGAATGTCTGACATTAATATGGGGGATGCTAAGGTAAACATTGGAACCACTGGCACATTGACATAATGATAGAAAAATATTCTTTACTGTTTCTATGTATGGTTTCTCAGCCAGATAACATCCACATGTGTGCAATTAGTAATAACCTGGGCCCTTGGAACACAATCACATAAAGAAGCCTCACTCATTTGGACTCAAGTTGCTTTGTTTCTGAACATAGTGGAGGATATGTCTTAGCTGTACCTCAGTATGTGAGGTTAGTATTTTGTATTAACCCACCAAACCCTCCCAGCGCCTAACCACTGAAGGAGCACTTTATTGGAATTTGTTTACTTGAGTTTATGTTTGAGTTTCCTAGCGATTGAGTGTTAAATTGTAAACCTACTCCTTAAATACAGACTGCTGACTTCAATGTAAAGGAAACCAATGATTGGAATATTTTGCTAAATCAACAACATTAAAAGAAATTGATTGAAGTGTTTGGTTGACAAAGTTAAAGCGAGTAGTGCATCTTGCTACAAGCACAGCCTGGGAAGGGCATTGTTTGTAACAAACAATTGAAACTTCTGTAACACCTCACAGGTTGTGATCCTGGTCTGGTTCCCCCTCCAATTTGATTCCCACATTTGTCCCTGTAGGAGAGACTGTATCACCACTAAGGATTTGTGAGTTCCCACCTGACAGTCAACCCCCTTCCCCCCTACATGAGCACTAACCTGGACTACCTGGATCACTCAGCTGAGTTTGCGCCTGTTCTAATAAACTCCTACCTAAATTCAATGCACATACATCTCTTCAAATGGTCGCTGAATCTTGGTGTCTATGTTATTTGAAACTATAATAGAAATTGAATTCCATTCTGCTGTGACAATCATTGCCACTTTGATTTTTGACGTTTCCCAGAAAAGGTAATATCTTTAAAAGTGGCCATTAAGGCATAACCTGTAGAAACATAACTACTTCTGATTAATACTTATGCTCTCTTCATCTATCAGAGGTTAACAGACCAATATGGAAAGGGTTAATAAGGATAGCAACAGAGTCCTGTGTCTTCATTGATGTGTTTGCTTAGCATATAAAAGTAAACCGTGAACCTTAAAAGGTACATTGTTTAAAGGTACAACTAATCAGAACCTAATTACTGTGCTGTAGCAAATGATTTGAACAGGTACTTTTTCAATGAATGGTTGAATTAGTGGAAATTGGATCTAGTTCGAGAGAAGCATACTAAGGTTGGAAAAACAAGTAAATGATGCCCTTGCAATGAAAAAGGCAGACCTGGAACATGCTATAGAGTCATAGAGTCACACAGCATGGAAACAGATCCTTCGGCCTAATCAGGAGAAAGTGAGGACTACAGAATGCTAGCGATCAGAGTCAAGAGTGTGGTGCTGAAAAAGCACAGCAGGTCAGGCAGCATCCAAGGAACAGGAGAGTCAACATTTTGGGCAAGAGCCCGTCATCAGGAATGATGCTTGTGAGCCGAGGGAATGGAGAGATAAATGAGAGGGGGATGGGGCTGGGGGGAAGGTAACTGAGAGTGCGATAGGTAGACAGAGGTGAAGGTAATGGTGATAGGTCGGAGAGGAGGGTGGAGCGGATAGGTGGGAAGGAAGATGGACAGGTAGGACAGGTCATAATGGCAATGCTGAGTTGGAAGGTTGTAACTGGGGTAAGGTGGGGGGAGGGGAAATGAGGAAATGGTGAAGTCCACTTGATATCATGGGGTTGGAGGGTCCTGAGGCAGAAGATGAGGCGTTCTTCCTCAGGTGTTGGGTGGTTAGGGAGTGTCTTAGAGGAGGCCCAGGATCTGCATGTCCTTGGCAGAATGGGAGGGGGAGTTGAAGTGTTTGGCCACTGGGCAGTGGGTTGGTTGGTGGGGTATACCGGAGATGTTCACTGAAACGCTCTGCAATAGGTGCCCAGTTTCCCCAATTTAGAGGAGACTGCATCGGGAGCAATGGATACAGTAAATGATCTGTGTGGAAGTGCAGGTAAACCTCTGATGGATGTGGAAGGCTCCTTTGGAGCCTTGGATGGAGGAGAGGGAGGAGGTGTGGGCGCAGGTTTTGCAATTCCAGCAGTGGCAGGGGAAGGTGCCAGGAGGGGAGGGTGGGTTGGTGGGGCACGTGGACCTGACAAGAGAGTCGCGGTGGGAATGGTCTTTACAGAAAGTGGATGGGGGCGGGAGGGGAATATATCCTTAGTGGTGGGGTCTGTTTGTAGGTGGCGGAAATGGTGGAGGATGATGCAATGTATGCGGAGGTTGATGGGGTGGAAGGTGAGGACCAGGGGGTTCTCTCCGTGTTGTGGACGGAGGGGTGGGATTCAAGGGCAGAGGAGCAGGAAGTGGATGAGATACCCTAGAGGGCATCATCGACCACGTGGGAGGGGACATTGCAGTCTTTAAAGAAAGATGCCATCTGGTGTGTTCTGTGTTGGAATTGGTCCTCCTGGGAGCAGATGCGGTGGAGATGGAGGAATTGGGAATAAGGGATATCATTTTTACAGGAGCCAGGGGGAGGAGGTGTAGTCCAGGTAGCTGTGGAGTTGGTGGGTTTGTAGAAGATGTCAGTGTTGAGTTGGTCCAGGAGATGGAGAAGTCAGGAAGGGGAGGGGGATATCTGAGATGGTCCAGGTGAACTTAAGGTCAGGGTGGAATGTGTTGGTGAAGTTGATGAACTGTTCAACCTCCTCATGAGAGAACGAGGTGGCGCCAATGCAGTCATCAATGTAGCGGAGGAAAAGGTGGGGAATAGTGCTGGTGTAACTGTGAAAGATGAACTGTTCCACAGTGAGACAAGCACCTCCTCCTGACAAAAAGGGTAGCCCTGGGCCCCCTTTCATCTATGCAGGTGCCTATGGCTACCCCTTTTAGCTGGAGGAAGTAGGAGGATTCAAAGGAGAAATTATTGAGGACGAGGACCAGTTCATCCAAACAAATGAAAGTGTCAGTGGAATGGTACTGGTGGGGATGTTGGGAGAGGAAGAAACAGAGGGCTTGGAGGCCTTCGACATGGCGAATAGAGGTGTATAGAGATTGAATATCCATGGTGAAGATGAGGCATTGGGGGCCAGGGAAACAAAAGTCTTAGAGGAGGTGGAGGGCTTGGGTGGTGTCCTGAACATATGTGGGGAGCTCCTGGAAGAGGGGGGATAGGACAGTATCAAAGTACGTGGTGATGGGTTCGGTGGGGCAGGAGCAGGCTGGGACGATGGGTCAGCTGGGGCAGTCAGACTTGTGGATCTTGGTAGGAGATAGAACTAGGCGGTGCAGGGTTCCTGTCCATTGGTTCTAACCAGTCCATGCCAACCATGATCCCAAACTTGTCTCGCCTTCCTGTGCTTGGTCCATATCAATCCAAACTTTCTTGTTCATGAACATATCCAAATGTCTTTCAAGTATTGTAACTGTACCTGCATCCACCCATTTCTCTTGTCAGCTCATTCCACACACAAATTACTCTCAACTTAAAACTAAGCCACCTAGTTTCGAACTCCTCCATCCAGGGGAAAGACCCTTGTCATTCACTTTATCCAAACCACTCATGATTTTATAAATATCAACAAAATAAACCCTCAATCTCTTACGTTCCAGTGAAAATGTCCCAGCCTATCCAATCAATGGAACCCTCCATTCCCAGCAACATCCTGGTAAATCTTTTCTGAACCCTCTCCAGTTTAACAATAGCCTTCCTACAGCAGGATGACCAGAACTGCACACAGTACTCTACATGAGGCCTTTCCAACATTCTGTACAACCTAAACATGATGGCCCAACTCCCAAGTTCAAAAAGTCAAAGTAATGAAGGCAAGTGTGCTAAATGCCTTCTTAACTATCCTTTCTACCTGTAATGCAAATTTCAAAGAATTATGTACCTGAGCCCTTAGGTCTCTCTGTTCAATGCAGTAGTGACCAAACCTATGATTAGTGGATCCAAATTGTAGAACAAACTGCAATAAGAATGTGTCTCACAAGTGGGTAATTGATTCAAATCTGTTTATAAAGCAAGTTAATTCAACAAAAAGGGGTCGTTTCACTAAGATCTTTATGTGAGAAAGTTGATGTAAAGCCAGAGAGACAATGGGAATTTGCTGCTGGGGTAGGACACTGAATATCAAAGTCTGTGGAGAGAAGGGTAGGGCAGGTCAGAAGGGTAGGGAGCAGTAGTGAATCCTCCACAGATGAAAGGTATCAGAGGTGAAAAGGTAACTGTGGAATGTTAGAAGGTAAAATTGCCTGAGAGCATTATGTGGTGTAACGTCCTCTTCTATACTTTGTTGATACTTGAAGAGTACTATAAAATGGATATTAAATTTAATGCTTAAAATACTTGCTGTGTAAGCTATGTATGGTATCTCTGTGATGGCACCACCTATTTCAGCGTACATGGTGTTGTTAAAACCTTGTGAGCTGCAAAGTTCATGAGATGCAGGTATTGGTGGGACACCTAAACTGCCATGAAATAGTGAGTTAGCTCAAATATCAATGGATTTCTGGAGCGGTACTTTGGTGAATAAATGAGCAATGTCAAAAGAGCACATGGACACACTGTTGCTGACAATATGTAGATCTTGTCATGGTTGTTATGAAAGTAAAGGAATTCTTCACAGTGGATGTGGAAAACACATTTAGAAATGGTTGCAATATTTCACACAACCATTTGGCCAAAACATATTGTATGGAAGCAGACTGATAGGATATGGTGCAAAGGGGACATCAATTCATGTATCTTGGGTGGTCCATTCATAGAGTCACAGAGTCATAGAGAAGTACCACATGAAAACAGTCCCTTCGGTCCAACTCGTCCATGCCGATCAGATATCCTAACCTAATCTAGTCCCATTTGCCAGCACTTGGCCCATATCCCAGTAAACCCTTCCTATCCAAATGCCTTTTACATGCTGCAATTGTACTAGCCTCCACCACTTCCTCTGGCATCTCATTCCATACACGCACCACTCTGTGTGAAAAAAGTTGCCCCTTAAGTCCCTTTTATTATCTTTCCCCTCTTACCCTAAACCTATGCCTCCTAGTTCTGGACTTCCCCCACTCCAGTGAAAAGACCTTTTATATTTATCCTATCCATGCCCTTCATGATTTAACAAACCTCTATAAGGTCACTCCTCAGCCTTTGATGCTCTGGGAAAAACAGCCCCATCTTATTCAGCCTCCCTAGGACCTTACCATTAAGTGTGTAAGTCCTGCTCTGATTTGCTTTTCCAAAATGCAGCACCTCACATTTATCTAAATTAAACACCACCTCATCCCATTGGCCCATCTGATCAAGATCCCATTGTACTCTGAGGTAACTGTCTTTGCTGTCCACTACACCTCTAATTTTGGTGTCATCTGTAAACATACTAACTATACCTTCTATGTTCACATCCAAATCATCTATATAAATTATAAAAAGTATTGGACCCAGCACTGATCCTTGTGGCACTCCACTGGTCACAGGCCTCCAGTCTGAAAAACAACCCTCCACCACCACCCTCTGTCTTCTACCTCTGAGCCAGTTCTGTATCCAAATGGCTAGTTCTCCTTGTATTCTATGAGATCTAACCTTGTTAACCAGTCTCCTGTGGGGAGTATTGTCGAACGCCTTACTGAAGTCCATATAGATCATTTCCACCGCTCTGCCCTCATCAATCCTCTTTGTTACTTCTTCAAAAAACACAATCAAGTTTGTGAGGCATGATTTCCTGCATGGAGGACAGCCTTGAAGACCAGGCATGTTATTACCTTATATAAATGCCTCTGTATTTTCCCCTTCCCACTTGCGGCAGTGTGGTTGTACGTAGTGGAACACCTTTTTAATATAATCTTGGAATTGTCATTGAGCATATTGTTGATGCAGCCATATTTGTTAAGTATGAGCAGTCCCTTTGTTGGTTTACATATATCCATAATGGCTTGTCTTGAGATTACATAATGCTACCAGAAGTTTGTATTACAGATGAAAATCCACAATGTGCATTTATCAGATCTGCTTCACAACCATAAACATGGTGTTGCGCTGGGATCAGTTCAAGGCCTAGCGCTTGCAAACTTTATTATTGGTCGCAGTGAAAAACCCATCTTTGTGGTAGTGACCACCAATCTTCTACATAAAGTCATAGAGATGCACAGCATGGAAACACTTCAATTCATCCATGCCAACCAGTTATCCTCAATTACTCTAGTCCCATTTGCCAACATTTGGCCTATATCTCTCTAAACCCTTCCTATTCATGTACCTATCCAGATGCCTTTCAAATGTTGTAATTGTACCCACCTATATCACTTCCTCTGACAGCTCATTCCATACACACATCACCCTTTGCATGAAAAAGTTGCCTCTTACTCCTTGACATTGATTGGTGTTACCATCACTGAACTCCCACTATCAACATTGCCGAGGGTTGTCATTGACGAGAAACTTAACTGGACTTGTCGCAAAAACACAGTGCCAGTTCAGTGACGAGGAATACTGTGGTGAATAACTCACCTCCTGACTCCCCAAACCCTGTTCACATCATCTACAAGGCACAAGTCAAGAGTATGATGGAATACTCCCCACTTTCCTGGATGGATGTAGCTCCATCAAGATCCAAGAAGCTTGACACCATCCAGGAACAAAGCAGCCTGTTTGATTGGCACCACATCCACAAGCATCTACTCCTTCCATCACCAACACTCAGTAGCAGCAGTGTGTATTACCTAAAAGATGCACTGCAGAAGATCCTTAGACAGCACCTTCCAAACCCATGATCATGTTAATCTAGAAGGACAAAGGCAGTAGATACATGGTAACACCACCACTTGTAAGTTTCCCTTTAAGCTACTCACTGTCTTGACTTGGAGATATATCGCTGTTCCTTCACTATTGTTGTGTCAAAATCCTGGTTTTCCCTCCCTAAGAGCATTATAAGTCTGGACTGCAGTGGTTCAAAAAGACAGCTCACCACTACCTTCTCAAGGGCAACTAGGGATGTGCAATAAAAGCTGCCCAGCCAATGACACCCATGTCCCACAAGTGAATTTAAACAAAAACCTTGTTACTTATTTCAGTACTATTTGTGGATTCTCATTGCATACAAATAAATGACTATATTTTCTGCATTTACAAGAATGCTTACACTTTAAATGCTTTACTGGCCGTAAAACATGAGACCATAGGCACTATATGTACTGCATTGTTTGTCCCTTTCATTTTATTCTTTCTTAGTTGAGGTTTTGATTAATTCATTTTATGGCAGCAATGCATATTAAAATCACATTATTGAAGTTTCATGATTTGGCTAACAATGTTTCTGTAAATAGTGCTATACTTTCCATGAGGGACAAAATTTGTTTTTGCAATTTAATTCTAATTTCCACCACTGTAAAGTAGTCAAACCTGAATATAACCAATAACAAAATAAAAGAAACTCAGAATTGAAGGCAAACTGATATGTTTATGGTTCCCATATAGATAAGAGAACTACATTGTCTGCACCCAAGATATCAAACAAACAACTGACACTTCCATCAGCAAAAAGAACCCACTTTGTTTTTGATAATATTTTCAGTGTTATGGATTAATTAATTTTGGTCAACTTGTAAATATATATGGGAAGTCGTGTTGAGGTGGTACAGGACATTGGCGAGGCCTTTTCTGCAATTCCTGATGAAGAGCTTTTGCCCGAAACGTCAATTTCGAAGCTACTTGGATGCTGCCTGAACTGCTGTGCTCTTCCAGCACCACTAATCCAGAATCTGGTTTCCAGCATCTTCAGTCATTGTTTTTACCTCTTTTCTGCAATACTGTGTCCAATTCTGGTCACCCAGTTATAGGAAGGATATTATTGAGGTAGAGAGGGTTCAAAAGGGATTTACCAGGATGTTTTTGGATATGGATGGTTTGAGTTATAAAGAAAAGCTGAATAGGCTGGATCGACTGTTTTCACTGAGCTGAGGATGCTTATCAAAATTCACAAAATAATGAATCGTAAAAATAGAGTTAATGGTAGTTGCCTTTTCCCTAAGTTGGGGGATTTCAAGACTGGGGGCACATTTATAAGGTGAGAGGAGAGAGATTTAAAAAAGACATGAGGGGCAAATTGTTTTACACGGAAGGTGTGGAATGAACTTTCTGAGGAAGTGGTGGGTGTTAGTACAAATACAAAATTTCAAAAAAACATTTGGATAAGTACATGAATAGGAAAGGTTTGAAGGGATATGACCCAGGAGTAGGCAGGTGGGACTACTTTATTTTGGGATTGTGTTTGAAGGTTGGACTGAAGGGTCTGTTTCTATGCTGTATGACTCTGACTCTATGACGCTATGAAGGAACTGATATCAATGCAGTATATTGTACCAGAGATATGAATTATTAGCCTGCTACCATGTGTAGCCAGTATATGGTCTCAATTCATACATAAGTAGGAACAAGCTTTAGTGATAGAACTAATACATGTCTCAACCTGTTAAACAAAAAAAAAATGAAGTGATCAAAGTGATTTAAAGGATGGAAACCAGAAACGAGTAAATAAACAGGGACAGAAGATTGAATGTAAACTACAAGATCTGAGAAGGAGAACAAAAGTTGAGTTAATGAATATGATTAAGGGCAAAATATGACTTGAAGGAAAGATTGAAAAATTAACACATTTAGATTGTATCTGTTGTCTGCTCCATGAATTCATTATCCATTATACCATTCAAAATAACACAATGATTACATATGCTTCCCATTGATATATGAATGGTTGGCTACATACGCTTTGTATTCAAAATCCCTGGGTGTGCAAAGCTACAGCACATGAACATTGTATATATTTATCTCCCATGGGACAAATGGAAATTTATATTTTGTGTATCACCAGTCTGCAAGAAATGAATAAATGTTCAACATTGTTTCCTGGACATGATAATGTTATCAACAAATTTCACAATGTATTCAGACAAACATTTGGAATATAAGCAGTGAAAGATTTATTGTAGTCATATATGTGAGTGTGATTTGGACATTCAATCTCTGTTCTTTTGACTAATAGTTAGCATGTATTGTGCACTATCTGCTGCAAAAGCTAGTCAATGCATTCAGCTTGTATGAAATATTTTGGTACAATATCAGGTATAGTGCTTATAGTGCAATAAGAAGGGAGAATTGCATTAATCTAGATTAGTTCAAGATTATACCACATTCTTTATCAACTAAATTCTGCCTCATGTTATAATAATTGTCCTTTAGATAATGGAAAAACAAATCATTCGTTGTTTAATTTTATTTATAGTTTCTCCGAGTTTAATTCTTCTTTTTAAGAAATAGTTAATTACATGTCATTATTAAATGCCATTAGAAGTGCCAATGAACTTCATTTGATATGACTAAACTGTTATTAAATGTAACAAATGATTTATTCAACTGTGTCGGTTTGTTTCAGATCAATTGTCAAAATGTAGGGAAATTGAGTATTTTTTCTGTTTCCAATATGCATTGTTCAAGATACAAAAGCTGAATAAAGCCCCAGCCATACCTACAAAGCTTCTATACATGCCTGAATGCCAAACTCAGCAGTACACCAATTATTATATTGTGTTATTTCAATTTCCTACAGGAGCTACGCTGCAATATCTGAGTGAAATCCAAATGGTTTTAAAGTTGTATTTGTCTATTTTGCTTAGATTCTGTTAGCCATGAGCTGCCAAAGAGATGAGGCTTTGGAAGCTCTCAGAGGGAGCAAACAGCATTGTAGAAAACCTCTTGAAATATAATGATAAAAACCTGGACTGATATCAATGAAGGTATAAGAACACAACCTTGTGCATACCACAACAGATTTCAATTGCACATAAACGTACCACTTACATTTTTCTCTTCAATCACAATGTGATTGCAGTATATGTTGACTCATCACTACTTCAGCATAAGGTCATTTTCTTTATTCATAGTTTATAAAGTATTAAGAGAATCCCAACATATGCATTATATGGCTTTTTCCATATCTCAGTAACTAGCTGAGCCTTGGGCATCAAGAAAATCCTGGATTCAATCTCTCCAGTATGTGCCAAGGTCAAATTATAGTAGGATACCAACTTAGACTCCTTAGTAAGGGGAGAGAAAATTGACCAACAATTCCAGCCATCCTTGGCTTCTTGTCCGTGCTTATGATTTTGGGTAACAGCCAGGATATGTTCTGTTATGTTAATATGTTCTATTAAGTAGCCTACCAATGATCATTTATCAATAATTATAACTTATGCACCGAATCGAAGGGTGACCAGTTCTTGTGCAACTGCATCCAGCTCAGAATCAACACATTAAGGAAAGGTAAGACAGGGACAGCTGAAGGGAAAACAAGAATTAGATCATGAAGAATCACATATGTCAAAATTTATTTTATTTATCCTGCCTTAAGCGACTGAATAGTGTGAATACAATTAGGTTAACAACATAAGACTTTTTATTCAAGAAAAAGGCCTTTTGGTACAATAAGCTAAAACCGTTTTAATTGATCTCGAAAGCAACTTCCAGCTTTCTTCAGTGAAATTTTCCACTGTTTTTTCCAGAAACAAATACACTTGCCTCTTAAAAAGCAAATTAGGACTGGGGAACAACTTTGTAGAAAACGTCCGGTCACTTTGCATTGTGATTCCAAGCTTCTAGTTTCCCGATACTTAAATTCTCCACCTTGCTTTCACTCTGACCTCAATGTCCATTTGCTGCCTCCAATATTCCAATGAAGCTCAGCACAAGCTCAAAGAACAGCACCTCAAGCTTCGAGTAGACATATTATTACTTTCCTTTTAACAGTTCAACAAGTTTAAACAGTAATCTCACCCTCATTCTGCTTTATTTTCTTTTTGCTGGTTTGTTTTTGCTCTCATGTTCCTCTCTTATTTCCTTGACGTTGCTTTTTGGTTGGCAGATTTTCAGGATCCTGCATTCAGTCCTGCTTCATTGTTTAATCATATTGCAGATGAATCTTTCTTTTTGTTCCATTATCACTGCCTTTGTGCCAAAATAATGATCAATTAATGACATGTAAAGATTATTAACTCTATGCAGTAGTTTATTTAAAACAATTAAACACACAAGTTATGAAGCAAACATTACAGTCACATGCTGATTTCTGTCTGACCAACTTGTAGTAACAAAGCAGACTAATTGTTATACTGTGACGCAACATCGCATACACACAGCTCCTAATCCTTAAAAATGAATTCTCTTAAATGTAAGGTATGGATACAGCAGCTTTATGAAACATTGCCTTCATCCCTCCTGCCTTCCCTCCTACTTTCTCGTTTTTTCCATGCATTCTTAACATATCCATATTTCTAGTTAACCTCATAGAATCATAGCCCAGAATGGCCTTTCAACCTATTGAGTCTGTACCACCAAAATAGACCATTCTCTATACTAGTCCCACTTTTCTGCACTAAGCTGCTGAATTTGAATGTCATGACAATGTTGAATGTTATCCCAATTCTGATGAAAGGTCACAAACTGAAACCTTTGGAGAGATTTCCATTTTGGGGTTGGGCACCTGATGATAAACTCACTTCTGCATCACATGAATGTGTTCCTTTCATAGCAACCTCCATTTTTAAATTGTCAGCCAGGGAGCCAACAATTATTCTAGAAGAAAGTGAGGACTGCAGATGCTGGAGATCAGAGCTGAAAATGTGTTGCTGGAAAAGTGCAGCAGGTCAGGCAGCATCCAAGGAACAGGAGAATCAACGTTTCGGGCATGAGCCCTTCTTCAGGAAGGGTCCATGCCCGAAACATCGATTCTCCTGCTCCTTGAATGCTGCCTGACCTGCTGCGCTTTTCCAGCAACACATTTTCAGCCAACAATTATTGGCCAGTGAGCAGATATGTCATTCATTAAAAAAATCCTGATGAAGGGCTCCTGCCTGAAACGTCGATTTTCTTGCTCCTTGGATGCTGCCTGACCTTCTGTGCATTTTCAGCACCACTGTAATCTTGACTCTAATCTCCAGCATCTGCAGTCCTTACTTTTGCCTATCCATTTAAAAATGACAGGTGGACAGGATCCCAAGGCTGAAGGGCTCCTCAACATGATGGTGCCTTTTGAAAGCAAGATTGGACTTTTCATTATACTCAAAATGGATACTGCTGTCTTAGCTGGGTGGTGGCAGACAGTCACCATGAGGCAGGTAACAGCCTCAGGTGTGCCCTTCCGGCCATGACAGGTGTGGGTGAGGGCATGCCCTATCGGATTCATCACAGTCACTCTACTTTCCTGTCACATGACTGCATTGATATCCTGGCCTTGTTTGAGCCAGTGTTTAAAGCCCACATATGCTGACAGGAAATCACAGTCAATATGGGTTGCTCTCATTGGCTACCCACCATTTGCAGGTTGTTGTTGTTCTAATCCTGACCTGGCCTCTTTAATATGAGCTTAGATTTGAAATGATGGCACTGAACACAGCATAATGACTGGCAGCCTGTGATTGTTGGCCTGACTGCCTTTAATCTTTAATTCCATGCTCAACTAAAAATTCCACCCATTAGATTCATTCTCTCTCTCCACAGATGCTGACTTGCTGCAGTACTTTCAGTATTTTATTATGTTTGGTTTAGGTTTTGCACTTGATTTATTACTTCCCTTTACAATCATGAAGAATTCAGTTCAGTGTATTGAACAGATCCTGTTTTCACAGCTTGCATTTTGTATTACTAGTCCCAGAATCATTTCAAACAAGTCCACAACATTATTGAAAACGAAAAGTTCTGGCGATCACAGTCAATCAGGTAGCATCCATGGAGAGAAAGCAAGTGAACGTTTTGAGTCTAGGTGACTCTTCATCAGAGCTCATCAGGTTTAGCTCTGATAAAGAGTCATCTAGACTTGAAAGTTTATCTTGCTTTCTCTCCATGGATCCATTGTGATCACCAGCAGTTTTTGTTTTTGCTTTTGTTTTTAGTTCAGCTGCTCGTACATGACATTATTGATTTGAAGTGCTGTGCAAAATAGGAGAGAGTTGTGTGAGAAGAAACCTTTTCACTCAGTGAGAGTTAGGGTATGGAATGCACTGTATGAAAGTGTGTGGACACTGGTTCAATTGAAAGATTCAAGAGAGCATTGCATGATTATTTGGTTAGACATAGTGTGCAAGGGTATGGGGGATAAGCAAGGGGTTGGCACTGATTAATGGTGGTCATTTGAAGTCTTGGTGTAGGACTCCTTCTGTGCCATAATAATTCTGTGATTCACTGATCCTTTGATGTCTGCACCTCTGGATAATGTCTTCAGTGAAGTGTAACCTGTGCCATACAGTCCTTGAGATATCTTGGATCAATAACTTACATAACATTAGTCCTTTTATTGGAAGATGGCGCAAAGTAAAATCAATTTAAAGATGCCCTATGCCAGTGATTTACAAAACATTGCAATGATCTTCTAACATTGTAAATAGCCAGCTTAACACAAAGCCCCCAAAATTATTATCCTGTAGAATCATCTGGTATCCATAGAATTCTTGCAAAAAATTAATTTTATCTTGCTACAAATTTAACTTTAAATTTGCAAATGTTGCTTTTTTTAATCTTCCAGTGTGAACGAAACCAACATCTGTCTGATGAGTCTACAAAGTTTTCATCGAGTTGGGACTATGTCCTTTCAGATATTCAATCTGTCTTAATGCTGGGATGAGCTGATTATCTTTCCCCTTTGAACATATTGGAATCAATCAATTCAGAAGTGGAAAGGTTTATTTAAAAACTGTGGGTCCATGACATTTAGACAGTTGACAGTGAGAAAGAACCCTGTATTGAACAATAGCGAAAGCAAGGACAAAATCTCAGGAGATTTGGGAAATTTAAATTCTTTAAGAGATACCAAACAAAAGATCTTTCCAGCGGTTTTAAAGTGGATGGAAAATACGCATCGGAAGTTATGCTGCGTGAATGTTAAATGATTTTAGTTCCTTTGAACTTTCAACAAATATGCCATGCATGTCTCAGTCATAGATACAGAACCGAATACTAACTTTTGTTACCGTATTAGTTTTCAGTAAGAATGTATATTACATAAAGCAGAGAACAAACGTGTCAATCTGAGCTAAAGATTCTTTACACTATTTTCTCATTTCAAATACAATGGGGTCTGACATCAATCAGCATTAATCTTCAAAATCAAAAGAATGGATGGCCTTACTATATAAAAAGAAATACAAGCTGCATGTCAAAGGGCTACATCTCTAATCCTGGGATTTAGCTGTTGAAATTCACTCTCATCATTTCTGATGTAATCTGATTCTCCTTCCCCTTAACCCCTTAATAAACTCATCCTCTTGTAATCTAATACAGGCTATACTTCAACAGGATTGCTCGGAATGTTGGACTGAAGATTAGCAGATGCATCACCAGGATGTGCATTGGGAACTGACGATGAAGAGAAAATTCATGCCAAATTGATGAGCAGCTGCAAAATCCACACAAGCATCACATGCCTGAGTAGAGGAGGTTTATAACATGCAATGATCCAGATATCAATATTTTCAAATCTGTACTTTGTTATAAATATGACTTTTGTAGGATTATTATGTTTCGGAGCTTTGATAATTATAAAAGGAGGAATGAAAGGACCTGTCCTGCATCTTGCCTGATCAGGGTGGTTTGATAATTTAACAAGAGCTCAGCTTATTTTAGTTTTATTTCTTTTCTATTTAACCTATTATTCTAATCAACCTGTTCAAAGATGTTTTAATACACACCTCTGGAGCAGGTTGGACTTAAACCCAGCCCTAGGCGAAAGTGAGGACTGCAGATGCTGGAGATCAGAATCAAGATTAGAGTGGGGCTGGAAAGGCACAGCAGGTCAGGCAGCATCCGAGGAGCAGGAAAATCGACGTTTCGGGCAAAAGCCTTTCATCATGAGGCCTCATTCCTGATGGAGGGCTTTTGCCTCGGATTCTGCCTGATCCGCTGTTTTTCCAGCACCATTCTAATCTTGACTTAAATCCAGACCTCCCAGTGCAGGGTAGGGACAACACTACCACTGTGCCACAAGAGGGTCCAACCCAGCTTATTTTACTCAAAGGAAGGTACAAGGCATCCACACCCATAGAAAATATCAGAATTATCTGTGCTGATATGGTGAGACAATGTTAACCCCCAAGTTGCAAAGGAAAGGTTTGAAGAAGGGGCAGTGAACCTGAAATGTTATCCCTGCTTTCCCTTCCCAGATGCTGCCAGATCTGCTGAGTTTCTCCAGCAATTTATTTTTGTTTCATAAAGGAGAGTGTTAGGAACATCATAGAGTCATAGTGTCATAGAGATGTACAGCATGGAAACAGACCCTTCGGTCCAACTCGTCCATGCCGACTAGATATCCCAACCCAATCCAGCCCCACCTGCCAGCACCTGGCCCATAACCCTCCAAACCCTTCCTATTCATATACACATCCAAATGCCTCTTAAATGTTGCAATTGTACCAGCCTCCACACTTCCCCTGGCAGCTCATTCCATACACGTACCACACTGTGTGCAAAAATTGCTCCTTAGATCTCTTTTATATCTTTCCCCTCTCACCCTAAACCTATGCCCTCTAGTTCTGGACTCCCCCACCCTGGGGAAAAGACTTTGCCTATTTACCCTATCCAGGCCCCTTATAATTTTGTAAGCCTCTATAAGGTCACCCCTATGCCTCCGACGCTCCAGAAAAAAAACAGTCCCAGCCTGTTCAGCCTCTCCCTATAGCTCAAATCCTCCAATCCTGGCAACATCCTTGTAAATCTTTTCAGAACCCTTTCAAGTTTCACAACATCTTTCCGATAGGAAGGAGACCAGATTGCATGCAGTATTCCAACAGTGGCCTAACTAATGTCCTGTACAGCTGCAACATGACTTCCCAACTCCTGTACTCAATACTCTGACCAATAAAGGAAAGCATACCAAATGCCTTCTTCACTATCCTATCTACCTGCGACTGCACTTTCAAGGAGCTATGAACCTGCACTCCAAGGTCTCTTTATTCAGCAACACTCCTTAAGACCTTACCATTAAGTGTATAAGTCCTGCTAAGATTTGCTTTCCCAAAATGCAGCACCTCGCATTTATCTGAATTCAACTACATCTGCCACTTCTCAGCCCATTGACCCATCTGGTCAAGATCCTGTTGTAATCTGAGGTAACCCTCTTCGCTCTATAAAAAGTTATACTTTAAACCGTCTATTTAATTTCATGATAGAATGGAGCTGGGGGATCTAAAGGATGACTAATGAGCATTTCTACCTGCCTAAAAGACTATGTGATTAAAGTTGCCATGGAGATAGAGTTTGAATGAAAAATAATTTGCATGAAGTCTTTACAGTATGGGTTGTGGGTTTTTAACTAAGGTGTCCTCGAACCTCACAGGCACAGTCAGTCTGCAAACGGTGGAGAGATGGTGAGCAAAGAGATAGCAGCAGTCAGGCTGTGTTGCTCACCAAGCAGAATGTGAATTGGAGCTCACATTTGGATAGAAAATACAAGGAATTTGAAGTAAGATGGATGGTTTACTTAATTTGGAATAGAGAAGGAATGTCTCTAGGGTAACTCAAACTGTATGTCAGTCTGGGGATTAGACGTTAACCAGTTATCTAAGAAAAACATGAAGCAAACCACGGGGATTAAGAATAGCTTTAAACTAATGTTTTGGGAATAAAATGTTCTTTTTATTTTTAGTATTCATTTATGGCATGTGGGTCTCATTGCCTGGACCAGCATTTATTGCCCGTCCCAAGTTCATAGAATCATAGAGTCCAGAGAAAACCCATTGGTCCAATGAGTCAAAAACTCTACTAGTCCTACTTTCCAATGTTTTGCTCATAACCTTGAATGTTATGGCATTTCAAATGCTCATCCAAGTACTTTAAAGTTTGTGAAGGCTCCTGCCTCAATTACCCACCCAGGCAAAGCATTCCAGATTCCAACCAGCCTCTGGGTGAAAAAGATTTGCTTAAAACCGTTTCTTGCCTTTCCCTTTAAAATTATATTCCTCCATGTTATTGACCCTTTAACTAATGGGAAGAGCATGCATCTTTGTAATCAAAAAACACCTCAAACAGATCCTCTCTCAGCCTTCTCTGCTCCAAAGAAAACAATCCAAGCTTATCCAGCCTCTCTTCATTGCAAAAGTGCTACATCCCAGATAATCTTCTCTGCACTCTTTACAGTGCAATGGCATCCTTCCCACGGTATAGATACCAGAACTGGAAACAAAACAATAAATAAATCTACCAACATATTGGAAATCCAAAATAACACCACAACACCACACTGAAGATCAGACAACATTTCTAGAGCAAATTGTCAGCTTGCCTTCTTTGATGAGACCTTTGAGTCAAGGTGCTGGAATGTTATACTGAAGATGTACAGGATGGCAGTGAGGCCCCTTCTGGAGTACGTTGTCCAGTTCTGGTCACCCGGTTATAGGAAGGATGTTATTAAGCTGGACAGGGTTCAGAAGAGATTCACCAGGATGTTGCTAGGAATGGAGGGTTTGAGGTATAAAGAGAGGATCGGATTTCTTTCACTGGAGCATAGGAGGTTGAGAGGGTATCTTATAGAGGTTGATAAAATAATGGTGGGTGTAGATAAAGTGAATGGCAGGAGTCTTTTTCCTAGTGTGAGGGATTTCAAGACTTGGGGTCATATTTTAAGATGAGAGGAGAAAGTTTTAAAAAGCATGAGAGGCAATTTTTTGATACAGAATGTGCGCCATGTGTAGAATGAACTTCCAGAGGAAGTGGCAGGTGTAGGTACAGTTACAATGTTTAAAAGCATTTAGATAAGTACATCAATAAGAAATGTTTGGAGGGATATGGGCCAAGCGCAGGCAGGTGGGACTAGTTTAGTTTATGGTCAGCATGGACTGGTTGGACTGGAGGATCTATTTCTGTGCAGTAGGACTCTGTGACTCTATGATCCTGTGGCAAGTCCACATTTCAACTCTGAGACGTCATGGTCCTCAGCATTTTAAGTCTGCTGACAGACTTGTGTGTTTTTAGAATTTTATTTCTTCAACTTAGATCGTTATGTTAATTAAGTTTTAAAACAAAATGTGGAAGTAGCTAAAAGCCAACAAAATTTAAGTTTCTTTGTGCTGAGTGAAGCTACTCTATTGTACTGTAAAATGAAGAAATTTATCCCATTGTACAGATATTCAGAGTTAAACTGTATTGGAGCATGTGTAGGGTCATGCTTGCATGTTAAAAATTACAATGATTATATTGTATTAGCCACATTCCTATTTACAAAATTCAGTAGGTGTCCAGCTCTATACTTAACTTGCTTTGATATACTATCTAATGTTCACTATCTATTATTAATTTCATTAACGTGCATCCACCCACTTCATTTATTTTCTCTCTTTCCATAATGAAAGATTAACAGGACTAGATGTCCTCAGTACAACTCAGCCCTACTTATAATAATTAGAAATTTCAGTGTTCTGGAGGAACTGCTTCCAATAATAGATCTTTGTGCTATGAGACTGGCAAACAATGTATGAAAATTAATGTGCCGGCTGTGAAAGAAGCTACTATATATTCAACAACATGAAGACCAATTCGTTAATTGTGAAATGCTTATTCCATGCCTGCATCTACCCTCTCCAATAGTCTGAAAGAGAAGCACGAATTAACTCCACAAGCAGGATGGGATTAATATTTTATTTTGATGTAATGAAACCTTAACAAAAAATTATGGCTTGTTTGCAGTTGTGACACTTACAATAACATGATCAAAGGACTGCAGGGTTTTATGTGCTTAAGAGAAACCCAAATTCTGAAACAGTAAGCTACATTTCTCAGAAGAGCTTTCGTGTGTAAGTATAAAGAAACATAGCATGAGTGTTGGTGCATTCAGATGAAGGAACTCTACAGAAGATTAATAACATGCCCGAGAAGACACAAACCAAGGGCAGGCTTAGTCAGATAAAAGGGACAAAGGAGAGAAATTAACCTATGCTATACCTAACATTTAAGTTACTCTTGGTGGATGAAATTTAAATTGTGCCTGTGCTTTAGCAGCTGCTTGAATCAAGCATAATATGCTCATGCACTTGGCTTTATGTAAATAGATTACAGGAAGATACAGATGTGCTCGTCAGATGGACTGATCAGTGGAAAATGGAATTCAAGCCAGATAAATGTGGGTGATGCACATGGGCAGGACAAAAAAGGAAGAGGAAATACAGGATTAAAAGCAGGATCTTGAGAAGCACCGAGGATCAGAGGAACCTCGCTGTGCAAGTCCACCAACCCCTTAAGGTAGTAGACAGGCAGAAGGCATATGGGATATTTGCCTTTATTAGATGAGGGATACAGTTTGAGAGTGTGAGGTTATGCTGGAAGTGAATAAAAAGTTGTTTAGGCCACAGCTAGAGTATTGTATGCATTTCTGGAATCCAGAGGAGGGATATGGTTACACTGGAGAGGGTGCAGAGAAGATTGACAAGGATGTTGCCCAGGCTGGAGAATGTTAGTTGTGAAATGAAATTGGATGGACCGGTGTTGTTTTCCTTGGGGCAAAGGACACTGAGAGGGGACATGATTGAGATGGACACAATGAGGAGGGACATAAACAGGTAGATAGGAATAACAAACAAAAACCAAAATTGATGGAAAAGCTCAGCAGGACTGGTGGCATCCTTGGAGAGAAAAGCAGAGTTAATATTTTGTGTCCAGTGACCCTCCTTCAGAACTGTTAGGGAAAGGTTGGAATTTATGCAGAAAGGGTGGGGGGGGGGGGGGGGGGGGTGGTGGTGAGAGGGGGTGAAGTAAATGATAGGTGGGGACAGAGTGGAAAGATTGGAAAACATTTAGACAGACAAAAAAGTGGGCAAATGTCAGCCTGGAAGAATGAATAGCTGCGAATGGGGACTATTAGTAGTTGACAATGAGTTGTTTATTGTAGCAGTCAATATGGTGACAAGGTCTGGTGTATGGGAGTGGGGGAAAGACATGGGAGAAGGTACTCAAGCCCTAAACTTTTTGAACTCAATATTGAGCCCAGAAGGCTGCAGAGTTCCTAAGTGGAAAATGAGATGCTGCTCTTCCAGCTTGCACTGAGCTTCACTGGAGCACTGCAGCAGAGCTAAGTGTGAAATGTTGGCGAGGCAATACAGTGTTATGTTGGAGTGGCAGGCAACAGGAAGCTCAGGGTCATTTTTGTGACAAAACGTAGGTATTCTGCAATGCAGTCACCCAGTCTGTGGTTTGTTTTCCCAATGTAGTTGAGACCACATTATGAGCAGCGAATATAGTAAACTAGATTGACTGAGACATAGAATCAGAGAGATGTACAGCATGGAAACAGACCCTTCGGTTCAACTCCTCCATGCTGACCAGATATCCCAACCCAATCTAATCCCACCTGCCAGCACCCGGTCCATATCCTTCCAAACCCTTCCTATTCATATACCCATCCAGATGCCTTTTAAATGTTGCAATTGTACCAGCCTCCACCACTTCCTCTGGCAGCTCATTCCATACATGTACCATCCTCTGCGTGAAAAGGTTGCTCCTTAGATTTCTTTTATATCTTTCCCCTTTCACGCTGGACTCTAGTTCCAGACTCCCCCAACCCAGGGAAAAGACTTTATCTTATCCATGCCCCTCATGATTTTATAAACCTCTACAAGATCACCTCTCAGCCTCCAATACTCCAGCGAAAACAGCCTATTCAACCTCTCCCTATAGCACAAATCCTCTAACCGTGGCAATATCCTTGAAGTGCAGATAAATCACTTCTTCACTTGCAAGCTGTGTTTGGGGCCTTGGATGGTGAGGACAGAGGATGTAAATAGGCAAGTGTTACACCTCATGTGATTGTAGGAGAAACACTGTGGGGTGTTGGAATATGTTGGAAGTGAAGGAGGAGTGGACCAGAGTGTCCTAGAGGGAATGGTTCCTGTAGAAGTCTGACTGGGGAGGGAAGAAAGGAGATGAGGGCTGAAGTGTGGGCCATGGGTCAGGCCCAGCTGAGGGCCCTGTTCAACATGATGCTGAAAAATCCTCAGTTCTGGATGAAGGTGGACATTTCGGAGCTTCCCTGGTCGAAGTTGGCATCATCAGAATCGATGTGACAGAGACAGAGGAACTGGAAGAATGGTGTAGTCTTTACAGGAAGCAAGGTGTGAGGATGTATAGTCAAGGTAACAGTGGGAGTTGTCAGGTTTGTAGTGGGCCTCGGCAGCCAGCCTATCCCCAGAAATGGAAACACATGTCAAGGAAGGGAAGGGAGTAATCAGATATGGATCAGTCAGGGTGAGATGGGGTGGAAATTAGAAAGGAAATCAATAAACTTTTCCAATTCCAGATGAGAGAGAAGCAGCACTGATGATGTCATTGATACTGGAGAAGGAATTTGGGTCAAGGCTGGAGTAGGAGTGGAATAAGGAATGTTCGACGTATCCCATGACGAGGCCAATATAACCGTGGCCCATGCCGGTACCCTGGCCACCTGTCTGACCCGAAGCAAGTGAAAGGAGTTAAAAGAGAAATAGTTCAGAGTGAGGATTAGCTCAGCCACAGGGAGGAGGGCAGTGGTGAATAGAAATTGTTCAGGCCTTTTTTCAGCAACTTCTGTTTTTGTTTCTGATTTCCAACATCTGCAATTCTTTTGGTTTTTTGAGACAATCACTTTGATGGAGGGATCAATGAGCAGGGGGCATAGATTTAATGTAAGAGGCAGGAGGTATGGAGTGGTTGTGAAGAACTTCTTTTTCATCCAATGGGTGTGGGAATGAAAACCTCACTGCCTGGAAGAGTGGTAGAGGCAGACCCCTCATAATATTTAAGAAGCATTTCGATGCCAAGGCATACGAAGCTATGGAGCAAGTGGGATTAGAATAGATTTGTTTCAAATTTTCAACATCTGCATTTCTTTGTTTTGTATTGGAATAGTTAGATGGTTCTTTTTGACTTGTACAGACTCTATGGGCCAAATGGTCTTTTTCTGAGCCGTTGGCCTCTCAAGATTGAAAGACCTAAGGCTCAATACAGTAAACAAGCATTAGGCCAACATCATTGGGCAGGGTAGTTTGATCTGCAATTTGAACTGTCTAAGTTTCCAACATCACACCAACTTCTCAGGCAAAAGAATCTCTGACATAGCTGCAAGAGAAAACATAGCTGGTATATTGTCCAGAAAGGGAGATACCCCACTTAAGAAACCAAAGCATCCAGTAATCTAAGGGAATCAAAAGTGCTGAATTAATGTCAAAGAGTGTTCTAATAATATTACAACTTATTAATTCAGTAACACTTGAGAGAAGAAAACCCAACAATCCAGAAATAAAAATTAATTATAGAGACTTCAGCATAGGCATAGCTTAAATGGCATTCATAAATATGACAACATATATTAAACTCTAGACATGCACAGGTGAATTCCAATAAATTTTCTGTCAGTGAAGGGCACCATCAAATCAGGAATCCCCAGTGAATTATTCCTCCCTGGATAGAAACTCAAGTCAAAATTTAGATTTCTCCCTTTGATCAGTTTAGGGTCAGAGATACACATAAAGTATTCCAACAGCGTGAAGCTCAGCAGGCTAGATGAGAAGGGTTGACTTGCTATTAGAATTCCCCCCCCCCCCCCCCCTCCCCCCCACACCATCAATAGTGCAATGAAGTATGCTATCAGCACTCTGCAAGATCATGACTTGGCAGCACTACAGGAGTTGCTGCTACAGATGCCAATAACTCAAGAACTGCTGCAGCTGTCCCTTCATATCTTAACGCAGCCCAAATATTCAAAATCAGCATTCAAACATTATGCAGCAGCTTCATCTGGCTGTGAAACTATTTTTCAATAGTATTATTGGCTAGAACAATGTGTTTTCAAAGTTCAATGCACTGATCATAATTTTGTGAAGTGGGTTTATTGAAGTTTATATCAGGTTTCATGAAGGTTCTGTTCTTGTCCGTTGGTTCCATATCAAAAATATCTTTGGTCTCTCAAAAACCCAATGTCTAATTGTCAACCGTGTAAATTTGTCCTTTCTTTCAAACAACTCATTATTTTTCATCTCGCATTAGTTTGTTGTAAGAGTACAGGGCAATCGGTTTTCTGTAATAATAGATGCAGTCTCTTAAAACTCATTATAGAGTATAAACTATTGTTATGAAGATGAATTAGAACTCACAAGTGTTTTGTGGGTGTTTTTACCTTTCAAATCCAAAGCTGAAGATGACTACCAAACAGACAAAATAACTGCAGGTGTAGATTTAGTAGCTGGTTGGCAACAGAACACCAATATGATGTAATATGTAACATTGTCAAAGAAACTTCATGTAGTCAGGGCCATGATTGCTTGTGTCAAAGAATGACCCTCTATTCAGTCTTGTGTTCTAGGTGAAGATTATCCCTCACTCTGACTGCAAGATGCCAACTATTTAGTGACTAAACAAAAGGGAAACAGTACAACGTAAGGACTTTGTTTCATCCTGAATGCTGCAATTCAATCACATACAAAAGGAATGAGAAATATAGAATCTTAAGCAATCTGCAAAACTAAGACTCATGAAACATGCTCTACTGCATCAGCTGCTCTGTCTGATGTGCTTATCTATTTCCTAATTTTTCTTCATTTGGACTCAACTCTTATTTATAATCTGTTTATATGTGTTCTTTTAGCATTTAGTAATAAATAATAGTAATATCACACTTGTTAACTCAAAAAAGCCTATCTAAACTGGCTGCGTTTAAAACATACGTTCATTGATGTTTGGGAGAAAGGTAGCTACAAGGGAAGGGATTTTCTTTTAAATTAACCATTTTGCAATCAAGAAAGGAGGCAGGTGATACAAAAAGGGGAACTCTCCTCACTTGAGAAGAATTCAGCATATCCTGTAACAATTAGGGAACCTCACCTGCAGTTGGGCATAAGACTTCACACATTTCTCCAACGGGCTATTTATTAGAATTTGTCTTAACTGTTCAGTATTCAGCAAAGGATTTCATAGGGAACAGCAGGTTCTTTTGCCTTCAGAAAATCTCAAAGCTGATACATTCATACAGATCATACAAATACTCAGGTTCTCTCAATGATCAAAGTTGGAGAGAATGAATTAGATATCAAAACCTCCAGGATAGTTGAGTTGCCAGGGTAGCTGAAGATAAGACCTTTTCCTATTTTATGGTGCCAATCAGTTTAAAAAGAGCTCCTCTTAATGGAAGTAAAACGTAATGTTTTTTGATTCAAATCAGTACCTTGCAACAGTATCTCCTTTGGGAATATGTTAATGGATTCTGAGCATATTGTACATCTTGTGTGAACACTCTTCACAATGGTAAAGGCCTATTGACATTCTGGGAGAAAATTGAAATGATACAGATGTTTAGTTGTGTAATTTAATTTTGGAGTCTCACAAGGTTGAACTCTCTTGCATTATACTAGGCAAGGTTTAACGATGAAGCCAGTTCGTCCAATCCCGCACCAAGACGGTTACAAAATCTGATGGGTTTCTTGTCAGCTCAATCATTATAGCTCACACATTTCAATGGGAGATGAATCAGAGGATTTAAGTGGCTTCTTTGATAGATTCTAATTCAGAACTTTAACATCAAATCTGATGTGCAAACCCCTGCCCTTTTTCTGGGAGCACACCTTAATGATTTATGATTGGTTTTTGCTATTTATTTGGGGAAGGGAAATGGATAAAAGTCAATGTTCTGCAAATGACCACTAGATGGAACTGAACTGTCAGTATTTAGCTTTATTGTTTTTTTCATCATGTTGCCAGGAAAGAAATATTTACATTAATATAGTGCCATTTATGTCCATCAGGCATCCCAAAATGCTTTACAATGAATTAAGTACTTTGAGGTGCAGTATGTAAAGTAATTAGGATTAACCCTTATCCAAGGCACAGTTTCCAGGAGCATACATACATTAAAGACATTACTGGGTAGATATTTATTGCAGTTGCTGAGTACAATGGTTCCTACACTGAAGACTGTAAAATGGATTAACTTCACAGCCAATGTATTTTCACTACAGTCAGGCACTGTTTGAATCCCATAGTTTTATTTTATTATGGTGAAGTATGATCTTGTTGAACATTTTGGTTTTGTACACCCAGTAAAGGACTTGAATGAAGACTGTGCAGTATTTTGTAGTAGAACAGTTTGTAGCTTGATTTCCTCAGTGTAACAGAGTGAAATAGAATTACCTGGTATGTTACTGATCTGATGGTGTCAAATGCAACATACGAACTATTATATTGGTTCATGTGGAAAGTGCTGCCATGATTTAAGATTTGAGTCCCACTCTAGAGACTTAAGCCCACCAATCTAGGTTTACATTACATGACAGAATTGAGGGAGTATTGCATTACCAGGGGCACTGTCTTTGAGATAAGACATTAAACAAAGGGCCCTTTTGCTTTCTTAGGCAGGACATAAATGATCCTGTGTCACTATTTCAAAGAAGAGTTGGAAAATACTGCATAGTATCCCGGTCAAGGCCTAACCCTTAATTAGCTTCTATTTTTCAGTCTGTCCGTACATTGCACTTTTTAAGAATCAAATTGTCTGGTCATCATCACAAAGCTTTCCTTTGTACCATGTCCATATTTTGCTACAACATAGTGACTACAAAATTATTATTTTTTGTTTGCAAAGGGTTTTGGTTTGTCCAGAAATGGAGGAAGGCATTACACAAATGAATGTCTTTTTAATTATAGCTTCTGTATTCCTGTTTACTCATTTTTCTATCTTACCTGTTGACAATGATCATTCCCCACCCCACCATTGCTGGATGTATTTTATTCCTTCCTTCTCTCTCTGAGCTGTGCACTGTTCATTGACTTTAATTACGTCCCACATTTTTTCTGCCTATACTGAGAGAATTTGCACTTCCATGGAGGCTATAGTGATTGGTATCTGATTATATCTTCAAAGGGACAGACATATTCTCTTCTACAACTGCTAGATATCACAATCATGACCAGTGTCATGGACCAGATCAAACCCTCTCAAAATTTGATAAGAAGATTGCCTAAACCTAAACATTTTATTTAAAATAATGTGCAGATGCAAATTAATTAGCAAAACTACATGACTTTAAATAAACATGCATTATTTTTACACTACAGTTAAAATATAGACAAATTAAAAATAAAAGAATTGGCTTAACTGTAACTCTATTGAAATACTTAACAAAATAGTATATTATGTATGCCATATATACTACTAATTAACTGTTCCAATATTGTAACATCCCATAAACACACCCTAGGCAAAGGCAAATTCAATAAAATAGATTTTCATATACAATTCTAGCAGCAGGATTAGAACTCCAGCTTTAAGCTTTAATAGAGAGAAGAATAAAAAACATCTACATCTAGCTTCAAGCCCTCAACAATTGTAGAATGCTAAAACTTAAAAATCCTGGTTCTGTGGGAGCTTGGCCCCACCCATTCAGGCTGCTTCTATTGTTACAAAATTTTAAAAAACAAAAACCAAGGCCTCACAAGCAGTTTACTTTATTGGCTTTAAGTAGACTGCTAATACTTCTGTCTCAACCTTTGTGGCTCAGTGGTTAGCACTGCTGCCTCACAGTGCCAGGGACCTAGTTTGATTCCAGCCTTGGGTAACTGTCTGTGTGGAGTTCAAGCATCCTCCCTGTGTCTGCGTGGGTTTCCTCCCACAATCCAAAAATATGCAGGTTAGGGGAATTGGCCATGCTAAATTGCCCATAATGTTCAAGGATGTGTAGATTAGGTGCATTAGTCAGGGATAAATGTAGAGTAATGGGGAACGGGTTTGGGTGGGATAATCTGCAAAGGGTCGGTGTGGATTTGTTGGGCCAAAAAGCCTGTTTCCACACTGTAGGGATTCTATGGATTCTAGGACAAAATACACCTTTTAAAGCCATAGTATTGTCACATCAGAAACCTGCTGCATTGAAGTATTTTAGCTGACAGATTGGATTTTACCACTCCATACACAATACATCTAGGAACAAGATTTCACCCTTCCTGCACTTCTTGTTACAAATAAAGTTTTCACTTTGGCTTTGAAACTAAACAGCATCTTAAAATATTTCTTAGGGAGAGGGTGGAGTCACGCAAAAGTAAGATTAGGTTGAAGAGAAATGGTTGCAGCAAGATTTGCCTGATAATAGGAGCCCGATGGGGTTAAGCCTTTTGTGGCAGAACTCACAATTTGATATCTAGGCCAGATTGGCTCGCACCCTCTAGGGTGTTGTTGATGACTCACCAATCAACCTGCCTCATTGATCTCATCTGAAAAGGGAACCTGTCACAAGAGGCTGGCATACTTCCCACTCAACTTCTGAGCCTTCTTAACAGCTGGGATGGCTCCACCTGGTTATTCTACCTACTCTCATCAGTAGGCCCTCTATATCTTGGTTTATGTTACCTATCTTAGCTCAGTGAAGTGTCCTGTTTTCTGTAGTGCAGAGTTCCTCAGCCTGTACAGATACCTTCCTTGTACGGATTCCTTTGCAGATTATGCTTGGCAAAAATGGTTTTAACATGTTAGGCACCTGACTGATGAAAAAGAATACCTTTACTTCAAAATAAATAGAACAGAAATTTTCTCTTATTGTGAGGATAATTGCTGTCAAGAAGGACATCAGCCTTAGTTTGCATATGGAAGTCTTCCAGAAATTTCACAAACGTCTGTGCAACATCTGTTCACATGTCTGTGCCAAAACAATTTAAGAAAAAAAACCTGCTCTGTGGTGCTACAATGCATGAAAAACAAAATAGACTATTTTATCATTGAAACATTGCCAACCATTTCCAATCAAAAGCAGGACAGCTTCAAGCTAATGACAAGAGGGTAATGCCAACTCCACTGATCCTGAGAACCTGAACTGAGATAAAGACGAAGCATTAAATTTCTTCTGGTGAGTCAGTGGGGTTATCAAGTAAAGAACTGTTATTTCTCCTGGTAATTGAGCAGATTGGAAGTGTTCATTGCTAGCATTCTTTGGCATAGTCCTGGAGATTGCCTGACACCCCAGGATTAAGTCCAGGTAGGAGCAGGTGTAAGTAGAGAAAAATATTCAGATTTTTTAAAAAAATCCAGATATTACAGCAGCAGATTTCTTCTGAACATCCACATCAATTACTTCCTAGTTTGCTCAGTGCAATAAAGTCGACTTATCAATAGTCTGATAACAAACAAATATATTTATTTTGATGGATTATCTGCTATTCCAGACAAGCATCTTTTGGATTGTGACAAAAATGCAGCTCCATTAAGATTCCTCAAGCATTAACTTTCCAGTGTACCTACAAAATTACAATACTATAATGTCATGCCACACCCCACTAATGTTAGAGATTTAGTCCATATTCAGCATGCAATTGGTGAGAAGGTGGCATTTGACTCATCCTTAATGCCTCTTCTCTACATGTGTGTGAGAAATTACAACTATCCCCAGCCTTTGTCCCTGAGTATCCATCTGGCATCAATAATTCACTACGTGGGGTAAATTGTGGTCACGAAGCCAGGTTGTACCCTGCATATCAAGTTGAAGCCTAACAGTACATTAACAGGTGGGGAAATCCTTTGGTAGCAATACATATATTGTTCGAGAAACTGATTTCTCTTCAAAGGCATGTTAAAGCAGAGCTTATTGTATTAGATCTTGGACTCTCATGAGAAACTGAAAGTTTAAGCATTTCAAATACAAGCACTATGCCCTAATTTTGCACTTCAATCAAAGTCGCAAACAGGCCAACAGATTTTTGAAGTTGTCTCTATTTTAAAGAATTCAAGCAAAAAATAAGAGAATTATTACTTTGAGGATCTTCAGAGCAACAACAATTTTAAAAGTGGAGATTATGCAAATACATGCTTGGATAATCTGTGAGATTTTAATTTTCTAATTTAAATTTGCATCTACCATAATGGTTGGAAAGTCTTTCGCCAATTCACATCCTTCTTGTTCTGAAGCTGTTGAGTTATGCAAAGTATATAGTTTACGATCAGTCACATTCTATGATCCCAAGTGAGAGACTACTGTTCCCGTGTGAGTAGAATTTGAGCTTGGGATCTGTCGGGTGTTGCAGGCCTGACAGCTACCTTATGTTCCTGTCTTGCTCAGAGTGATGATGCATTTACCTCCCAGCTGGGAAATGCAATGAATGGAATGTCCATTTGGGGATAACAGTGGAGGTGGGCGGGCTTGAATGGTGGGCTAAAATGGTTGGGAAATTGGACAAAGTGTTGGGAATGGGAGCTTTGAAAGGTTCGCAGGTTCATCATAGTTGGGTATTGGGTGGTGTGGGGTGGAACTTGATCTGTTTCAAAGAAGTTACAAGTTTGGGAAGGGGGTGAGGAGGCTGAGTACATGAAAGGTTTACCAATTCCTTGAGGAGCCTCTTGTCCCAATAATCGATCAGCTTCTGGCGGGCAGATTACAAAATCTTTCTCTGCTTTGAGCAAAGTTAAATCGATAGTCTGGTCTGAATGAAATCCTTTGAATTCAGTCTGCATGTTGATGAGAGGCACCCTGCTGTCTTTGATAGTGTCTGTTTGGCAAGACATAAAGTACAGAGGCCAGTAGGCAATTCACCTGATCCACTTTAACAAACTCCTCTCCTGCATTTTTGTCAGTAAAGAGGAGCTTTAATGCCCTATTCTCCCACCCTAGTCTGTACATTTGTCTGTGATTGGTGTCAATCACAGTCTGAGATTTGATCTTGTACTTTACCTCTGATTTTGAAAATGGTAGCTTGGATGTGGAAATATAAGGCACTTCCCATTGATAAGGGGAAGAATAGCCGAGGTTTAACATCATACCACTACAAGTCATAAGCAAGGGGTTTTTGTTCATCTTCCAGTGAAGCTGAGGTAGTTTCAAGAAATTTCCCCAGTCCTTTGTTTTTAAGATGGAGTTTTAAATATCTTATCCACATTGGCCTTTTCCTTTTCCTCACTGATCTTTATTGAGGCCCAATCTTCAAACACAGTAGGTGAGACCAAAGGATTCAATTTGAAAACATAGTGGCTTGCTTAGCTTTGGACAAGTAGTTTAGAGCATGATATTCAACGCAATGCCATTAAGCCATCATTCTGTGTTCTTTCTCATTTACCAAAGTGTTTTGCATCTACCAAATGCTGACAAATAATTGGAATATACAACTGAATTGGCACATTATTTATTAATGATATTTCACAATATAATGAATTTCATAGTGACAGAGCAGAAAGCTCTAGATCAAGGTTACACTTCAGCTTTTTGGCAGGTAAGCTTTTGTCTTCATTACCCTCTTAATGGGTTCGCGTCAGAAATGATAATCCACATCTGTCTTTGCGATCACCCATGCAAACTTAGTAGATTGCTTTTTGTTGTCCTCCCCCAAGCTGCACATCATATCTTTTATATTTTAAATTAGCAAAAAATGTATACTTTTGAAATAGTTTAAAGCTGATAAACAGATGCATCTTTTTTTTTCTGAACGCCACCAATTTACATTTTAAGGTCTCTTTTATATATAGATAGAAAATTATTTTGAAGTACAGCTAAGGGGCATAAATGTTTTCATTTGATGCACAAAAAAATAGTGAGGCCAGAATTTCTACTCTAAACCCATTATCAACATGCTATCTGAAAGCCAATCCGCAGCTGGCAAAGTTCATCCCATTTAGAAGCTATTCTCACAATCTCAGCAGAAATTGAGCCTCTCACCACCTTTTGAAGTGAGCACTTATATTCACAAAGCAGGTAAGTATTAAAGTACACATCCAGGACAATTCTATGTGCTCTCTTAGGCATACAGGGTTTGGATAAACAGAATAAAACATGGTTAATCCTCTCACCAGAAAGAACCTGTACTAAAGGTTGATCAAAGCATTTCAGAAATGGCAGGAAGCAGAATAGAATATTGCTTTGCTTAGCTGTCCGCTTACAGTTATATGATCTATGGTATCCCTGACATCTGATGAATAATGTGCAAATGAATAGGATGCAATTCATTGAAAATTCCTCACCAGTTTAGAAAAAAAATGTCAGCTTGTGACACATTTATCAAATGTAATTTTTCTGGAATGATTTCTAAGCATCATGAGATTTTGCACCTATGCTTGTTGGCAGAATGATCATAGAGCAGACAATTAATCTTCAACACTCAGCGATAAATGCAATCAATTATATAGCCAACAAGTCAGGCCATAACTATAGGCTACAACTTACTGCCTTCATCAAGACACACTATAGTTAGTACAATGAAGGAAAATGTAAAGGAGCTGCACGTAGGTTTTCAACATTCTCGTAATTATTTTAATTCAATTTATCCTTTCCTGTTTGAAGGCATTTTTAGTGATATTTTTTCCTAAATGCATTTTTTAATGAAGACAGGATAAGCAACTTTCAGCCAGGCATTAGAAGTAGAATAATAACAAAAATGCTAGAAATACTTAGCAGGTTATGCAGGATCTGTGGAGAGAGAAACAAACTTAATGGTCACAAGATTTGGCTTTGTAGGGTCAGTAGTTTTGTGATATTGTTGCCAGGAGAAAGTGAAGACTGCAGATGCTGGAGATCAGAGTCCAGAGTGTGGTGCTGCAAAAGCACAGCAGGTCAGGCAGCATCCAAGGAGCAGGAGGATCCACGGCATAAGCTCAATGAAGGGCTGATGAAGGGATTATGCCCGAAACCTTGATTCGCCTGCTCCTCGGATGCTGTCAGATATTGTTGCCAGTTTACAAGAAAATGGTGCCTCAGCCACTTCTGCCCATTGGTTGATCATCAACTGAATGGTGGGGATTAGTGCAGGCATTACAAATGTAGCTGGAGGTTATGCAGAGTTGGCAGATCGTGACATCAGTCAGCAATTAGATTAACCTGATACCATTTTTGGCCTCACTATCCATCATAGAGAGGGTTTGAACACCATTTCCATTCAAATGGATGAGCTGCAAACTTTGTGCAAAGCCCTGTGCTGGATGTCTATGCTGTTTAGCAGTTACAATAGGACTACCAATGCACTATGCACTTCTGTAGGCCTATGGCCCTTTTCTCTGTGCCACCTCATCAAAGACCTTATTTGAGTTCTCTTGTGAGAACCCGTGTGTGATATGACTCTATGAGGACCTCTGAGAGCTATGGGATGCTTCCTTCGCTTTAACTGGCTGTAGGCCATTCATGGGAATTCAACACTTGCAGGCAGCCTTCCTTCCATGACTGTCTATACTTCCCACTGTCTTGGGAAAGCAGCCAACATCATCAAAAATCCCTCCTGTCCTGTTAAATTCTCTTCCACCCTCTTCCTTCAGGCAGAAGATACAAAAGTCTGAAACCATCAGCTGCTTCCCAGCTGTTATCAGACTTATGAATGGACCCCTCACGTATTAGAGTTGATCTTTCTCTGCATCTTCTCTGTAGCTGTAACACTATGTTCTGCATTCTATCCTGTTACCCTGATATATTTATGTAAGGTATGATTTGTCTGGATAGCATGCAAAGCAATACTTTTTACTGTATCTTGGTTTATGTGACAATAATAAATCAGGTCAAAATGTCATCCCTCACAATGCAGTACCAATATGTGCACTACTGGTGTCTTGTCAGACCAATTACTTCTTTCTTTCTGCTCTCTCTCTCTCTCATGTGTCTAAGACTGACCAGATGGCAGTTCTTGGGCATCTGAAAACATAAAGACACAATGGCAGGGTTAGGTTGAGAAAACTAGGGAAAACAGCAGCCCGTGCAGCTTGGGTAGTAAAACAAATGACTCAATAAGAATGAATTGGAATTTAATAGGTGCATTAGGCAGCAAGATGTTGAAAACCTACATGCAGCTCCTTTACATTTTCCTTCATTGTATGAACTATAGTGTGTCTATATCTTGATGGCTTCAGCCCTAACGGTATCCATAGCCTTACTGATAGATGCCGTAAAGTTCCATCATTTGTGCATTTGCAAAATATTAGGTACAACACTTCACCCACTGCAGGATCAGTGTTTCCTTTGCTGTAATTTTTAGAATCAAAGAAAGAAACATTGGAGAAAATGCCAAGCGTGAAAAAGTATCAAAATTCATTTAAAAAATACTAAGTGGCAAGTATCCATGATATACTGAATTGTAACTCCTGAACGGGAAAATGTGCATTGTGTGGGTGTCATCTGTTATGATGGCTGTTAGAATACTCACACAAGTGTTCATTATTATTATCATCACACTCTGTTGGACATCCTTATAATAGGAGAAAGTGTGACACGTGAGATATGCTTCTTACTTTGTTATGCTATTTTACTAGTTGGGTCAGGGGGTCAGTTAGTTCAGATTCAAAAAATGTGGTGCTGAGAAAGCACAGTTGGTCAGGCAGCATCTGAGGAGCAGGAGAGTTGACGTTTTGAGCCTAAGCTCTTCCTGATGAAGAGCTCAAACTCAAAACGTCGACTCTCCTACTCCTCAGATGCTGCCTGGCCGACTGTGCTTTTCCAGCACCACACTTTTTGACTCTGATCTCCAGCAACTACCGTCTTCACTTTTTCCTGGTCAGTTAGTTCATTTGGCTGGGTGGCTGGTTTGCATTACAGGTTGATACCAACAATGTGGGTTTAATTCCTGCACTGGCTAAGGTTACCATGAAGGACGCTTTTTCTCAATCTCTCCCTCATGTGAGGTGTTAAACCATCACCAATCATGTCTCTCACTCTAACAGAAGATCAGCTCTATGCTCATTTGGCATGCCGGCATCTTTTGTTTTTATATGCATTAAAATATTGTTTTTTTATTGTATTTCATTTTCTATGGTTTCCTGTTTGCATTAAATCTTTTTAATAGTTGGAACTTATGCATTTCATCCAATTATAAAATGAGTTGTGAATTCAGCAATGTTTAAAAGAACGTGACTCTTCCTGTGAATAATTGAACTTAACCATACTTCAATTATTCCCAGTACCCTCTCTCCCATAGGAGTCAGTGAATGCAGCAATGCCTGTACGTACTGTTGACCTGCTCCCCATGACCTCCCCCCCTCCACTGTTAACTGTTGCTGACTATTGGGGCTCACTTTAACATGCAAAAGAAAGGGAAGTTACAGTGGACTGTCATGCAATATATTTGTGTGGTGACACAGTTGGCAGTTCTGTGCAAGCTGTAGTCTGTGAATGTGAGGCTTACAGCAACACTGTGTATATGAGGGTGAAGCAAGGGCATGTATTTGAAATTTGAATCCTGGTTGACAGAATGATTGTTGGGCAAGTGAAGTGAGTGTGGCAATTAGAGCAATGTGAGAGACTAGTGATGTTATCAGTAGGGTCATTGACCTGACCACTATCCATCTGGAGATGAAATAAAGGAAGCAGCCACTGGGAACAGAGAATGGCTTCGGACCGGTTCCTAGAAATTGAAATGTTCACCTATGGGACAGATAAAGTATAAACATAGGGGAGGACGTTTGAATATTATAAAAGTTAAATGGTAGGTCTTTTTTCTGTAATTCAGAGTATAATTTCTTGACTAAAGAGATGTTTTTGGTACATTCCTTACATTAAAAGTCTGACAACTGGAAATCTTATCTAATAGCTTTAGTCGTTTGCTAAAAACTTAATTACTTCTTAAAAAGATTATTAGCCTCTTTGGGGATCATAACACAACATCCAGATCAAAGGGGTCGAACTGCTGATCCCACCTGCTCATGACTTCTTGTATCCATGAAGAAAGAGAACCATGTCCCCCCCTGTCCATGTTTGAAACCAAATCTTCCAGAATAACATCTGAAACGACTGGGGAATGCTTTGTGTTGCATCATTCCTCTCATCTTTAATGTATCAATAATTCTTGCAGCTGGAGCACATCTTTCCTGTTATGAGTTTAAGCAGTGGCTTTAAGCAGTGCAGGATAGTTTTAAGTGCTGTCTCACTTATTTGGCTCCTTGTTGAAGTGTAAAGCCTTTCAGTACTTCATTGTATGCTGAAAAGCACACTGCAATCATTACAATTCACAAGCAGCATGATGTTTGAATACTGCTTGCACCACTTTGAAAGGTGCAGGGAAATTATGAACCACAGTCTGCATTATCAATCCCAGTTACGATCCAAATAACCCTCTGAGGTTTCAGATTAATGACCTTTCATTGGAAGGATCAGTAAAACTGTAAAAGGTTAGATGTCTAAGTTTTTATAGAGTACAGAGACTGAGAAACAGAAAAGGATAGGAGAGAACAAAAGGAGAGGTCTTTAATGGAACAGAAGACGATTGTGATTGTATTACAAAGAAAAAAGATGGCACAAGGCATTGGGTCTGTACAACCGTTAACCGTAAGAGTAAAATTAGACCATTCAGCCCATTGTGCCTACTCATCGTTTATTGAGATCATGAAAGATCTTACAATCCACTTTTCTGCCCTTTCCTCATAATCCTTGATTCCCTTACAGATTAAAAATCTGTTTATCTCAGCTTCGGATATACTTACTAACCTAACCTTGACAGCTGTCTGTGATAAAGAATTCAATAGACAATAGACAATAGACAACAGGTGCAGGAGTAGGCCATTCAGCCCTTTGAACCAGCACCACCATTCATTATGATCATGACTGATCATCCACAATTAGTATCCTGTTCTTGCCTTATCCCCATATCCCTTGGTTCCACTATCTTTAAGAGCTCTATCCATCTCTTTCTTGAGAGTATCTAGAGACTTGGCCTCCACTTCCTTCTGGGGCAGAGCATTCCATACACCCACCACTCTCTGGGTGAAAGAGTTTCTCCTCCACTCTGTTCTAAGTGGCTTACCCCTTATTTTTAAACTGTGTCCTCTGGTTCGGGACTCACCCATCAGCAAAAACATGCTTCCTGCCTCCAGAGTGTCCAATCCTTTAATAATCTTATATGTCTCAATCAGATCCCCTCTCAGCCTTCTAAACTCAAGGGTATACAAGCCCAGTCGCTCCAATCTTTCAACATATGATAGTCCTACCTCTCTGGGAACTGACCTTGTGAACCTACACTGCACTCCCTCAATAGCCAGAATGTCCTTCCTCATATTTGGAGACCAAACCTGCACACAATACTCCAGGTACAGTCTCACCAGGGCCCTGCATAGCTGCAGAAGGACCTCTTTGCTCCTATACTCAATTCCTCTTGTTATGAAAAGCAGCATGCCATTAGCTTTCTTCACTGCCTGCTGTACCTGCATGCTTGCTTTCATTGACTGATGTACAAGAACACCTAGATCACGTTGTACTTCCCCTTTACCTAACTTGACTCCACTTAGATAGTAAACTGCCTTCCTGTTCTTGCCACAAAAGTGGATAACCACACGCTTATCCACATTAAACTGCATCTGCCATGCATCCGTCCACTCACCCAGACTATCCAAGTCACCCTGTATTCTCATAACATCCTCCTCACATTTCACCCTGCCACCCAGCTTTGTGTCATCAGCAAATTTGCTAATATTACTGTTAATGTCTTCATCTATATCATTAATGTACATTGTAAACAGCTGCAGTCCCAGCACCAAACCTTGTGGTACCACACTGGTCACCGCCTGCCATTCTGAAAGGGACCCGTTTATCACTACTCTTTGCTTCCTGTGAGTCAGCCAGTTTTCAATCCAAGTCAGTATTTTGCCCCCAATACCATGTGCCCTACTTTTGTTCACTAATCTCCTATGTGGGACTTTATCAAAGGCTTTCTGAAAGTCCAGGTATACTACATCTACTGGCTCTCCCTTGTCAATTTTCATAGCTACATCCTCAAAACATTTCAGAAGATTAGTCAAGCATGATTTCCCCTTCGTAAATCCATGCTGACTCTGACCTATCCTATTACTGCTATCCAAATGAGTCGTAATTTCATCTTTTATAATTGACTCCAGCATCTTTCCCACCACTGACATCAGGCTAACCGGTCTATAATTCCCTGTTTTCTCTTTCCTTCCCTTCTTGAAAAGTGGGACAATATTAGTCACCCTCCAGTCCGCAGGAACTGAACCTGAATCAATAGAACATTGGAAAACGATTACCAATGCGTCAACGATTTCTAGAGCCACCTCCTTCAGTACCCTGGGATGCAGACCGTCAGGTCCCGGGGACTTATCAGCCTTCAGAACTAACAGTATCTCCAACACCATTTCCTGCCTAATATAAATTCCCTTTAGTTCATCCATTATCTTAGGTCCTTCAACCACTATCTAGGAGATTACTTGTGTCTTCCCTTGTGAAGACAGATCCAAAGTACCCATTCAACTCTTCTACCATTTCCTTGTTCCCCATAATAAATTCCCCCGTTTCTGTCTTCAAGGGCCCAATTTTAGTCTTAACCATTTTTTTTCTTTTCACATACCTAAAAAAAGCTTTTACTGTTCTCCTTTATATTTTTGGCCAGTGTGCCTTCGTACCTCATTTTTTCTCCACGTGTTGCCTTTTTAGTTATCCTCTGTTGCTCTTTAAAAGTTTCCCAGTCCTCCGGCTTCCTACTCATCTTTGCTATGTTATACTTCTTTGTTATATTTATACAGTCCTTAACTTCCTTCATCAGCCACGGCTGCCCCTGCCTCCCCTTAGGATCTTTCTTCCTCTTTGAAATGAGCTGATCCTGCACCTTCTGCATTTTATCCAGAAATACCTGCCATTGTTTTTCCACTGCCATCTCTGCTAGGGTATTAAACCATTGAACTTTGGCCAGTTTCTCCCTCATAGCTCCATAGCCCCCTTTGTTCAACTGCAATACTGACACTTCCGATTCTCCCTTCTCCCTCTCATATTGCAGATTAAAACTTATCATATTATTGTCATCACTTCTAAATGGCTCCTTCACTTCGAGGTCCCTGACCAAATCCGGTTTGTTGCACAACACCAGATCCAGAATTGCCTTCTCCCTGGTAGGCTCCAGTACAAACTGTTCTTAGAATCCATCTCCATGGCACTCCACAAACTCCCTGATTCTCCCAGTCTACCTCCATGTTGAAATCCCCCATAACAACTGTAGTGATACATTTGCAACAGGCCAATTTCAACTCCTTATTCAACTTACAACCTACATTCAGACTATTGTTTGGGGGCCTGTAGATAACTCCCAAAAGGGTCTTTCTCCCCTAGAATTTCTCAGCTCTATCCATACTGACTCTACATCTCCTGATTCTATGTCCCCCCTTGCAAGGGACTGAATATTATTCCTCACCAACAGGGCCCCCTTTGCCTGTCAGTCTGTCCTTTCGATAGCATGTATAGCCTTGAATATTAATTTCCCAGGCCCTGTCCACTTGAAGCCACGTCTCAGTTATTGCCACAACATCGTACCTGCCAATTTCCAACTGAGCCTCAAGTTCATCCACCTTATTTCTTTTGCTTCATGTATCCACATATAATATTCTTAATTTGTTACTCCCTGCACCCTTCCTATCAATCCCTATATCACTTGACCATACTGTATGATCCCTACTTGAGATTTCTGCCCCATTGATTCTGTTGTCTTTCTTAACTGCTCTTATTCTCACTCTCCCTTTAACTTCCTTCTTGAATTTCCAGTTTGTCCCCTCCCCCCCACTACTTAGTTTAAACATACCTGTGTTGCAGTGGCAAACCTGCCTGCCAGAATGCTGGTCCCCCACCAATTAAGGTGCAACCAGTCCCTCATGTATAATTTATCCTTACCGCAAAACATACCCAAGTGATCCGCGAATTAAAATCCTTGCTTCCTGCACCAGTTCCTCAGCCACACATTCAAGTCCATTATCTCCCTATTCCTGCCCTCTCTAGTTCAAGGAACTGGAAGCAAACCGGAGATAACCACCCTGGAAGTCCTGCTTTTCAGCCTTTCTCTGAGTTCTCTGAAGTCCCGCTGTAGAATGTCCCTCCTCTTCTTCCTGATGGCATTTGTGCCAATATGCACCACCACCTCTGGCTCTTCACCTTCGACCTTGAGGATTCCTTCCACTCTGTCGGTGACGTCCTGGATCCGGGCACCAGGAAGACAGCACACCCATCCTCAAATCCCACCTGTTGCCGCAGAAGTCCCTTTCAATCCCTTGGGGGTGGCACAGTGGCTCAGTGGGTAGCACTGCTGCCTCGCAGCACTAGGGTTCCAGATTTGATTCCAGCCTTGGGCAACTGTCTGTGTGGAGTTTGCACATTCTCCATGTGTCTGCGTGGGTTTTCTCTGGGTGCTCCGGTTTCCTCCCACAGTCCAAAGATGAGCAGGTTAGGTGAATTGGCCATGCTAAATTGCCCATAGTCAGAGGGATTGCATTAGTTCGAGGGAAATGGGTCTGGGTAGGTTACTCTTTGGAGGGTCGGTGTGGACTAGTTGGTCCGAAGGGCCTGTTTCCACACTGTAGGGAATCTTATCTAATCTAATTTAATCCCTCTCACTATGGAGTCCCATATTACCATGACTCTGCATGATATCTGACTCCTCGACTGTGCCTCTACGCCAATTTTCAATTGGCAGACCTGTCTGCCTCTTGGACTGGCAGTGCCGTTGGTCTCGACAGTTTCCAAGAGATTCAAATTGTTCACGAGAGGCACTTCCCCTGGGGTCTCTTGTACTTGAATCACCACTTCCTTCATCGTCGTCATCTCCCTTCTCTCTTCTGGTATGCTCGGCGTAATGACCTCGCAGAAGGTCCTGTCCAGAAAATTCTCATTCTCTCGGATGAGCCTGAGATTACCTAGTTCTTTCTTCAATGCTGCAACATGCTCCTTCAGAAGCTGAATGTGTACACATTTTCCACAGCTATGGGAGCCAGAGACATCATCAGTGTCCCTTACCTCCCACAACATGCACGCAGCACATTAAATCAGCTTGGCAGTCATGTCTGCACCCTCTTTAACTGTGGCGTAATCTCCTCACTCAGCCTCTTTGCCGAAGATTCTTGAGCCAACGACTTGCACGTTTCTCACCAGATACTTCTCTCAACCCCCTTTTTTTTGCTGCGGTAATATAAGATGTGGGTGTACTGTACTTTTAAAAGAGTTAAAAGCTAGCGATGACGGCACCAAGTGTTCTCAATAAGACGCAATGTAACATGTGCTCCATCTACTGGGTTAGCTGGTTGCCTGGAAATGATTCAAATTCGGCCAATCAGCTGTTTATTACATTATAACTTATTGAGAACACTCAGGGCTGTCACTGCTAGCTTTTAACTCTCTTAAAAGGTATAGTTTACCCACATCTTCATAACATAGCTATGGTCCAAAATCTAGAGAATTAAATTAGTATAGTCAGATTTTGTTGACTGGCATAAACACGATAGGCCTAATGGCCTCTTACTGTGCTGTAAATGCCTATAAGTCTGACACTGATGTACAAGAGAAGAAATTCTCACAATTCTAGGAAAAGTGTAGGGAGCAAAGCATGATGTTCATCATAGCCCTCAAGACAAATACACTCATGACGGGAAAAGTCTGACATTTACCAGGACCTATAGACCATATGGTGTGTGCTGACTAGTCTGAGTGTTTGGTACATCAACACTGATTATTTGGCAAATACTATACTGCTGCAGGCCGTGATAGAAAGTTGGACCAAGATTAGGGTCAAAGTATTGTTGCATGCAATCAGCACTGATGCCCCGTTCTGTGAGGGCATCCTTGAGTACTTCCAGGTGTCTGTCACTTTGTTAATCAGAGACTTAACTCACATGTCAGGAAGACATACACCTCAAGGGGATAATTGAACTGTTTCTGTAATTGTTTCCTGTCCAAAATGTACCACGCTTTTTGTAAAAAAGCTGCCCCTCAGTTTCCCTTTTATTCTTTCACCTCTAATCTTAAACTGACACCTGTAGTCCTTGATTCCCCAACCCTGGGAAAAAGACTGACTTCATTCACTGTATCCATGCCTCTCAAGATCTTATACACTTCTACGAGATCCCCCTCATTCTCCTATGCTTTAAAGAAAAAGTCCTGGCTTGTCCAGCCTCTTCTTATAACTCAGATCCTGGAGCCCTGGCAACATTCATATAAATTTCCTCTGCACTCTTTCCAGATTAATAACATCCTTCCTATGGCAAGGTGACCAAAACTGAATACACTACTTTAAATGTAGCCCACCAACGTCCTGTAAAACTACAACACAACTTCCCAACCTCTATACTCAACGCCCTGACTGATGAAGGCCAGTGTGCTAAAAATCTTCTTCACTGCCCTGTCTACCTGTGACTCCACTTTCAGAGAATCGTGCACCTGAACTCCAAGGTTCTTCTGTTCTAGTACACTCTTTAAGGCCCTACCATTCGCCATGAAACTCCAACCTTGCTTGGACTTTCCAAAATGCAAGACTTTACACTTATCTATATTAAACTCCATTTGCCATTTCTTGGCCCACTCCCCCAGCTGATCAAGGTCCTGCTGCAATTTCTGATAACTTTCTTCACTGGCACAATGCCACCTATTTTACTATCATCTGCAAACTTACTAATCACACCTTATACATTCTCATCTAAACCATAACAAACAGCAATGGGCCAGCACCAACCCCTGAGGCACTCCACTTGCCACAGGACTCCAGTCCAACAAGCATCCTTCCACTATTACCCTCTGCTTCCTACCATCAAGCCAATTGTGTATTCAATTTGCCAGCTCTCCTGGAATCCATGCGATCTAATCTTCCAGAGCAGTCTACCATGTGCAACCTTATCAAAGACCTTAGTGAAATCTATATAGACCACGTCTACTGCCCTGCCCTCATCAATCATCCTGGTGACTTCATCAAAGAACTCTAACAAATTTGTGAGGCATGATCCTCCATGCACAAAACCATGGTGACTACTCCTCAAATCTTGACTTGTTCAATCTCTGTAATTATCCAGCACATTGATACTACTGAGCACCAGGAAATATTCTTCTTAGGAGAAGTGATAGATTCTCAAGATGGTTTCAGAGATCATGCTTAATGGTCTAATTTTAGTTTAATTGGGTACAGGAGAAACGGCATCACGTTTTTCATGCTCTGGTTAAAGTTTCAATTTCTCCAACCATCATCCATTAAACTTTGAGGTTCAGAAGGAAACACAATAAGGGCACAATGCCAGGCACAAGCTCATCTTCACTTCAATGGTAGAGAATTTATGTATGCCTTGCAAGCCATTTCCAACCAGCGTGATTCTTTATTAAGTAGAGATGCCTCCGTCCCTTTGGGCCAACGTTGTTTGCCAGCTGTAGCAAATTGACTCGTTACCCAGTGAGTCAGACCTCATTGAAGATGCCCAGTTGGAAGGAGAACAGGGATGGGAGTGGTGAAAGTGAGGGAGGTGAAGTATTACAGATTTTTCACTTCCCTTTGAAGAAAGGCTAAAGGAAATGAGCACCAAAATGCACCAGGGGTGATAGTGACCAGCTCCTGGAAATGGTTCTGGTCTTTAACTTGTTCCGTTAGGAGGAGAAAGAGAATGATATGGCCACAGAAGCAGATGATTTACTGGATAATGAGATCCTGGACCTTGGTTCACCTTTCCTCTGTCACACCAATGAGAATAAAGTTTCTGCTGTCTCTTTTGACGAATCACACTCTTTTAATGGAAACAATGCGGAAGAATTCAATTCATCTTTTCATTCCACTGCACCTATTAGTGACATAAACCAACAATTGGCAGCTACCAGTAGAAAAACTACTCTCAAAGGGAAAAGCCCAAACTATCGAACTTCTATAACTGAGAAATACTTTAGAGTCCAGCATCAAATAGATCAGAACATATCAGAATCAAGCAAGAATAGGGGAATTAATTAGATTACTAACAATGGAACATTTAGTTCAACAATCACACAATAGAATTAAACTATACAGACAACATTTGAGGACATTCTCACACAACACATTCTTTTTCTCACATATACAGTCTAAAAAATGGCTGATGTTACAGTTCATCATTCTAGCAAGTTAAAATGTGAGAACTTCCTTTCGCTCCTGATCCAGAATTTTATTTGATTTTATTGATGATGGTTCAGTGCTACGTTCTGATAAAGTTTTCGATTTGCTGGGAATTCTACTCCACAAATGCCCCTGACTGAAGCAACTGAAAATGTACTACCGCTATTACTGGGAAGAGCAATTTTCTTGAAATCATATGAAATCATCATTTCCTCACCTCCCAGAACAGGTTATGATCATTCAAGCTCTGGGCTGTCCTTTCTTGAGTTGGGCCTTCTCTGCTGGACGCCCAGGAGCTAGCTGTTGTGAGAAACTACCATCCCATTCTCCCCAGAATGATAAGGTTATGTTCTACATATCCTCCAAGATTTCTGGGAATGTTGTTAGACATTTAACACCCTTAGGAAAAAGGGACATGGGAGCTGGGAATAAAATGTTCAATGCTAAGGAGGGATTGTAGAGATATTGAGTCTAGATTTATTTTTACCTGTACTCTTTAAGAATAGCTACTGAGCATGTGTATTAGGACTAATGTTATAGCAACTGGGATTGGACCATAAGTCTGTAAGGTTCCAGAAGGAGTCTCTTTTCAACATCCCTTTTGTATAGTTATGGTCAATAAATTATATTAATGTAGATTTGATCATAGAAATGTATAACCGTTCAACTCAAAGAGGCCACACTGGCTGAATTCATGTTCAAAATTAATTAATTATTACTTTGTTGAAGTTCACTCCACTGGTCTTACTGCAGTATTCAGTAAATCAATTAGTAATCTGGGAAAGTGCACCATTTTCTCTCTGGAAAGACAACAATCATACTATCTCTGATATTTTACCCATTCCGCACCATGGCTCATGGTCTCTCACAATTGCATTCAAAATGTTCCTTCATTCACTCCCAATCATCCAATCCATCCACATTACTAACCCTGTATGTTATCTGTGCTGTCAACGTACTAACTCAGAAAACCTCATTCCCTTTCCCCCCCAAATGCACCAACACTGACAGTAGTGTCAGCCACGTTCATCTCATTCAATACTTCCCTCTGTCTCATTCCAGGGGAAAAGAGTCTACAATAGGCAGAAAGAACCAAAGTGAGTTATGGGGCTCCCAACATTTAGGTCCTCACCCCTAATGAAAGAGGATCCAAGTCCTGGCTGGTGAGGCCCATGACTGTTCATTGGCTAATGCTGAAACATCTAAGTCCCATCAATCAGGTAAGAAACATTGTCCATTGCTGTGTTACTGTCTCATGACTGGCGTTAAGAATGGTCCTAACACAGCTGGTCTTCACCCCTTGTGCACAATGCATTCTCTCTCCTGACTCTCAAGGTACCATTGGAATCTACACATTTCCAGTGACCAAAAGGCCAGCCCCACAGCACATCTCTTCCTCCACCACTAAGGAAGAAGCCACAGATCCCTCAGAGGATGCATTACCAAAGCTGCCTGCTGCACCCTTACCAGCTCAAATACTGCCACCATGGTGGGTAGTTTTGCTAAATTGGATTTGGCCGCATCAACTGTTGGTTACATCTCTGTAGCTGGTCAAAGAAGAGACACTGCAGGTTGCTGACTCTCTGAGGACTATTGGGAACTAGGCACCAACTCAGCCCTAGGCAAGAGAAGACTTCCATGGCGTCGGCAATTCGCAAATATATTCAACTGCTTAAGCAGATGTAGGAGTAGTGGGACGTTTATTGGAGACTTTGGGCAACTGATACAAAAGTTGCCCCAATACTGTTGGCACCAGGTTGCCTGTGGCATGCGAGTATCTGTCAGCCTCCATGAATAGGTTATTGGCTGTAATGGAGACCCAGGTTCAATGGCCTCCGTGTATGCTGGGTAAACACATGGACCAAGCATTACATCCCCTTAGCCTGTCTCTGTGCAGCAATTGTCCTTGTAGCAGCATTCCAATGAAAGATATCTGTGTACTCCAAACTGCAGCGTGAAAGTACACAACCATTTTCTTAGTAGAACAGTGATGAACTGTGCGGGTGCGGTGAGGTTGGTATGATAGATGGCACCATTCAAAGATGCGGGTAGAGGAGGGTGGGGATATTTGTAATTGCTGCCCATGGAGAGTTCCCTGAGATGTTGGTGTCTAGTGTCCAAGTTGAAGGCAAACTGGAGTTGCTAAATAACCACTTTAATGTGGGAATTGTTGCCATTTGGTTTCTATCTAGTAGGTGGGAGATGGGCAACTTCATGCAAATAAGGGAGGGATTAATGTTGTGTGTTTGTATAAATATGGTAACTTTAAGAGGCCAGTCATGTGATGGAATGAAGATATTTTTGCTCATTTTGGGCTGGAAATAGTTCAGCCTAACCTTGATGCCTGTAGAATAAACATCTCCATAATAAAGCTCCTGCAGTCAAACACTTCAGCCTCCTGGTCCTTCTTGGAATATAACAATTAACTAATAATGAGGTGTTAATGCATACAAATTAGCCTCTCACTGCTCACTCGTAAAAATCTCATTTTACTGATCAACACTTGGGTGGAAAATGGAGCTTCTTTTGCTCTCGACATTGTGAATCTCCTCACTGCTGATCTCTTTCGATTTCCCCAACTCTCTCACCAATGCCCATGTCGTTCAATGCCTGGAAGATTCTGCCCTATGCTTTCACAGGGTAATGATGAAGAACCAACACTCAAGAAACCTGCTTAAGACTATTTTGTAAACGTTATCTTCAAAGAAATCATAATACTTCTGTCTTTTCTGGACTTCACATATTAATCAACAGAAATGTACATTGAAAGCTGGGTTTGGCGTGCTTGATTTTTTATTTGAATGTTTTCCATTCTGTTCACTAAAACAGGAAGATTAATTATTCTGCATAAGGTGATTTTAAATATTTCATCTTCACTATTCCTACTGATGCTTGTACATTCCTAGTATTAGAGATGAATTTGAATGCAGCCTGCAATAAACATTAGAATTTAATAGGACATCTGAAGTGTGAAATTTCATTTTTGGTTTTTGTATTCAGGACCATGTGAATGAAGGAAACTGTAACAAAAATAAATGCCACAAAAAATAGAGCTTAACATTGCTGGTAGCACAGTGCATTGAAACTCGTGCAATATGAACTCCTTAAACTCCTATGTATGAGATTACTTTCTCTACTCTTGTAACAAAATCATAATTATTTTGAAAAGCTGGAATTATACACACAAACGTGAATACCATAATCAGTTCAATATTCCAAAGGTAACACCTTATCACAGGGCAGAAAACAACAGCCATTGCATTCACAAGAATACTTTTGTTAAACTCCAAAGTTGTTAACTATGCACATTGACTATGGTTTGGAGGAGCTGGTGTTGCATTGGGGTGGATAAAGTTAAAAATCACACAACACCAGGTTATAGTCCAATATTTTGGAAGCACTAGCTTTCAGAGCTCCGCTCCTTCATCAGGTGATTATGAAGGTTAAGATCATGATCATGATCACAGAGTGTGTGATCACGATCTTATACTCCACAACTACCGGATGAAGTTGCGGCGGTCCAAAAGCTAGTGCTTCCAAATAAACCTGCTGGACTATAACTTGCTGTTGTGTGATTTTTCACATTGACTATGTTATTTAATGGATTCACTGGGCAAATCTGTTAAAAATGCCAGTTGCTTGGGGGACTAAAGTAATCTCAACTGTTTATAATCTCAGATTCTGACTAATGCTGTATTGAACACTTTAGATTAGATTACTTACAGTGTGGAAACAGGCCCTTCGGCCCAACAAGTCCACACCGACCCGCTGAAGCACAACCCACCCATACCCCTACATCTACCCCTTACCTAACACTACAGGCAATTTAGCATGGCCAATTCACCTGACCTGCACATCTTTGGACTGTAGGAGGAAACCGGAGCAAACTCACGCAGACACGGGGAGAATGTGCAAACTCCACACAGTCAGTCGCCTGAGGCAGGAATTGAACCCAGGTCTCTGGCGCTGTGAGGCAGCAGTGCTAACCACTGTGCCACCGTGCCGCCCTTAGTATCCATTAGGACTGATTTACAATATATTACCTCTGTAACCTTTGCTAGTCATTCTCTTAAGTAATTTGATCATTAATCATTTGCTGGATTGCTGTTATTATATTTATGTGTATCTATGAAGTGTTTATGCACCTCAAAACTATGATTTATGACCAATAAACAATGCTTAGTGCTTGACCTCTGGTCTGGTTTCTTCCTTGATGACTTGTCAATAAAGAGTGGTTCACTTAATTGACAACTTTTGAGTAATCTTATCAAGAGTTCTCTGCTCCTCTTTCATTTTTTCCCATTTTACATGGATTTGCTACAATGCTAGCTGTTTATGCTTCTCCCCTTGTTAAGTCCTCCATTCCCCTTTCTGTTGGGCTTAAGTTTCTCAACATCACATCTTTCCATCCAATCTTCAGCCTTTCTCCCCTCTTCATTTTTCTGCTGTCCCATCTCTGTCACCATATTTCCTCTTTCTCTCTATGACAGATGACAATGCCATTTCATCTCATTTCAGCTACTTTCTTTCATCTTCCCACAATCAACACTGGCCTCCTCATGTGCTGGCTTCTGACCTTGTCCTTTCTTGTTAATCTAAAATCTCAGCATCCACATCTCAAAAGCATCCATAAGACTACAAAATCATAAAATGTAGGAGCAAAAGTAGGCCATTCGACCCATCAAGTCTGCTTCACCATTCAATGAGATCACAGCTGATCTGATAGTTCCCCAACTCCAAATTCCTGCCTTTCTCTGTAATTCCCTTCCTAATTAAAATCCGTCTATCTCAGCCTTGAATATACTTAATGAGCCAGTCTCAACAGCCTGCTGCGATAAAGAATGGAGGCTGTTGGGTTGTTGATCCTCTTCTATTGCTATTGCTCAAGTTTCTGTATTAGGTAATAAGGGTGGTTTCATAACTATTTTACTCCAACCAGAGGCTATCTGTTGCTTAATTTCTATTTCCATACTTGTGTCTGCTGCTATCACTGACACTAAATATTTGAAGCCATTCACTTTTTCTCACACTAACTTAATCAAGAGTTAATAAATTAAATATATTTCTGATCATCCTGTTCAGAGATAGTATGACACACTTCTGGAGTGGGACTTCAGTCCAGGCCTCCTGGCTCAGAGATAGGGACACTGCCACTGCACAACAAGAGCCCTCAGCTTATTTATTAAATTAAATTAGATTAAAAGTAAGACCATATGTGTCATGATAATTGTCTAATCATCTATTGTTCATTGGGGATTAATTAACTCATTGGATTTGTTTATTTAAAACAGTAAAACAAGTTGCAAGTTCTGAAGCAGGCATGAGGCATTTGCACAGCAAGTTCATCGAATTCTGTGTGTGTTTAGTTTCCAGACCCACAGTGGGCTTGCTGTTGGGCAGAATTGTAACATCGAATACAGATATCACACAGAGTCCTTAAGGGTGAATCACATTAAATGCAATGTATATACACAACTGTCTGAAATGAATTGGGTATCAGCCTCTCCTAGATCTAGTCTGAGAGGTAAATCCCAATTGAATTGTGAAGATTTAAAGGAAGGTATTGGGCATTTGTGAGTTTCATTCATGTACAGTTGTGAAACTATCAATCAAAAGCCCACTTGCCAGAGCAGACACAACAGCTGGGAGTACAGCACTAATCTGCACAATCTACCACCACGTGGATATACCAGATGCAGGAAAAGTCATGAGCTTCTGTCAGGAGTTGGTTGAATGCAACCTGCGCATGACTCAAAAGGGCCACTGGGTGAGAGGATAGATTGATGAAAGGGATTCACCAGAAATGTCATTTCCTCAGTTTTGATGTCTCTGTTATTCAGCAATTTCAAAGCAGGAACAGATCTGGAGAAGAGGCCATTAGAGTCACAGAACTGGGATCTACTGGGAATATAGGTCTGGACTGTGACCCAGACTGCATTCCCAGCAATACCATCTTTCCCCACTGATTGAACAATTTATCTAATTGTCAGCCTTCATAAAGAATTGGAGGCAGGAATGAACTTGAATTTTGCAACCTGTTTCCTGAAAGCCAAGTCCACCTTTGAAATGTCCAATTGTTTTCTTCAGCATCAATCCAGGGATGAAGTCAACTTTTTTTGTATTCAGCCTGATTTTAAAGGTTTGCTCGGAAACTGAAATCTAGTTTTTTTTTTCTTCAGTAACTTTACAAGTAAAGCATTATTTTAAGTGTAAATGATAAGATATAACTGATTAAAAAGTCCTGATGGAACTGCCATAGTTATAATAAATCATCAAGCAGCTCTAGGTCATAAAACAGGTCTAGGTTAGAGGATTTGCTTTGGCTTTAATTTTGCGAGTTGCCAAAATCAATTCAAGTCATACAGGATATAAACAGACCCTTCAGCCCACTCTGTCTATGCCGATCCACAAATACCACACTACACAAGTCCCATTTACTTGCACTTGGTCCATAGCCTATAACACCCTAGCATTTTAAGTACTCATCCATTCTGAGGTAGATTAAGGTAAATAAAAAGCTTAATAGAAATTTGTAGTTTTGAAAGAATGGATTGCATCTGGATTATGTTTTGATTTCACCTAATACTCTGACTCCTGTTTTTATGGGGTGTTTGTACACAACCACTTTAAGATAATGGGTGCATGAAGGGAAGAGAACACGGTTCATTGCCTGTCTCCTGTTGAAGAGATAACTTGCACTATGAGGCTATGTCCCTCGGAGCAAGGAAGATTTCAAAACAATTAACTCAATTATGGCCTGATTTCCACAGGTTTCAGGAAACTCAGCAGAATAAAACAGCCAATCTGACATGGCCCTAAGGTCATTTACAACACTGTTTATGGGTCAGGAGGAGCAGTCATGATTCCACCACTGGCTTACTTGAGTCCAGCTCTATTGTTGCTGACTGTAGTCAATCTCCAGCCTTTAGTCTTCCCCAACCGGAATATTGTGTCTCCCAATCCCCATGATCTCTAACCTTTCCACCATGATCTACCTCCCCATGATCTTCACCCCTTCCTTCATCTCCCATCTTTGTCTCTCACCATCTCTTTCCCTCCCCTCCCCCTCACACATGACTATTATCTTACCTCACTCCCTCGTGTGATCAATTCTACCCTGCCCCAATCTACTGTCTACCCCTTGGCTGCAGTTAGGTATCACAACACTCCCACCTTTCTGGCAGGCAGACTGCCAGTTAGATGGAGTTTAATCCAAACAAATGTAATTGGGAAAATCTAATCCAGGAGGGAAATATACAGTAAATGGTAGAACCCTTGGTTGCATCAACATACAGAGGGATCTAAGTGTACAGGCAAACACCCTGAAAGTGGCAATGCAAATGGATAAGGTGATCAAGAATGCTTGCCTTCATTGGTTGGGGCAGAGAGTATAAAATTGACAAGTTATGTTGCAGCCATGCAGAACTTTAGTTCGGCCACATTTGGAATATTGTATATAGTCTGGGTGCCACACAACAAGAAGGATGTGGAGGCTTTGGAGAGCATGTAGAAATAGTTTGCCAGGATGTTGCCAGGTTTGGGGAGTATTAGCTATGAGGAGAGATTGGACAAACTTGATTTGTTTTCACTTGAACATTGAAGGATGAGGGGATGAATAAAGTTTTAAAAACTGAGATGCACAGATAAAGTGGATAGTCAGACTCTTTCTCCCAAGGTAGAAATGTCGATTACTAGGTAAAAGGGGATAAGTTTACGATAACAGGGGATAAGTTTAAAGCAGATTTGAGAGGCAATATTTTTTATACAGAGGCTTGGAATATGTTGCCAGAGGAGGTGATGGGGGCAGACCCAATGGTACCATACACGAGGAAACTTTGCAGATACATGAATAGGCAGAGAATAGAGGAATACAGTCTGTGTAGAGGCAAAAAGCTTTTAGTTTTCAAAGGCATCATGATTTGGTGCGGACTTGGTGGGTCAAGGGGCCTGTCCTTTGTTTTTAAATTGGCTATTAGGTGTAAAATATAAAGAAAATGTCAAAATATATCCCACATTTAATATCTGTAGGACATGCTGGAAAACTGTACTTCTGGGTCAAGTCTGCAATCTTTCTGTTAAACTATTGAACATTCCAATTTTCTATTATCTCTTTGTGAAAGTGTTCTGCATTCAAGTCAATTTTTAATATAACCTCAAGCACCTGTCCAAACATCATATTTATGTTTCTACTAACAATACCTTGCTTTCAGCTATCTGAACATTTAAATGTTCAAACATATCTTAAAATCCCTAAGCATAATCAAAAATCCTAGCTTGCATTTGCCCTTATTTCCTGCGATTTGGTCAGCTGTCCCCATCATTACTTTAATCATGATCTTTAAAGGAATAATGGAATGGAACAATGATCATTTCTTGGTATAGCAAATTAGTGTATCCTGGAAAATTACTGTTCTAGACACTTCATTATTGCTTTTGACACAGAATGTTGAATTGTCAAAAATTTTATAGTAAATCCAATAAGAGAAACTTGTGCAAAACATATTAGACAACAAACATGTAAGGATGTGATATGGGGCTCATTGATGAGAGAGACTGAGTTAGCCTTCAGGACCAATAAATTGTCTTGCAAATAGAAAATATACTGACTACACTATTGCATTGGAAAGAAAGTAAATAATATGTTCAGTAACTATGTGTGAATTTACAATCATTTAATTCAGTGTGAGTCAAAGAATCAAATTTATGCCCATTTGGAAAGATTTGTACATGGCTTGTGGGAGATCATTGATATGAAGGTGGAAGAAAGTGAGAAGAGTACCTTGCAAAATCATTAAGTTGCTGTCAAAAGAGTCAAAGTGGTTGCCTCTGATTGTGGCACAGACAGATCACTTTAACAGGTATCAAAGCAAAGAAAAGATGGTACAGACATAATAGTGGCTTGTTTAGCTGAACACCATGACATACTCTGTTTTAGGCTCCAAGAGAATGGTTAATTAATTGGCAGAATTTTCAGGAACAGAGATGCTAATCAACCAATATTGATTTTAGACCAATGATGATTGAAATATAACATGCAAACATAGGTGTGGCACATTGGAAATTTTCTTACTTTCTCTGCATTCAATATACCTTCAGGTTAAATTAAATTAAAATTATAAAACCAGAATTCATTTGATAACTAAAAGCTCAGAGTGTAACCATTTGTCTCAATCTTGAAGTTTTTTTGCTTGATTTTAAAAAGACAATGGATATCATATTAATATTTTTCCTCATAATACTTAGGAGTATAGTGCAGGAATAGGGCATTTAGCTCATTCAGCTTGCTCAACCATTGAATAGGATGCTGGCTGGTCTGGTTGTAGTCTCAGTTTCACTTCATTGTCCACACACCCTATCCCTTGACTTTCTTGCCTAATCAACACTTCAGCCTTGAATCAATTTACTGACCCAATCTCTACCACATTCTGGAGAGAACAATTCCACAACTTCTCCTGATCTTTGTCTTAAAAATGGAAACCTCTCCTTTTCTTGAGTCACAGAATTTTTGCAACATGGAAAGAGACCCTTCGATCCATCATGTCTGTGCCGGCCATCAAACATCCATTAATTCAAATCCTTTCAATCCATCCAAATCCTGTCTTGAACTATGATTCTTAGGTTAAGCCTCATCCACAAGAAAAAAATGTTCTGAGTATTCACCCTTTCAGGTCTCCTCAAGATTTTTATATGTTTCAACAATATCACTTCTCAATCTTTGTGTATACAATCAATGTGTATACAGAGGAACCTTGATTATCCAAACGATACGGGCGAGGAGTTTTTTTTTCCTGATAATTGAATGCCAGGTAAGACAGTTTAGCCACGCATTGGGACCCCAATCTTGTTTGGATAATCCAAAATTTGTATAATCGATGTTTGGATAATTGAGGTTCCTCTGTACACCCAATCTGTTCAGCATTTCTGCATGAGATAATTCTCTCATCCATCAAAGATTTCAGTGCACCTTTTCTAAATGGCTTAAAAGTAACCACAGTGAGTCTTCACTTCCAGTTGTAGTTGTGTTTCTAACTTGATGTGAAACAGCATTGTGAATCATAAGTTCCCATGGGAATCAATGCTAAAGTCAGAGTTAGATACCTTCTGATATTTCTCACCTGGAAAAACAATGAACTAGTTGAAATATTGCACCAAACATATGCAGCACCTTGTATTCTTAGCTGAAGTAACTTGAAAAATAAAATGAGTCACTAAATATTAAAGAAATATTGTATTGATTGAAAGGGAAACATTGTAAAGCCAAAGGAACAGAGCAAGGAATTGGGACTACATATAATTGGATCATTATTTCAAAGTGACAGCAAAATTGTGAAGAGCCAAATAGCTCCCTTCTGTGCTGTAAAGAGTAATTTGATTACAACTCTATAATTAACAGCTGAGGAAAGGCCATTAGTCTGACCATCTGACCCTTTCTCAAATCTCCAAAGGGAATCTTTGCCATCTTCTTCTTTGCAAGGTTCAGAAAACTTTAATCAATAAGTGGTTTCATCTGCAGCTCTTCTAGTCTTACCCTCAATGCACTTTTTAAACAAAAGTCTTTGTTAGCCTTTCAATCAAGAAATGCTGTATGTATTTTCAATTCTGTTTTTCTCTCTGCACATTAGCAATTAGTTGGCCCAAAGATTTTCTTTTAGAATATTTTTACATTTTGATGAAAACATTTAATCCTGTACCACCAATGGTCATCAACTTACATTCATATACACACACACATACACTGGAAATAATCAGTGAGTCCAAAAAGGTAAAAGTTAGAAAAAACAGACATCCTGATCAGTCTTGGATTTGTGAATTGATTGTTGCAGTGGAGATTGGTTGTAGGATTGATGTTGCTAGTTGAATAGTTGAAGGTACTCATTTTTTGTAGGATGATTGAAGTTTATTTGTCCTGATTCTTTTAAAACTCGTTTGTGGCAGAGAAGGTCTTTATCTGCAACACAGGGGTAACTCGGGATAGTCATTTGTCTGTGACCGTCACAGATACTAATACTCAAAATCAAACAGATACACAAAACGAAGCCCCTAGTCCCACTAATCCACTTCAGTAGAGTTGAAACTGGTTTTTGATCCCATCCTTGTGTATATCTAGAGGATAAAATGGACCTTTGTTGGAGGTTAGTTTCTACTGAGAAGGGAGAGATAGCTTCCACATTGTCCCTCTTGTTAAAGCTCTCCATTTTTGAGGTTTTCCCGATGTGTGTGAAACTCAGTAGTTTACCAGACAATCACTAATTAAAATCCACAGTTTTTCTGTCATAGTCCTCCCTTTAAAAGCAACATACTTTGAAATTTAAAGTTAAAAAGTCTAAAATACTTTAGGGTTCTAATCCATCAGGATATATTGAATTTACTGATGAAGACTGTCATTATTGTCTCTCAACTTGACGAGAGACTTTAAAGAAACAATTTAATTCCACAGCTGTATCGCCAGGAGAACAACAAAGCCAATCATTTATCTCTTTAAATGGGAAGCATCAAGACCACTGGATTTAGCCAGAAGCCAGTGGAGTTAAAAACTACAAACCATATACTCTACTAATTTTTCTCAGTACTTTCATTTGGATAACCCATCTTATCCCTTTCTATAATCCATGTGTTAGTGTGTGTGAGTGCATTGATGCATAGCTTATTATTTTACTTAGATCAGTTTAAATATAATGACGCTAACCGTTTTCTTTGATAAATGCAAGAAAACTTGCTTGATTAGCTCTTGTATGACCACAGCATTCAACAGTTAGGTAGTCTCAACTAGCAAAACTCTGCTTCAAACATAATCCTGTTGGAGTCGAACAGGGAGAGGAAAAAGAATGGAGCCATTCAACCACTTTTCACCTGGTGATAACAGTATAACAAACTATCAAATTGCAGAGTAAAGTGTAATAATTTGCCTTTGTGTGATTTCTTAACTAATATTTAAAGTGTTAATATATTCAAAGTTTGTGACACACAATGGGTTTCAAAATATTGCAACTAGTATACTGACTTTCATATAGGCAAGGTGGTAGAAATGATTCCTAGGCTGTATTTCATAAACATAACCTGCTAAACTTTGAGAAGAAAGTAAAGGATGTAAAGTTGGATCTGTCAACTTATTTAGCTAATTGTAGTGTTGGGAAACGCTTTCCTTGTGCTGTTAATTGCCTCAGTGCTTAACATCAAGCCAAGCAGCATGTGCTTATTGTACTTGATGCAGTCAGGCTTCAGTCTCAGGGGCTGTATGGTTTACACCTGCTCCTATTCCTTTTCTGTTTGTATATTTCTCTATCTACCTCCTATGATGTTCATTGCAACACATTGTCGTTAATCACATACTGCCAATTCTTGGATTCACACTGAGCATTATGACACATACATTCTAATGCCATGACCCTTAAATCTACCTTTCCTTGTCTCCAAATACTTTAAGCTTTTCACCTGCAGCAGGCGCAACACCAAAGCACAGTGCAGCACAATCAAATCAATTCTGCCTTCTCTCTTGAAGAACAAGAGGCGGGAGAAGAGTAGAACTGGTAAAGGGCAGGTTTTAATTTTACTCATTCGTGAGGTGTGGGCATCATTAACAAGTCTAGCGTGAATTATCTTTGATAAGGCATTGGTGAACTTGAACTGTTAAAAATATAGGAATTGTGTGTGTCCTTGGCCCCTCTTAATATCCAGGTACATGTTATCTCTTAGAAATAATATCTGAAACCCTTTATGCTGACGAATGTAGCTCTACCTCATCACCATCTCTCAGGTCTACTCCACTGTTACTAACTCATTGGACGACTTGTCCAACATCCATTACTGGATGAGAGAAAATCACACAACTAAAACTTGGGAATACTATTGTCTTTGGAATCCAAACTCTGTCTCCTAGATATTAAGGAGAAAGTGAGGACTGCAGGTGCTGGAGATCAGAGCTGAAAATGTGTTTCTGGAAAAGCGCTGCAGGTCAGGCAGCATCCAAGGAGCAGGAGAATTGACATTTCAGGCGTTTCCTGAAGAAGGGCTCATGCCCGAAACGTCGATTCTCCTGTTCCTTGGATGCTGCCTGACCTGCTGCGCTTTTCCAGAAACACATTTTCACCCCTAGATATTAACGCTATCCCTCTAATTAACAATTGTCTAAGACATAGCCAGACAGTGCAAAACTTTAACATTATATTTAACCCAAGGATCAATTTCCAAACAAGAATCTAGGGCATTTCTAATACTAATTATTTCCATCCCCATAACGTTGCTTGATTCTGTGACTGCCTTAGATCATTTATTGCTGAAATGCTCATTCAGCATTTTGATACCTCTAGATTTGACAATTTCAACACTCTTCTGGTAAACTCACATATTTCATGTTGTATAAAATTCAGGTCATCCAAAGCTTTGTTGTCCATCTCCACATTTACACCAAATTGCATTTTCCCAGCAACCCTGAACTCACTAGCCTGTTTTGGCTCCCAAATGAACAGTACCTTGGTTTTAAAATGCTAATTCTCAATTTCAAATCCATCAACTTCTCACCCTTTGATGATCTCTGCAATTTCTTGCTTTACCACAACCATCATTAAAGCTGAAGAATTGTGCTCCATGCCTTCAGCTAAGCTGTTCCAGTACTGTAACATTACTGGCACCTACCTGAAAATGTGCAATCTTGTCTGGGAAAGTTGTGTCCACAAAGATCAGGACAAATCATCAGTCTCCTCTCTATCATCAATATAGTGATGGAAGTGATGCCAACTGTTCTATCAAGAAACACTTTCTTCATAATGTTAAAAATCACACAACACCAGGTTATAGTGTCCACAACCACTTGATGAAGGAGCAGCGGTCCGAAAGCTAGTGCTTCCAAATAAACCTGTTGGATTTTAATCTGATGTTGTGTGTTTTTTTTAACTTTGTATATCCCAGTCCAACACTGGCACCTCCAAATCATTTCTTCACAATAGCTTGCTTACTTGTTCAGTTTAAGTCCTTCCAGGTCCACTCAGCTTCTTATTATATGGACAAAAGAGCTGAACTCAAGAAGTGAGATTAGAATGACTGCCTATGACATCAACATTGCATGTCACTAAGTGTGGCATCAAGGAGCCTTAGCTAAACTAGAATAAATGATACCTAGGGGGAAATTGTGTTGTCTGGAGTCATATGTAGCACAAAGGAAGATGACTGTTAATGAGTTTTGTAAGTATCCTTACATACAGATGAGAAAGGACACCACTTCAACTGGGACAACACATCCATCCTCGGATAAGCAAAACAGAGACACGCATGAGAATTCCTAGAAGCATGGCATTCAAACTGGCATTCTATCAACAAACATATTGACTTAAATCCCATTTACCACTCCCTGAGAGAAATAACCGGAAATGACATCACCACAGGAAATGATATCACCAACCCAAGGAAACCCAAATACATAAATAGAAAGCAGGCTACATCATCAGTGCTTCATCTGGAGGTTCACTGAAGATGTTACCTAGTATAGTGACGAAATGTCTGAAAACAAGCCTTCCAGCTCAGTGAGCAAACCTACATCAAGAAGATGATCATGGTTATTAAATGGTCACCTTAGTGTCAAAGAATCACAGTAGGAGTTCCTCAGCGTAGTGTCCTTCAGTTGCTTCATCAATGACCTTCCTTCTATTATATGTTCAAGAATGTTTGCTGATGATTACATAGTGTTCAGTTCAATTCACAGGTTTTCAAACAATGAACAAACCCATACACGCAGTTAATGTTGACTGACAAGTGGCAAGTGATATTCACATTATACAAGTACTAGGCACTCACCATCTCCAACAAAAGCTAAGTTAACCACTTTCTTTTGTCATTCAAAGACACTTATGAATCTCCATTATCAACATCATGGAGGTTCTATCGAACACAAACTGACCAATGAGCTCAAAGGGCCTGGGCCAAAAGCTGAAACAGGGGACTAAAGTAGGATGATCAGCCATAATCATATGGAATCATGACAGACTCAAAGGGCTGAATGGCCTACTCTTGTTCATATCTTCTATGTTTCTATGACCTGCAACAGCCATATAAACAATGTGCCTGAAACAGTAAGTCAGAAGTTTTGAATCCTGGAGTAAGCAACTCACCTCCTGACTTCCCAGAATCTGTCCTCCATCTACAAGGGACAAGCCAGATTATGATGGTGTCCTCTTCTTTTGCTAGATAGGTGGAATTTCACCAATGCTGATGAAATTTCACTCTATCTTGGATAGACCAGTCAACTTTATTGACACCTATTCACCACATTATGCATTCAACACCCCCCCCCTCCCCCACCATCACTGATGCATTCTGGCTGCAGTCACAAAATGAACTCCAGCAACTCCCCAAGACTCCTTTAACAGCCTCCACACCTAGAAAGGCATAGGCAGCAGGTGCATAGGAATGTCACCCACCTGCAAGTTTCCATGCACACCTTATATCATTATGACTTGGAAATAAGTCACTGTTCTTTTAATGCCACGCAGTCAAAAGCCTGGAATTCCCTTCTTAATAGCAATGTAGCAGTACCTAGCTTCACCACATAAACTCCAGCTGTCCAAAAAGACAGTTCATAAACTTTTCAAGGGCAGTTAAGGTTGGGCCATAAATGCTGGCCTTGCCAGTAATGCCATCGTTCCGTGAATGAATAATAATACAAAATTCTCCTTGCCATGTTTTGTTCTCTCCTCCAGATGCTCCATGGTCATGCATCACTGAATAGAAAAGTTGTACAGCACGCAATTAATTATAATGATTCTGGTGTCTTTGCCAGGTTTTATTATGGCAGGTCTCCCAGTCTGTTAAAGAATCCGAAGAGCTGTTTGAACATGCTTATTGTTTGTTTTACTGTAATTCTAGTAGCTACAGGCACCTCATTGCATTTGCAATGAACAGCACACATATGTCACGGAGGTGGCATGTGGCATGGGTCAAGAGGATAACATTGGTTTCCTAGCAGTCAATTTTACATCTATAATCCTGGGTCACAAATGGGGGCACAGTGGATTACCTTATAATGCATGTTACTGCCAGTGAATTGTGTTTTAACCAGCATCATCCTGATGATGCTGATAATAGCTTAATATGATAACAGATTATCACTGTCTGAGTGGACTGGCTATCCTTGCAGTTTAATGGTTTGAAATGATTGTGGAGGCAGTCTTTAGAACCATAACCTAGAGTATTGCATAGAATTTAGGTTTTCTCACTTGAGGGGGGGGGGATGTAACTGTATTGGGAGCAGTTCAGCTGGAGAGGGATCAGAAGAGATTTAACAGGATGTGGCCAGGTTTGGAAGGTTTGAGTTATAAAGAAAAGCTGGATCATCTGGGACTTTTTTCACTGGAGTGTAGGAGGTTGAGAGGTGATCTCACAGAACAAAAGAACAAAGAACAAACATAAAGAAAATTACAGCACAGGAGCAGACCCTTCGGCCTTCCACGCCTGCACTGATCTGGGATCCTCTATCTAAACCTGTCGCCTATTTTCCAAGGATCTGTATCCCTCTGCTCCCTGCCCCATTCATTTATCACTCTAGATACATCTTAAGTGACGCTATCATGCCCATAATCTCTGCTGGTAACACATTCCAGGTACCCACCACCCTCTGCGTAAAGGACTTTCCATGCATATTTCCCTTAAACATGTTCCCTCTCACTTTGAACTCGTGACCCCTTGTAATTGAATCCCCCACTCTGGAAAAAAGCTTTTTGCAATCCACCCTGTCTATACCTCTCATGATTTTGTTGGCCTCAATCAGGTCCCCCCTCAACCTCATCTATCTAATGAAAATAATTCTAATCTACTCAACCTCTCTTCACAGCTAGTGCCCTCCATACCAGGTAACACCCTGGTGAACCTCCTCTGCACCCTCTCCAAAGCATCCACATCCTTTTGCTAATGTTGTGACCAGAACTGTACACAGTATTCCAAATGTGGCTGCACCAAAGTCCTATATAACTGTAACATGACATGGCCATCTCTTATACTCAATACCCCGTCTGATGAAGGAAAGCATGCCGTATGCATTCTTGACCACTCTATTGACTTACATTGCAGGGAACAATGGACTTAAACACCCAGAGCTCGCTGTACATCAATTTTCCCCAAGGCTTTTGTATTTACCATATAGTTCGCTTTGGAATTGGATTTTCCAAAATGCATCATCTCACATTTGCCTGGAATGAACTCCATCTCCATTTCTCTGCCCAACTCTCCAATCTACCTCAATTCTGCTGCATTCTCTGACAGGCCCCTTCACTATCTGCTACTCCACTAATCTTAGCATCATCTGCAAACTTCTAATCAGGCCACCTATATCTTCCTCCAGATCATTTATGTATATCACAAACAAGAGTGGCCCTAGCATGTGGAACACCACTGGTCACAGGTCTCCATGTTGAGAAACTCCCTTCCACTACTACTCTCTGTCTCCTTTTGCCCAACCAGTTCTCTATCCATCAAGCTAGCACACTCTGGACCCAACACGATTTCAACTTCTCAATCAGCCAACCATGAGAAACCTTATCAAACACCTTACTGAAGTCCATATATGACTTCTACAGTCCATCCCTCTTCAATCAACTTTATCACTTCCTCAAAGAATTCTATAAGTTGGTAAGACCTGACCTTCCCTGCACAAAACCATGTTGCCTATCACTGATAAGCCCATTTTCTTCCAAATGTATATAGATCCTTTCCTTCAGTATCTTCTCCAGCAGCATCCCTACTACTGACATCAGGCTCACCGGTGTAGAAGTTGCTGGATTATCCGTGCTACCCTTCTTAAAGAAAGGGACAACATTAGCAATTCTCCAGTCCTCTGGGACTTCACCCATGTTCAAGGATGCTGCAAAGATATCTGTTATAGCCCCAGCTATTTCCTCTCTTGCTTCCCTCAATAACCTGGGATAGATCTCATCCGGACCTAGAGACTTGTTGACCTTAATGTGTTTTAGAAGACCTAATACTTCCTCACTCCTTATGTGAACTTGACCTAGAGTGCTCAAATATCTATCCCTAACCTCAACATGCGTCATGTCCCTTTCCTCGGTGAATACCACAAAAAATATTCATTGCATTGGGATTTTCCTTAACCCTGTTTGCTAAGTTTATAAAATAATGAGGGGTACAGATAGAGTTAATGGTAGTTGTCTCTTCCCTAGGATGTGGAAGTTTCAAGGCACATTTGGGTCAGCACATTTTTAAGGTGAGAGGAGAGAGATTTAATAACAAAATGAGAGACAAATCTTTTACACAGAGGGTGGCTTACATATGGAATGAACTTTGTGAGGAAGTGGTGGATGTGGGTACAATTGAAACATTTAAAATACAATTGGGTCAGTACACCAACAGGAAAGGTTGGGAGGGATATGAGCCAGGAGCATGGAGTTTGCGATAATGATCGTAATGGACTAGTTGAACCAAAGGGTCTGTTTCCATGCAGTATGACTCTATGACACTATGATTATGAGACGTTTATCTTATGACGAGAGATTGAGCGGTTTAGGTCAATACTCGCTCGAGTTTTGAAGAATGAGAACACACCTAACTGAGGCATATAAGATGCTAAAGGGGATTGATATAGAATGTAGAAAAGACACTTTCTCATGTAGGGCAATCTAAAATGACGGGGCATAGTTTAGGATAAGGGGTAACATTTAAAACAGAGATGAGAAGAAATTACCTCTCTCAAAGGGTCATGCATCTGTGGAGTTCAATACCCCAAAGTATGATGACATTGAGTAAATTTAAGGAGGAGATAGATTTTTAATTAGTGATCAATTGAAGGGAGACCAGGGAAGAAAATGGAATTGAGACTGAGATGAGATTAGCCATATCAAATAGTGGAGCAGATTCAAGGGGCTGAACTGCCTACTCCTGCTCCTTGTTCTCATGACCAAGTCGGGTGGTCATGAAATGCTTGAAAGGCTGGTCATGGCATTAATCAAATCCAGCCTCCCCGTGACTCTTGACCCACTCCAAGTTGCCTATCGGACAAACAGATCCACATTAGATGCCATATCACTTGGTCTTTACTCCTCCTTAGAACACCTTGACACCGAGAACAACTAAGTAAGAATCCTACTCATTTACTATAATTCAGCCTTCAACACTATTATCCCCTCGAGACTGATTACTAAACTTAGTGATCTTGGATTAAGCCCCACTCTCTGTAACTAGATCCTTAGTTTCCTGACCCGCAGGCCACAATCAGTGAAGACTGGAGACAATATTTCATCCTCATTAACACTCAATTCTGGAGCCCCCTTGTGTGTACTCAGGCCCCTACTGTACTCACTGTATACCCATGACTGCATCTCCAAATACCAGACTAAAGCCATATACAAGTTCGCTGATGACACCATCATAGTTGGTCGAATCTCAGATGGCAATGAAACAGACTACAGATGGGAGGTAGAAGACCTCAAAAAATGATGCACTGAGAACAACCGAGCTCTCAATGCCAGCAATATCAAGGAACTCATTATTGACTTTTGGCGGGATGTTACTCATGCCCCCTTACACATTAACAGCACAGAGGTGGAACGAGTGGAGTATGTCAAGCTCCTGGGAGTGGTCATCCACAACAAGCTGTCTTGTGGACTCGTCATGTGGACACAGTGGTTACAAAGGCCCAACAACATCTCTTCTTCCTCAAGTAGCTGAGGAAATTTGGCATGACAGTGAATACCCTTGCCAACTTTTATAGGTGTGCCAGCGAGAGTATTCTTTTTGGATGTATCACTACCTGGTATGGCAACCGTACCATTCAAGATCAGAGACGGTTACACAGAGTGGTGAACTCAGCCCGGGCAATCACAAAGGCCAACCTCCAATCTATAGAATCCATCTACCAGGCCTGCTGTCTAGGAAAGGCCGCCTGCATTCTCAAAGATCCACCCCACCCTGGCAATGTTTGTCTACAACCTCTACCATCGGGGAGAAGGTACAGAAACCTGAACACACACACCAGTCGGTTTTGTAACAGTTTCTACTGTACTGTTGTTAGAATACTGAATGGACTCACAAACTTTTAACATTCGTCTATACCTGCGTTTTTGTTTTTGTCGCTGTTTACCTATTATTTACTTATCAATGCTACTTAACTCTGTGATCTGCCTGTATTGCTCGCAAGACAAAAGCTTTTCACTGTGCCTCGGTACACTTGACAATAAATTCAATTCAGTTCAATTCAGTTCAGTTCAGTTCAATCACTGAGGTAGTTGGGGTATCTTGAAACAGAAAGGTTGAATGTCATCTTCATAGCAACAAATCCGCAACCGTGCATTATATGATCATCGCGCTAAAGAAACTGGAGAAAGCTGAACCAGTGACAGCTTCAAGAGTGCTTGTGAAATACAAATGCTATTCACAGACAAACCATGAAAAGAATTGCTTTATTCAGTCTCTGTGCACACTTCTTGAGCTCATAGGTGTTTGGAAGTAAGTTCATGATCAAGCTGTCAAAAGGCAAAATAGAATGAGCAATCAAGTAGAAGCACTTGAATAAAGCCCCTGACTCACACATCTCAGTATCTAGCATGTCATGCACATCAGTATACACCTCTCATCCTTATTAACTCAGGATGAAAGAGAAAAGAAAATAAACATAATCATGGTGTAAGTGTATCTGTTTGATGCATAAGCCTGGGATTGGAATCTATTTCACAACTCTGCAAAGGAATAACAAATATTGACTGGTTTAGCATCCAAGTTGGTAAAGTGATTTTACTTTTTAAGAGAACACGGCATGTTTTAACTGAACAGCATGTGGTAGGACTCCCTGTAATCCCTGTCCTGACACTAGGAGCAGCCGAGCAAATGTGAACGAGAGTCATAGAGTCATAGAGATGTACAGCATGGAAACAGACCTTTCGGTCCAACCTGTCCATGCCGACCAGATATCCCAACCCAATCTAGTCCCACCTGCCAGCACCCAGCCCATATCCCTCCAAACCCTTCCTATTCATATACCCATCCAAATGCCTCTTAAATGTTGCAATTGTACCAGCCTCCACCACATCCTCTGGCAGCTCATTCCATACACGTACCACCCTCTGTGTGAAAAAGTTGCCCTTCGGTCTCTTTTATATCTTTCCACTCTCACCCTAAACCCACACCCTCTAGTTCTGGATTCCCCGACCCCAGGGAAAAGACTTTGTCGATTTATCCTATCCATGCCCCTCATAATTTTGTAAACCTCTATAAGGTCACCCCTCAGCTTCCGACGCTCCAGGGAAAATAGCCCCAGCTTGTTCAGCCTCTCCCTGTAGCTCAGATCCTCCAACCCTGGCAACATCCTTGTGAATCTTTTCTGAACCCTTTCAAGTTTCACAACATCTTTCCGATAGGAAGGAGACCAGACTTGCATGCAATATTCCAAGAGTGGCCTAATCAATGTCCTGTACAGCCACAACATGACCTCCCAACTCCTGTACTCAATACTCTGACCAATAAAGGAAAGCATACCAAACACCTTCTTCACTATCCTATCTACCTGCGACTCCACTTTCAAGGAGCTATGAACCTGCACTCCAAGGTTTCTTTGATCAGCAACACTCCATAGGAGCTTACCATTAAGTGTATAAGTCCTGCTGTGATTTGCTTTCCGAAAATGCAGCACCTCACATTTATCTGAATTAAACTCCATCTGCCACTTCTCAGCCCATTGGCCCATCTGGTCCAGATCCTGTTGTAATCTGAGGTAACCCTCTTCACTGTCCACTACACCTCCAATTTTGGTGTCATATGCAAACTTACTAACTGTACCTCTTATGCTCGCATCCAAATCATTTATGTAAATGACAAAAAGTAGAGGGCCCAGCACCGATCCTTGTGGCACTCCACTGGCCACAGGTTCCATTCTGAAAAACAACCCTCCACCACCACTCTCTGTCTTCTACCTTTGGGCCAGTCCTGTATCCAAATGGCTAGTTCTCCCTGTATTCCATGAGATCTAACCTTGCTAATCAGTCTCCGATGAGGAATCTTGTCGAATGCCTTACTGAAGTCCATATAGTTCACATCTACTGCTCTGCCCTCATCAATCTTCTTTGTTACTTCTTCAAAAAACTCAATCAACTTTGTGAGACATGATTTCCCATGCACAAATCCATGTTGACTATCCCGAATCAGTCCTTGCCTTTCCAAATACATGTACATCCTGTCCCTCAGGATTCCCTCCAACAACTTGCCCACCACTGAGGTCAGGCTCACCAGTCTATAGTTCCCTGGCTTGTCTTTACTGCCCTTCTTAAACAGTGGCACCACGTTTGCCAACCTCCAGTTTTCTGGCACCTCACCTGTGACTATCGATGATACAAATATCTCAGCAAGAGGCTCAGCAATCACTTCTCTAGCTTCCCACAGAGTTCTCGGGTCCATCTGATTAGGTTCTGGGGATTTATCCACTTTTAACTGTTTCAGCACTTCCTCCTCTGTAATCTTGACATTTTGCAAGATGTCACCATCTATTTCCCTACAGTCTATATCTTCCATATCCTTTTCCACAGTAAATACTGATGCAAAATATTCATTTAGCATCTCCTCCATTTTCTGTGGCTCCACACAAAGGCCGCCTTGCTAATCTTTGAGGGGCCTATTCTCTCCCTAGTTACCCTTTTGTCCTTAATTTATTTGTAAAACCCCTTTGGATTCTCCTTAATTCTATTTGCCAAAGCTATCTCATGTCCCCGTTTTGCCCTCCTGATTTCCCTCTTAAGTATACTCCTTCTTTCTTTATACTCTTCTGAGGATTCACTTGATCTATCCTGTCTATACCTTACATATGCTTCCTTCTTTTTCTTCACTAAAACCTCAACTTCTTTAGTTATCCAGCATTCCCTATACCTACCAACCTTCCCTTTCACCCTGACAGGAATATACTTTCTCTGGATTCTTGTTATCTCATTTCTGAAGGCTTCCCATTTTCCATCCGTCCCTTTACCTGCGAACATCTGCCTCCAATCAGCTTTCGAAAGTTCTTGCCTAATACCGTCAAAATTGGCCTTTCTCCAATTTAGAACTTCAACTTTTAGATCTGGTCTATCCTTTTCCATCACTATTTTAAAACAAATAGAATTATGGTCACTGGCCCCAAAGTGCTCCCCCACTGATACCTCAGTCACCTGCCCTGCCTTATTTCCTAAGAGTAGGTCAAGTTTTGCACCTTCTTTAGTAGGTACATCCACATACTGAATCAGAAAATTGTCTTGTGCGCACATTAGAAATTCATCTCCATCTAAACCTTTAACACTATGGCAGTCCCAGTCTATGTTTGGAAAGTTAAAATCCCCTACCATAACTACCCTATTATTCTTACAGATAGCTGAGATCTCCTTGCAGGTTTGTTTCTCAATTTCTCTCTGACTATTGGGGGATCTATAATACAATCCCAATAAGGTGATCATCCCTTTCTTATTTCTCAGTTCCACCCAAATAACTTCCCTGGATGTATTTCCAGGAAATTTTTCCCTCAGCACAGCTGTAATGCTATCCCTTATCAAAAATGCCACTCCCCCTCCTCTCTTGCCTCCCTTTCTATCCTTCCTATAGCATTTGTATCCTGGAACATTAAGCTGCCAGTCCTGCCCATCCCTGAGCCATGTTTCCGTAATTGCTATGATATCCCAGTTCCATGTTCCTAACCATGCCCTGAGTTCATCTGCCTTCCCTGTTAGGCCCCTTGCATTGAAATAAATGCAGTTTAATTTATTAGTCCTACCTTGTCCCTGCCTGCCCTGACTGTTTGACTCACTTCTGTTCTCAGCTGTACCCGTCTCAGATCGATCTCTTTCCTCACTATCTCCCTGGGTCCCACCAACCCCCGCATCCCCCACCTTACTCATTTAAATCCTCCCAAGCAGTTCTAGCAAATCTCCCTGCCAGTATATTAGTCCCCTTCCAATTTAGGTACTCTGAGCCAAGGCTAGGATTTTTGCATTTTCTGTTTCATGATATTAACATGGTCTGAGGTTTTTAAACTCACCCTATCTTGGGCACAACGCTGCTGGACTGAACTGCATCAGTAGATCCATCAGAGGTTGAACATTAGGTTTTGAGGTCAAGACATTTTAGCAATTTTTAATTCCTTCATGGGCTGAGTGTGTTCCTGGCTGGCCTGCATTTGAGAATGTGGTGGTGAATTGCCTTCTTGAACTGCTGCAGTCCACCAATGTGGATTGGCCCACAATGCCATTAGAGAGAAAATTCTGGATTTTGACCCAGCAACAGTGAAGAAATGGTAATATATTTACAGGTCAGGGTGGTGAGTGGCTGGGAGGAGAACTTGGAGTTGGTGGTGTTCCCATGTATCGGCTGCCCTTGCCCTTCCAAAACATTAATAGTAGTAGGTTGGAAAGATGCTGTCCAAGGATCTTTAATGAATTTCTGTAATGCATCTTGTAGGTTGTACACACAGCTAATACTGAGCATTGGTGATGGAGGTGGTGTCAATCAAGTGGGCTGTTTTATTCTGAATGTCAGAGCTGCACCCATAGAGGCAAGTGGCGAATATCCAATCACATCCTGACTTGTGTCTTGATGACATTGGCAGCTACACCTTAATTTCCTGTTGCATTTTGAAATGTTAATAAAGACTAGCCTTCAAGTCTTTATTGTGACATCAGACTCCTCACGACTGTTGAGATTTGTGGAGGCAGGCCGTAAAACCACATTTGTTGGTAACCCTTCACTTTGGTGGCCTCACTAGCAACACTGTAGCTCTACTTACAGCCCATGGACTGCAGCAGTTCAAGAAGGGAGCTCACAGTGACATTCTCAATTTCAACAAGGGATGGGCAACAAATGCTAGTCCAGCAATTGACCCCTCCATCCCATGAACTAATTTTTAAAAAAATGCTCCATAATCGCCATCCTAGAAATAGAGCTGTGAATGCCCTAATTGGTATATGCAGATTTGAGCCAATAGCTATTGATTTGTGAAAGACCTTTTCTTGGTCAATGGTAAAAGTTAAAATTACCCTCGCTGGAATCTGCATTATTTAAATATTGCCTGAAATGTAGCCTGCGTCACCACTTAACCTCTCTACAGTCAGCTATGCCTCAACTGAGGGCCTCACTCTCTCAGACCTGCAAAGGACCACAACTGTATTATGTCCTTTCAATTTTCCTATGCGTTCATGGAAAAGTGAAAGATATGTAAGTATATCCTGACTAACCTTGACCAGTTTGCAGTCTTTAACTCAGATGCATTACACGATGAAGTAGATAAAGGAGACAAGAGCAGGGGTAAGGTCCAACACAGCTCTATTGACCACTTTATCAAGCAAAAACAATATTTATTTGACTTTACTACAGCACTTCAATTAAACTCTATAAAACTCTTCACTGGACTCTTCAGTAAACAGTCTTAAATCTCAAGTGACCAGTCTCAAATCTTTCCTACTTATCTATTCTGATATCTGCTTCCGAGGATTCATCACACCGTATCCGCGGGTCCCCACTACTGTATTTGAACTACTTGTCTGCAAGGATAATGCCCATTCAATAAGATTGGGACACACTGTTCCTCAGTTTTTCACGGTTGACTGAAGTTTCAGAATCTTACAAGTCATTGCTAAGGTTTACCCCTCTCATCTAGGGCTGGGTCTGGTCTTCAGGTTCTCTCACTTCAGGTCCCTCTGGCTCTGGTCAGTCTGATGATGCTCTGAGGTACAAGAAGCTGGAGCTGCTGTGCATTTTCGCTGCCAGTTTGAAGGTGCTCTCTGGAGATGCTGTTGAAGTGGGCGGCACGGTGGCACAGTGGTTAGCACTGCTGCCTCACAGCGCCGGAGACCCGGGTTCAATTCCCGCCTCAGGCGACTGACTGTGTGGAGTTTGCACGTTCTCCCCGTGTCTGCGTGTCTGCGTGGGTTTCCCCCGGGTGCTCCGGTTTCCTCCCACAGGTCAGGTGAATTGGCCATGCTAAATTGCCCGTAGTGTTAGGTAAGGGGTAGATGTAGATGTAGGGGTATGGGTGGGTTACGCTTCGGCGGGACGGTGTGGACTTGTTGGGCCGAAGGGCCTGTTTCCACACTGTAGCTAATCTAATCTAAGATGCAAAACCTGAGTGAGGTGGGGCTCCAGGTGCTCTTTTTATCTTCATGCTCTTCTCAAAGGTTCTGTGGCTTGTGACTAATACTAGCAACAGGTGGGGGCAGGAAGATCCAGTGAGTTGACTACTTTCTGTATTTGGATGTCGCAGAACATGGTTTTGAACTTTGGCCTCTCCCTGAGCTGGGTCCCACTAAGTCTGTGTAACATTCTTCTAACAAAGCGGGTTCACTGGAGCTGTAAATAACAGTCTGTTTGGAAACAATGTGGCAGTTAGCACTTGGCCAGGCAGTTGCAGGCCATGACAGTTTGGATCTGAACGAGACAACCAGTACAGACTACAAATTCAAAATCTCCAGTAATGGTTCCCCTTACGGATCCTCTGCCACACACTCGTAGCCATGTGCCACTACCTAACCTCTCTACAGTCAGCTATGCCTCAATTGAGGGCCACAATCTCTCAGAACTGCAAAGGACCACTACTGTATTAAATCCTCAGAAGAATTCATACGCTCAACAAACAATATTTCTACACCATTTCAAACATCAAAAACTGTAGGTACAGCAAACTTTTATATTCCCACCACAATAGTCAGTGGTCCTCGAACATTCCAGAAACTTCCCCCAGCCTCGGGAACTGCTCAGCTGCCATCAGCCATCGATGACATCATCTCCGTCCCCGCTTCTGCGACCACCGGCCAGACTACAGCCGCCGCAACCATGGGACAACCAACCGCCACCGTGTTCGCCACCAGATCTGCCACCGCCGGGACCAACGCAAGGCCTGACCCCCATTGCCACTGCGGCTGCCATTTCTGCCCTCTCTGACATCACCCATGCCACGTGTTTGCAACTTCCGTCCCCTTTGCGGCTGCTACCGCAGCCACTTCTGCCCCAACGAGTTCACCTACACCATGCATTTTGTCACTTACGCCATCTACATCATCATTGATGTCACGCATTTCGCGACTTCTGCCCCCGCAGCTGCTATCGTCGCTACCCCTTCCGACCCCACTAATGCCACTCACCTGCACACACTCCCCCCACGGATCTCACTCTCTGCATCCCTGCCTCCCAGAACACCGAGGTGAGCATCACTTCCACAAATGACATCACCCTCGTTCCCCCACTACCCCGCCCACTCCAATTACAGTCTCCACCCCCACATCCAGCTCCACCTCTACATTACATCCTAGCTCCAGGCCCTGCTGTGCTTTCACTATACCCCCAGACCTCCCTCTCACTGAGGGCGAATGATCAGTCCTCAGCAAAGGCCTTACCTTAATTCACCCTCTGTCCACGCATCAATGAATTCAATATGTATTGTGACGGCGAACACTTCTTCCACCGCCTCCACCTCTGAGCTTACCTATTCTCATCAAGATTCTCACTCAGCTTCCAAGGACTCCAACACACCACATCCACCTAGACATCCTGAGCCGGTCTATTACCCACCCTCAACCTCTTTATTTCCAACTGTCGCTGAGACATTAACTACCTCATCCTGTCTACCCCCCCTCCCCCACTCCAACGTCTCACCCTCACAATGCGCAGCCCTCAACTCCCTCTGCTCCAATCCCAACCTCACCATCAAACCAACGGACAAAGGGGGTGCAGTGGTAGTTTGGCACACTGACCTCTACACGGCTGAAGCCAGGCGCCAACTTAAAGACACCTCCTCCTTCTGCCCCTTCGACCATGACCTCATCGCCCATCACCAAACCATCATCTCCCAGGCCATGCAGAGCCTCATCACCTCAGGTGAACTCCCCCCCACTGCTTCCAACCTCATAGTTCAGGAACCCTGCACTGCCCGATTCTATATCCTACCCAAGCTCCACAGGCCTGACTACCCTGGCCAACCCATCTCAGCCTGCTCTTGCCCGACCAAATTCATCTCCACTTACCTCAATATTGTCCTATCTTCCTGGTCCGGAACTCCCCATATACGATCGGGACACCACCCACGCCCTCCACCTCCTCTAAGACTTCCGTTTCCCCAGCCCCCAATGCCTCATCTTCACCATGGACATCCAATCCCTCTACACCTCCATCCACCATGACCAGGGCCTCCAAGCCCTCCGTTTCTTTCTTTCCCGATGTCCTCACCAGTACCCTTGTACTGACACTCTCATTCGTTTGGCTGATTCATTATTTCAAAGTTATAAGCAAAGTACTCAGAACACACCAAAGTGCTTCACAGCTGAAGTGTTATTTGAAGTGCAATCACTGTTGCTTTGTGTGTGCTTACTTCAGCCAACATCTGCACAGTTAGGTTCCAAAATCATAAATGAAATCAATAACTAAATAATGGTCAGAATGTTTTTTTAGGAACAGCTCCTAATTCAAGGCTAGGTATTCCTCTGAAGCATGACAGTGGCTCATTTTTAAACATTCATTCATGTTTGGCTGAACTGGTCCTCACCCTCAACAATTTCTCCTTCGAGTCCTCCCACTTCCTCCAGATGAAAGGGTAGCCATGGGCGCTCACATGGGCCCCAACTACGCCTGCCTTTTTGTTGGATTTGTGGAACAGTCTTCTGGAGTTACACCGGCACCACTCCCCATCTCTTCCTCCGCTACATTGATGACTGCATTGGCGCCACCTCGTGCTCCAACGAGGAGGTTGAGCAGTTCATCAACTTCACCAAAACATTCCACCCTGATCTTAAATTTACCTGGACCATCTCTGACACCTCCCTCCCCTACCTGGACCTCTGTATCTCCATGAACGATGACCGACTCAACACTGACATTTTCTACAAACCCACCAACTCCCACAGTTACTGTATTACATCTCCTCCCACCCTATCTCCTGCAATAATGCTATCCCATATTCCCAGTTCCTCCGCCTCTGACATATCTGCTCCCAGGAGGACCATAGAACACACCAGGTGGCCTCCTTCTGTAAAGACCAAAACTTCCCCTCCCACGTGATTGAAGATGCCCTCCAACACATCTCATTTCAACTCCCCCTCGTACTCTGCCAAGGACATGCAGGTCCTGGGCTTCCTCCATCGCCACTCCGTCACCACGCAAAGCCTCATCTTCTGCCTCGGAACACTTCAACCCTAGGGCATCAATGTGGACTTCCTCATTTCCTCATTTCCTCTCCCCCCACCTTACCCCAGTTCCAACCTTGCAGTTCAACATTACCCTTAAGACCTGTCCCACCTGTCAATCTTCCTTCCCACCTATCTGCTCCACCCTCCTCTCCGACCTATCACCTTTACCCCCACTTCCATATACCGATTGCACTCTCAGTTACCTTCTCCCTAGTGCCACTCCCCTCCCATTTATTTCTCCACCCCCGAGGCTCCTAGCTAGCCTCAATCCTGATGAAGGGTTTTCCCCCAAAACATTGATTTTCCTGTTTCTCAGATGCTGCCTGATCTGCTGTGCTTTTCCAGCACCACTCTAATCTTGACTCTAATTTCCAGCATCTGTACTATCCACTTCCGCCGAGTTGCAGGCCTGTCTTCTTTTGACAGGAACTTGATTGTTCAAGGCTTGGATACAGGAATGCTCTCTGTTCTACCTCTGCAATTTGCAGGGGTTTAAACTTAGAGAACATGGAACATATAGAGAACATAGAAAAGCACAGCACAGAACAGAGTATTTGGCCCACAATGATGTGCTGAAGGTTATTCGTAATCTAAAATAAAATAACCTAACCCTATGCACCCCTCAATTCACTGCTAACCGTGTCTATGTCCAGCAGTCGCTTAAGTATCCCTAATGACTCTGCTTCCATCACCACTGCTGGCAACACATTCCATGCAGAGGCCCAAGAACAGAGCCCTGTGGGACACCACTCACAATTGACCTCCAGGCAGAATACTTTCCATCTACAACCACTTTCTACCTTCTGTCAGCCAACCAATTCTGAATCCAGTGAGCCAAATATCCCTGTATCCCATACCTCCTGACCTTATGAATGAGCCTACCATGGAGAAGTTTATCAAGTGCCTTGCTGAAGTCCATATACACCACATCCACTGCTCGGCCTTTGTCAACTGTCTTGTCACCTCCTCAAAGAACTCAATACAATTTGTGAGGAATGACCTGCCCCTCACAAAGCCATGCTGACTGCCTTTAATCATGCTATGCTTTTCCAAATAATCATACATACTATCCTTCAGAATTCTTTCCAAAACTTTGCTGACCACAGACGTAAGACTGACTGGTCTGTAATTACCAGGGATATCCCTATTCCCCTTCTTGAAAAAAAAAACAACATTCATCTCCCTCCAATCCTCTAGTATGACCCCCGTGGAAAGTGAGGAAGCAAAGATCTTCACTAGTGGTTTAGCAACCTCCTTTCTCACTTCCCTGAGTAACCTAGGATAAATCTGGTCTGTTCCTGGGACTTATCAATCTTAATATTTGCCAAAGTTTCCAGCACATCAACTTCATCAATCTTGATCTGTTCAAGCCTGTTAACCAGCTCCTCAAAGTTCTCATTCACAACAAGGTCCCTTTTCTTCATGAAAACTGGAGCAAGAAGCTCATTTAGGGCTTCGCTATTAGCTCAGACTCCATGTACAAGTTCTCTACGCTATCGTTGACCGGCCCTACCTTCTCTCTGCTCATTCTCTTATTCCTCACGTATCAGTAAAATGCCTTTGGGTTCTTCCTAATCCTTCCTGCCAAGCCTTTATCGTGCCCCTCCTGGCTCTCCTCAGTCCATTGCTGAGTTCTTTTCTAGAAAGCCTGTAATCCTGTAAAGCTGTGTCTATAATCTTGCTTCTTCCACCTTATGTAAGCTGCCTTCTTCCTTTTGACAAGGAGCCTCTCTGTTCTAGTCATCCAAGGCTTCGTACCTTTAATCCTTTTTGCCTGTCTCAGAGGAACAAATTTCTGTATCACTCACAACAACTGCTCCTTAAACCGTCTCCACAAGTTTGTTGTGCCCTTTCTGTGGAACAATTGCTCCCAATCTGTACTTCCCAACTCCTGTCTGATAGCGTCATAATTTACTTTTCTCCAATTAAATATCATCCCTTGGTAACTGCTCCTTTCACTCTCCAAGGTTATGGTAAATGTGAGGCAGTTGTGGACACTGTCGCCAAAGTGTTCTCCCACTGTGAGATCTGACACCGTCCTGGCTCATTGCCGAGCACCAAATCCAAAATGGCCTCTCCCCTTGTCGGCCTGTCTGCATACTGAGTAAGGAAACCCTCCTGAACACACCTGACAAAAACGGCTCCATCCAAACCATCTCCACTAAGGAGGTTCCAGTCAATATTGGGAAAGTTGAAGTCACCCATAACAACAACCCTGCTATCTGTAATTTTCCAAAATCTACCGGCCTATGAGTTCTTCAATTTCCCTACTGCTATTAGGGGGTCTGTAGAAAACCCCCAATGAGGTGGCTGCTCCCTTGCTGTTTCTAACTTCCACCCATACTGACTCAGTAGATAAACCTTCCTCAATAAGCCTTTGTTTCTGTAGCTGTGATGCATTCTCTGATTAGCAATGCTACACCCTCTCCTCTTTTTCCACCCTCCCTGTTTTTTTTAAATGTTCTGAACCCTGGAACATCTAGCAATCTGTCCCTGTGAAACCCACATCTCCAATGGCTACAACATCATAGTCCCAAGTACTGATCCGTGCTCTAAGTTCATCACTCTTATTTCTGACACTCCATATGTTAAAACAGACACACTTTAACTGATCCCTTTGTTCCATTACATGAATAACCTTCCCGATAGATTCACTATATCCTGTCACTTCCCCATATCTAACTACCCCCCCTCTTAGATATGTAGCTCTGCTTCCCACCCCCCTGCCAAACTAGTTTAAACCCTTAGTTGGCTTAACTTAAACCCTTAAACTTGGCTTCTACATTTCCAGTTTTGCCCATGCTTATGAAAAAGTGTCAATATTTCTGTTGTAAACCTGGAGGTCATGGGTTATCTGACTACAAGTTACTTTTGTTTCATTTTTTAAATGTCTTATTATTTGGGTTGTAGCATTGACTGTCAAATTTATGCCTTTCAGAAATGCTTCCTACCTTCATAGTCAAGATAGTGATTTTCTGTTGTTTCCAAACTAAATTCCTTACAGCAATTTAGAACATTTTCCTGTCCTTCCCTTTCTTTTACTCTTATCCTCTGAAACTGAGTAAACCTTTAATTAAGTTTCTGAGTAAAAAAAGAGATTGTCTAACCTGGCACAGGGCTGTCCTATTGTTTCCTCATGCACCATTTTCCAGAGATGCCATTTTACTAAAAACTCAATTTGATACAAAACCAGTGTTTATAATAGTTGTCTCAACCTGAATTCCAGCTGCGAAGTAAAATGGATACCACAAGTGTAATTATCCTGTCATGTCTGCTATCATTTGGACACAAAAATTACACAGACAAAGCAGCCTTCACAAGTAGCAGCACTTACTGTACAGATTATAACAAAGTCACCTTCTCTATACTTGACAGAATTCTGGATCAATAATGGACAAAACAAAGCTCATTTTACGGAGTACTACATTTACAGTATTCTACACACGTTTATTTTATTGCAAAGTAATCGTAAACAAAATCGCACGGTGGAATCTTACCTTTTTTTGTCTTTGTGCTCAGTAGGGGTCCTCCACAAGAACAGCATTCCTTGGGACTGTGCCATCTTTTAAACACCACTGCACATCTGTAGGAGTGCTGCCATCTGCAAGCTGTGCTTCTTGGCTGTGTTAGATGGTAGGGGAGATGACAGAGTGAGGGAAGCTGGCATCATACTTCTTGGAGAAAGACCTGAGGTCCTTGTGGATGGGGTGGTGGAGAGTAGTGGAGACCAGCAGAGGAGGCAACACAACCACACAATGCCTACCTGGTTGGCGATTGCCACTCAGATCAGGGGCATCTTGAGGGAGAGTTGAACTGGGCAGGAGTGCAGGCAGAAAATCAATAATCTTTACTGTTCCATTAGGGTAAATGCAATATTGGGCTCTTTGCCTCACAGTTACCTGTACCACAGCACTCACCAATGCTTATGCTCTGAGACTCTTTCTGTTGTATGTAAAACCTTTCCTCACTCACTCTCGTGGGATGAGCAATAACTGCTGGCCAAACGAGAGACACCCACATTCCAAGAGTGAATTTAAACAAAAATGCTACCAAGCAGTACCTGCTCAGTAATAACCTGCTCACTAACACTCGGTTTGGGTTTTGCCTGGGCCACTCAGCCCTCGAGATAGCCTTGTTTCAAATATGGACAAAACAGCTAAATTCTAGAGATGAGGTGAGAATGATAGATCTTGACATCAAGGCCATATTCAATTGAATGTGGCATCAAGGAGCACTAGGGAAGTAGAATCAATGGGAATCAGGGCAAACCCTCTGTTCGTTGGAGTTATACCTGGGTGTGATACTCTTTGGAAGGTCAGTGCAGACTTGATGGTCCAAATGGTCTCTTTCTGCACTGTGGGGATTCTGCTAGCCATGAGTTTTTGCCTGAGTTCTAGTCTGGTAATGTTGTACCAAACAGTTACTGTTTGTGGACTTTCCTTCATTCTTGCTCACAGCTGTATTGAACGATTAATGACACGCAACCTCTGCTAAGTTTTCAACAACAGTGAAGATTTTCCCTGAGCCCAAACTCCAGCACTTATCTACATCTACTGACTTCTCGAACCTCTTTCAGGTTTCTGACTGCATAGAGCCCGTGGCCTAAGTCCCCTCCACTGTAGCACAGGATGTGCAGTCTACCTCAATCTTAATATGTCTTCTTCTCCAACTAACCTCAATCCTGGAACAATTCTTCACTGATCCCTGAACTGCTTTGAGCTACCTGTTGAAAACACTTCATCAAACCCTGCCTCTGTTGATGAGCAAAATTGAATGGTAAGCAGTATTTTGGAACAGTCAAGTGCTGCGAACCCTTGGGACTGGCTCTCCCCTCATGTTAAGGTGTTCATAGAGTGCTGTCTCCTAAGCAGAAAATCAATACATTAAAAAAAAACTCATTACACGTCACGACCTGAGCGCCATGGATCGATCAGTATTTTTGCTAGATTTATCTGTTTCTGCAGAGGATGGCATTGCTGAAGGTGAACTTCAGGTGTAAAGCCTCCCTGCCAGGACTGTTGATGAGAAATTCCAGGTTTGATCTCGATCGATTTGGATGGAAATATGTGTTATGGACGGCTGCAGCTTCACAGTATGCATCCCTGGAAGGTGTGGCTCAGAGTCAACTGCGCATATTTGCAAGACTGGCCTTCAGAACTTCAAAAGCTGTAAACTTGGCATTAACTGGATCCCACGGGGGTAGTATTCTGAGTCAAAATGTGGTGGGCTGAAGCCTAACTGCAGAGACTTGAATATAAAAATCTAGGCAGCAGTGCGTGTCGAGCCATCCTGCTGATTCAGAGCAACTGTGAATAATATATCCTGGTCATGTGTATGGAGGTGTGTCTCTCAGGTACAACAAAGGCCATGTCTGCACTCTCATTGGATATAAAACATCCCATAGTATTATATCAAAGAAGAACAACTCCTTAGTGTCCTGACTAATATTTATGCTTCAACCTCAATCACAAAAACACATTATATTCTCGGTGCTTATGGTATAGTGTCTGATGTGCCAAGAAATAAAGAAATAATTGTACTCCATTGGCTTTAAATTGATTTATGATTTCTGAGGTTGTGAAAGGAGCATTGTAAATGCAAATGCAAAATTTCACCTGTATGTTAATACTTTGGTTTAATCAAAGATGTGTGTTCTAACATTTGTATTGAAACTGTACACAGCAATTTCACAGCTCTTTTGGATCTGAAAGGGTTAACATTGATTGCATGTCATAAGCTCCAGTCACTGTGATGATGTCATGAGGACTTGTGGGCAGAATAATTAAGGGGGCAGGCCTTAAAGGAGGCCCTGCTCACAATATCATATCCTTGTAACATGCAAGTAGTTGCAAAGATACAATAAGCTGCAATTTTTTTATTTAATTGCAAACACAAATGTTATTTATAAAAAAAAACTATATGTACATACACTGTTAATGAAGCATTTCTGTACAATCTTTATGAATGAAGAGCAACAAACAATAGGAAGTTGGCATTCCCTGTGGTTCCAAAGCATTTCTTATACAGGACAATATTTAAATATATTGAGGCACCAAGAGGATTTGATAATTGAATACACCCCCATTGTACTTCAGCAGAAAGACCTTGGACAGTAAGCTGCATTTTCTTTACAAGAAACTATACAGTTTAGACCTTTATCTACGCTGGACCATGTGGAGCCTGAATAAACATATACCTAGAACGTACTGATGACAGTACATACAATATGGTTTTTGCCTTATCATACAACAATCACTGTTTTTTAAGAAATCTGTCTCAGACAGTACTTTTAATCTGGAATGCTGTCTCTTGAATTTCGACCTATGTTTCCTGATCAAGCCGCTCAGAGATTTATTACACGCTGCTGGAACAGCTGGGTCTTGATCATGGGTCTCTCGGTTCAAAGATAGGGATCCTACCACTGCATCAAAAGAGGATTCTTTTTCTTGTATTGAGCAGTTTTAGAAGATTATTAGGTTCACTTGCAAATCATCAGAAAGCTTGGGGCTTATCAATTGGTAGTCAGTTTCTTCTGCAAAACAAATGCCCATTGGCAACACATTCTGTTTTTTCTGTATTCACAGACAAATTGAAAGGGCTGTTTCATAAGACACCTGACCCCATCACAATTGCTTCTAGCAGTAATCTGTTTAATGCACCATATGGCTGAACAATGACACAAATGTGGCTACGGGTAATAAAATAAGCCATAATTTGTATTTTGAAACAATATTTTCTTCCATCAAGAACTATTACCAAATAAATTAGATTCTCAACTATAAAAGATGTAATAAATAATTCACATTTTAAATTCATATTTAGCAACATTCAGAACACCTAATTATACACCTACTAGTGGCAGGCGCTTCCTATTTGTGTTTGTCGGTGTGAAATGGAAAATATTAAAGAAATGAAGTTATTACTCACTGATCCCCCCTAGGTGCTGAATCTCTCGCAATTTAATGTGCACTCACTAATAACAGAGTAAAGCAACATGAGTAGAACATATGCTGAACAATCACCACATGGTATTTTGAAATCATTGTTATTTCAGTGATAATAAGTGCATGATAAATTTGAGGACTCAGGTTTTCTAGTGCATGGTTGTGCAGTGGACATTAAACATCTGTGTTGAAAAAGCACAACAGGTCAGGCTGTTAATGTTTGACCAAGGCACAGACCTCAGCAGGTTTTGAGGGGTAAATTATATTGCTTGAAAATTGGAGGTTTCCCTTTGGAGGGTTGCAATCGATTGGGCTCAAAGTGACTGACGGGGTGGGTGGAGGAGAAAGTGAGGACTGCAGATCAGAGCTGAAAAATGTGTTGCTGGAAAAGCGCAGCAGGTCAGGCAGCATCCAAGGAGGAGGAGAATCGACGTTTCGGGCATAAGCCCTTCTTCAGGAATGAGGAGGGTGTGCCCAGCAGGCTAAGATAAAAGGTAGGGAGGAAGGACTTGTGGAGGGGCATTGGGAATGCGATAGATGGAAGGAGATTAAGGTGAGGGTGATAGGCCGGAGAGGGGGTGGGGGCGGAGAGGTCAGGAAGAAGATTGCAGGTCAAGAAGGTGGTGCTGAGTCCGAGAGTTGGGACTGAGATAAGGTGGGGGGAGGGGAAATGACGAACATGGAGAAATCTGCATTCATCCCTTGTGGTTGGAGCGTTCCTAGGCGGAAGTTGAGGCGCTCTTCCTCCAGGCGTTGTGTAAACATGGTCTGGCGATGGAGGAGGCCAAGGACCTGCGGAGTGGGAGGGGGAGTTAAAGTGTTCAGCCATGGGGCAGTTGGGTTGGGTTGGGTTGGGTTGGTGCTGAAACGTTCAGCAAGTAGGCGGCCTGTCTCCCCAATGTAGAGGAGGCCACATCAGGTGCAGCGGATGCAGTAAATGATGTGTGTGGAGGTGCAGGTGAATTTGTGACAGATATGGAAGGATCCCTTGGGGCCTTGGGGTGGGTGGAGGAGTCAGAGAGAAATTGGGAAATTGCTGGAGGAGTTAATGAATTGAATTTATTGTCACGTGTACCGAGGCACAGGGAAAAGCTTTGTCTTGTGAGCAATACAGGCAGATCAGAGTTAAGTAGCATAGATAAGTAAATAAAAGCTAAAATAGTGGCTAAAACAAAAAAACACAGGTACAAGTGAATACTAAGAGTCTGTGAGTCCATTCAGTATTCTAACAACAGTAGGGTAGAAACTGTTTCAAAACCAGCTGGTGCGTGTGTTCAGGCTTCTACCTTCTCCCTGATGGTACAGGTTGTAGAAAAATATTGCCAGGATGGAATGGAGCTTTGAGAATGCTAGTGGTCTTTCCTTGACAGCAGACCTGGTAGATTGATTCTATAGATGGGAGGTTGGCCTTTGTGATTGTCCAGGCCGAGTTTACCACTCTGTGTAACTATCTCTGCTCTTGAGTGGTACAGTTGCCATTCCAGGTAGTGATACATCCAGACAGAATGCTCTTGATGGCACACCTATAAAAGTTGACAAGGGTTTTTACCGTCATGCCAAATTTCCTCAGCTACCTGAGGAAGAAGAGCCGTTGTCAGGTCTTTGTAACCAGTGTGTCCACATGAAGAGTCCAAGAAAGCTTGTTGTGGTGTGGCTAACCATTCCCAGGAGCATGACACTCTCCACACGCTCCACCTCTGTGCTGCTAATGTGAAGGGAGCATGAGTAACATCCCGCTGAAAGTCAATAACTACTTCTTTGGTTTTGCCGCATTGAGAGCTAGGTTGTTCTCAGTGCAACTTTTTTCCAGGTTTTCCACCTCCTGTCTGTAGTCTGTTTCGTCACCATCTGAGAGTTGACTGACTATGGTGGTGCCACCAGTGAACTTGTAAATGTCATTAGTGTGGTATTTGACGATGCAGTTATGGTATACGGTAAGTACAGTAGGGGGCTGAGTACACACCCCTGGTAGGGGGTGCTCCAGACTTGAGTGTTAGTGAGGATGAAATATTATCCCCAATCTTCATTGATTGTGGCCTTTGGGTCAGGAAACTAAGGATCCTGCCGGGGGAAATGGTAACATGACAACAATGAAGGTGACCTGAGAAGTCGTGAGATCTGTAAGGACAGAGCTAATTTTGGTGAAAGGGAGGGACATCTTGCTGAAAGTAATTACACTGTGAAGTGCAGAACTGTTTAGCACTAAGGGCAAGAGGCGACGCCAAATTTCATTTCGGGCACTTTGGATGTAGGAGATGTACTACCCTCAACCTCAGTATCAATGAAGTAGGTTGGAATCTTCAGATGGAAAGTGAGCGAGCTGAAATAAAAAAGACACACATTTTTGGAGAAAATACAACAGGTGTGGCAGCATCCGCAGGTTAAAAAAACAGAGTTAACATTTAAAGTCCAGTAGCCGTCTTTGGAATGTAGATTAGACTCGAAACGTTGACTCTGTTTTCTCTCTACAGATGTTGCTAGACGTGCTGAGTTTCTACAGCAATTTCTGTTTTTGTTTCAGGTTTCCAGCACCTGCCATTCTTTGTTTTATTGTTTTGAGCTGAACTGTTGGTGAAATTTTCCTGGACTAGATAAGACAAATTTACACATCTCTGTAGAGTTAGTTCCCTTGAAATTCCCACTGCCTTCTGGACAGAATTAAACATGAATAGGAAACCCTCTTGGATTGGCCAAGTAAGTAGTTATGATAATTAAGAAGCCACTGCAAATGTATTACAAATCAATTCTCATTCCCCAGCTAATATCCCTGTTATCCAATCTGCCAGTGCCTCCCCAAGATCACTGAAGTGACTTTGGGGTGGGAACAGCCTGCCCAGTGATACTCAGAAGCTGAGCAGCGTGAGTATATTTCCACATCATTAGTAATAACACCTTTTCCTCCATTGCATTCTCTTCTTTAGGGAAGATGTGGTCAATGCGATACAGCTGGAAGTAGGTGAAACACCAACACAAAGATCCATAGATAGAAAATCAGCTATTTTAACAACACATGTAGACCTGAGTACTAATGCCTCAGGAGGCTCAAGCTCTCACAGAATGGCATTGTCGACATCCACATCCCTCTGGAGGCAATCACCTTCTCAGTAGAGTAGGTGGCAAGCTTAGGAACATAGGAAATAAAAGCAGGAGTAGGTCATTTGACCTCTCAAGCATACTCACCACAGATCATGCCTGATCTTGTATCTCAATGCCACTTTCCCACACAATTCCACAACCCCTGTTCTCTGCGATACTTACAAAATCTGTTGATCTCGAACATACTTTATTCAAGGCATGCATTGCCATTGATTGATAAGGTACATACGCCTAGTCACCTCCAATGTCAGTCATCTCCTCTGCTCAGAAAAGTTTTCTCAGTCACTTGCATTGCCTTTTCTCAGAAGGTTATGTGGTCTCTTCTCAGGGAAAGAAACTAGAAGCGTGCATGATTGTAATTCCTTATGTGCATGGTAAGGAGGGGCAGCATTTGTGCAGAGTGATTGTGAGGCATGAGTGTGAGAGAGAAAAAGGTTTCAGGGTGAGTGTTAGCTGTTCAAATAGACATGAGGGTGGCTGGAGGAAGTGGATTGAATGCATCCTTTTTTGTTCATTCACAGGATAAGGGGTATCACTGGCTAAGCCACTATTCATTGCCCATCAAGCAATTAAGAGTCAACCACATTGCTGTGGACCAAATATAGGCCAGATCTGTTAAGGATAGCAGTTTCCCTCTTTAAAGGTTGTCAATGATCCAGATGGGCTTTTCCTAACAAGCAACAGTGATTTAATGGTTATCCTTGGATTCTGAATTCCTGATTATTATTGAATTCAAATTCCACGATCTGTTATGGCAGGATTCATGCCTGGGTCCCTGGAATATTCGCTGGGTTGCTGATTAACAGTGCAGCAATAATATTACAAGGCTGTCACGGAGAGTCCCCAAGCAGGTGTTCTACTCCCAACTTTGCAATGGCAGGCGAGCCCTAGGTGGACAGAGAAAGTGCTTCAGTGATACCTTCAAGGTTTCACTGGCAAAGTGCGGCATTTCCACTGACACCTGGGTCTCAATGGCCTAAGAATCACTGTCCAAAATGGCGGAGGAGCACCTGGGAAGATGTCGAGAACCTTGAGACTTACCATCAGGAACAGTTGGAAGCCAGCCAAAAACAAGTGCACTGCTACTTTAATGCCCCACCCACTCCTTTCTATTACCACTACCTGCCCGAAGTCTAACAAAAACTGTGGTAACTGTTTCGGTCTGTACAGCCAATGTTGGACTCACCCTGAGAAGTGGAAGTGAGTCATCCTCGTCTGTGAGGGACTGCTGCTGATGATGATGATGAGGCTGTCACCTCCCACTCTGTGTGTGGTGGAGTGGAATACAGTGTCAGAGGCAAGTTGCGAAGGCTGCAGCTCTGGGAAAGAGCCGAAATGAAGCTGCTCATTCGCAAATCAGATTTGCAACGTTTGTAATCTGTAGTGTGTGAATATTTCCTTATAAATGTATGCAAAAATTGGCTCCAGTTCTTTCCTTCGTCACCGGGCTTAATTTCTGCTGTATGTAACATGGCAGAATAAAACAGTTGCCTAATGTTGAAGGATAGGTTCAGTCCAAGTTCTTATTTACAGATATATATATATGACAATGATGGGCCAGCATCTGTCATCATTGTGCCAGATAATGTATGCCCCTCAGATGCTGCATGCAATTGCATCTCACTTGGATAACATAAAATTGCAGGTAACTCACAATGCAAACTGCATCAGCTAACTCCTTCAATATTACATTTATTAGCTTTGGCTTATTCTTAATATTCTGATAAACTGAGCAAGATTATTACTCATCATCAAGCCCATTCACCATTCCAGTGCTCCACTGCTGCAGCTCTCAGTCCAGCCATCATACGATATTAACATTTTCATATCGTTTGTGGTTTACCTTCTCCCTATATCAGTAACCTCCTTCAACCCTAAAGAAATCTGCATTTCTCCAATTCTGAATGTGTGAACATTATTTTTCACCACTTTAGCCACCAAGCCTTCAGGAGCCAAAAGTCTAGAATTATGTTCCTGTCACTGTCTCATTTTCTAACTACTCCTCTTTTAATATGGCAATTAAACCTACCTCTTTAACTAGGCTATTGGTCATCTGCTCTAATATCTTCCTGATTTCAGTTGTCAATGTCCTTGCACGATGCCTTGTGATGTTCTACAATCTTAAAGATGCTACATGAATGCAAGTTGCTGTTATGCCATATACTATGTTAAAAATCACACAACACCAGGTTATAGTCCAACAGGTTTAATTGGAAACACACTAGCTTTCAGAACAATGCTCCTTCATCCGGTGAGCGTCGCTGCTAAAGCTAGTGTGCTTCCAATTAAACCTGTTGGACTATAACCTGGTGTTGTGTGATTTTTAACTTTGTACACCCCAGTCCAACAACAGCATCTCCAAATCATGCCATATACTATGCGTTTGTATCACAGGGAATATGATCAGTACAGTGAAAGGGAAAAATAACTGTAAGAGCTAACAAATACATGCCTGTTAATCACCCATGAGGAAAAGGCATTCATTATAGGAGGTTATCAACGGTCAAAGGTGAAGGAGTTAGATTAATAGATTGTCAGATAGCATAATCAAGATTGCCCTGGTGTGGCAATTGCAATAATTACGTCATTGCACCATTAAATATAAGGGCAGCTTGCTAGTGAGAGACCTAATATTAATTGTGTTTTTCTGTACCACCATGGTGATAAACAGTGGGAAAAAGAACTTACTCATTCTGGTTGCCCAAGCAATACAAATGCAATTTGTTGCTTTATATCTGGCCTAATTGTACTTGATACTGAGCTGCAGAATATGGACAATATTACCTTCTCAGCAGTGACATCTATTAGCTTGATGAACTCAGGAATTTCCAATGATTTAAATTCAGAAATAATCTGAAAAGTAGTAATCATCTCAGTTTCTAGGAATGTAAGATCTAAACAAAGGCACTAATGATGCCCTCTAGTCTTCACTGACATGTTGCCATTAAGTCACTAGTGAGTAAACCATGCTATTAAAATACAGCTGCTGTATCTTAGGCAATTTTACAGTTTGCTGCCTCTTGACACAATTAGACAAGTAATTATGAAAAAACTTTAAACAAAGTGACATTGAAAATATGGGACAAAACTTGTTCAGTAACTGCTCAACAGCTTTCTCGGTGGCAATAATAGATCCTATTGAGACTAGTAAATTTAATGAGATATAATTCTCATAATAACACTTAGAGTACAAAGCTCCACTCTAAATAGGAGTTCAATAGAGGAGGCAACCATTATTTCAATGTCTAAATTAATAGGTATTAGAGATAGTTGCAAGACTTCACATTCAGTTTTGACTATAATTTGATGGTATGTAATTCATCTTTTTAATATGGTGTTGTTAGCAAGGCCACCATGTATTGCGCACCCTCATTTCCCTTGACAAAGTGATGGTGATTTTCCTTCTGAACTGTTGCAGTTAGGTGAAGGTTGCCTCACGATGCTTTGGATCGGGAGTTGCTGAGTTTTGATGGAGTGACAATGATGATACAATTATATCTATCGACATCAAAATGGTGTGGGACTTGGAAGCATTTCAGTAAATTCTGGTGTTTACAGGCAACTGTTTTCCTTGCTCTAAGTGGAGGACAACTGGAATATCCGATTTCACCTGTTAGAATCATTCATGTTGTTTCACATTGAGGAATGACGGAAAAGAATTGTGCAATCCTGCCAAGTCACAGTATGTTACACCTCACTAAGTAGAAAGAATAATAAGTGAAAAGAGTGGGAGCCTTTCAGCTTCCCATGCCTTCCATAAGGAAACATACAGAAAAGCTTGAGTGTTTTGAAAAAAAAAACAAGGGAGTGCTGAAAATAAATTGTCAGAGTGAAATAAAAGCAGATTTCTTCGAATGTCTTGGAATTAATGCACATTGAGACTTACAGTGACTGCATCGAACTTCTTTTTGCTTTCGGTCAATTTTATAAAAGGAGGAAAAAGTCTTAAGGAGCACAAGAATATATACTTGCTTTTCAAGCTTTACATTTAATAAAGTTAGGAACCTTCTCTCCCCTTTCACTTTTGTGTGTGCACAGTGTACTTGTTAGCTGTGTTTCAAAGATAAACAGTCAGAAAGAATAACCAGCTGAGAGTCACATTAAAGCCTTGTATTTTAGATTCATTATTTCAAAGTTATAAGCAAAGTACTCAGAACACACCAAAGTGCTTCACAGCTGAAGTGCTATTTGAAGTGCAATCACTGTTGCTTTGTGTGTGCTTACTTCAGCCAACAACTGCACAGCTAGGTTCCAAAATCATAAATGAAATCAATAACTAAATAATGGTCAGAATGTTTTTTTAGGAACAGCTCCTAATTCAAGGCTAGGTATTCCTCTGAAGCATGACAATGGCTCATTTTTAAACATTCATTCATGGGGCATGACCAAGACCATTCATTGGCAATTCCTATTGCCTTTGGGAAGATGGAGTAAGCCATCCCCTTGAAGAGGTGCAATCCATGTCATGTCAGGACACCAAGAATTCATGAATGTCAATGTGGTTTGATCCCAGTTCCACTGAAGTTATGATAACAGAGCAGGAGGAATTCCATGTCAATGTATTTTGGTGGTGAATGTTGCATGAAACCTTTATATCTACATGTTTCATGTGACTACACCTCTGATAATGGTGTTATCTTTATTTTACTGAACTTTAGCCAAGTATGTGTGCTAAAATTCCAAGCATGTCTTGCTTTCACAATCTTTTAACTCAGAAGCAAGAATGCCACTAACTGAGCTATGCTAAATATATAGAGAAGCTTGTGTCTATGCCTATCTGTAGAAAGAAGACCAGGAATTGTGTTGAATTAAAAAGTTATGAATACATTGTATTCATGATGTATTAGAGCTGTGGTTCAGGAGTCCGTAGAGTCCTTAGGTCTATAGAAGCTTTCTGGGGTCTGCAAGTGAGAGAAGGAGTAGCAGATTAGGGTGTGCTGAGACCAAACAGAGAGGTGGAAATGAAATGTAACAGTAGGAAGAGAGCATGGTGTGAGCCAGAGGTGGGCGCGAAGTGTAGCTATCCTGAATGCAATGGAGAGTGGGCTGACTGTCTCACATAAGAATGGTGCAGGTATCGAGGTGTCCATTGCACAAACATTACCCATCAGAGTTGCCAGTAAGAAGTGTTGGATTTTTGCCATGAAGGAGGCAAACAGGAGCCAGGTCTGTTTTATTGTATCAGTAAATTACCTGCAATGAGAAACTGACTGAAGTGCAGGCCTTCATTATCATGGAGACATGTTTCTTGCTTAATACATATTGGTGGATGCAGAAAAGGCAGCCTGTTTTTGAAACACATCACAGCCACCGCTCATGCTGCTGGTTTTTCTGAGGGAGAAGGTTTGTGCCAAAATCTTCGACTGCTCCACAGGGAACTGATGTATCACTGGGAGGCCTGGCATCCATGAGGGAGTTGAGCAGAGTTGTCATCCAGAAGGGTGCAGGAGGAGGGTGCCTTGCCATGCAACAGGGGCACCTCTGAGCTCAACAACATAGACAGGCCTATGAGCCACCTCATCCTCTTCAAGACTACACAACCGATCATCATCCATGCTTCTTTGCCTCTGTGGCATCTTCCGGCCTGGAAATCCAATGGCCTGGTGTGGCGGCCTGCTTCAACATTGAGTTGGGTCCTTGTGACAGCTTCTGCAACATTTTTGGTGACATGATGGTCCGGCCCAGAATTCCAATAGTCCAGGATTTGGTGTCTTCGATGTCGGCTTTCTACAGTGGTGGAGTATGTGGTCCCTTGACCTTGGAAACCCATGAGCCATGAATTGAACAAAGATGAACTTTGTCTTAATTTTTTTTATTTATGATTTCTGTTGTTAATATTGGTGCCAGATTATGGTGATTTAAGCACTTATCACTGTATTTTTTTGTAGATATACAAGTGACAACAAATTACTATTCAAATTCAAAGCATCTTCCTCTGTCTCCAATTGTTCCTTCTTTCTTGCATTCCTAAACAGACTCAATGTGCTGAATGGCTTACATCCCATAGTCTTATCCTGCTCCAGTTCCTCTCCTGATGAATTATTGACCTCAAAGTCCAAGCTTTTCTGGAGGGTCCAGTTATGGACAGTGTAGCAGACCACCAGGATGAGGTGGAGCCCTTTCAGAAGGATTCTGCAAGGCACCACCTGAGGATTAAGGCAATGGATTCAGTGGCCTCTGAGCCTGCAAAATCCCAACAGTTGCCGGTTCAATCTGTTTATCAGTCATGACAGAGAAAGTTTCTATTACCATACTGAAGCACTGGTGTACAGCTACCAGTGAAATATTACAGAAGTCTTCACAAACTTTTCTGACTCTATTAATTGTAACAGGTCAGCCAGGTGGATCTCATAGAATATGGAGTTACCTGTTTGGGACTGAAAACTTGGTCCAGTCAGGAAACCCAGGCTGACAGATAAGAACAAGTGTGTCAGACATCCTGTTCATTCTGAGAGCTGGCTCTGAGGGAGCAGGATAAGTGTCAAGGACTCTCCACACGTAAGGAAAGGGTAACTTAGTGATGGGATACTGACCTCTGTGACTTTGTTTCAGTGACCATTGTCTTCTTTAATATTGGTTTTTAAGTATCTCCAGGTATCTTCACCTCGGCCTATAGATCTTATGTTCAGGTTAGTGCCTCCTGCTACACTGTGTTCCTTGACTCTCTCCTCCAACCTCCTGATTCCTGGCACTAAACCCTCTCATGTATGCTGCTGCTCCTCATCTGGAAAGACTCAACATCTGAGGGTTTAGCACCCATTTTCCAACTACACTCACCCTGCTACACAGATGGAGTCCAGACAGCGTTGCCTACTGCTCTAATGTTGATGTGATGCCAGGAAGACAATGTCCCCCTCAACAGGCAAGTTTCTTATTGTTGGCTCCTGCCCTGACCTATGATGGGCCCTTTAGCATATGAGAAGTGTAAAAACTCTTGAAATTTTTCTGGCTTCCATGAATTTCCCCTGTCTTGTTCCTCAATTACATACCATTAGTTGTTCAATTATGGTGAATGTCAATTGCCCCAGGGAAGATTCAAAATTGTCACAGAGTCAATCCCTCAGCTACTTCAATTGCACAGTTTGTGAGTATGGACACATATACTCACTCACTCACTGAGAGATAGAGGTAGAACAAAACATAATATCTCAAAGTTTGCAAGTTAGGTGGGAGGGTGAACTGCAATGATGATGCAGGAATGTTTCAGCATGATCTGGACAGGTTGGGTGAGAGGTCAAATCAATGACAGATGCAGTATATTTTGGATAAATGTGAGGTTATTCACATTGGAAGCAAAAACAAGAAGGCAGATTACTACCTGAATGGCTGTAAATTGGGAGACGGGAGTGTGCAGTGGGACCTGGGTGTCCTTGTGCACCAGTTGCTGAAGGTGTACACAGAGGTGTAGCAGATGGTAAAGAAGGCAAGAGGTTTCGAGTGCAGGAGCAGGGATGTGTTGTTGCAGTGATACAGGGCCTTGGTGAGGCCACACCTAGAATATTGTGTGCAGTTTTGGTCTCCTTTTCTGAGGAAGGATGCTCTTGCTCTTGAGGGAGTGCAGCGAAGGTTTTCCAGGCTGATTTCGGGGATGGTGGGACTGATGAATGAGGAGAGATTGATTAGATTAGGATTCCCATTGCCTGAGTTCAGATGAGTCAGGGGGCGGGGGGAGGGAGGGTGGGATCTCATAGAAACTTATAAAATTCTAACGGGACTAGATAGGGTAGATGCTGGGAGGATGTTCTTGATGGTGGATGCATCCAGAACTAGGGGTCACAGTCTGAGGATCATTTAGGATGGAGATGAGGAAACATTTCTTCACCCAAAGAGTGATGGACCTGTGCAATTCATTGCCATGGGAAGTAATTAATGCCAAACCATTGAATGTATTCAAGAGGCAGCCAGATGTAACACTTGGGGTGAATGGGATCAAAGATTATGGAGAGAGAGCAGGATTAGACTATTGAGTTGTGCAAGCAGCCATGATTGTGATGAATCTTGGAGCAGGCTCGAAGGGTCAAATGGCCTCCTCCTATCTCCTATGCTTCTATCTAATCTAACAGTGTTACTACCACTTTTCGCTGCCAGTTACTTCCTCTCCAGCCTGAACTCGAAATCATGTTGTCAACTCTGGTGGTAAGTTTCAAGTGAGATCAGCCTTCTGCAAGACAGCGAGGGCTTTTAAAATATTTAAGTAGGCACACCCAGCTCAGTATGTTCTGTAAATGAACTCTTGTAATCTTAAAAAAAAGCATTATGAAAACATTTCATTACTTCCAGTGAGCATCAATTAGTATTATAAATTGGATGGGGGTTTTGTGAATACTAATCTATTTGATGTGAGACTGCTTAAGCAGGGAATTTGGAGAACCAAGGTGAAGTATAGGTGGTGCTGTTCACTCACTTTTTTCTAATTTTTTTTAGTTTTATGAGGTCAGAACTCATTATGCAAGATGAAACATCCAGGAAGTTTCCATTTTACTTTCGTTTTCAGCACTTGCTTTTCTCTTCACGATGGCTGCATCAGTGCAATTTCCTTCCGAGGAGGATCTTGGCTGTGCCATCTGTTTGGAATTGTTCACGGATCCTGTTACAATTCCCTGTGGGCATAACTTCTGCATGAACTGCATCAAGAACTACTGGGGTAAAGAGAAATCCCACACCTGCCCTGAATGTCAGGTGAGCTTTCTTCACAAGCCTTACCTTTGCAAGAACATTGCCCTATGCGAGGTGGTGAAAAAAATTTCCAAAGCAGCGGAGGTAACTTCTCAAGGGACCAGTTTTGACCCAGATGATGCTGTGTGCAATTTTTGCGTTAGCCTGAAGATTAAGGCCACTAAGTCCTGTTTAGATTGCAAAGCATCATTCTGTGATGCTCACTTTAGGCCTCATCATGTAAATGCTGCATTGCGCCACCACAAGCTGGTAGATGGCATCAAAAAGATGGAGAACCGAGAATGCAAGAGACACAATAGACCACTGGAACTGTTTTGCAGAACGGATGAGACTTTCGTCTGTTGCATATGTATAGTTCAAGAACACGGAGAGCACAAGGTTGTAACTATAGAGCAGGAGAGAATAAGGCAGCAGGAAAAGCTGGTAGATAAAGAGGCAACATTGAAAAGCCTTGTAAAAATAACTGAAATTGAGATTGGAGACTTGCGAAAGCAAACCGAGTCAATTAAAAACACAGTAGTCACAGTGCAAACTGACGTTGCTGCCAAGTTCAAGGAATTGGTCCAAGATATTGTAAAAGCAAATACTACTGTCGCTGAAGTAATAGAGAAAGAGAAAGAAGTGGTATTGACTAAGACTGAAGAAGCCATTGTCAAAAAGGAACAGAAATGTGATATGTTGAGAAAGAAGAAACTTCAGATAGCACAACTTTCAGGTATTAATGACAATTTCAAATTCCTACAGGAGATTAAAGCTTTAAATAATGAACATGAAGCGGCTTTGTCGCAAGTTATCTGTGATACGGATATTAGCTTGGTCAGTTTAAGACAAGTTGTAGTTAAACTCAAGGAACAACTGGAGAGTAAATGCAATGAAATTGTCAAAAGTCTAGGCACCGAAGTGGCAGGACTGAGGCAGCATTGGCCAAAGCCACCAGAATCAATGTCCCGGACAGAACTTCTCATGCACTTCCGCCAATTGACGTTTGACTCAAAGACAGCACACAAGTGCCTCTCCCTGAGCAATGGGAACCGTAAGGTAACAAACATCTGGCCAGAGGAGGTTTATGATGTTGATCACTCAGAGCGGTTTGATTGTTGCTGGCAAGTATTATGTGCAGAAAAGTTGGGTCAAGGTGTCCATTATTGGGAAGTTAAAATCAGTGAAGGTAGCTGTGCAGGCGTGACATATAAAAGCATAAAGAGAAAAGGACAAGACAACTCATGTTTCATCGGGAAGAATGAGCATTCTTGGGGTATACAGGTGTACAGTACCCATTGCTCAGCATGGCATGACAATACGGAAGTTAAAACAAATTCTGAGAAATATGAACAAATTGGTGTGTACCTGAACTATTCTGATGGAAATCTCTCATTTTATGGTGTCAATGACAAAGTTACTTTAATGTACAGATTCCAAGCTGCGTTCACTGAGCCATTGTATCCAGCTTTTAGACTTATAAATAGTCAGTCATTTTGTTATATTTTTGACTGAACTGGGCAACATATTATTTTAGTAAGGCATAGGGGAACACTTCAATATCAAAATAAGACATTCACCCATTAAAATTGTATAAAGGTACATTTTTCCCAAGTTATGGAGTTTATTAGAGGCTAAGCCAGTGGTGCAGCAGGTGTGAGACAGAGCTAAGCGATTGCATAACCAATGGATCTGTTCCAAATTCTGATCGCCTGCCACATCCAGTAGTCAATGGACAATGGTCATGGACAACTAAACAATTCACTGGATAAGGAGGCTCCAGGAATATCCCCAAATCCATAGATGAAGCAGACAAGCACATCAGTTAAAAAAGAGATAAGCCTGAAACATTTGCAATAATCTTTCGTCAGAGGTGCCAACATCACAGATCCTAGGCTTTGGTCAATTCGATTCATTCCACCTGATATCACGAGAGGACTGAAGGCACTGGATACTGAAAAGGCTTTGGGCCCTCACAACATTCTGGGAACAGTACTGAAGACGTGTGCCCCAGAACTTGCTGTGTCCCCAGCCAAGCTAATGTTTCCAGCACAGCTACATGACTGATATCTTCCTGACAACATGGAAAATTCTCCGTGGATGATTTATTAATATGTGCTTCTGAGATATCAGCATATGTACTTTCAAAAACATCTAATGTATTAGGAAACAAAGCAATTTTTAAAAAACCTTTGCTAAAATTAATTGATAAAATGTTACAAATGAGACCTGGTATACTTTAAGATGGTGACTGCCAGCGGTTAAACCCATGCTGTCAGAGATGCCTCATCATTGTGATCTGTATTTTAAGTGCAGTTGTTTTCTAGTCTTTGACTTTCATTTCAAAAAGAAAATTGGAAGGCATGCATGATGATGAAATTATATGATTTTACTACTGGTTTTGTAATGAGACAGCCTGGAGAGAGAGAGAGAGAGATAGAGAGAAAGAGAGAGGGAGATGTAAAATATTTACAATAGCATTCATTGCAAAATGTTCTTTTTGTTTAAAATCACGTGTGAATGATAAACTATGATTTGCTCACAATTCGCTGCAGTTAGAAATGTGAGGGTTGGATTTTTTCCAACGAGGCAAATTGCTGGCCATGTGAGGAAGCTGCTGCCTGCATTATTTATTCCCCTGAACCATTCGCATTGTCCAGTCCTTGATGATTCTTCGGCCTAAAGACCCTGGAGCAAATCCAAATGCAGCTGCAAGCCTTTTGATCTTCTGGGATTTGCAGCATCAGATTCGAGTGCTACCTTTTTTTTTGCTTGCCGATAGCAATCAGTAGCCTGGAGGTTCCCAGTGGTTCAAACAATAAACAAAGAATTGTGGATGCTGGAAATCTGAAACAATTCAGACATTTCTGGAGAACTCCACAGGTCTGGCAATGTCTGTGGAGGGAATGAGGAGTTAATATTTTAAGAACAAAAACAGAAGTTGATGGAAAAGCTCAGCAGTTTGGCAGCATCTGTGGAGAGAAATCAGATGAAACTTTTCAGGTTAAGTGACCCTTTGTTAGAATTGATGGTAGGAAAATGTTGTTTTTTTATGAAGAAGATAGGGTAAGGGGAGTGGTTAAGCAGTGAATGATTGGTGGAGATGGAGCCCAAAGAGAGAGAAGAACACTTGGACAGACAAAGGAGTGGATAACAATCTTGCTAGTGGGGTGAATAGCTATTAATGGGGACTGTTGTGGCAAACAGTAGGCTGTGTGTAACAGCAGACTATGTGATAGGAAGGTCGGGTGTGTGGGGGGTTGGGGTAAGGACATTGAAGCCATAAAATTATAGAGTCACAGAGTCTTAGAGATGTACAGTATGGAAACAGACCCTGCAGTCCAACTCGTCCATGCCGACCAGATATCCTAACCCAATCGAGTCCCACCTGCCAGCACCTGTCTCATATCCCTCCAAACCCTTCCTATTCATATACACATCCAGGTGCCTTTTAAATATTGCACTTGTACCAGCCTCCACCACTTCCTCTGGCAACTCATTCCATACATGTACCACCCTCTGCGTGAAAAGATTGCCTCTTAGGTCTCTTTTATATCTTTCCCCTCTCACCCTAAACCTCTGCCCTCTAGTTCTGGACTCCTCCATCCCAGGGAAGAGACTTTGTCTATTTATCATATCCATGCCCCTCGTGATTTTATAAACCTCAATAGGGCAACCACTCAACCTCCGATGCTCCAAGGAAAACAGCCCTAGTTTATTCAACCTCTCCCTATAACTCAAATCTTTCAACCCTGGCAACACCCTTGTAAATTTTTCTGAACCCTTTCAAGTTTCACAACATCTTTCTGATAAGAAGGAAACCAGAATTGCATACAGTATTCCAACAGTGGCCTAACCAATGTCCTGTACAGCCGCAACATGACCTCCCAACTCCTGTACTCAATACACTGACCAATAAAGGAAAACATACCAAACGCCTTCTTCACTATCCTATCTACCTGCGACTCCACTTTCAAGGAACTATGAACTCGCACTCCAAGGTCTCTTTGTTCAGCAACACTCCTTCGGACCTTACCATTAAGTGCATAAGTCCTGCTAAGATTTGCTTTCCCAAAATGCAGCACCTCGCATTTATCTAACTCCAACTGCCACTTCTCAGCCCATTGGCCATCTAATCAAGATCCTGTTGTAATCTGAGGTAACCTTCTTTGCTGTCAACTACACCTCCAATTTTGGTGACATCTGCAAACTTACTAACTATACTTCTTATGCTCACATGCAAAACAATTATATAAATGATGAAAAGTAGTGGACCCAGCACCAATCCTTGTGGCACTCCAGTGGTCACAGGCCTCCAGTCTGAAAAACAACCCTCTACCACCACCTTTCAGCCAGTTCTGTATCCAAGTGGCCAGTTCTCCTTGTATTCCATGAGATCTAACCTTGTTAACCAGTATCCCATGAAGAACCTTGTCTAATGCCTTACTAAAGTCCATATAGATCACATCCACCACTCTGCCCTCATCAATCCTCTTTGTTACTTCTTCAAAAATCTCAATCAAGTTTGTGAGACATGATTCCCCATGCACAAAGTCATGTTGACTATCCCTAATCAGTCCTTGCCTTTCCAAACACATGTATGTCCTCTCCCTCAGGATTCCCTCCAACACCTTGTCCACCACTGACATCAGGCTCACTGGCCTATAGTTCCCTGGCTTGTCCTTATCACTCTTCTTAACCACTGGCACCACGTTAGCCAACCTCCAATCTTCCAACACCTCACCTGTGACTATCAATGATACAAATATTTCAGCAAGAGGCCCAGCAATCACTTCTCTAGCTTCCCACAGAGTTCTAGGGTACACCTGATCAGGTCCTGGGGATTTATGCACTTTTATGAGTTTCAAGACATCCAACACTTCCTTCTCTGATATATGGACATTTTTCAAGATGTCACCATCTATTTCCCTGCAGTCTATATCTTCCATGTCCTTCTCCACAGTAAACACTGATACAAAATGCTGGTTTATTACCTCCCCCATCTTCTGCAAAAGGCCGCCTTGCTGATCTTTGAGGGGCCCTATTCTCTCCCTAGTTACCCTTTTGTTCTTAGTGTATTTGTAAAAACCCTTTGGATTTCCCTTAACACTATTTGTCAGAGCTATCTCATATCCCCTTTTTGCCCTCCTGATTTCCCTCTTAAGTATACTCCTACTGCCTTTATACTCTTCTTAGGATACATTCGATCTTTCTTGTCTATACCTGACATATGCTTCCTTTTTTTAACCAAATCCTCAATTTCTTTAGTCATCCTGTATTCCCTACACATACCAGCCTTTCTGTTCGCCCTAACAGGAATGTACTGTCTCTGGACTCTCGTTATCTCATTTCTGAAGGCTTCCCATTTTCCAGCTGTCCCTTTAACAGCAAACATCTACCCCCACTCAGCTTTTGAAAATTCTTGCCTAAAACCGTCAAAATTTGCCTTCTTCCAATTTACAACTTCAACTTTTAGATCTGGTCTATCCTTTTCCATCACTATTTAAAAACTAATAGAATTATGGTCGCTGGCCCCAAAGTGCCCCCCCCCCCCCCCGCCTCCCCACCCCCACTGTCACTTGCCCTGCCATATTTCCCAAGAGTAGGTCAAGTTTTGCACCTTCTCTCATGGTATATCCTCATATTGAATCAGAAAATTGTCTTGTACACACATAAGAAATTCCTCTCCATCTAAACCTTTAACACTATGGCAGTCCCACTCTATGTTTGGCAAGTTAAAATGCCCTACCATAACCACCCTATTATTCTTACAGATAACTGAGATCCCCTTACAAATTTGTTTTTCAATTTCCCTCTGACTATTAGGGGGTCTATAATACAATCCCAACAAGGTGATCATCCTTTTCTTATTTCTCAGTTCCACCCAAATAACTTCCCTGGGTGTATTTCCGGGAACATCCTCTCTCAGTTCAGCTGTAGTGCTATCCCTTATCATAAACGCCACTTCCTGTCCTCTCTTGCCTCTCTTTTTGTCCTTCCTGTAGCATTTGTATCCTCGAACATTGAGCTGCCAGTCCTGTCCATCCCTGAGCCATGTTTCTGTAATTGCTATGATAGCCCAGTCCTATATTCTCAACCATGCGCTGAGTTCATCTGCCTTCCCTGCAGTTTAATTTATCAGTCCTACCTTGTTCTCTGCTTTGTCCCTGCCTGCCCTGACTGTTTGACTCGCTTCTGTTCTCAACTGTACCAGTCTCAGATTGATCACTTTCCTCACTATCTCCCTGGGTCCCACTCTCCCACCTTACTAGTTTAAATCCTCCTGAGCAGCTCTAGCAAATCTCCCTGCCAGTATATTAGTCCCCTTCCAATTCAGGTAGAATCTGTCCTTCTTGTACTGGTCACTTCTACCCCAGAAGAGACTCCAATGATCCAAAATTGTGAATCCTTCTCCTATACACCAGCTCTTCAGCCACACATTCATCTGTTCTATCCCCCTATTCCTACCCTTCTTAGCTCGCAGCACCAGGAGTAATCCAGGTATTACTAATCTCAAAGACCTCCTTTTTAAATTCCGGCCTAACTCTCTAAATTCTCCCTTCAGAATCTCATCCTTTTCCCTTCCTATGTCGTTGGTTCCAATGTGTACAATGAACTCCTGCTGGTCCCTCTCCCCCTTAAGAACATTCTGCACCCTCTCTGAGATATCCTTGATCTGGCACCAGGGAGACAAGACACCATTCTGATTTTTCACTGCTGGCCACAGAAACATCTGTCTATGTCTTGGACTAGTGAGCCCCCCAAACACAGTGGATCTCTTGGAACCCGATGTACCCCTCATTACGCTAGAGCCAGTCTCAATACCAGAAACTTGGCTGTTCATGCTGCAATTTTCCTGAGAATCCATCACCCCCTACATTTTGCAAAACAGCATACCTGTTTGAAATTGGGATAGCCACAGGAAACTCCTGCACCACCTGCCTACCTCTCTTATCTTTCCTGGAGTTAACCCATTTATGTGACTGTATCTGCAACTTTTCTCTTTCCCTGCCAGTATATTAGTCCCCTTCCAATTCAGGTAGAATCTGTCCTTCTTGTACTGGTCACTTCTACCCCAGAAGAGACTCCAATGATCCAAAATTGTGAATCCTTCTCCTATACACCAGCTCTTCAGCCACACATTCATCTGTTCTATCCCCCTATTCCTACCCTTCTTAGCTCGCAGCACCAGGAGTAATCCAGGTATTACTAATCTCAAAGACCTCCTTTTTAAATTCCGGCCTAACTCTCTAAATTCTCCCTTCAGAATCTCATCCTTTTCCCTTCCTATGTCGTTGGTTCCAATGTGTACAATGAACTCCTGCTGGTCCCTCTCCCCCTTAAGAACATTCTGCACCCTCTCTGAGATATCCTTGATCTGGCACCAGGGAGACAAGACACCATTCTGATTTTTCACTGCTGGCCACAGAAACATCTGTCTATGTCTTGGACTAGTGAGCCCCCCAAACACAGTGGATCTCTTGGAACCCGATGTACCCCTCATTACGCTAGAGCCAGTCTCAATACCAGAAACTTGGCTGTTCATGCTGCAATTTTCCTGAGAATCCATCACCCCCTACATTTTGCAAAACAGCATACCTGTTTGAAATTGGGATAGCCACAGGAAACTCCTGCACCACCTGCCTACCTCTCTTATCTTTCCTGGAGTTAACCCATTTATGTGACTGTATCTGCAACTTTTCTCTTTTCCTATAACTGCCATCCATCACATCCCCTTGCTCTTGTAAATTCCTCATTGCCTCTAACAGTCTCTCTAACCGATCCATTTGATCTGATTGGGTTTTGGAACCAGCAGCATTTATTGCAGATATAATCCTCAGTAACATGTAAGCTCTCCCTAAACTCCCACATCCAACAATAAGAGCATGTCACTCTATGAAAGGCAATTTTTGCTTCTTTCAATCTACAGACCCAGAAAATAGCACCATCTTATTATTGTTAAACTTGATATTGAATCCAGAAAGCTAACAAATTCCCAAATGGATAATGAGATGCAGTTCTTCCAGCTTCCGCTGAGCTTCACTGGAGCACTGGAGCACTGCAGCAAGCCTGAGGCAGGGATGTTGGCCAGGGAACAGGATGACCTGTTGAAGTGGCAGCCAAGTGGAAGCTCAAGGTCTTTTTTCCAGACAGAACGTACGTGTTTTGGGAAGCAGGCACCCAGTCTACGCTTTGTTTCCCAAGTGTAGAGGAGACCCCATTGTGAGCAGCAAATGCAGTGGGCTAGATTGAGTGAAGAGCAGGTAAAGCACTGCTTCACCTGGAAGGTGTGTTTGGGGCCTTGGATACTGACAAAGGGTCACTTGATCTGAAACATTAACTCTGATTTCTCTCCACAGATTCTGCTAGATCTGCTGAACTTCCCTAGCAATTTTTGCTTTTGTTTCTGATTTACAGCATCTGCAGTTTGTTTGGTTTTTAAAGTATTGGAGAAAGTGAGGATGGCAGATGCTGGAGATCAGAGCTGAAAATGTGTTGCTGGAAAAGCACAGCAGGTCAGGCAGCATCCAAGGAGCAGGAGAATCGACGTTTCGGGCTTGAGCCCTTCTTCCTGAAACGTCGATTTTCCTGCTCCTTGGATGCTGCCTGACCTGCTGTGCTTTTCCAGCAACACATTTTCAGTTTTAAAGTATTGGGTCCAGTCTTCTCCAATAGTTAATTGCCTCCTGGTCGGTTGTTGTTAAAGTACAAAAGCTGACTATTTCTTGGCTAATCCCAGGTGGATGTGGTTACCCTCTTGGCCAGTGACAGTCTGGAACAGTTCACAATAGCAATTTAAGTGCCTTGAGTGACCGATAAACAGAACCCACACTGGATTTGTGTTGGCTCATTTCTCTAGGCTCTTCCTGACACCGTTGGAATAATTACTGAAGACTTAAAAGTTTTAGTGTCTCTTCCTTGTTAGTATAAACATGATTATGCACTAATACCTCACTGTGTGCATGAAGATTACCCTTTGGCAAATCAAAATCCTTTGATTTAAATTTGATGAAGAAATGAGATTAACAGACCCTGGAGCTGAAAAATACAAACGTTACCATAGTCCTGTCAAACCAAAAATAATGTGGTGTCTTTTTGTTGGTAAGTGAACATCGCATTTGATGGGCATGCCATTGACTTGCCTTGGGTTCTGCTCCTTCATTTTAACATCAGCTGTGCCATTTTCATGCTGCAGAGCCAAACCATCTCACATTTTTCAGCCGACTTTCTCTAGCTGTCATGTATGTAATTTACTTTTTGGACATCTCATAGTTTCTTACCGTTGCAGTTTTCCCAGGTGCCTGCTCTCTGCCTTTGCTCTGGGGCCCTTTCTGTTTTATTTACAACGTTACTGCTAGTTTCTTTCTTTCCATTCTCACTAACGTTATTATTTTCTTCCTGTCAGCCTCACATTTCCTCTCCTCAAATTTGGCCACGAGGACTGAAAAGTAGCATATGAAGCAGAGTAATAAGTCACAGGAGTTATTATCTGCAGGACTTTGCAGGGAGTGACAATTTATATTAATTTGTTCCTCATTAAGTGTTGTATTAACTGAACTTGTCTTCAAATTGCTGAACTAGTATCCTGGGATTTGAAGGTTAAAAAAAGGATAATAAACATTTTACATTTTACTTCTGTTTTTATTGCTTATTGAATCAATTAGTTAATTGTTATATATTGGGCAGCCTTTCTTCTCATAACAACATGTTTTGTACCAACTGGTACCAACAGTCTAACTTTGGCATGGCAGAATCACATTGGCTGCAAAGGAACACAGTAGGCTGAGAGGTTGCACAATTTAGAGTCATTGAGTCATAGAGATATACAAAATGGAAGCAGACCCTTCAGTCCAACTCATCCACGCTGACCAGATATTCTAAATTAATCTAGTCCCATTTGCCAGCATTTGGACCATATCCCTCAAAACCCTTCCTATTCGTATACCCCACAATTAACATTGAAAGGATGTTGCAAGGACACTTCTTGCACAGGGAGAAGAACCCAGTTCATGGATTAGAGGAGGCTGCATCTCAGAATTTATTGCTGTTAATACTCACTCACGTAGCACCTACCAGCATGCTCACAGCATGTCTGCCTTCTTCACTTTGCCTTGTCTCGCCTTTTAGCTCAGTCACATGACCGAGCAGCTTGCCCTACTGGTCAGCAATCCAGTGGGGTAGGTCACAGTAAGGCCTGGTGTCTCCATAGAGGCCAGGCTGGAGCAGGTAAGGCGAATGCAGTACGGAAGACAAACAGACAAAGAGTCATAGAGCTATACATTTAACAGACTCTTCAGTCCAACTTGTCCATGCTGACTAAGTTTCCCAAGCTAAACTAGTTCCACTTACCTGCATTTGGCCCATATGCCTCTCAACCTTTCCTATCCATGTACTTTCAGAATGCAGCTAACATTATCTCTGGCAGTTTAGTCCATATACAGACAGGAGTCTGGCACTTCTCGTCTATGGCTGTTCAGTTATGTTGCTCAAAGGAGCTGGTTATGGCCAGACTATCCAGAAAAACTAAAAGGAAAGTGGATGTGAGGAGCAAGGTGGCCGCTTTTGCAGGAATGACTCTCAGGAAGCGAATTCCAGGGATTTTTGGTTACAGGCTATGAAGATGATAGGAGAATAATAATTGTTAAAGGGGGGAAACTGTACTTGTGAAAGAGTATATGGTAAAGCATGGTTAGGAATGGGTTACATGGGAGAGGTATTCATCCACAGTCAGGAACATTCTGGCTTTCGGAGAGAGGAGGCGAGTGGTCTCAGGAGTGTCCCATACTGACATACCAGGGAGTCAGCCAGGGAGAAGGTGGCTCCTACAGATGAGTTGGACGGGTACTTGGGGTGGTTTGAAGACAATGGGATTCAGGGAAAATGCTACCAGGAATGGGATCTGGATGTAAGGGGCTCACCAACACCTAGAGCTGCTGGATGGAAACCACTGATCGAAGAATGTTTGAAGTCATCTTCCATTGAGCTGGAAATTGAAACTGTGCACTGGGAAAGAAAATGATCACATGCAGAATGAGCGGGAGGTGACTGCAAAACCCATTGATGTGAGGACCTTTACAGAGCGGCAAAGTTACACAGGCAACCCATGCACTTACAGGACACAGATCTCAAGACTCTCAATCCCTTGTGACCTGAATGCATTGGCTCCCTGTTTTCCATAGACCTCCCTGCCCCAGACATTGCTGACCACTTCATTCAACACCAACACCTTTACCCACAGGGGCCAGGGAAAAAGTAGGGATGATTAACCAAGAGGGACAATGATGCCAAGAGGACCCATTGTCCTACATCTGCCTTGTTCTCTTGTTTACACGTGCTGCAGCAGGCTCTATCCACAGACTTCGATCCATGGTCTGTCTTGTGTGGGAACATGATGTGAGTCATCATGCTGGCACAGTTACAGCTGGGGCTACACAGTGTCTCAAACAGATGTATTACAAAAACTATTCATATTTATGCAAATATGGGATTTCATATTCAGTACAATGTCAACTGTGTTACCAGTGAACCCAGAAGAGGACCTATTTTCCTCCCATTACATTTTTTGTGTTATCCCGGGTTCTACAGCTAGAGCGAAGGGGTCCTGTATGGCAGAGGAGCTCATTAGCCTTGGCAGTTTGGTTGGGCAACCCTTAGGACATTTTATACCTGGATAGTCCAGATAGCCTGAGGGTCTCTTTCCCAGAGGCAAGTTGACCCTCCTTGGCTTGTACTTCCAAAGGTCTAAGGTGTCAGGAAGGGTGGAGATGGAGGATCCACCCACCTCTGGATGACCTGAAAGGCCTATGTGTGGGTTCTTCTTCCAGCCGAGTGCATCCTGGCACCATCTTATTTTGTTGTGAGGAAGGGGCACCTGGAGTGAGTGCTAGGGTCCTCGTCCCCTTGTTGCCATGCTTTCAGTCATGAAGACCAATGGTGGGGTGATGGGGCACAAGTATGTGCGCCTCTCTGGCAAACTCTGAGATTGTTGGACTTGACTCCCCATGGCAGCCACCAACCGATCTGTCAAGATCCATAGATGACTCATCCCTGAGGCAGCTAGGTCCTCGTAGTGTAGGCACTTTCCAGCAGCCTCTGGATTATGAGGGCTATTGCCTCCCACAAAACATTCTGCTGTCCCTGTGCCTACCTCTGCACTTGGACAAACTCCCTGGTTGATAACAATACACGATCCAATCCTGTTTGGGGCTGAGCAAGTACCTGGTCTCCCATAGTTCTCCACAGACCAGTGACCCAGGGTATTTCTTACTTGCCCGAGCAGCAGAGCTGTTGCAGTGAGGTGCTCACCAGATTCTTTTTTCTTTATATTCATCCATGAGATCAGGGTGTTGCTGGCTAGGCCAACATTTATTACCCATCCTCATTGCCCAGAGGGCACTTAACAGTCAGCCACGTTGCTTTGGGTCTGGAGTCACATATAGGTCAGACCAGGTAAGAATGGCAGATTTCCTTCCCTAAAGGATATTAATGAATCAAATGGGTTTTTCCAATTGATTCATTGCCATCATTAGACTCTTAATTCTAGATTTTTAAAAATTGCAATCAAATTCCACCATCTGCCACAATTTAAACCTGGGTCTCTGGATTAATACTGGATTAGTGGTGCTGGAAGAGCACAGCAGTTCAGGCAGCATCCAACAAGCAGTGTAATCGACGTTTCGGGCAAAAGCCCTTCATCAGGAATAAAGCCCTTCATCAGGAATTAATCTCTGGATTAATAATCTAGTGATAATACCACTGGACCATTGCCTCCCCTTTGTCAAGGTGTGAGGTGGCAGAGTGAAGAATACAGCATTTACCTTGGCAAAGTGGAAAAGATCATTGGCTTCCTTGCAGTTTTACTCATCATTCCTTCAGCCCATAGATACAGCACTGACCGCAGCAGTGATCTCAGACCTGGTTTGCCTGGATCTGGCATCATGGCCTCCTCTGGGTAGAGGATGGCCCTCCTTTGGGCCACTCATTCCACCCAAAGGGTTGTGAAATCACTGAGCAGGTTCCAGAGAGAAATCAATAGATTTCCAGAGACTAATGACATGAAGAAATATAGAGAGTGTGTAGGAGAGAGACATGGACCTCTCATTGAATCATGGAGCAGGCTTGCCACGCTGAAAGGTCTAAATCTGTTCATATGTTCCCAGACTATGTTTGATGATTTTTTCCCTTCCAGGAAAAATGGACCTCATTCCAGGTCCACTGTTTATCTGTTCATGGAGTCCTCTCCATAGCTAGCGTTTGCTGTCAGAAGCGATTCATTTTAACTGTTCAGGCTGTACTTAGCTGAATAAAGAAGTGTTGCTTAGATATCTGTGAGGAGTCTGGGGAGTCTTGTAAATTAAACTGATTTACCTAGTGATCTGCTTCCAGGTAATATTGACTCCATTCTGGTAACTTTATAATTTTTATAGAATCCCTGCAATATGGAAGCAGGCCATTTGGCCAATTGAGTCCACACCAACACTCCAAACAGCATCCCACCCAGACCCACCACATCCCTGTGATCCTGCATTTCCCATGACCAATCCACTTAACCTCCACATCTTTGGACTGTGGGAGGAAACTGGAGGAAGCCCACACAGACATAGGGAGAATGTGCACACTGCACACAGTCGCGTAAGGGTGGAATTGAACCCAGGTCCCTGGTGCTGTAAGGCTGCAGTGCTAACCACTGAGCCACACTAACACTCAGTAGGCCCCAGATCTGGCTTGAAGCCACAATTGCTGGTTTAGGAGGCCAGTGCCATATCCACTGGGGTCACATTTGCTGGCTGAAGGTCTGTACATGTACAACCATTTTAAGTGGTAAATTAAGATTACACAAAAATACCATTGCCAGTCTGTTAAAATGTTATTTTGTGGTTTCAACCCACTCATTAAATGATGTATTTTTTGACATGTTGCAACACACAGCCATACTGACATCTGGGAATTCTGCTACCAAAGTCGCGGAAGAAAATCTTTCACTAAGTTGGCTTTTAAAAGAAATGTCCTTATGGCTTTTTTTCCCAAACATATGGCTTCTTGGTTTCAAAAGCTATTTGAAGATTTTTACCCCTCTTATTACACTTTCTTTTGCTTTTATGCAAATTTTGGCTTTTCAAGTTGAAATGCTGCATTGAATGAACTCAAATGCCAACACTGAGCATTCTTAAGTTAAGGATCAAGTGATTAAATGGGGGTTAACTGTTCAGGGTACTGTAAAAGGACATGGCTATGTTGGTGGAATGAGTGAACAGGTACCAGATGAAGTTCAATGTAGCAAAACGTGAAGTGGTTTGTTTTGGTAGAAAGAACCACTTTGGTAGGAAGGGAGAAAGACAATATTAACTATAGGGCGGCAGGAGAGGATCTGGACGGAGTAGAATTATAAAAATCCTCCAGATGGAAGCAGCCCACTGAGTCCACACCAGCGCACCCAATCCCTGTAACCCTATATTTCCCATGGCTAAGCCACCTAACTTGCATATCTTTGAATTGTGGGAGGAAACTCACACAGACACAAGGAGACACAAACTCCACACAGTCACTTGAGGATGGAATTGAAACTAGCTGCTTGCGTGCTGTGAGGCAGCAGTGCTAACCACTGTGCCATCCAGTAGATAGAGAGAAGCTGTACCTATTTATGAGGAGAGCATGAAAGAGAAGGAGCAGATTTAAAATGATTGATAAAAGAAATAAAAGTGACCTGAAAAATATTTTTCACACAGCGAATGATTAATTTCTAGAACGCACAACCTGAAAGTATGGAGGGGAGTCACGTTCAATTGAAGCATTAAAAAAATTAAACTGTAATCCAAAAAGGAAGAACACACGAGATTATAGGGAGAAGGCAGGAGAATGGCACTGCGAATTGCTCCCTTGGAAAGGTGGTGCAGAAACAATGGGCTGCATGGTCATATTCTGCACTAGAACAGTCCTGTGAGTCTTGACTTTCCAATAGCATGACTCAGCTCAAACCTCAGAAGATATTTTTCTTCTAATGCACCCGTACAATATTTTCCTATTTTCACCAATAGCCATCATGAACCTTCTCTGAAAGTAATTGCCAGCTTTAGAGCTTAAAAGCACTTTGGTGTGGTGGCCTCACGCCCACTGTGTTTATCATTCAAACTCAACATAAAATGCACACTTTCACAGAACTGACACATATTTTGTGACATCAGGTTTAAACTTGAGTTTAGAGGCAAAACCCAACAGATTTGTAAGGGGAAACTTAAAAATGAAATTAGGAGAGCAAATAAGGATGCTATAAAATAAAGGAAAATCCTAAGTTTTTTTTAATTTCATGTTATTTTATAAGTACGTTAAGAGTAGAAGGATAAGAAGGGAAAGACTAGAACCCATTAAGGACCACTGTGGTAACTTGTGTGTAGAGTTGGAGAACTTAGGTAGGGTTCTAAATGAATTCTTTGTGTCAGTGTTTACTTGTGAGAGGAAGGATGTGGGTGTAGAAATCAGAGAGAAGGACTGCAACATAATTAATAAAATCATCATAGACAGAGAGGAGGTTCTGAATAGTCAGGCAGGCTCAAAAGTAAATACATCTCGAGGGCAGGATGAAATGTATCCTGTTGAGTGCAGCAAGGGAGGAGATAGTAGGAGTGCTGGCAATAATTTTCAATTCCACTCTGACCACAGCCAGAGACAGCCAAAATGGCCACATCATTCAAGAAGGGAGCAATGGATAAACCAGGAAACTATCGGTCAGTCATTCTAACCTCAGTGGTGAGGAAACTTTTGGAAGTAATTCTGAAGGAATTAATCTGACTTTGGAGAAGCAGGGATTAATCAAAAAAATTCAACATGGCTTTGTTAAGGAGAGAAACCTAACTAACTTGATTGCATTTTTCAAAGTGATGATTAGGTGTCTAGATGAAAGAATTGCATTTAACATAATTTACTTGGATTTCAGCAAAAATTTTGATAACTTCCTGAATGGGAGACTGTTTGCAAAGGTAAGAGACAATGGGATCCAAGGAAACTTGACTCGTTGGATCCAGAATTGGCAGAGTGAAAGGAAGTAGAGGGTGATGGTCAAGGGGTATTTTTCTGACTGGAGGTCTGTGTCCATTGGGGTTCTGCAGGGATCAATGTTGGGACCCTTGCTGTTTGTGGTATGTGGTCAAGAGAACCTAACCCTAACTCTAACCCAAAATCAGACCAAACCCAAAATTGGGCCCCAACCCAAAATCAGACCCTCACCCAAAATCAGACCCTCACCCAAAATCAGGCCTTCTAAATTGATCTGCAGCCAGCAAAATCAGACTTGACAGAAAATTAGCCAAACTAAATTAAGTAGCAGGCAGCAGCTATTGGCTGCAGAGAACAGTGGAAACCAAGGTCAAAGAGATCACAAAAGATCAAGGGGAACTGGTTACAACCAGCCCAAGGGTTATGTATTGGAGAATGACTGGCATCTTGACTGCCCGAGTATGTGCACTTCATACCTCCAGGTATGACTACAGTGAATGATATTGTTGTGACCAAGTTGAATGATTTGATCCCATTGCCCAAAGGCCACAGAACATTCTGGAATGTATTGGCTGAAGGGGGATAAAGACACACACCTGAAAGCTATTCCCTGAGTGAAGACTCAGTGAAGGCTCAATGAAGATTCAGTGAAGACTTGACATGGTCAGCCCAGCGGCAGAGCTCTGATCACCTGGAAGAAAGAGAGAGAGAGATGGAGAGGGAGAGAGGGAGGACCCATGCTGACCAGTGAGACCCATCTTGGTGGGAGACAACCAATGACTCAGCTCAAACATGGGGATCATTGCAGGTAAGATCGTTTCTCAGATAGATCGAGTCAGAGAGAGAGAGCAAATACTTGGGGAATTTGGGACATGTCACGTGCAATTTTAAGAAGGAACATTTCATTAATAAAATTGAGCTGAACTGCAAACTGAATTCTATGTCTCATTATCCACCTCACTGTCAAGAATACCTCGGAAAGGAGTTTTTCATACATAAACTGCCCAAGTGTTCACAGCGTGGACAACATGTATATTTAAATGATTCAAATTAAATGTAAGAGAGTTGATCAGTAAAGTCACAGATGGTATGAAAATTGGTGAGGTGGCAAATAGTGAGGAGGTAGTCTTAGATTACAGGAGAATTATTATGGGCTGCTCAGTGCCAAATGGAATTCAATCTGGATAAATGCGAGGTGTTGCACTTGGGCAGGACAAATGAGGCAAGGGAATACTTGATGAATGGTAGGACTCTAGCAAGCACTGAGGATCAAAGGGACACCAGTATACATGACCACTGGCCCTTAGGATATAAGGACAAGTGAATGAAGCAGTTAAGAAGGCATATGTATGTGAGAAACAGAACTCACTCACAAATCAGCCTGAAACAAAACCTTTGAAACAAGAACAATTTATTACAGCCTTGCAAGAACCGGACGCTTCTGTAATCAAGCAGAAATGCGTGCGAAAACAGAGCATGTAAGCAATCTTATTCATTTACAAGTTGCAGAATCACACCTCCCTTTTCCCATCCTATCATAAGCCGATTACCTCACTTGTTAGTTGTTTTCTTATCTGGCCATCCTGCTGTCCCTGTCTGCATTCTTTGTTCCTCGTTTGTTACAGCTTGTTCTTTTATCCAGTTTCTCTTAGCATACTATAAGCTTTATTGTGAAATGCCTCTGCTGCTTCTTTTTGTGGTTAACTACACCACTTTAAAGTTATTTCCTAGCTTAAAACTATTTTCTTTAAAAGACCCTCTATATTCATTAAAGTCTTAGCCTTAAGTATGCTACACGCTACATGCTGCAAGAATTCCGCGACCGCTTTTATAATGTTCCCCTTCCCTTCCCCCCCCACTACACCCCTCACCCATCTGTAAAAACAACATTTCTAATCTCCCACATGTAATACTTGTCTCTATTAGTGAAAACATAGAATTTTAAGGCAGAGAAGTTATGCTGGAATTGTATACAAGGTTAGTTAGGCCACATCTAAGGTATTGTGCGGTTCTGGAATCTGTAGGATGTGATTGTTTTGGAGAGGGTGCAGAGGAGATTTACCAAGATGTTGTCTGGGCTGGAGAGTTTTAGTGATGAAGAGAAATTGGGCTTGTTTTCCTAGAAACAGAGGGGGCTAAGTGGGGACATTCATTTGATATGTAAAATTAATAAGGATTTAAGAAGGGCGGACAGGAAGGAGGCCCCTTGACGAGGGGCAGGAGGTTGAGAGGGGATTTGAGGAAAAAAAAAGTTCACTTGATGGCAATCTGGAACTTATTCCTAATGAAATTCCTGGCCTGAAACGTCGATTTTCCTGCTCCTCGGATGCTGCCTGACCTGCTGTGCTTTTCCAGCAATGCACTCTCAACTCTGATCTCCAGCATCTGCAGACCTCACTGTCTCCCATCTGGAACTTATTGTCTGTAATGATGAGAAGCAGAAGTCCTCATAACATTTAAGAAGTTTTTAGATGTGATACTTTTGATGCCAAGGGAAACAAAGCAATGGGCCAACTGCTAGAAAATTGGATTAGAAATGGTGGTTGTTTTATATCAACACAGACTTGATGGGCTGAAGAGCCTTTTTCGGTGCTGTAGGTCCCTATGACTCCATGATATTGAATTGGCACTGAAGAAGATACATCTTTTTTACAAGAGGGGAAGGACTTCATAGGTCATAAACACCTCTACATAACTGACTAAATCTTTCTACCATTGAAAATTACAATTAGTATATTGTGATAAAATGGATATAAATTTGAACACTTTACTAATTTCGATGTCCTGGTTACGCAGTTCTGGAAATTTCAGGGAAGTTTAATTTTAATATCATGAAAATGTATGAGGCTGTCTAGGTTAATCTGCTACTAGACTGCCAGAGAGATTTGAATGAATAGGCATGTGGTTTTATCAACAGACCTAAGATACCATCAGTCAACAAGCTACCTTGAAAAACTGATAACAGGATTATAAAAATGATCTCCACACCACAGAAATGTTATACTTATCTGCATGTATGGTTCATGGTGGTATAGTGTGGAAAGTGGCGTCGACCATGTGTAGTGGAGGGTTCAACAACTATATATAAAAACAGCTCAATTTGCTGCTTAGTTGAGCTTTCATCTTTGTTCCATTTATAATGAACTATTTGTCGTGTCAAAATGGAAATCTAGCATCAATGGATCAAGAACTGTCCGAATGATTAACTACATTAGGATGTTTTAACCTTCGTTTCATAAAGGGATTTTGATTGTAATAAGGTTTCATTGTAGTCATAAGGGAAGAAATGTTAATTCTCATTTAAAATTAAATTAAAAATGCTCGCTCATTATAAATCCATTTCAAATTATAAAATTAATGAAGATTAGGGTTGATTACAGATCCAGAGAATATTCATAGTTTCATATAGGTCATTAATTAGAATATAGGAAACTCTGCAATTAAATATTTATAACTAAGCTGCACTAAATTAATATTTCTCATGCTATTAATTTGAGATAGCTGCACCAATGCTTTAATAAAAAAAATCCAGTTTTGAAATTCAAATAGTTCAAAGACATTTATATTTTCTTCAAGAGCCTGACCCTTCTTTCATTGAAATGACGAAGAAAAGCATCCTTCGATTTAAAAAATAGTTTAAAAAAGAGATCTGAGAGACTTTGAGCTGCCAAATAAAGACTTGCATGCAATGATTGAGGGTCATAAAGTTGGTCATGTAAGGTTGTGCATTTCCTTGCTGTTTATAGGCATGAATTAGGATAAATAATAAGACCATGTTATCTAAAGGATAGTCTCACTTAAATATTCAAAGAACACTATATACTTAGCAGTTCTGTTTCCAACCAACATTCAAGATTCATTCAGACCTGTTGGGTAAATAAGTGCCCTCTTTTGAGGTTGGATTAGGTTAGATTCACTACAGTGTAGAAATAGGCTTTTCAGCCCAACAACACTTTGAAGAGTAACCCAATCAGACTCATTTCCCTACATTTATCCCTGACTAAGGCACCTAACACTATGGGCAAATTAACTTGGCCAATTCACCTAATCTATACACCTTTGGACTGTGGGAGGAAACTGGAGCACCCAGAGGAAACTCATACAGACACGGGGAGAATGTTCAAATTCCACACAGACAGTCACCTGAAACCAGAATCGAACCCAAGTCCCTGGTGCTGTGAGGCAACAGTGCTAACCACTGAGCCACCGTGCTGCCCATGTTAGCGTGTTTAAATTATTTTGTGATAATTTTTCATTTTTGTGCCTTGGGATCTTTTCCCAACATTAATGTTCTTCAACTGGACAATCAATGCCTTTGGATGATGAAACCTCTCCAGGAGCCTGCGTGCAAACATTAACAGGGTTTATTTCCAGGATTCTTGCAATGTGACAGCCCTGCCCTCTGCTGGTTGAATACCTAAGTATGAGTTCCAATTAGCAATGGTGTAGATGGGAGACCATCACCCCCCAACCCCCACCCCAGCACCTTTCCACCCAATTAAATGCCCCCCACCTACAAACTCACTGTGGAGGAGGGCCTTAAATTCCACACTTGATTTCCACAGTGTTAGCCACCATACCTTATAAAGATATGAGACAAAGCTCAAATATTTTGATTACATCCATCAATTCCTTGACATCATGTTCCCAGAGGAAGATGCCTGTCTTTGTCATCTTTGATTTGCAAGGACAAATGCACTAAACATCTGCCAATACATGGTCTGATTGTCTTGGTTCTGTACTCAGATGTGTTGGCATTTGCAGATTGATGTGAAACACCTCTTGTGCAACGTGAACAACCTCACGTTCCTTCAGTGGTCCTCCTCTTCTTCCAGATATCTCAGGCAAAGGACAAATTCTACTGGGAAACTAATAATGGTGCTGAGGAGAAAAGGATAGCTAAAACAATTGACAGCATGCCTAGTTATGAAATTAGTGCTATGTGAGGGAAAAAATGAGTCAAGTATTATGTCACAATTGCTGCGTCAATCTTACTTTCTTTAACTTCATTAGTAAGGTCTTCCCATAAATGTGGTACAGGTCAAAATAACAATATAAGAAATGGATCTTATCATTAAATCTGAAAATTACTGTTGTAAATAGGAGCTTTTGGTGCATGCCTACCAGAAACATGTGTCGTGCATATAAAGGGTGAGGATTGAGAATGTTGAAATGTATGCTCCTCTTTACCATTCTATGTCAGACCCCATGAACTGGCTGATGTGCATGGAAATGAATGGAAAGCTCAATTCTATGGTCCAAGGAAGGTGCATTTGAAGTAAATAATCCCCAGTAACCGGATGTATATTAACAATTATAATCACACAGCAGATGAAGATAACTTGTATTTCAAGATATTTTATTAACAAAAACTTGCTTTTGTTGTTTCTATGTTACTTTTTTTAGCTGATTACTAGCAATCACTTTTTTAGCTGATTAAAAGCATTTTGTAACTGACTTCTGGCAGTAGACAACAGTCTTTTCATTTGACTGAATATTTAATTCTCCTTATGGAAATTATAACCAGATGCAGAAGCTATTATAATTTAGGATACTGGGACCATGGTGTTCTGTTCTATTCTAAAATATTTTAAACAATGAATGAAAATGATTTAACTCAGTATATGTTGGAATCCAGATCCTTGGTCTGCATCTGAAATCCTCCTTTCAGTTGTATGTGTTCTTTGAGCATGAACTACAGCTGCTGTACTTCTGGAGTGTTACAGCCTAATATCACACATCTGCCACGGGATTTATCCAGAAACCATGACACACCTTCGGAGATTGTCAGTTTCTTTTTTCAGCAAATCCGGCCATGCATTCAGAAATTGAATCGGTTTAAGTTGGATCATAGAGGAAGAAAATCCTACAATCAAAATTATCAGTAACCAAAATGTAAACATGTAAAATGCTATTGCAGCATCACTGGAGAGCTTCAACCTCCTGCTGGATGGTAACACTCTTGGAACCGTGAAACTCATTAAAAGACAATTCAATCCAGTACACCCCATTACCCTAAATATGACTTACATATGGTGAGCTCCTTCAACTGTCACTGCAAAGTGATTTGAACATAAAATGCTTCAAAAAGCTTTGCAGTCAATCCATACATTACTGATTGAAAATGCTTACTGAGCATCACCATCAATAAATACATATATTAACTCTTATGCAATTAAGTAGTAGCAAATATTGGTTGTTATTTCTTCCTCCTCCTCAAATTGTCCAAATTATTTGATCAAAATTCTTTGTCATATTGTTATATAATTTACAAACTTATTGTCATCTGAATATGCACCCCAAAGTGTCTCAATTCTCTGCTACACAGAAACATATGCCAAGTAGGATTGTCACCAGAGCAGCAGAAAAATACTCATTAACAGTCTAGCATTTCATGTCTATGTTAGAGTTTACTCAGGAAGTCTGAGTTGCTGTGGCAACATGTACTTTTATAGGCAATTTACAGTCTGGATAGTGATGGCAGAAGGTCCAACTTTCTTTCCATTACATGGCTGTTCAGGAAACTCTGCCATTCCTACCTCCTGCCATTAGTGCATTTTGGAAAGATTTACCAGTTGATAGTTGTTGTGTATTTATGTACATATGTTGGACTGTCAGTTTAAGAAGGCAAAAGTGAGGACTGCAGATGCTGAAAATCAGAGTCTAGATTAGAGTTGTGCTGGAAAAGCACAGCAGCTTAGGCAGCATCTGAGGAGCAGGAAAATCGACGTTTCAGGCAAAAGCCCTTCATCAGGAATGAAGGCAGACAGCCTCCGGGGTGGAGAGATAAATGGGAGGGGGTGGGGCTGGAGAGAAGGAGCAACGAGTACAATAGGTGGATGGAGGTGGAGATGAAGGTGATAGGTCAGAGAGGAGGGTGGAGCGAATTGGTGGGAAGGAAGATTGGCAGGTAGGACAGGTCATGAGGATGGTGCTGAGCTGGAAGGTTGGAAATGGGGTAAGGTAGGGGGAGGGGAAATGAGGAAACTGGTGAAGTCCACATTGATGCCCTGAGGTTGAAGTGTTCTGAGATGGAAGGTGAGGCGTTCTTCCTCCAGGCGTTGGATGGTGAGGGAGTGGCAGTGGAGAAGGCGCAGGACCTGCATTTCCTTGGCAGAGTGGGAGGGGAGTTGAAATGTTGGGCCACAGGGCAGTGGGGTTGATTGGTGCAGGTGTCCTGGAGATGTTCCCGAAAGCGCACAACCAGCACAACTCTAATCTAGACTCTGGCACTTTAAGAACCCAACCTCATGCTGTAATTATGATGCCATTGGCCATTTTGGAGGGAAGCAGTTAAGTCTAACCTGTTGTCATGTACAGCAAACAACTCGTATAATAGAGCTCTTGTTGTTCTTAAACACTTTGGACTCCTATCCTCTTGAATTGCAAAACAATAAGAAAACTGGTGAATAGGATAAAAACTGCTTTGAGATTCACCAGGTGAATCCAATGATTCATCCAAAAAAATTATGTCTGAATTGTAGATCATGGAAGTTCTTTAAAAAAAAGTGGAAAAGAAGCCAAAAGACTTCATTGGTGCACTGAAGCGGGTACCATCAGTAAAAAAAAACAAGGAATTTATTCCAGGGAAGAGGAGAACAGTTCAAAAGAAGCTTGTGCATGTTCTCCACCCTGAAGGAACATGGAGTAATGATGACCCTATACAGACAGAAATGTTTTGAGCTAGGGAGATACACTTGGGAAAAAAAAACAGGGAGCGACAGGAGTACCTGGTTTTAAATGAAGATGTAGTGATTGGAACCAGGGCTAGATGGAGCTCATTGACTATGATTCTGGATTAGTGGTGCTGGAAGAGCACAGCAGTTCAGGCAGCATCCAACGAGCAGCGAAATCGACATTTCGGGCAAGAGCCCTTCATCAGGAATAAAGGCAGTGAGTCTGAAGCATGGAGAGGTAAGCTAGAGGAGGGTGGGGGTGGGGAGAGAGTAGCAAAGAGTACAATGGGTGAGTGGGGGAGGAGATGAAGGTGATAGGTCAGGGAGGGGAGGGTGGAGAGGAGAGGTGGAAAAGAAGATAGGCAGGTCGGACAAGTCAGAACAAGTCAAGGGGACAGGGCTGAACTGGAAGTTTGAAACTAGGGTGAGGTGGGGGAAGGGGAAATGAGGAAGCTGTTGAAGTCCACATTGATGCCCTGGGGTTGAAGTGTTCCGAGGCGGAAGATGAGGCGTTCTTCTTCCAGGCATCTGGTGGTGAGGGAGCGGCGGTAAAGGAGGCCCAGGACCTCCATGTCCTCGGCAGAGTGGGAGGGGGAGTTGAAATGTTGGGCCACGGGGCGGTTTGGTTGATTGGTGCGGGTGTCTCAGAGATGTTCCCTAAAGCGCTCTGCTAGGAGGCGCCCAGTCTCCCCAATGTAGAGGAGACCGCATCGGGAGCAATGGATACAATAAATGATATTAGTGGATGTGCAGGTAAAACGTTGATGGATGTGGAAGGCTCCTTTAGGACCTTGGATAGAGGTGAGGGAGGAGGTGTGGGCACAGGTTTTACAGTTCCTGCGGTGGCAGGGGAAAGTGCCAGAATGGGAGGATGGGTCGTAGGGGGCTGTGGACCTGACCAGGTAGTCACGGAGGGAACGGTCTTTGTGGAAGGCAGAAAGGGGGGGGGGAGGGAAATATATCCCTGGTGATGGGGTCTTTTTGGAGGTGGCGGAAATGTCGGTGGATGATTTGGTTTATGCAAAGGTTTGTAGGGTGGAAGGTGAGCACCAGGGGCGTTCTGTCCTTGTTACGGTTGGAGGGATGGGGTCTGAGGGTGGAGGTGCGGGATGTGGACGAGATGCGTTGGAGGGCATCTTTAACCACGTGGGAAGGGAAATTGCAGTCTCTAAAGAAGGAGGCCATCTGGTGTGTTGTATGGTGGAACTGGTCCTCCTGGGAGCAGATACGGCGGAGGCGGAGAAATTGGGAATACAGAATGGCATTTTTGCAAGAGATAGGCTGGGAAGAGGTGTAATCCAGGTAGCTATGGGAGTCGGTGGGTTTGTAAAAAATGTCAGTGTCAAGTCGGTCGTCACTAATGGAGATGGAGAGGTCCAGGAAGGGGAGGGAGGTGTCAGAGATGGTCCAGGTAAATTTAAGGTCAGGGTGGAATGTGTTGGTGAAGTTGATGAATTGCTCAACCTCCTCGCGGGAGCACGAGGTGGCGCCAATGCAGTCATCAATGTAGCGGAGGAAGAGGTGGGGAGTGGTGCCGGTGTAATTACGGACGATGGACTGTTCTACATAGCCAACAAAGAGACAGGCATAGCTGGGGCCCATACGTGTGCCCATGCTACCCCTTTGGTCTGGAGGAAGTGGGAGGATTCAAAGGAGAAATTCAAAGGGTGAGGACCAGTTCGGCCAAACGAATGGTGGAAGGGTACTGTTGGGGACGTCTGGAGAGGAAAAAACCCTGGTCATGGCGGATGGAGGTGTAGAGGGATTGGATATCCATGGTGAAGATGAGGCGTTGGGGGCTGGGGAAACAGAAGTCTTGGAGGAGGTGGAGGGCGTGGGTGGTGTCTCGAACGTATGTGGGGAGTTTCCAGCATCTGCAGTTATTGTTTTTACCTCATTGACTATGAGATGAGTCCTGTCTGACAGATAGGAGAATCAGAAGGTTTCATCAGTCTAGGGACTGGCTTTGAGCTGGCTAGTCAGAGACCATGTGCACATGTAAATAATGGGTGACTTGGTGATGGGGTACTGACCTCTGTGCAGTTATTTCAGAAAATAAACTAGTGCTAAAATCTTCATGGTGCATTGTGCTATGCAAGCCCTTTCCATTTAAAGAAATATACAAAAGAGAGGGAAATGTTGACTCTGTCCGGCTGTATGATAAAAATACAAAGAGCTGGAACTCTGACAAAGAGGGATTCCATTATTTGTTCAAACTAACAAAATTGAAGCAGATACAGTCATCCCTGCATTCCTGAGTCTTATGGCAGTAAACATTTCTCACCTCCTGTGGAGTCTGATACAATGACAGAAATTGAGTTCCAAAACTTATGAAGAATTAATAGGGATTCGACAGGATGACTTCTCACGCATGCCTTTGGTGATTGCTAAAAGGCTAAAATTTCACAAATGCAATGAGCGTAAAGGTGAATCTATCCCCCAGTTTGTAGCAATGTTAAAGACGTTAGCAGAATTCTGCAAATCTGGAGACACCTTAAATAATGCCATCAGAGTCATGCTGGTGTTTGGTTTAAGTTGTGAAGAAATCCAGAAAAGATTACTCAAGAAAGGACCCGAGATTTAAATAAAGCACTGGAAATAGTCTCGATTGAACTAGCAACCAAGGAAGCCCAACAGCTAAGCTTGAATACAAGGGGTCACAAAGTGGTGCTGAGAAAGGTCACGAAACGGTGGCTGAGGGGCAATCACTAACAGACTCAAAACTGCCATCGATGTCAGAAAACATCACGCAAGTTGATGGTTTAAATAAGCTGTTTGCAGAAACTGTTGAAAACAGGGCACATTGAATGGGTATGTTTGAGAATCAAAAACAATGTGAAGAAAAGTAAACTCATGCAGAAAATGTATAGAAACTGAACAATAATAAGAAAATCTCCGTGGTGCAAAAATGGCATGAGAAAAGCCCATCTTGTGACATCAAGCAAGATTGGGTCACTCCCTTTGAATGACAAACTAGCAATGGAGGTGGACACTGGAGTGGGGTCTCTTTGATAACTGAGAGTGGGTATCAGAAGCAGTTGAGCCAAATTATGCTGCGGCCCTCAAAAACTGTGCTAAGAATGTGCACAGGTGACGTGGCGCCATTAAGAGGTTATGTTGATGTGAATGTTTACTTATATGGTCTGTCTTAGGATTTATCCTTAGATGTCACCAAAAGAAATATTACAGCTATATTGGGAAAAACATGTTTGGAGAAAATCAAATGCATCTGAGCTTATCAGATTCTGAGACTGATCTTTCACAAAATCTAAACGTGCAATTGTTTTCAGTGGAGATCTAGGAAGCATGGAAAAGATCTCTGTCAAGTTGAGAATCAAGGATGAGAATCTTTGGAATGCTGCGTTTAATCTGGTCTCCCTGCTATCGGAAACATGTTATTGAACTTGAAAGGATGCAGAAACAGTTTACAAGCATGTTGCTGGAGTTGGAGCATTTGAGCTACAGGGAAAGGTTGAATATACTGGAATTGTTTTTTTCCTGGAGTGTTGGAGGTTGAGGGGTGACGTTATAGACAGTTATAAGATCCTGGCGGGCATAGGTAAGATGAATAGCCAAGATCTTTTTCCCAAGGTGGGGGAGTCCAAAACTAGAGGGAGCAGGTTTAAGGTGAGAAGGAAAGATATAAGAGGGACCTACAGGACAATGCTTTCACACAGAAGGTAGTGTCTGTATGGAATGAGCTGCCAGAGGAAGTGAAGAAGCTGGTACAATTACAACATTTCAAAGGTACCTGGATGGATACATGAATAGGAAGTGTTTAGAGGGAAATGGGCCAAATGCTTGCAAATGGGACTAGATTATTTTAGGATATCTGGTCGGCATGGACAAGTTGGACTGAAGGGTCTATTTTCATGCTGTATATCTCTATGACCCTACGATAGTCTAAGCAAAATATTGCAAGGCTTGGTCAGTGCCTTATACAAACAGACCAAAGATTGAGACAGAGCCTGGTCAAAGCTGGAGTCCTTGAACTGATAAATGTGAGTGATTAGACCATGTTTATTGTGCCAGTGATGAAGAAAGATAGCTTGGTACACTACTGCGTTGAACCCAGGATATTAGTCAACCATAAAGGTACAGCAACTAAATTAATATATAAATTATACTGCAGCCAGAGTAAGCTCAATTGTGTCAAAGTAGCTAAGCAGTAAACAGTTCTGTTAACTGCACTAAAAGTGAAACTTAAACCCATGTGGGTGGGTGGTAGGACCCTGGGAAGCGTTTTACTGCTGGTGGCCAATTATGAAGCTGCTGCTGAGGCCACTGCCCAATTGATGGTCCACCTTCCAGATGTGCCAGTGTGGTCAGAGGATCAGGAGCTCTCCTGTCTCAGCAATGTCAGCATTAAATGTGATCACTGCTGAAGCTGCAGAATTGAGAGACCATCAACATAAAGTTGAAATTTTGTCTTAGCATGCTGTGGCAATCAGATTGAGCATCTTCTCACAATGGCACCAGGACCAGATGGACAGCCTAGCTGGCACAGGTGCCTTCATTGTCCATGCAGCAATCTTTCTGAGGGAGACTGGGTATGTTTCAGGAACACTCTGGGATTATGAACAGCTTGTCCGACTGCCACATACAACTTGAATATCTGGCACCATTGAAGGCAATCCAGAGATGTACATCTGTCAGCCCAACTAAGGGATGAAAATAGTCATCGTTCACAATTGTAACTGTATCAACAAAATGCTCACCAACTTTAATGACTGGTTCAAACTCCTATCTATTGGGCCTGCCACTCAGCATCACCAGTCAGCCTTCCTTGACAGCAATTTATTAGACCTGCATAAGGATAATGAAGTGCCAGATTTTATATATATAATATATATGTATAATAAATATGATAGAGTTTCTCCTCATGGCTCACGACATTCACATATGTAATGTCAGCTAAAATGTGGTATTCTTTTAGCTACCATTGTTATTGCTATTTTAGCAATAACAATAATTGCACACCATGAATTGGCCAAGTGATTCGGCAAATTGTTACATCCAGTTTTAGCCAAGTTTTCTATATACTCATTAAAGGATTCCTTCCCTTATATGAGGACCATACAGGACATTTTTTAGTAATACTGTTTGCGTGTCCTCATTTGATTTGCTAGCCCATTCACCAATACACCACTCAAAGGAACATAGAGTTGCAATGACCAGAATTGGACACAATGTTTGACTGTGATCTAACCAGAGCTTTGTCAAAGAGTGTGTTTGTGCAGTGCAGAGGAGAATGAGCCAGCGTGGCACCGAGAGAAGTCCTGCAGCATCTGCAGTGGCAGCATACACAGGCAGCCTGAGGTCTCCCAGCATTTGCGGCAATGTTGAACATGGGAGAAATTGAGCCATGCGGGGAGAGGAAATCCATTGTAGTAGAAGAGATCAGTATGGAAGAGATCGAGCCCTTGTGGACATTGTAAGGCCTGCATGGCTAAGCACTAAAGAACAACTGTAATGTTGGACATGCAATTTTATGCCTTTATTTTCCTATCTTATAAGGACTATAATGTTGAAGTTCTAACTTTATTTCTTTTTTTCTACTTTATACATAAGATTTTGTACTGAAGTATCTTTGTACCTAAGATGGCACCAGAAATGGCGACTTTGTACACTGTTTACAGTACTCCAGTATCCCTGTACTTGACTACACATGACAATAAACCTAATTCTAATTCTAGTTCTAGATATTTGCACTGCATCTTTATGTACAGGTGATCTAGACCCACTACCATTACATGAATCAATACATATTGAAATTATGTACTCATGCAGTTATGTTCAACTTTAATGACATCATGTATGTAAACATTGATAGTATTGCCCATGAGAACATTTCTGGACATGGATCTCACAAGCATCTTTGTTAGGTTCCATGACACCTTTAATGGAATGATATCTAATCTCCAACACCCAGCATGTTTCTGATATGTAGATGGTGCATTGCTATATTTAAATCCACAGCTGCATATTAGAATTTTGTTACATGTCTCAAATGGGCTTCCTTTCTGTTACATTGAGAAATCTGTAACAAATAATCTTATTGTCAACCTTGCAAATAGGGCCCAAGCCATTTGCCCACAATGCAAGCTTGATGCCAAAATAGGAGGCATCACAGACATCCTGCAGGATAATAGCTATCCTAATCAGATAATTTCTCACTCTATTTCGTGCAAACTAATAAATGGACATGAGGCCATCACTCTGCAGTCTTGGAAATTGCCCAATTCACCTCAGATTAATGAAAAGTTTTCTCAAATTTTGTGTGACAGGTGAAGCAAAGATTCACTCTTGTTCTATGTAATAGCAACCCAAGTGGTATTTGCCACTATAGAATGCTCCCATCAAACCAGAAAGATATTTTGCCAATCATGCATATGAGTAATGTGAGTATTTTAATTTCAATGCTAGGTGCGTGGGCTGTGCATCCCAAAGAATGACAAATCATATCAAACAGCAAATCCCTTTAGGTGTTCACAACAGACAAGGCACTGACTGTACCCAGTCAGCTAATGCTTGCAAAACTCATGGCACAGTCTCCAACATCAGAAATAATTTTGTGATTAGATTGCTAAACAATCTGGAATGGGCTAAGAATGATGCTGGAAATTGAATTAATTTTTGTCAGTCAGACGTGCAGCATGATTGACTTGTGGGAATTGAAAGCCAGGTATGTTAAAACACAGAACCCTGCTCTTTACAGATAAAAAGAAAATGTGAGTAGTTCACCTTTAGTGTGGTATTCTAATGAATGTCCTGATGAGTGCAAGGTGAAAAGCTTTGCCTTTTTTCAGCAACATTTCAGGTATGTACCAGCAAACAATTAGTTCTTTAATAGTTTATTGAGTAAAAATGAAATAGATGCATTTAATTCACTTTAATTAGTCAACACATCTGATTCTGAGAAAAATTTTAAATTAAGACCATTTTTATTTTCAAACCTTATTCAACTATTAACATGTCGTTGCTTTCCTGTTTATTTCCCTTGATATCATGGTAATTGAAAGCTAGGAAGTCTGGTTCAGGTAATCTCAATATTTTGAGTTATTTATCTTATTTTGGACTGAGAATACACCAGTCTCTGATCTTGCTTCAAAGAAACTGCATAGCAAACTGCTTCAATTCCAAGTAATTCAAATCCCTGGTTCCTTCCACCTCAAGAGTCAATGCACTTCCATTGGACTGACAATCTGATACTGTGTGGTAGTTGAAAAGGACTAGGATAGAATCAAATTTAAAAGTTGAGAGATTGCAAATGACTGAAGATCAATTTGATCTAAACTAAACATGATACCTGATCTTAAGCCAAACTCCAGTGTCAGTAATAGAAATCTTTTGGAACTTGCACATCAGTTTAACTCCTTCAACACCTGAATACTTTGTAAGCTGGAGTAGTTGTGTATAGAATATTTTTCTTCTGTACTTTAAGTTGACTTTTTGTGAACTTTGCCTATTATTTTGAGTGACAGTAATTTCTGTTGGATAGAATTCTAATCAGGATTATTTATTATTATTTTCTTTTTGATTATGAAACTTGGTGATCTTGAAATTAGAACTGTTCTTTCAGCTGTCACACTATGGATAGGTTCCAGGATATTTATTTCATGTTTTTCTTTTATTTTAACATAAAACTATTGCAATATGTTCTGCTTGCACATGTTTAATTATACTAATACAGTAGCGCCTCAACTTACGAACTTAATCCGTTCCGGGACCCGGTTCGCGAACTGAAAAGTTCGCGAACTGAATCAATTTTGCTATTGTTCGGATAGTGTAAGAATGCTTGGATGGCTGTTCACAGCGGACGCGCCAAAGACGAACTGAATGAGATCACGCGGGGCCTGAGAGCTTTTGCGTTCAACAAGCGCGTAGCAAAGCAGAACAATGAAACCACGTGGTCGCACACTGGCTTTTTGCGTTTGTACCTTCGCTCGTACCGTGAATTTCATACGCTGAAGCAAAATTTTACGTACAAGCCTGTTCGTAAACTGATTTGTTCATGAACGGGGTCGTTCGTATGTCGAGGCGCTACTGTACTCTCTTTGTCATAGCTCCCACTCACTTAGAATTTCACAGAATTCCACTCAGTTAGCATCCATGTCCTTGACAATCACATCTCCTCTTCAAATCCTGTCCATTGATTCCCTGCACTTTGAATTTACATTCCACAATCTAGGGTAGAGTCTTGCTCCCTTCCCCTCAGATGTGTTTGGTGGAACAGTTGTCACTTAATCAGGCAGAAGGGTGGCTAGTGGGTCTGCCACACAATGAATTAAGGATCATTAAGTAATGCCTACTTAAATTTCCCATCACACTTGTTGTGAACTTAGCCAGCCCACTCAAAACATTTTTAAGCAGGCCGCTCAGCCCTTAACTTTGCAATTTGTTTTGGTAAGTGTACAGTGAAAATAACCTGCATTAAGTTAGCTTGGTTGACTACTAGATTTTAAAACAGACAAAAATTTGATGCACAGGTTGCACTGAAACAACACTGCCAGTGGCACTGAGGGTGAACATGGCAACATGAAATCTTCCCTTCACATATATAAGCTTACTACCTATGGTGAATCCATGTCTTTCTACATAACCATGTATTCTGAACTTTTTCCAATAAGTTTCCCACCACTGAGGTTACATTAGTTAGCCTTGTTGCTCTCAATTTTACCTTATTTAAACATAACTATATCCATAAAGGATTCAAAATGATCAGCCAGACCTTCTGGTCAGAACCTCTGCGGTTGTATCCTCCGTTTTCCTTAACAACTAATACAATTAAGCATAATACATAAAATACAGAAATTATAATCATAACTGTAATATATGCAGTCGGGACCTGGTCATTTATCTACTGTTAAAGCTAATAAATCCCTTAATTTTTTAATTGTTAATTGCACCTACTATCGCACTCCTGCTTCCTGACTGAAACTGTCTGTATGATCTCTCCTGAAAATGGACATAAAGTATTCACTGAAAACCATCACCACATCCTGTACCTCCCCATACATTCCCTGATACGGCCTACTCTCTCTTTAGTTCTTTTCTTTAAGTATTTATATAAAATATCTTTGAGTTTTCCTTGATTTTACATGTCAATGCACTGCATGAACTTTCATTAATTTCTAATTTCTATTTTAATTTCAAATCTACACTTCTTATATTCTTCTAGGTTTTCAGCAGTATTGAGCCCTCTGGTATCTGTCTTGAGCTTCCTTTTCATTTCCTTTATGCGCTCCTCAGCTATCTGATTGCAAATCACACTGAAATCCAGCAGGAAGTGAAGTTATTAGATCCCTTTTAACAAAGCATCAATCATATTTCTGATCCCTCTGAGGACAGCTATATGGCTAAGGCAACAAAAGTTGCCAGTGACAGCCTGGAAGGAGCTGGAGGCTAAAAGTTGATAGTCATGTTCACCTTCAATGCCACTGGCAGTGTTGTTTCTATAGTGTAGACTGGCTGTAAGATTCTCTGAAATAGCTGTGTAACTCTCTCCCTGCTGAAATGATAACCTGCAGACCACGTGCTCAACAGCTGTCACTGGGCTAGCTGGAGAATGACTGGCACATTAGGGGATACAAGAAGATTGTGCCTGGTGCTTTTAGGATTCCTCAGTTTCTATAACTGGTAAATATATGACAGAGTGACTTCACACAGGTCAGTTCTTGTACCAGTGATTTCCTGTATATCTGAGTGCAGAATTGGAATAAAGTTCACTTTTTAACAAATACCTAAGCTGATAATTATTTCAGTTGGCAATTTATATTATGTAGCTCTTCACAATTCCTTCAAGGTCAACGAACTTGTAAACAACATAATAGTAATAATACTTTATGAATCATTTGAAGCGCACTTTATTTGTCAGTAATAATTTCCTCATTATACTTGTTCTCTATGGACAATGTCAGTTTGCCTCTGTCAGACAAAATATGAATATTACATGCATTTATGGAATTCATTATGCTTAAACAAATTACCTTTTTGATCTATTTTAATAAGGAAATCATGTACAACATTGATGTATTGTGTATTATAGTCAGAAGGTAACGTTGAATAATTGCTATGTTACAACATACCTATTTCTTGGTCCATAGCCTTCTATGTTAGAGTAGAACTGTTTATTATTCAAAAAAATGTCAGATCTTACAATGTTCTTGCAACTCATGGACTTTAAAAAAAATCATTTATTTACCAAGCAGCTTTATTATAATTTGCTTGACCTTTTGTGGATATCTCAAGTGCTCATTATTTAAATGAAAAATACCACCTCAAGCACTCCCAAGAGATTAATCAGCACAAAAGCTTAAATGCTTGTGAGGAAGGGAAGGAAATGTCAGAAAACATTAATTTAGAAGTAAATCTGTTAAAAGGCAGTGTAAAGTGGAAAATAACAACACCAAAGTGTAATTTTTGAACCAGTTCTTGTGGACCTATCGCTAAGTGCATTTTAATGTCAACTTGTGGAGGTTGAGAGTTAGTAGTTTTGAAGCATTTGAGATCATACATTTAAGGGTTAAGGCTCTGTAATCAGGCTTACAAAGTTTGAGTCCATCAAAGTTTCTGTTCTGTGTTTTGGGGAATTTCAGAAGCATACCTATAGAAGGCTATGCCTTTAATATTCTTGCTCATTTCGCCTCTCTTACCATTTGCCATAGAAATAATAATCACCCCAAAAACCTATGCTGGATATCTGATTCCTTTTCACTAAGAAAAATTATTCCATCAATAGAACACTTGGAAATGATCGACTCCTTCAATTTATTGATAGCACCAACCCAGTTTTGCATGTCCTCTCTCATGATTAGATAACCTGCAGCCAGATAATGCCAACAACTTACACTTATAGTGCTCTTAACATTGCAAAGCATCGCAAAGACATTTCATTGTAAGTGATTGCCAAAGATGTGGCCAAAATAGAAAATTTGTGGAGGTTATTGGATGTGGTGAGTCAAGCAAATTATTTGGTTTTGACACTGGTGGTGAAGTGGAAAGGGAATGGGGACAAGGTTTTGTTGTTTAAGGGATTGTCGGAGAAGAGGTGGTGAAATAGATTGGATTTGGAAAAAGCAGCTAGTGTTGTTAAGAGTGTAGTGCTGGAGATGGCTAGAAGAAAGATTGATTTTGGCCATAGAGAATGTATCGGCTAGGGCTGACATTTTGTGTAGGTGTCAGAAGTCTCGGCCATCAGCTGAAAGTGGACAGGAGTCCTGTGCCACCTGTTTTAGGGAAGGGCCACAATTTTATTTCAATGAAACATTAAAAGTTCTTGGATCAACATTAGAATTACTTCAACCAGAAGGCTATGAATGAAAAGCCTGAAGGTAGAGCTAAGCTAGATGGCACTTTGTTGACCTGTGCAGACACAATGGGCCACATTACTTTCTTCCATGCTGTAGATGTCTGTGACTTTATGATTTCACGTGTTAACCCCTGAGATGACCGTGAGATTTACAGGTAGTTCTTCTATAATGCTATGGTGCTTTAGAAACAGTGTTTAAAGTTTTGGCAATGTAATCACATTAGAGCCAATACACATTTTAAAAGTTTGTGGTTTACAATTCGTCAATCACCTTGTAGCGAATCCATGTTAATGAAACCCACAGTATTGCAGAATGACTTGTATTCAGGTACATCTGCTGCAGTTACAATTGATTAGTTTTGCCCACTTATTGACACCCTCTGAAATAATTTGGACTTGATGTGTCAATATGCCATTAACTAGAGAGATGGTAGCCCAATTGCTACTTTCATATGTGTACTCCTGTAAAATCTCCAGTGATCAATGACAGAGCTGAGTTTGGGCTGAAAGGGCATGTGAAGTTCTGACTCAAAGTTATCCTCATTAATAGATAACATTACTTCTTACAAGTTTGTCCATGACTGCTGTAGTAATGGGTTGATCTTTCACAGCTGTGCATAGTACATATCTTCATGAAGCTTTATGGCAAATGCTTTTGCAGTTGCCATACCCTTTGTGATTGGTGCACTGTCGAGAACTCTCACATTATACCCCCCACAGATGCAGCTAGTGAATTGCATTCTTGTTAGACCTTACAAGATGTTTTGGATAGTTCCAAGTGGCTCCTGTTAAATCGTCATTTTCCAAAAGCTACAGAGCTGGCAAGTTTAAAATCACCAGGAATCTCTACTGAAAAAGGCCATAAGTTAACCCTCTGTCTGGCAAGTTTCTACTTCTTCGGGCATTCCCACTTGTTTTACCTCACCACATGTTCTTCCTCAACTGGTACAACAAAGTCAGAAGTCATATGACACCAGGTTATAGTCCAACAGGTTTATTCAAAATTACAAGTTTTCAGAGTCCACTCCGAAAGGTTGTGGTTTCAAATAAACCTGATGGACTACAACCTGGTGTCATGTGACCTCTAACTGTCCACCCCAGTCCAACACCAGCATCTATACATCCTGGTACAACAAGCCTGAGGCATATATTTGCTGCAGTGCAACACAGTTTTAATGGCTAAAAATTGGTTATTATGATGCTGTGAGATTGCAGACCACTTTTTCACTATTCACATGGTAACAAAAAAACATAGCTTGTAATGTACTTAATATCTTTAAAAGATACCTTCACATAGTACTTGCATTGCAGTTTACTTTGTGTGATGATGTGGCTTTGTGGCTGAGTGAAAAGGGGATCAAAACAAGGCAAGAGCAGCATGCTACCATTGCTTAGGGCAAGCATCTAGCTTTGTGCTCCAATATTCCTTTGATGTTATAACAGACACCCATGTCTCATATGATCAGCTCAAAAGGAGTCAAAGGCTTGTAACATCTTGGCCTTCTTCCAATTTAAGTCCGTTTTTTTTAATATGTCAGTTTGAATTCCAAGCACAACAGTTGCCTTTAGATGTTAGAAGATTAAGGAGGACTTGTGACACATATGCCAACCTGTATATCTGCCTGTAAATAAATAAGCACATATTATGCAGCTTGATGGTGTTAGAAGATTTTATTCTGTGAAGATGATCTGCTTGAATCAAACCAATACCAGGCAGGATAGGTTAAACTTAACCCTGAGAAAATGCTTCAATTTGTAAAATATCATGATGGATTTGATGGCAGATTTAATGTTGTACTACATTAGTCAAATCAGAATCTCAATCTAGAGTTTAAAAAGGTGATTTTCTGTTCATGTTCTTCCAATCATCAGTCTTAAATCTCATACAGAATTATAGAATTATGCAACAGCCTTGTGTGCTGACAGAAATGTCAAGGAGCCGGTGAAAAATTAGCATTTACATCATTTCCTCGTGGATTTCTGTGGCTTTTCTGCAGAATGTACAGCAGGTCTAACAAGCTCACCCCAGAGAAATATCAACTCCAAACAGCTTTGCAGTGATGCATCTGGGAATGGTATAATAACTTCTTAAAGACACTGATTAAGCCAATTATTAAAGGCTATAGCAGCCTAACTAGGTAAATTTAGCATCCATGGAGAGAGAAACCAAGTCAATGTTTCGAGTGACTCTTCTCCAGAACTGAGAAGATTGGATTTAAAACATTAACTTTGTTTCTCTCTCTGCAAATGCTCCCAGAGTTCCACAAGCATTCTCCCTCTTTGTTTCAGATTTCCAGCATTCACAGTGTTTTAGTTTTAACTAGGACACTTTATGTGTTGAAGACTCACAGAGGGAGGAAAATTAAAGGTGTTCATTATGATACAATTTTTGATGCATTGTAATTGATTATTTATATATTTTTCTGAAAGGCTTTTTTTCTGTTTCTATGCTCTAACGAAGAGCACTGAATACTGGAAACACAGAGTGCTGGTAATGGAGAATAATGCAGCCCTTGAATATTTCCTCTGATTCTTTGACCACTAACTTAAACCAAGGTGCAAATAGACCACATAAGGTAAGCATCTGACAGTATGGGCTTCTGTCAAAATACCAATGTGGGATATTGGTAAAGTAGTGTTACTTCTGCAATCATAATTACTTATGCAAAGTAAATGAACTCATACCAGTGTATCATTGTTTCAGCCAAGAGCTGAGTCAACAAGAATGAAAACTATGTGAAGGAAATACATAATTATTTTTGTATTAGCCAAAATGTGCATGCAAGAATGAAATGTGCCTGCAAACAATGGTAGATGTTACAGACAAATAGATAAGGTGCTGTGAGGGGAAGGGGTTCAGCTAGATATGCCTGTACAAACAGTAGTTATAAGCATCTGTTTCCCACTTCTGCAAAAAGAAGAACAAACCACAATCAAGAAGTCATGAGATCATGAGGTCATAACAAGTGAGGGAAACAGATGGTGGTGAAGAAGGATATACCTAACAATGGACCACAGCAGGATGTGGCCAAACGGCCGTGAGGCCAGAAATAAGCACTTTGTCACAGACAAGGCCGGATAAGGCAAGAGATAAACAAGAGTAATGGACGCCCATCTTAGAGAGGTGGGAGATGTAAACAGGGGAGGTGCAATGGGATGAAAAATAGGAACCAAATTACATAAATGTTGTGTACCAGTTGAATTCAGTGTGTGTGTGTCCCTGCCTTGTGGACAGTGGACACCACACCTTCTTGCAAGAGTGAAATAAATGACACTACTGATTCAGATCTTGTCTCGGACTGAAATTATTGAAGTGAGTGAGCTTTGTTTCTCACAATTGGGGGCCGTCAGGGATATTCTTCCATCTCTGGGGGAGGGGGGGTGGGGGTGGCTGGCCCTGGACACTGGGAAGAAGCGTCCCGTTCCCAATTGAGGAGCGGTCGCGTGTCCCAGTTTGGTCGGCTCCCTTGGGCAACTGGTATGAATCCCACAAGAGAGACATCTGAATCCAGACAGTGAAAGGAGGTTGATAGGAAATACGGCAAAAAGGGGCCAGACAACTCTGTGCACAGACTAAGGTAAGAAAATGGACTTTTAAGTACTGCCTTTGTGGCCGGGATTGAGTTTTAGTAGTTAATAAGGGACTAACGAAGGAACTCAATATGGGCTGTGCCGTGGGTAAGGAAAAAGCCTCGGGGAGAACAAAAGAAGAAAAAGGCAATAGAAATAGAGGTGGGGTCCCTTGCAACGTACCTCCAGAAAGTCCGTTGGGCAGGATGTTGTGGAATTGGAAAAATAATACTTGTACAAAGGAAAAAGATAGGAAAAAGATGATTAAATATTGTTGCTTTGTATGCACTAAGTAAGCCATTCTTCATCCCGCCATCTTCTGGCCAAAGTATGGGTCAGACGAAGACTGGGTTTATAAATATTTGAATTTATATGTCAATGCAAAACAGCCTTACAGTCAGGAGGAATCAGATTATGCTTCAGGTTGGAAGGGCTAGTGGCTGAAGGGCTACTGAGGGTACATTTTGTAACTAAATCATGGCCAGACATCCAGAAAAATATTCAAAAGGTAGAGGGCTGAAGCGGGGAGAACCCAGAGGTGTTGTTGCGGGAAGCTCAGAAAGTGTCTGTGAGATATGGTGTGAGAGAGAGAGAATGAAAAGAGCTGTCCAGCTGGTAGAAAGTTTAACCCTTTGTGATTTGGTTTGAATGCACATGTGTTTGTTGGTGATTGAATGTTTGTGCTTTATTCCCTGGAGCTTGAGTTCCAGGACTGTTTTGAATCTGATTTTTATTATGGAAACTTAACATGATTTCTTTTAAGGTTAAGGATTCTATAGAGATTATGAAATAAAATGATAACTCATGTTCTTTTTACAGGTCATGACTACCTTACTATCAGTTTCTAACTAATCTCTTTTATCCTTATATAAAAGAGATTTATGGAGGACAGTTGAAGTTTCAGTTCAACATTAGATTGTTGTAAAAAAAAATCCTATGGTTAATATCTGTGACCTTGGATTTGGCCATTGTTCATGCATTAGAAGTTTTTTTTTAAACTCGAATAGACAAATCCTTTTAAGGTAGCTCGATTATTTCACAACTTATAGCATTGTAGTTGAGCAAGGATTGGTCAGGAATACTTAAGAAAACTAATTTTGGATTTAAATTAAGGGACTAAAACTGGGTAATTATAGTGGATTTCAAAGTTGGGAACTGTATGCATTTTACATTTTAAATATTGAATACTGAATAAATGAATTTCTGATATATAAATATATATTTACAAGTTAGGAACAGGCTTTAAAGTTAGACAAGCAGCAATTGATGAATTGGTATTTGAAGTTATGGGGAGCAAGAAATATTGCAATATTTCTTTAAAAAATTCTCACGATCTAAATAAAACATTGGGTGATGAAGAACGGCCATTTGGTAGCCCTAAGGCTGTTCAGTTGGTTAAATCAGGTCAGCAATTGATCTGGCAACGTAACATGGGAAGTAGAAACAAAAGGCAAAAATAATGATAAATCACAGTTGATGAGATAATAAAGAAAAGGACAAAACTAAAAGGAGAAAGAAACCGGAATGGTCAGGGAGGAGATGTTAAGGGGTCTGGTGGACAGGAACAAGGATCGAAGTAGAAATCTCCACAGGCTGGATGTTATTACTGTGAAAGGACGGGTCACTTTAAGAGAGAGTGTCCAGATTTGAAAAAGAAAGTAAAGGCAGTACCGTTTATGAATCTTGATAAAAAATAGGGGTGTCAGGAGTTCCTGCCTCCGGGGACCCACCAGGAACCCTTGATAAATTTAAAGGTGGGACTTTATAAAGAGGACGTAGTTTTCCTAGTCAATACAGGGGCAGCAAGGTCATCCTTAAAATTTAAGCCCAATGCAGCGGGAACGAAAAAGTTAATTGGATTATGGCGATAGTTTTGAGATGAGAGGCATGAAGAATCAGTTTTGCGCTCATGACAGATACTGGCACCAAATTGGGATTGAATTAACTGCAAATGGTGCTATGAAATCTATTGAGGTTCTTAAAAATGAATGTGCTCGAGCAAAACAATTACAGAAACAGAATGAGAAATCACAAGTGACTGGTAAACAAACAGTACTGCACAAAACTGATTCTTTGTGCCTCTCATCACAAAACTATCGCCATAATCCAATTAACTCTTTCGTTCCCGCTGCCTTGGGCTTAAATTGTGCTAGCCTGAATAAATATTAATTGGCAGGATCCCTTCACACATTCTCAGTGACCTGTCATATTGATTCATGGTTAGTTTAAAACATGACAGCATTAATTCATTGTTAATTAAAGAATGGAAAGCTACATTACTGGCCGATGAGATAACTAAGGAAGCAGCCCTGAATCCACAGGAAGCGGTGGTTTATTCCCTAATACCTACTGTCCCAGGTCCTCAGGAAGCTCCTATCTCTGGCCACTGCCAATCCCAGAAACTAAAGATTTGTTCTTAAAGAAGTATATACTGGGCTTGTCCTCCTCTTTGTCTTTCCTCAGGAAACAGGGTTTATTGGCACAGACTCTGCCCCGCTGTTCATCCGATTCGACTGGGAGATTGGGTCTTAGTAAAATCATGGACAGGGACTAAATTGTAACCGGACTGGGAAGGGCCGTACCAGGCTCTTTTGACCCCTGAAACAGCGATAAGAACTGCAGAAAAAGGCTGGACTCACTACACTCTGATCAAAGGGCCAGTGGAATCTCCAGTTGAGGAAGAAGTCTGGACAGCCGAATCAACGCAAGAACCAGTGAAACTCAGGCTAAAGAGACTTTGAGTAACCGATTATACAGTGGCGACACAAGCGTAGGATTATTTCTATGGGATTGTATATTAAGTCTTTTGGTGCTTCAACACTATTTTTAGAATGCTGGGGATGCTTAGGGTTATGATACAAGCTCTTTTAATATTGGGATTTTAGATTAGATTACTTACAGTGTGGAAACAGGCCCTTCGGACCAACAAGTCCACACTGACCCTCCGAAGAGCAACCCACCCAGACCCATTCCTCTACATTTATCCTTTCACCTAACACTACGGGCAATTTGGTGTGGCCAATTCACCTGACCTGCACATCTTTAGACTGTGGGAGGAAACCAGAGCACCCAGAGGAAACCCACGTAGACACATGGAGGATATGCAAACTCCACACAGACAGTTGCCTGTGGCGGGAATTGAACCCAGGTCTCTGGTGCTGTGAGGCAGCAGTGCTAACCACTGTGCCACCCTTGTTTTGTCAAACATTATTTTCACATGTGTTATTAATTGTTCCTGAGTCTGATAATCCGCAAATAATAGAACTGATGCATGTAGCTTAGTAAATTGTGGGGATGTAGATAATCAGAGACAGTACAGCAGCTCAGAGATACATCTTAAGTCCTTTGGGGATGGTACTTGTTATAATGGTCTTGTCACAATACACCGGGCCCCCTTCTGATCAGCTCTCGATTGTCCCGATAAAGAGCATAACCCAATATATTTGGGCGGCACGGTGGCACAGTGGTTAGCACTGCTGCCTCACAGCGCCAGAGACCCGGGTTCAATTCCCGCCTCAGGCGACTGTCTGTGTGGAGTTTGCACATTCTCCCTGTGTCTGCGTGGGTTTCCTCCGGGTGCTCCGGTTTCCTCCCACACTCCAAAGATGTGCAGGTCAGGTGAATTGGCCATACTAAATTGCCCGTAGTGTTAGGTAAGGGGTAGATGTAGGGGTATGGGGCGGTGTGGACTTGTTGGGCCGAAGGGCCTGTTTCCACACTGTAAGTAATCTAATCTAATACCTAACGATAAAGAAAATCACTTGGCATGAAGCAATTGAGAAGGAAAAGATAGTAGAGAAAAAAGGGAAGGCGTAAGAGATCACTGTTAGACACATCTTTCTATGGCAGGATTTATCTCGACTCTATAGGAGTCCCTTCGGGGATTACCTGATGAGTTCAAGGTTCGCAACCAGATTGCAGCAGGCTTTGAGACAGCTGGTGGGTAACAATTAATAAAAATGTAGATTGGATAAATTACATTTTCTATAATCTACAGCGATTTATAAATTATACAAGAGATGCGGTTAAAGGAATATCAGAACAGCTTGATGCGACAAGTAGGATGGCATGGGAAAACAGAATGGCCCTTGATATGATTCTGGAGGAAAAGGGGGGTGTGTGTGTGATGTTAGGAGGAAGCTGTTGTACCTTTATTCCTAATAGCACTGTGCCTGATGGTTCAATTACTCGGGCCTTAAGGAGATTGACAACCTAAGCAGAGGAATTGGCTGAGAATTCAGGAGTAGACACATCTCACACGGGATGGCTTGAATCATGGTTTGGAAAATGGAAGGGGGTGGTGATCTCCATCCTTACTTCCCTGAGAGTAGTAGCAGTGGTATTGGTAGCCATTGGCTGTTGTATCACACCACGTATAAGAGGGCTTAGCCAGAGACTGATTGTGACGACCTTAATGAAACAAATGTCCCTAAAGAGCAATCAGAGAGAAGGGCTCTACCTGTTAAACAATGAAGGAATAAGTGACCTCAGAGAGATTTCCAAAATAAATGAAATTTTGGGTAAGATGCTCGTCAATTTGGAAGTGACATATCAGAAAAATGCAGAAGTTAACAAATAATAATTAAAGAAAATGGGGGAAATTGTGGGATATTGGTAAAGTAGTGTTACTTCTGCAATCATAATTACTTATGCAGTGTAAATGAACTCACACCAGTGTATAATTGTTTCAGCCAAGAGCTAAGTCAACAAGAATGAAAACTATGTGAATGAAATACATAATTATTTTTGTATTAGCTAAAATATGCATGCAAGAATGAAATGTGCCTGCAAACAATGGTAGATGTTACAGACAAATAGATAAGGTGCTGTGAGGGGAAGGGGTTAAGCTAGATATGCCTGTACAAACAGTAGTTATAAGCATCTGTTTCCCACTTCTGCAAAAACAAGAGCAAACCACAATCAAGAAGTCATGAGATCATGAGGTCATAACAAGTGAGGGAAACAGATGGTGGTGAAGAAGGATATACCTAACAATGGACCACAGCAGGATGTGGCCAAACGGCCGTGAGGCCAGAAATAAGCACTTTGTCACAGACAAGGCCGGATAAGGCAAGAGATAAACAAGGGTAATGGGTGCCGGTCCTAGAGATGTGAACAGGGGAGGTGCAATGGGATGAAAGAATAGGAACCAAATTACATAAATGTTGTGTACTAGTTGAATTCAGTGTGTGTGTGTGTCTGCCTTGTGGACAGTGGACACCACACCCTCTTGCAAGAGTGAAATAAATGACACTACTGATTCAGATCTTGTCTCAGACTGAAATTATTGAAGTGAGCTTCGTTTCTCACACCTAGTATACACAGGACAAACAAGATCTTGAGCCCAATTATTTGTGCTGGTGTTTCTATTGTGCAAAAGTCTTTATCCACACCATCCATCTTGTTTTCAAGAAGGTATCTGAGAAATGCCAGACCAATTCATGAAAGATTCATTTCAGTGGATAGCCTGGAAACACTGGGACTGTTCTCCATTTAAAGTCCTGTATCAAGGTGAGAGCACGCAAATCAAGGCTGACACTCTACTCCAGTACTGAGGGAGGACGTAATTGACATAAGTGCTGTTTTTCCAGGTGAGATGTTGAATCTCACTGCTGCCTGCTCAGGTGAATGCAAAAGGCCTCGTGGCAGCATTTCATTGAAGAAAATATGTTGGCCATGATTGGACTGGCAGAGCAGATTTGATGGGCTGAATGGTTTTATTTTACCCCTGTTGGGAAAGGGGCAATGGCCTAATGATATTATCAGTGGTTTGTTAATCCAGAGGAACTGAGTTTGAATCCTGTGATGGCAGATGGTGGAATTTGAATTCAATAAAAATCTGCAAGTAAGAGTCTAACAATGACCATGAAACCATTGCCAGTTGTTGGAAAAGCCACTGGGTTCACTAGTGTTCTTTAGGGAAGAAAACTGCAATCCTTACCTAGTCTGGCCTACGTGTGATTCCAGACCCACAACAATGTGGTTTACTCTTAACTGCCTCTGGGCAATTATGGATGGATGATAAATACTGGCCAGTGATTCCCTCATCTCATGAATGAATAAAAAAGACTTGTGATCTGAGAGTTAGGGACACTGCCATTATACCACTAGAGCTGTACGTTTGCCCTGTCCCTTATTCAAGCCCTTCCTGGGTTGTCTTTTTATCCTAGGGGTCCTGGCCATTATTTAACACCCAATTATCATCACAAAAGCAAATTATATAGCCCTTACCATATTGCCATTTGTAGGAATGTCCTGCATGCAAATTAGCTGCTGGACTTTCACCATAATAATGGTGATTGTACTTCCATTGCTTGTGTGACGAATCTGTTCCTTTGACAAGGTTAGATTGTTCTTGGTTTTCTTCAGAGAGGTTCTAAACTACCCAAGGTTCCATCATATCTGAAGTTTGAATGGTTCATTGGGGTCTTTTTGTTTACCCCTAACAGATAATGCCTTCGGCCTAAGCCTTTCATGTCTTTAAAAAAAGGTATAATCTGTGTAGCTAGCCTTTGCTTAGATGAGAGTTTTTTGATTCATTTGCAGCAAGGGATGTGTGGAAAAGGCTGCCGAACTCTTTCTTCTGACTTCGTAACCTGTAAGCTGGTTCTTTCATTTTTTTACTCTTTGTGCTAAGGGAAGAGTTTATTGGGATTTCTGCAAGTATCTTTGGAGCAGCATCATTAAGTCAGGATTGTCTGCCCGGTTTTTGGGATAGGATAAGTTATCTGGTATTCTATTTTCTGTTCTTTGCGTTTCATTCCGTAATTTTGTAAATAAATTCTGTTTGTTTAAAATGTGGCAGTCAGACCAGCTGATTCCCTCCAGGAATATCTGCTATTCACTTACCTGCAACAAATGGCAAAGCTATGGTCTGGGTTACCTACTTGAAAATGTTTTGAGGAGTCCAGCCTGGTCCATAACACTTGTAACGCATTTTGAGACAGCCCATGGTTGTAAATAGCATCATTGTAATGCAAGTCTTTATTTCAAATGGCTAAGTGAGGATTTTATAGAGATATATAAATGCATGAAGGATTTAGGCAGACTAATAAAAAGAAACATAATTCTAATGGCCAGATTTGACAGCTAGAGAACACAGTTTTAAGACAATTGGCAAAAAGAAAGAGACGGCATAAGGAAACCTCTTCTTATGATATAAGATTTGGAATGCCATGGCTAAAAGGGTGTGGGTACAGGTTCAATATTAGCATTCAGGAGGAAAATTGATCAATACAGATTTTAAGGCCTATGCTCTGAAAGATAAGTCCAAATGAGTTGTTCGTATATTTACTTTCCTTGCAAGCCTGGAATGCTGCTTGTAATGAATCTAAACCTGGCAGAAGGATTTTTTTTAATGTATAGAATCCCCAGAGTGTGGAAACAGGCCGTTCGGCCTGACAAGTCCACACCAACCCTCCAAAGAGCATCCCACCCAGACCTATCCGCTCACTCTATTCCTGTAACCCTGCATTTCCTATAACCTGCACTCTATGGGTAATTTAGCATGGCCAATTGGCCTAACTTGCACAATTTGGATTGTGGGAGGAAACCAGATCATCTGACGAAAACCCATGTAGGCACAGGGAGAATGTGCAAACTCTACTCAGACAGTCACTCGAGGCTGAAATCGAACTAGAGTCCCTGGTGCTGTAAGACAGCAGTGCAAACCACTGAGCCACCATATAACATGGGAAATGTATTATGCACTTTGGCAGGAAGAATAGAGGAACTGAGAATTATTTAAATGAAGAAAGACTGCAGAAAGCTACAGCACACAAAGATTTAGGAGTCAGGGAGAATAAATCATAAAAGCTAGCATACATGTTCAGCAGCTAATAAGGAAGGCAAATGGAATATACACAAGGATCTGCAAATTCTGGAAGTCTGAAACAAAACAGTGGCTAGACTGGAAGTGTTAACTCTGTTGTGAGTGTGTGTATGCATGCATGTATGTATGTATGTGTGTGCACGTATTGGATGGGCTGTAGATTCATGGAGCTCAACTCTGGCTCCTGTAACTCTTGTAAGTTATAACAAAAGATTTCCTTGGCTTTGTATCAGCTTTGGTTCCATATGGAACACTCTCGCCTCTGCGTTAAAAAGTTTTCAGCTTCATTTTTCACTCTAAATATGAGTGCAAAAATCTAGGCTGACACTCCAGCATAGTGTTGAAAGAGTATTGGACAGATAGCAATTCTGATGCGCTATTAAATTGGTGCCTGTCTGTCTGCTCAGGTAAATGGAAAAGATTTCATCGCATTATTTTGAAGAGGAGCAGGGAAGTTATCCATTGTGCCCAAGCCAATAATTATTCCTTAATTAACATCAATAAACATTATAACATTGCTGTTTGCTGTTGTTTATCCAAATTGGCTGCTGCATTTCCTAACTTACAAATTGACTAACTGTCAACTGTAATTCGTTGGCTAAACTTTGAACATGAAAGGTACTATATAAATGCCTTTACTCCTTCTTTTAATAGGAGGTTGATACTTACTATGGTGCCCTGCGATGATATTGTAAACTGTACTGCTGCACTTTTTACTTGAGTACACATTACGATAAAACCCAATTCTAATTCTACTTTTCGTAAACATCAAGCAACATTGAGCTATGAAATACTACTTATGACAAAGGAAGACTTCTTGGCATTTCATAGTCATTGATTGTCTCACTGCTGCAAATTTCAAACTAGCTGTGATCTGTGATTCTGATAAATATGCTGACTAGCATAGAGAAGGAAAAATATTTCCTTTTAGTTTACTGTTTTCTCATGATTATTTTCACTTGCTTCAGAACCAGTGGGTAAAAATGCTGCTAGTGTTTCTTTCTGATCTGTGTATTTTGTGATCTTGAAGTTTTCCCCTTCTTAATTAAATGATTAAGATTTTCTGTGCCCTGATATTAGACTGAACCTAATCTATTAGGTCAGATCAAAACTGTAGACAATTACAGCAATTACCTGTTGGTTTTTAATTAGCAGCACAATTTTCCTATCCCACCTAAACCCATTCCCCATTACTCTGCATTTACCCCTGACTAATGCTCCTAACCTACACATTTATGGGCAATTAAGCATGGCCAATCCATCTAACCTGCACATCTTTGGATTGTGGGAGGAAACCAGAGTAGCCAGCGGAAACCCACGCAGACATGGGGAAATGTGCAAATTCCACATATACAGTTGCCCGAGCCTGGAATCGAACACGGGTCCCTGCTGCTGTGAGGCAGCAGTGCTAACCACTGAGCCACTATGCTGCCCCTTTTTTATACCAATGTGGCATCTTGGCAAGTAAAAGAGCTTAACCTTCTTGTTGGAACTAAACACTCTTCGATACAGAAGTATAAATTTTTTCCGGACTTTGCATGATGAGAAGCTATACTTGCCAAGAGTGCAGATTGGAAATTCAGGCACACAATTCTCATTATTTCCCTTTAAATGTAAAATTGTATTGTGTGCAACACATCATTGAAACTCTGCCTGCACTACATTGTATTGGTCTTTCAGTTGATTCATAGAATCATAGATTCCCTGCAGTTTGGAAACAGGCCATTCAGCCTCTCGAGTCCACACTGACCTGAGAAGCATCCCACCCAGACCTACTTACCTACCCTTTCCCTGTAACCCTGCATTTCCCATGCTAGTCCCCTTAGCCTATACATCCCTGGACACTATGGACAATTTAGCATGGCCAATTTGCGTAACCTGCACATCTTTGGACTGTGGAACAAAACTCACACAGACAGAAGGAGTATGTGCAAACTCCACACAGACAGTCACCTGAGAGCTGAATTGAACTGTGAGGTACCAGTGCTAACCACTGAGCCACAGTTCCACCTACTAAAACATCCCTCTTAGAATGCTTATTACTTTCTCGATGCTACATCTTTTGGTATTGTAGTGAAATCCAGCTGGTTTTCCGAGGTAACAGCATAAAACTCAGAAAGAACAGCTAAGAGTGGCATCAATCTCCTCAGAGCCACCCAAACATTTAGTATTTGGGCCTAGCTCAAAATAATGGAAATGTGCAATTTTTAGTAAGGCATTTGACAAGATCCCATGTACCAGGTAGATCAGAAAACTAAAGGGAGAATGTAGTGAGTTGGATCCATAATTGGCTCAGCAATAGGAAATAAATGGTAATGGCTGGTAGATATTTTTGCAAGTGAAAAGTGATTTCCAGCAGAATTGCTCAGGGCTCAGAGTTGGGCCCCTTGGGGTTTATACTTTATATTAATGATTTGGACTTAGGTGTGGGAGACATGATGGGGAAATTTGTAGATGACAAATTTAACCCTGTCATTGATAGTGAAGAGGATAGTTGCAGCTCCAGATGATATTGATGTGTTGCTTGAACACGCAGAAAGATGACAGATAGAAATTGTTCTGGAGAAGATGAAGAAATGTTTATAGGAAGGACAAAATAAAAGCATTGAATAAATGTGAGGATGTTAAGAAGGGTAGAGAAAATGAGAGACTTTGGAGTCCATGTCCACAATTCTTGAAAATGTCAGGATGAGTTGTTATGATCCGAGCTGATGGAAATACCAAACAAATCAGATCCCACAATGAAATTGGATTGATAGATCATATTTTTAACTTTTGCAGTTGTGGTGGTGAGTTACTGAAATATATTCATAGTAGACTGCAAATATTTTTGAAACAGAACATACAGTTATTACATAAAAGAAGAAAATAAACAAACAAAATTATAAATACAGAAGACAGTTTGAAAGGTTTTAACAAATACATCAACACAGAGATTCAGGCTGTTTCTCAACAATATACTTTTATGCATACTTGGTCCTGGAGAAATATCGCTGCTATCTCACTTTTAAAATTCTTAACTGAGTTTACCCAGTTTCTTTCTCTTGAACTGCAGAGATCTCTTTATGATTTTATTTCAAGTCTTTGGGCATGAATCTCTCACAGTTCTGATGGCCTAAACCATTTCAGTCCTGACAAATTGAAGATTTTTGTATATGCTCTCCTAGTTTGGAAGCTCCACGGATTAGAACTTATACCATCAGAGGAAACAGGTTGCCTTAAACTGAATTGTAAAAACTTGCTTTTTCTGCTGAGACAAAAACTCTTCCTAACTAACTCCAGGTCCTGTTTTACTAAGATCTTGTAACTTCTTCTGAAGTCAAAACTAAAAAGGGCTTATGCCCGAAATGTCAAATCTCCTGTTCCTCAGATGCTGCCTGACTTCCTGTGCTTTTCCAGCATCACATTCTAGACTCTGATCTCCAGCATTTGCAGTCCTCGCTTTCTCCTCCTTAAGTTAGTACCTACTTGTCATAAACTCAACAGTTTATCCATCAAGATTACAGGGATGCTGTTAGACTCTTGACTAAAGTCAAATGACTTAGAAATGATGATATTGCACAAATTACTTTCTGAGTTTATGACTTGAAACATATTAGTCACAGGATTAACCAAAACCCATCTGTCTTTGATTTTACTTTAAATCCAAATTCCATAAGTGACAATATGGTCCACATTCCTGATGAAGGGCTTATGCCCGAAACGTTGATTCGCCTGCTCCTCAGATGCTGCACGACCTGCTGTGCTTTTGCAGCACCACACTCCTGACTCTGATCTCCAGCATCTGCAGTCTTCACTTTCTCCAGATTTATCACAAGGTCAATAAGTTGGTAATGAAAAGATATGGAATGGTTTTGTTTATTGGATGAGGTATAAAATACAAAACCAGACATGTAATACCAGAACAGTGCAATATACTGATTGGGCCAGCTGAAATTTTGTGTTCAGTTCTAGCCACTGCATTACAGGAAGGAATATATTGCTCTGGAGTTGGTATAGAGAAGATTAATAAGAATAATGTTTGAAAATTGCATCTCTGATGGAAGATTGGATAGGTTAGGGTTGTTTTCCTTGGAACAGAGGAAGCTGAGGGATGATTTATCAGAAATGTACAAAATTATGATAAAGTTGGCAGGAAAAACCTAGTTCCCCATCCAGAGGCATCAAATACCAGAGGACACTGATTGAAGGTAATTGGTGGAAGGATTAGAGAGGACATAAGGGAAAAGGTTTCCACCCAGAGGCTGTCGGGTGTCTAGATTTTCTGCCTAATTTAGCGGTGATGCTAAAACCCTAAACTCATTTCAAAGATACCTGAATCTACAACTGGGATGTTGAAGACTTCAAGGCTATAAATTAGGAGCTGTCAGGTAGGATTAGAATGAATGGTTCATGGCTTTATTTTGGACAGTATGGGGACACAACATGCTGAATGGCCCCCTTTGACACCACTGTTTTTGCAGTTCTATGGTTCCCAGGAAACTGAGCATTAATCTGCTTGACTTTGTAATTGTCTTCTGAACCAAATTGAGAGGCTGGCACCTTCCTTCTGGATGCAGTTGTTGGCTTTGTAAGAGGGGGGTCACATGACAATGTGGGTGTAAACTGTAACACTTCGGGTTTGGAGAATCCTGGCACACTGTAATGTCATGTTGTTGATGGATGCCTATGAAGATTTGAGTGTATGGGCTAGCTCTAGTAAACAATGCACTTGATGCTCATTAGTACAGTTGGAAGTACAGCACCAAAATTAATCTGAGGATGACACAGACTGTCATAGTCACTGGTACTAAGATATCTGTGCTGGAGGTAGCTTCAATATAATTATTTGTCAGAAGTCACTGATTGATTCATAGAGAATCATAGCCTCTGCCAACACTTTTAATTGCTCAGAGTTACAAGGGTGAATATTAGCCAATTTGAAGGGTAGCTGCAAGTCAGGGGAAGATTCCTCTTATGCAGCTTCATCCTGCATTTCTTCCACAAGGTAATAGAGATGTAAAGACCTTCCTCATGACAATCCAATTATCATTTACGTAGAATGTTGGAGGCAATAAATATTGAAGCATCAGTATACAAAACAGAAAAATTACAACCTGTTGCCACATTATTGCTGACATAACAGCAAATAAAGGCAATTTTTAAAGCTGTAAACATTGCAATTTAGTGCACTTCAAAGTTTCAGATTCCCCTTCCCCTCTAAATTAGCTGTCACTTGATACTTAGAATGTCTGGAGACTTCTACTACACTGGTTTTCTCAGCTTTGACTGAACCACAGGTGCAAATGTCAGGAATTCTGATGTTTCATGTCATTTGAGGCTTTAAATAGAATTTTAATGTCAATGCTGCTGCCACTTTGAGTAGAAAATTGGAAGAACCATTCTTGATAGGATTTGGAAATGCAGCTTATGATTCACTCATACTTCCCCAAAAATTGCACAAAATCAGACAGAACAATATAAAGCTTTGATTATCCAGTTAGTGGAATTCTGCCATATTCTTGCTCATGTCAAGTTCTGGGTAAATCTGAATGTGTCTCAGATGAAAAACGCAAAAATTCACAGCAGTACCACTCTGTATTCATTTGCTTGATCCCAAATACTGTTTTGCCTCACTGATGTAATGCATCAGAAATAAAGCACCACTATTCCCCAAGTCATCACAAAAGTTAAAGCTTTTACAAAATGCGCAGGACTTCCCAATTACCTTTCCAGGTTGACCAAAATTATGCACCATGCTTCTGCATTTAACAAGAATTAATATTTATTACAAATAGATTCTAGCTACAGATAAACAGTTATGAACTGTCAACACTTAACTGTACAAGTTAAACCTCAAAGTCACTTTTAAGTCTCTTTATAGGCTTGTGCAGACACAAAAAAATGGTTGTTATGGGCAGATTGAAAGACTGGGATAACAATTCTATGGTCCCCATGTGCAGGGTTTGTTGAGATGATCCTTTGGCGGATCAAAATGCTACTTTCAATCTTCCTTCTCTGGATACTTTCACTCTATTGCAGGAGGCACAGGGTGACTGGTTCACATTTATAAATATCACTGACTTATTAAGTAAATGGCATAGTTTACTACACCTAATGAGGGGAAAGAAACTGACCATCTTCAGCTTGAGATGCTTTTCACTGCAGAGCAGAAACAGCTCCTTCTCTTCAAGACAGTCAATGGTCTCTGCTCTAGGCATTCACATCCCTAAACTGTTCAGCTATCCGGGAGCAACCCACATAATTGTTGGTGGACTGGAGATCTTTGTTATCGATAACTGTTCACTACTTCACAGATCAATCAGTTGCCTCTTGCCAACTAAATCTTAATTTGTACACTGGCCCTGACTCCACTTCATCTGTGTTGGGGCACAGTGATTAAATGAATCACTCAACAGCCAGGTCTACTTTCAGCATCTTTTTTAAATTTTACACTGATGGGAAGGAAACCTCTGGCAGACCAGAAGCTTCTCCACTGAACAATAAGAAACATATCTCTTTTATACATTTTCTTTTAGTCCACCCTGGTTGTTACAAACCAGTTGTGCTGCTAATTAATTGACACATCCAATCAGGATAATTGATGAACACAATCAATCAGGTTAATCATGATTTGGAGGTGCCGGCGTTGGACTGGGTGTACAAAGTTAAAAATCACACAATTCAAGGTTATATGAATCCAAATAAGATTCTGTAAATTCCTTTTTTAGAACTAGAATCAGTCTAAACATTAGGGCACAGACAGCCTCACACAGGGCACCTCACACCTTAAATGCATTATCTGAGACAACATGGCACCTATTGTTAAAGTTGACTTGAGAATGTAACTTTAAGAAAAAAGGATTTAAATATGAGATTTACATAGGAAAGAACTGAAACCAACATGGTCATTCTAAAAGATGAAAGACTTAACAAACAATCCAGGTCTTTTTCAAGATATAATTTCAGTTGCATCACAGTGTAAACCTTTGCTATAAATTTTGTGTTTTACGATCTGTATGCCACAACCACCTGATGAAGGAACAGTACCCCAAAAGCTCATGCTTCCAAATAAACCTGTTGGATGATAACCAGGTTAATCATGTGTAGCTAATAGGCTGCTTTTAGGTTATCCTATAATCACATGATGTTTACCAGGCTCCTTTACCACATATAAAAAAAAACAAAGAACTGCAGATGTTGGAAATGTGAAACAAACAGAGAAATTGCTGAGAAAACTCAGCAGATCTAGCAGCATCTTGGAGAGAGAGCAGAGTTACCATTTCGGGTCCAGTGACCCTTCTTTAAAACAAGGCGTGTTGTTCTGTGTTCTGAAGAAGTGTTCTGATCTACCAAACCTGCTGAGTTTTCTGTGTTTGCCCATTATCACTTATCCTTGGGCCTTCACAATTTATCACATTAGATCATATTCAATCCACGTTCCAGATTTCAGTTGCTGTGTCAGTGATTCAGTACCCCCTGTTAATTTTAGTGATTTGATGTGCAATATTGCTGCAATATGGTCCATAATAAAATACTTTTTTCCATGAGTGCTCCCACTTTCTGTCTCAGGATCTTTGGAACTTTTCGTTTCCAAATCAGGAATTCTCTATTATAGGAAGGGTATTATTAAAATGGAGAGTGTTCAGAAAAGATTTACCAGGATGTTTCATTCCCTGTAGGTCATTAGTGAACCAGATGGGTTTTCCCAACAATCAACAACAGCTTTTCATAGTCACAATTAGACTCCGAATTGCAGATTTTGTTTTACTGAATTCAAATTCAAACTCCACTATCTGCCATGGCAGGATTTGAACCCAGCTCCCCAGAACATTGTCAGGGTACTGTACTAATAGTCTGTCAGTAATACAACCAGGCCATCACCTCCCCAAGCTAAAATATTAACCTAAAATCTGTTGAGTTCGCTGAAATTAAATAAATGAAATGGGGAGAAAGCATCTGAGCGGGCGTTGCTTGGATACCTTTCATCACTTTACTGCTGATCGAGAGTTGACTGATGGGACAGTAATTGGCCATGTTGGATTTATTCTGCTTTTGTGGACAGGACATAATACACAATTCACCATATTGGCAGGTGGCTGCCAGTATTGTGACTATCCTGGAATAGCTTGATTAAAGGAACAGCAAGTTCTGGAGCTCAAGTTTTCAGTCGCCTTGCTGGAATGTTGTCAGTGCCCATAGCTTTTGCAGTATCCAATGCCATTCATCAGTTTTTGATATCACGTGGAGTGAATCAAATTGGTTGAAGACTAGTATCTGTGATTCTGGGACCACTAGATGAGACTGAAATAGATCATCCATTTGGCACTTCAGGCTGAAGATTGCTTCAGCCTTATCTTTTGCAATGAATCATTAAGGATGGGGGTATTTGTTGAGCCTCCTCCTCCTCCACTGAGTTAATTATCCACCACCATTCACAAGTAGGCAGGATCGCAGAGCTCAGAGCTGATCCGTTGGATGTGGGCTAACTTAGCTCTGTCGAGCACTTGTTGCTTATGTTGGTTGACATGCAAGTAGTTCTGACTGGTAGCTTCACCAGATTGACACCTTATTTTTAGGTATGCCTGGTGCTGCTCCTGGCATGCCATCCTGCACCTCATTGAAAGAGGGTGTTCAATATAAAGTGTGGTATTTCTTCCTGTATTCTCTATGCTACAGTGTAGCTACTGTTAGGGGACCTATAAACTACACCAATAAGTGACATTTTCCCTCTGTTACATCTTATCTCATCCCAACTAACTGGACATCTTGATCCTTTGAAGTAAGGTTATCTTTCATTACTGTCCCAATGTTACTCTTAGTTAATAGCATTACATACCACCTTTTCATAACTCCTTGTCCTTGTGAAATGTCAAATACCCTTAAATATTCAAGCCACAGTCACTGTCACCTTGCAGCTCGTATTCACTCAGTTAACGTTGGGGTGATGAAAATCTCACCTGTCAGTCAGTTAGCCAGCTTGGAATGACAATGGAGGTAGACTCAAGATTACACACTGAATTACACTTCAACCACTGCTTTTGAGCAGCAGAGCAAAGTGAAAGAAAAATGAGTGTGTGACAACAAGAACTGGAACTCTCTTTCCTTGTCTGTTACCTTCCTCATCCCAGGAAACAGCATCAGGTTAAATAGCAACTTGGGAAAACAACCATTCAACAAAGTACAGCAAGGCCTACACAAAGGATACAAAATGAAGCTGAATAGAATAGCAGACAAAGACACATCCCTCCCTGATGCACTTAATTATTTTTGCGCTTGGTTTGAGCAGAAAGCTAATGGAACGGTGTCATCTGCCCCAACAGGCCCAGACACACCTGTTCCCACAGTCACCGATGTAGACATTAGATTGGTCTTCTTGAGAGTGAACCCATGGAAAGCGATTAGTCCAGATGCGAGTGTCTGGCCATGCACTCAGATCCTGCATATACCAGCTGGCGGGAGTATTCTGACATCTTTAACCTGTTCTTGCTACAACCTAAAGTTTCTACCTTCTTCAAGAAGACCCCCATCACCCTGGTACCAAAGAAAATACATGCAACATGCCTCAATCACTACTGCCCAGTGGCTTGGACCTCCATAATCAAGAAAAGTTAGTCATGGCCCATATCAACTCTAGCCTCCCAGCCTGCCTCAATCCCCTACAGATAGCCTACCAGCACAACAGGTGCAAGGCAGACAACATTTCTCTAGCCTAACACACATCCTTAAAGCATGATACCTAAGTCAGGTTTCAACTTATCAAATGCAGCTCCGCCTTCAATACTACAATCCCAACCAAACTAATCTCCAAACTCCAAACTGCCTTCTGCAACTGAATCCTGAGCTCCTTCACCCACAGGCCGCAATTAGTGAAGATACAACAGCACCTCCTCCATGATAATCCTCAACACTGGTGCCCTGCAAGGATGATTCTCAGCCCCCTACTGTACTCCCTGTACACCCATGATTGTGTTGCCAAATTCTGAACGAACGCCACCTACAAGTTTGCTGATAACACATTTGGTAGGATGGATATCAAATAATGATGAGTCAGAATACAGGAAGGAGATAGAGTGCTTGGTGTCCTGCTGCAATGATAATAAACTCTCTCCCAATGTAGACAAAACAAAAGACCTGATTGTTGACATTGAAAGAAGGAGGACACAGCCTCACCTACATCAATAGACTGGAGGTTGAGAGGGTGGAAAGCATCAGATTCCTCAGAGAGATGATAATTGACAACCTGTCCTGGATGCCCCATGTTGCTGTGATGATCAAGAAGGCACAACAATGCCTCTTCTCCCTCAGATGGCTTAGGAAATTTGGCATATGGACGCTCACCATTTACAGATGCATCATTGAAAGTATATTGCCTGGGTGCATAACGGCCTGGTGTGGCAACTGCTCTGCCCAGGACCATAAGAAACTACAGGAGGTTGTGTGCACAGCCCAGAACATCATAGAAGCCAATGATGCACTCCCATCCATGCACTCCATTTACACTTCTTGGTACTATGGAAAGGCTTCCAACATCATCAAAGACCCCTCCCACCCCACTAATGATTTCCTAAAACTCTTCCTTGAGACAGAACATACAGAAGCTTGAACACATGTACCAACAGGCTAAAGAACAACTTCTTCCCTGTCTTCATTAGATTGAGAATGGACTCTCTAACTTCAAATAATGTCAATCTTGTTAATGTTGATTTTACTTCCCTCACCTCTTGTGAGGTGTAATTTGTATGTCCCTCTGTGTTGAAGCAGCCTGTATGTCCATCTGTGAGGTGTAACTCGTATGTCCCTCTCTGTTGAAGCAGCCTGTATGTCCAACTTTGAGGTGTAACTCGTATGTCCCTCTCTGTTGAAGCAGCCTGTATGCCCATCTGTGAGGTGTAACTTATAAGGTAAAAACAATGACTGCAAATGCTGGAAACCAGATTCTGGATTAGTGGTGCTGGAAGAGCACAGCAGTTCAGGCAGCATCCAAGGTGTAACTTATATACCCATCTCTGTTGAAACAGCCTGTATGTCCATCTGTGAGGTGTAACTTGTTTATTCCTCTCTGTTGAAGCAGCCTGTATGTCCATCTGTGAGGTGTAACTTGTGTACCCCGCAACAACACCTCTTCTTCCTCAGGAGGCTAAGGGAATTCAGTATGTCCATGAGGACATTCACCAACTTCTCCACATGCACCATAGAAAGCATTCCATCTGGATACACTATGGCTTGGTACAACAGCTTGTCTACTCAGAACTGTAGGAAACTACAGAGAGCTATGAGAATAGCCCAGACCATCACGTGGGCCAACCTCCCTTCCACTGACTCCATCTACACTTTTTGTTGCAGTGGAAAGACAGCCAACATCTTTAAAGACCCCTCCCACGGTGGAGGGGCCTCTTTCCTTTACTCGGTACTCAGGCTGGTGTCTGGAGTTCGGCGATTACTATGGTGGTCTCTCTCCAGCAGGCTCTGAAACTTTAAAGGCCCAGAATGCCGCACTAGGGTAACTCCACTGGAGAGGGAGAGAGAGAGAGAGCACTGAACCGAACTTCTGACTTCTGCTGGGGAACTCTGCCAGCACAGATGCCAGGTTGACCAGTTTTTCACAAAAGGCCATTTTCTTTCAGTCTTTCCTATTAAAACTGGGGTTTGCCCCAAAACTGCTACACCATCCTGGTTATAATCTCTTCCAACCTCTTCCATCAGACAGAAGACACAAAAGCTTAAACATGCACACCAACAAGTTCAAGAGCAATGTTTTTGCTGCTTTTATTAAACTGCTGAATGGATGTCTCAAATTTCAAATCGAAAGATGATCTTGCCTTTGTGCACCTCCTGTGTAGTCATAAAGTTCTATTCAATCACCCTATGATCTGTATGTTCTTGTATGTTATGATCTGCATATGCTGCACACAAAACAAAACGTTTTGCTGTACTTAGGTACATGTGACAACAATAAACCAAACCAAAGACGATATTTAGAGGTTCTGCTACCGGTGTGAATATCGTCAATGATTGATCAACTGTGGCATAAACTTTAAAATCTAACCCTAAAAGAGTCTAAATACTGTTTAACCTTCATTCCCTGTCAGCACCAGATGCTTTCCTAGTTATCTGGTTTTGTTGTATGTTGAATGTCTTGTGTTTATTATTCTTGTCTTCGCGTGAGTATGGTAATAAAATGCCTCATACTTTTGAAAACCTTGGCAATTTGCTCCTTTGTTTTCTGTTCAAGCTCTTTCAATTGAAGTGTGTTGGCAACTTGCTGAAAACAAAATTTGAGTTGTGAATGACCGAAGGGAAATTGAAATTCGGAGAGATAATTTTCTCTCCTCAACAGCTGTATCACTATATTAAGCCGCACAACAATTCAACATAAAGGTTTTCTCTGACTTTTATTCCATCTCCACTTAAGCAATTAAAATGCTATTTCTTTGCTCCTCCCACTTTAACTTGTGAAAGAATAGTGTTTTTAAATATCGTACAATTTCTTCTTTTATTCTCTCCAGGGCATTTTATCTGACTGGTGGCAATCCCTTTTGAACATTTAACGCAATTCATTTAGTCTCATTTTAACATAAGTTATCACATTTGAATGAAGATTCATATCGAATAATACAGAGGGATTTAGTCTGAGCATGTTAAATGTATGAAGGGACTGGAAAATATATTTGCCTGTTTCTCTCACTATCACATCCTCTATGAATCTATACATATTCATTACATTACGAAAAATGTAGGCAGTCAACTTTATTACTTCATTACTGGACTCTTCTTGTTTCTTTTGTGAGTCAATAAATGCATGAGACTCTTGAGTTTTATTTATTCATGGGATATAGTCTTTGCTGGATAGACAGCATTTATTACCCTTCACTAATTTTCCTTGCAAAGTTGGTGTTGAGCTGCCTTCCTTTATCACGTTTGACCATTTGGTGAGCTAACAATATTGTTTGGGAGGGAATACCAGGATTTTAAATTAGCAACACTGAAGGAATGGTGATGTATTTCCAAGTCAGGAGGGTGAGTGACTTGAAGGGGAATTTCCATGTTCCTCTGTATCTGCTCCCTTCTTCTAGATGGTAATGGTTGTGGGTTTGGAAGGTGCTGTCTGAGGAGCCTTGGGTGAATCTCTGCAATGCATCTTATAGATGCTACTCAGCATTGGTGGTGGAGGGAGTGAATGTTTATTGGCATGTTGCCAGTCAAGTGGGCTGCTTTGTCCTAAATGGTGTCAAGCTTCTTGAGTATTGTTGAAACTGCCCTCATCGAAGCAAGTGGGGACTATTCTGTGACAGTCTTGATTTGTGCCTTCTGGATGATGGACATGTTTTAGGGATGTAGGAGGAGAACGAATAGCAACAGCACTCCTACTCTCTGACCTGCTCATGTAGCCACATTATTTTTATGATGGATCCACTTGAGTTTCTGGTCATTGGTAACTCCCCAAGATGTCAATAATGGGAGATACAATGATGTAATTGAGTGTTGAAGAGTGGTGGTTAGATTCTCTCTGGGACATAGTCATTGCCTGGCACTTGTAAGGTATAAATGTTACTTGCCACTTGTCAGCCAAAGCCTGAATATTGTCCAGGTCTTGCTGTATTTAGATGCAGACTGTTTCAGTATCCAAGGAGCTGTGAATAGTGCTGAATATCAGTAAATATTGCCACTTCTGATCTTTTATGTAGTAGTTGAAAATGATAGTGCACCATCCAGAAGAACTCATTGCAGGGATATCCTGGAGCTGAATGACTGACCTCCAACAACGACAGTAGCCCTCCTTTGTGCAAGGTATGACTCCAACCAACAGAGAACTTGCCAAAAATAATAACTGAAAGAACTGTAGATGCTGTAAATTAGAAATAAAAACAGAAATTGCTGGTAAAGCTCAACAGGTTTGGCAGCGTCTGCAGAGACAAATCTGAGTTAATATTTCGGGTCAAGTGATCCTGCCTCAGAACTGAGAGAGTTTACCCTTATTGATTCTAGTTTTGCCAGGACTCCTTGATGCCACATTCAGTATAACGTAGCCTCAATATCAAAGGTAGTCACTAGTACCTCACCTCTGGCATTCAGCGCTATAGTCCATGTTTGAACCAAGGCTGCAATGATGTCGGAGCTGAGTGGCCTTGGTGGAACCCAAATATTAATATCAGTGAAAATACTGCCATAGGGTTTCCTTCAACTTTCTCTTCCCTCTCTGCTTTGACTTTGTGTTTGAAATTTAATTACAATACATCTCCTCAATTCCCCAGCTCACAATGTAAACTCAGTCTAGGCGTTATTGCAAGAGGAAACCTATTTTGTGGTTATGGCATATTAAAATCCCAAGACCCAAGACCCTTTCACACTCTTCTGCCATTTCAGACACTTAATTTATTCTAGACACCTTGGAGTGTCTTTCCTGAAACTACAAACACATCATAACCCAAATTCCTCATTACTGGTAGACGCGCATCTCTTCGCAGCTAAAGAAAGTTACTGCCCTCAGAAATAAATATTTCAAGCTATGTTTCAGCTCTGCACAAAATTATCCACTGTAAACAGTGGATCAAATTATAAAAATTGAATAATTTTTAGTTCAAAGTGGATCATAATTTTGGAGTAAAACTAAACCTTAACATGAAGTGTCATTATTGTACATGTTTCTGACTTGATATCCTCTCTTCAAGAGTAAGTGCAACCAGATTAAGGGCCTGAAAATTGCCGTTAATGTATTGAAGTACTGTGCAATGAAATAAATTGCTACGGATTCTATGTTTACAAGTCAAAACAGTGAGTTTTTTTTAAATCAGCCAGGAATATCTAAAATATAATTCCTGAGGGACAGATACAATATAAAATGAAGGGTTCAGTCAATTCAAGCCTCTCCAAATCAAGTACTTTACCTCCTAGCAGCTGGCTCAGAAACAAATTGGACAGGGGTTTTCTACATTTGGGTTAGTGCTGCTTGAGTCCTGAGCACCAGAGAAAGTAAACAGGTTTTCTAGATCAGAGCCACTCATATCAGTATACTTTTGGAGCCATATGCAAATTAGAAATACTTGATGCTAAAGTGTTTCAAATGATGATCAAGGCTTGGAACCGAAAACAAAGCCAACATTTCAAACAACATTTCAAACAAAATATTTTAATTCTAGTTTTGGCTAGGCTAAAGATAGATGTTGACTGTAAATCCATATTCTGTTTGGGATTGGCCATTGCAAGGTAAAAAAGCATAATGCTGCAGATACTTGAAATAAGAGCAGAAAGTGTCAGAAAACTTAGCAGGTCAGGCAGAATATTTGGAAATAGAACCACAAGGCCGAAGATTATAGGAGCCTGAGTGATGAGAAACATAGCAGAGCCACACAAAAAATCCAGCAAGGACAATCTCTATGTTGGGAGCAACTTGCTGCATCTTTTAACTAAGTCCTAACATCAAGGCAAGATTCTTGCTAAAGTGCGATGAGTTGCCTATAATGGGGGATAATTGCTTGTTAACATACTTATCAAATGCGTATCTCACTTCATTAAAATTGTACTCCCTATAATACCACTTGTCCAAGCAATCTAGACATAAAGGAAACTTGGCATGGGTACCTGATGACCTCAGCTTGCAACTGCTCCAAAAGAGCTCCATTTTGGATATTGGGCACCGACATCTCAAGATACACTCTTTGGTTACTGGCCGCATGCACCCATGTCCACAGATATTGACATATGACATATGCCAGCCTCTAAAAACCCATATGCTACATCTGGGATCCACAGCCAGTACCCTTCTGCAATTTAAAGCTGCACTGTGAGGCATGACAAAGTTCATTGTAATGCTGCAGTAAGGACACTTTATGGTCAGCAACACACAATCAGTACATGGATTGGACTAGTCTGCATCTCGGGGCTTTTCACTTGCTCTGCTAGTGCTCACTCACTCTGAGCTTATCTGGATGCTCATGCCATGTTCCTAGGAGGTTGAAAGATCAGACGGCAAGATTCGGGAACCTTGGATGGCAAAAGATATTGCAAGTTTAGTTAAAAAGGAAAAGGAAACACATGCAAAGTTTAGGAAACTGAAATCAATCAAGGCCCTTGAGGAATATAAATGAAGCAGAAAAGATCTTAAAAGAAGAAATTAGGTGGATTTTAGAGGGTCATGAAATATCCTTGGCAAGTAGCATTAAGGAGATTGCCAGGGCATTTTATATGTTTATTCATTATAAGAGGGTAACTGGGGAAAGAGTAGGTCCACTCAAGGACAAAGGAGGGAATTTATGCATGGAGCCAGAGGAAGTGGGTTAAGTCCTTAATGAGTACTTCGCATTGGTATTCACAAGGAGAGAAAGACATGGAGAAAGACATAAGTATGTCGGTGTTCTGAGGCATGCAGACATTAAGAAGGAGTAGTTATTGGGTGTCTTGAGAAACATGGAAGTAGTTAAGTCCCCATCCCCTGATGAGATCTAGTTCAGGATACTGAAGGATGCAAGGGAGGAGATTGCTGGGCTCTGACAGAGATATTTGCATCCTCTTTCATCACAGGCAAGGTCTCAGAATACTGGAGAATAACCAATGTTGTTCGTTTGTTTAAGGGCAGCAAGGAGAATCTTGGAAATTATAGACCAATGAGCCTTATATCAATGATGGAGAAATTATTGGAGAAGATTCTTGAAGATAGGATTTACTCACACTTGGAAAATAATGTACATATAGTCATCATGGCTTTGTGAGGGGGATGCTTTGTCTGACCAACCTGATTGAGGTTTTTGAGGAAGCAACAAACATGATTGAGGAGGGTAAGACAGTGGACGTTGTCTACATGAACATTCTGAAAGCAATTTGGATGCGAGCATAAGAGGTACAGTTAGTACGTTTGCAGATGACACCAAAATTGGAGGTGTAGTGGACAGCGAAGAGGGTTACCTAAGATTACAACAGGATCTGGACCAGATGAGCCAATGGGCTGAGAAGTGGCAGATGGAGTTTAATTCAGATAAATGCGAGGTGCTGCATTTTGGGAAAGCAAATCTTAGCAGGACTTATACACTTCATGGTAAGGTCCTAGGGAGTGTTGCTGAACAAAGAGTGCAGGTTCATAGCTCCTTGAAAGTGGAGTCGCAGGTAGATAGGGTAGTGAAGAAGGTGGTTGTTATGCTTTCCTTTATTGGTCAGAGTATTGAGTACAGGAGTTGGGAGATCATGTTGCGGCTGTATAGGACATTGGTTAGGCCCCTGTTGGAATATTGCGTGCAATTCTGGTGTCCTTACTATCGGAAAGATGTTGTGAAACTTGAAAGGATTCAGAAAATATTTACAAGGATGTTGCCAGGGTTGGAGGATTTGAGCTACAGGGAGAGGCTGAACAGGCTGGGGCTGTTTTCTCTGGAGTGTCAGAGGCTGAGGGGTGACCTTATAGAGATTTACAAAGGTATGAGGGGCACGGATAGGATAAATAGGCAAAGTCTTTTCCCTGGGGTCAGGGTGTCCAGAACTAGAGGGCATAGGTTTAGGGTGAGAGGGAAAATGTATAAAAGAGACCTAAGGGGCAACTTTTTCATGCAGACGGTGGTACGTGTATGGAATGAGCTGCCAGAGGATGTGGTGGAGGCTGGTACAATTGCAACATTTAAGTGGCATTTGGATGGGTATATGAATAGGAAGGGTTTGGAGGGATATGGGCCAGGTGCTGGCAGGTGGGACTAGATTGGGTTGGGATATCTGGTCGGCATGGACGAGTTGGACCGAAGGGTCTGTTTCTGTACTGTACATCTCTATGACTCTATAATTGACAAGTTACCTCATGGTACGTTGGTCCAGAAAATTAAGTTGTATGGGATCCATGATAAGTTGTCAAATTGGATACAAAATTGGCTTGGTCCTAGGAGACAAAGGGTAGTTGTGGAGGGTAATTTTCTGACTGGATGTCTATGAGCAATGTTCCACAAGGATCAGTACTGTGACTTCTATTGTTTGAATTATATATCTTATATGACATAGATGAAACCGTAGGTGGTCTGATTAGTAATTCAGATGTAAATATTGGTGAAGTTGTGTATAGTGAAGAAGGTTACCAAAGGATAAAGAAGGGTACAAATCAGTTGGAAAGTTGTGCAAAGAAATGGCAGATGGAGTTTAATCTGGGCAAGTACAAGAAAATGCAAGGTGTACAGTTAATGGCAGGATCATTAGCAGCAATGATATGCAGACAGATGTTAAGGTCCACGTCCATAGCATCCTGAAAGTGGCAATAAAATGAATAAATTGTTAAAGAAAATGTATGGCATGCTTGTTTCATTGGTTGTGGCATAAGTACAAAATGTGGTATGTCATATTGCTTTAGGGAGGCCATATTCGGAGCATTGTGTGCAGTTCTAGTCCCCACACTATAGAAAGGAACATGGAGGCCTTGGAGAGAGTACAAGAGTGGTTTACCAGGATGTTGCCTGAATTGGAGTGTATTATCTATAAGAAGAGGTTGTACAAAATTTGATTATTTTTACGAGAGTGTTGGAGGCTGATGGATGATTTGATGGAAGCACATAAAAATGAGAAAAGATTTACAAGGATGTTGCCAGGATTGGAGTATTTGAGTTACAGGGAGGGGTTAAATAGGCTGGGGCTGTTTTCCGTGGAGCGTCGGAAGTGTCGGGGTAACCTTATAGAGGTTTATAAAATCATGAGGGACATGGATAGGGTAAATAGACAAAGTCTTTTCCCTGGGATCGAGGAGTCTAGAACTAGAGGGCATAGGTTTAGGGTGAGAGGGGAAAGATATAAAAGGGACCTGAGGGGCAACCTTTTCACGCAGAAGGTGGTATGTGTAAGGAATGACCTGCCAGAGGAAGCGATGGAGGCTAGTACAATTGCAACATTTTAAAAGGTATCTGGATGGGGATATGAATAGAAAGGGTTTGGAGGGCCAGGTGCTGGCAGGTGGGACTAGATTGGGTTCGGATATCTGGTCAGTATGGACAATTTGGACTAAAGGGTCTGTTTCCATGCTGTACATCACTATGACTCTATAAATGGATAGGGTGGATAGTTGGAGTTTTTTTCTCCCCAGGTTAGAAACGTCAAATACTTGAGGATGTCAGTTTAAGGTGAGAGGGGAAGTTTAAGGGGCCATGGGCAGAATTTTGTTTTCACAGAAGGTGGTAGGTCCCTGTAACATGCTGTCAGAGGGGCAGTGGAAGCAGGTACATTAGCAAAGTCTAAGTGGAATGTAGACAGACACATGAACAGACAGGGAGTAGAGGTACACACTATGTGGAGGCAGGTAGGATTAGTTTAGAAATGGCATCATGGTCAGCACAGACATGATGAGCCAAAGGGCCTGTTCCTGTGTTGTACTTTTCAAAGTTCTTTCTTCTATCTGTTCCACCAGATCGTCCACCGTCTCTGTCATCATTTCCAGCTCCCCATTGGTTCCGATAAAAAGTCTTTGTACTTGAAACATTAATTCTGTTTCTCTTTCCACAGATGCTGCCAGACCTGCTGGTTTCCCCAGAAGCCTCTGTATCTAGAAGAAAAGGTAAATGGAGTGCTGTGTTGAATCCTGAGGAACCACAAAGCTCAGTCTGGACTCACCCAAACTATGAGATCTGTTCCATTTTAATCTTGATTGGATTTTAAATGTATCAATTAATCCATCTTTCCATGCTAAAGTGTGCTTTGAGTAAATGAACCGGAGTGTAGGTATATATGGATATTGGAGCATTTTTACTATTTTTACTTAAAAGATATTAAGTGAATGAAATATTATTATATTTTATTTAAAGGAAAATATACCTGTCAGTGTCCTCTACAGTCACCAGTATGTAAAAGTTAAACAGCTGGTGAATTGACAAGCACATGCTTTTAAAAAAAAATCTCTTGTTGTTAAAAAAAGGACTGGGATGAGGGAGGGGTCATACTGATTCTAACTGTACAATGAGAGTCACACAGATATCAGCAATTTCATGGTGTAAATCGCTGGCATTCCAAAACATCAATTCCACTGCCTAATTTAGGAGGTGTCCTACAGTTGGCCCTGGAGTAATTGTCCAAATTTATGGCAGTCTGCTATATGCAACAACATTTAGCAATCATGAGGCTAAAGCCCTTGAATAGGTCCTTAGTATGGATCTTGAGATAATAGAGAGGAAATTGAAAAAAAAAGAGGAGAAAAGAGAGATGAAAAGAAGACTGTGACAACACAGATCAAAGTGAACTGCCATAAGCAGCTAATCAGACTCTAATACCCCCATAAACATACCCACATCAATGGATCACTACTTTTTGAAAAAATTCTGAAATTAAAGACACACCTCCATCAAAAAGATCACATTTACCTTCTTTAATAATGCTTTCAATAAATGCATTCAAACTTGAAATATTGACTCCAGTGCATTTCCTGCATGTTAGCCTGACAAGAATCTTTGTTCATCTTGTTCTCCTAAGCAGGGCTACTGTTATGAATACATTTCATAAGATGGTTACACTTTGGTACTGTCTCTTTAACTTTAGAGAAAACTGAGGAATCTAGGAGGCTATATGGACTGGCTTGAATTCTGCCCAGCATAACAAGATCTGATGCTACGGTGACAAGAAAGGCTCTAACCTTACTGAGAAGTTGCAAAATGTTCAGATCCGTAGACAATGAGAATAGTACCTGTATTAACCGTGGGTAGACTTTGGCCTCTCATAAAGAAGTGTTGGGAATATCTTATAAATTGTTATACTTTAAATAGGCTATTTAAAGAGAATGGAATTCGTGTCTAGAAGATAATAATTAGCACTTATCCCAGATACAAGAACCATATGCTGAAAATTTGTTGCTGGAAAAGCGCAGCAGGTCAGGCAGCATCCAAGGAACAGGAGAATCGACGTTTCGGGCATAAGCCCTTCTTCAGGAATGACAAGAACCATGTGATTTACATTGTCATTGAGTTTTGGGAAGATTAAGATCCATAGAAGGCAATAACAGCTCACAGATTTTCCAAGATATCCTTGAAACTCAAAGATGCAATGAGTCTAGAGGAGATAGAGAGAGAGAAAGATAACAAGTAGAGGCAGCCAGTCCACAACATGGAGCAGAAAATATGCTGAACTCTATTGTTCACCATGAAGATTGAGAAAATTAGTTTGTGAGGATTGAAACAAGGTTGAAAAATTTACCTTCCTTCTGGTTGAAGAAACGGATCTCCAGGGTAACTGTGACAGTGAAATTCCTGGAAAGAGAAATTATCTGGCTGAGAAATGGTAAAGAAAGATGGCCAAAGTGAGCTGAGAGTAGCTGTGGATTCGCTCTATGAGACTCCTTCAACTAACCTCTTTGGGAAGAACAGTTGTTTGACAATAGTTAGGATTACCACACCCTTCAAAATGTACTTAAAAGCCTTTTTTTTCTGGTGAGTTTAGTGGGAATCTACCAAAAAAGTAAAACTTCATGTCTTTCAATACTGAGTCTCTCAGCAACAAATTATAAAAAGAGCCTCGGGAGGAGTAGGGAATTTTGTCAGTAATGTCAGATTTCCATTATTAATAGCCTGTGCAGTAACCAGAAGATGCTATCCAATTTACATTTTAACAAGAGCGCTGATAGCCTTAGCATTATTTTTATCACAAATTCCAGGCCGTTCATTTCCATTAATGCAACTCTCACTGCCGAAAAATGCAAAAGATTGTTTAAGAAAATTCACAAACTACCGGTGATAGTTTTAAACAGGTGAAAAACCATGAGAAGCACAATTGTTTGCATAATTCATTTTCTTATAGATTTACTGACATTTCATGAATTATAATGGCACATTCCAGCATCAACTCTTCAGCATTTTGAATCTTGTGGCATTAAAATTGAATTTTATCCACACACACATCTGGCAGCATCATAACTCTGCTACCTCTTCCTTTCCTCTTATAAAATGAATTACATTCAAAGTACCAGTGGCAAATACATTGCAGTAACAAATGGAATAACATTATTAATTTTCTCAAGTGTGACTTGTCTGCAGTATGTTCATTTTGAAATGTAAAATGCCTTAGTTGAATGCCAGCTCATTATGAAAATTGCCATGTCTGCAGATTTACATTTTTGCAATAATGAATCAGAAAGCATGCATCACTAGAAACTGCTAATGACAATGTACAAAGCAAACCTAAAACTAATGACCAAACAAATATCATTTATTTCAGTAACCTTAAAGACTTGTATGTGATACAGATCCAGAGAAAACATTCATCATTCACTTGCTTCACCTCTATTTTTCAAAACTAATTAAAGTCACTGGTTACATTTTGATTGTTCATCCTTTGAGTCAAAGATGACCATTTTCATCAGCAAGAAGGTTTGGTGGTATTCTGATGGTTGCTTTTATATTATGCTGTGCCAATCTTGGATGAGCTTCTCCTAGGATTAGGGATCAATGTGAAAACGCTAAGAAAAATCTTCAGGCTTTCCTTGTAGTGTCTCCTGTAACTACAATTTGATTGTAACCCTCATTCAATCATACTGATGAAAATATATATTCCACAGGGAATGTCAGGCATTCTGATCAGATGGGCCAATGGGGTGATAAGTGGCAGATGGAGTTTAATTTAGGTAAATGTGAGGCGCTGCATTTTGGGAAAGCAAATCTTAGCAGGACTTATACACTTAATGGCAAGATCCTAGAGAGTGTTGCTGAACAAAGAGACCTTGGAGTGCAGGTGCATAGCTCATTGAAAGTGGAGTCGCAGGTAGATAGGGTAGTGAAGAAGGTGGTTGTTATGCTTTCCTTTATTGGTCAGAGTATTGAGTACAGGAGTTGGGAGGTCATGTTGTGGCTGTACAGGACATTGGTTAGGCCCCTGTTGGAATATTGCGTGCAATTCTGGTGTCCTTACTATCGGAAAGATGTTGTGAAACTTGAAAGGGTTCAGAAGACATTTACAAGAATGTTGCCAGGGCTGGAGGATTTGAGCTATAGGGAGAGCCTAAACAGGCTGGGGCTGTTTTCCCTGGAGCGTCAGAGGCTGAGGGGTGAACCTATAGTGGTTTACAAAATTATGAGGGGCATGGATAGGATAAATAGGCAAAGTCTTTTCCCTGGGGTCGGGGAGTCCAGAACTAGTGGGCATAAGTTTAGGGTGAGAGGGAAAAGATATAAAAGAGACCTAAGGGGCAACTTTTTCATGCAGAGGGTGGTACGTGTATGAAATGAGCTGCCAGAGGAAATGGTGGAGGCTGGTACAATTGCAACAGTTAAGTGGCATTTGGATGGGTATATGAATAGGAAGGGTTTGGAGGGATGTGGGCCGGGTGCTGGCAGGTGGGATTAGATTGGGTTGGGATATTTGGTCGGCATGGACGAGTTGGACTGAAGGGTCTGTTTTGGTGCTGTACGTCTCTATGACTATGACTTGATGACAGTCAGGTTGTTTCTGACTTTCTCCCTATAGTGGAGATTTGACATGACACCTTAAGAAGGCACTTTAAATTGCTGGTAACTTGTTCTACTATCTGATGCTTTGAAGCCTCTGAAGACATTTCAAGTGAGAGTCTTTGAGTGCCTTGGCGTGATGCTGATACATTTAAAGCAGAATGGGCAGGATACTCTTGAGACTTTCAGATTTATGAGCAAGCCACTCCACTGGTATAAGCCGAGAGTGTGGTGCTGGTAAAGCACAACAGGTCGGGAAGCATCTGAGGAGCAGGAGAATCGATGTTTTGGGCAAATGCCCTTCATCAGGAAAGACTGTGGTATCAATTGGTATACAACATTGATTCAACATCAATATTTATTTAGTTTTAGCCTCATTATCCCAGCAAACATCAACTATGGGGAGCTGATCACACACACCGCAAAAATGACTCCTTACTAAAATTAATTTAAAGAGATTGTCAACCTTCTTAGCAAAGGAGACCCTGTAAGGAGTAACTGGAGGATCCAGGAAGTCATTTTAGAGATCCCTACGAGAAAAGGGAACAGCCTTACAAAAAGGAAATGCCACAAAGACAAGGAAAGGAAGGCAAGGGGGTGACAAACAGAGTTCTCACCACTGACAATAAGCACTGCCACTAGCAATATTGGAATCTATGAGGAACAGCTGCAAGGAACAAATTAAAGGCCAATGAATAAATTTAGACAAGGGCATCAGAATCATGAAAGTTTCAGAACTTATTTAAGATTAAAATAAGCAAATACAAAGCATCTAATTAAAGAGTCCAGAAAATGAAGAAATGTCTGAAAAAAGTTAAAGATTCAATTGGACTAGATTCAGTAATTATGTTACAATTTTGGTTGGAAGATTTATAAAGGATACAGAAGGAAGGCTAAAACAAAAAGAAGTCTGTATGAAACAATTTGATCATTTAAAAAGGCAAGAAAACCTTGAGATGGGCAGGAAGATCCAGTGAGCAGTACAGAGATACAGCATTATCCAGAAAAAAATCTAAAATACAATTCAAATCTTTAATGAAGAATTCAATGGAGTATTACAGTAATACAGTTGAAAAAGACCACTAAATAAAGATACAGCAAAAATGTTTTTGCATACAGATGAGCAAGGGTCTCCATCTAGAAATGTAGACATTTTGCACTTATCTTCCCCTATCTCTGAACACTCATATCACAAATGGGTGATTCTGCATCCAGGTTATAATTGCAGGCCAGCTTACCTGGATTTCTAATATCACCATGGCACAAATGAACCCTTCCCTTTCTGAGCAAAGTTCAATCTAACCAGGACTATTTCATATGTTACATCATTATATAATTGTTTGTGGGTGTGAGTGACAACTAATCAATTTATTGCCTCCCTATAGGGTATATATTTATATTCACATAATATCGTAATTGTAAGCTCAGTTTTCGAGTTCGTAATATTAAGTTTTCTCTGTGTCCGAAGTTAATAATTTAGTTGTAAGTATTTCTGCAGCCATGGTACTTTCTTTTAAAACTATATTTGAAATCTGGCTTTAGAGTGAATGTGTTTGAGTGCACCACTAACTACTATTTTTGTTGATTTTAGATTGTTTTGTGACACAGCTAGCTAAGTAATAAGGCTTTAAAATTTGTTATAGACTTATAAAAGTTGATTTTTTTTAAGGTCTAGGAAAACATCCTAAGAGAGGGAGATTTTTCATTTCACTTTTACTTTGAATTTTGGATAGTTCTGTCAGGAAATTGGAATAGAGCGCTTGTGTAAACCAATGCTCCTTATAAGAGAAGGATATTGTGCAATAGATTACCTAAGAGTGAAAAAATTAGTGATTGAAAAGTGTGGCGCTGGAAAAGCACAGCCAGTCAGACTGCTTCTGAAGAGCAAGAGAGTCGATGTTTCGGGCATCAGCTCTTCATCAGGAATGATCATTGCTGACTGCGGGAAATGCACCCAAATGCAACCCCACGAGAACCAGGTTAGGGAACTGGAGCTGGATGAACTTAGGATCATTCGGGAGGTGGAGGGGGTTATTGAGAGGAGTTACAGGGAGGTAGTTACTCCACAGCCACATGAAGTTGGTAGATGGGTTAACGTCAGGGGTAGGAAAGGGAACCGGAAGGCAGTGCAGAGATCCTTTGTGGCTGTTCCCCTCAACAAAAAGTATCCCGTTTTGGATACTGTGGCAGGTAATGACTTATCAGGGGTAAGCAATGGGTCACAGGTCTCTGGTGCAGTCTACCACTGTTACTCAGAGCAGAATGGGGAAGAGGAGCAGAGCGTTAGTCATTGGAGACTCCAAAGTTAGGGGGATGGATAGGAGGTTTCATGGGAACGAGAGAGACTCACGATTGATGTGTTGCCTCCCAGGTGCCAGGGTTCATGATGTCTCTGATCATGTTTTGGTATCCTTGAGGGCGAGGGGGAGCAACCTCACGTTGTGGTTCACATAGGCACCAATGACATTGGAAGGAAGAGAAATGGAGATTTAAGGCAGAAATTCAGGAAGCTAGAGAGGAAGCTTAGAGCTAGAACAAACGAACAGAGTTGTTAGCTCTGGTTTGTTGCCCATGCCACGTGCTAGAGTAGCAAGGAACAAGGAGAGCGTGGAGCTGAACACATGGCTGCAGAGATGGTGCAGAAGGAAGGGTTTTGGATTCTAGGATAATTGGAGCTCTTTCTGGAGAAAGGGGGACCTCTACAAAAAGGATGGTCTTCACCTGAACCAGAGGGGTATCAATATTCTGAGGGGGAGATTTTCTAATGCTCTTCAGGGGGGTTTAAACTAATGCAGCAGGGGGTGGGAACCTGAATTGTAGTTCCAGTGTAGGGGAGGTTGAGGGTAGGGAGGTCAGGGATAGGTTTACAAGGTTGCGAGAGGGCACTGGCAATCAGGATGTTAGTTTGAAATGTGTGTACTTCAATGCCAGGACCAATGGGAATAAAGGTGGGTGAACTTGCAGCACTGATTGGTACCTGGGATTTCAATGTTGTGGCAATTTCAGAGACACAGCTGGAGGAGGAACAGGAATGGTTGTTGCACATTCCAAGATATGGTTGTTTCAGTAAGAACAGAGAAGATGGTAAAAGAGGGGACTTTCGGCATTGTTAATCAAGGGTAGTATTATAGCAGCTGAGAGAACATTTGAGGACTCATCCACTGAGGTAGTTTGGGCTGAGGTTAGAAACAGGAAAGGAGAGGTCACCTTGTTGGGAGTTTTCTATCAGTATCCAAATTTTTCCAGGGATTTGGAGGAAAGGATAGCAAAGATGATTCTCGATATTAGCAAGAGTAACAGGGCAGTTGTTATGGGGGACTTTAACTTCCCCAATATTGACTAGTAATACTATAGTTCAAGTAGTTTACGTGGGTCTGTTTTTGTTCAATGTGTGTAGGAGGGTTTTCTGACACAGTAGGTAGACAGGCCAACAAGGGGCGATGTCATATTGGATTTGGTACTGGAGAATGAACCTGGCCAGGTGTTAGATTTGGAGATAGGTGAGTACTTTGGCAATAGTGATCATAATTCCATTATGTTTACAATAGCAATGGGCAGGGATAGGGTATATACCACAGGGAAAAAGGTATAACTGGGGGAAAGGCAATTATGATGCCATTAGACAAGATTTAGGATGCATAAGATGAGGAAGGAAACTGCAGGGGACGGACACATTTGAAATGTGGAGCTTATTCAAGGAACAGTTACTGCGCTTCCTTGATAAGTATATACCTATCAGGCAGGGAGGTTGTTGTCGAGAGAGAGAGCCATGGTTTACTAAAGAAGTTGAAGTGCAAAGTGTAGGACTGGAGCAAGGAATGTTCCACATATACCGCAAAGAGACAGGCATAACTGGGGCCTAGTTGCGTACCCTCTGACCTGAAGAAAATGCGAGGAGTTAAAAGAGAAGTTGTTCAGAGAGAGGACAAGCTTGGCCCAGCTCCAACACACTTTCTTCACTTGGACCGCTCCCTCGGACCTTTTCCCTGCATTCAATTTGTTCATTCGGAACTGTCGATATGACATTGGTCGTCTCAATTTCTCTGCCTCCCCTACCAATACCAACCTATCTCCCTCTGAACTGACTACTCTCTGTGCTCTCAGATCCAACCCTGACTTTGTTATTAAGCCTGCCAATAAGGGTGGTGCTGTTGTTGTCTGACCTCTACATTGCATAGGCTGAGTGCCAGCTCTCAGATACCTCCTCCTATCTACCCCTGGACCTTGACTCCATGAAGGAACATCAGGCCATTTTGTCAACCATGGTCATCAATCTAATTTCATCTGGTGATCTCCGCGCAACCCCGCCCCCCCCCCCCCACCCCCCCAACCCCACTCTTATTTTCTTCAGGTCAGAGGCACGCAAACAGGCCCCAGTTATGCCTGTCTCTGTGGTGTACGTGGAACATTCCTTATTCCAGTCTTATTCTGACCCCCATCCACAACTCTTTCTGGTATATCGATGATGTCATCAGTGCTGCCTCCATCTTTTGTCCAGAATTGGAAAAGTTTATCAATTTTGTTTCCAATTTCCACCCTGCCCTCACCTGCTCCAACTCTGATTCCTTCCTACCCTTCCTTGACAACTGTTTCCACACCTGGGGATAGACTGGCCACCAATATCCATTATAAACCCACTGACCCCTACAGTTACCTGGACTATACGTCCTCACACTCTGCTTCCAGTAAAGATTCTATTCTGTTTTCCCCAGTTTTTTGTCTCCTTTGCATTTGCTCTGATGATGCCAACTTCGACAAGGGAATCCCTGAAATATCCACTTTCATCCTCAACTGACGGTTCCCCACCACTGTTGTTGACAGGGCCCTCAGCTGGATTTGATCCATTTCCCACACCTCAGGCCTCACCCCCACTCTTCCCTCCCACTACATGATAGTGTCTCCCTTGTCCTTACCTACCATCCAACCAGCATCCATATCCAGAGAATCGTTAGCTGCTATTTCTGTCACCAGACACATATCCCTTTCCCTCCTTTGTCAGCCTTCCACAGAAACCATTTTCTCCGGATAACCTGGTCCACTCTTTCACTACCATCAACCCCACCCACCTCCCGTTATCCACTCTTTTGTTTGTGTAACTGCTCTTCCCTCTCTTTGGGCTTTATCCCCACTTTTCGTTTACCCTTTACCTCCTCCCCCCGCCCTATCTTCTGCATATAAACTGATATTTTCCAAGCTACCATCAGTTCTGAGGAAGGGTCACTTGACCCAAAACATTAACTCCGATTTCTCTCCACAGATGCTGCCAGAACTAGTGAGCTTTTCCAGCAATTTTTATTTTTGTTTTTGAATTATACAGTTCTGTCTTCATTTATTTTGTCAATAATCTTCTCTTCTATTGTTAAAGCAAAATCTGCAGATTGCACACTTTTGTTTCAGAGAGGGACTACTTTGTTAAAATCAAAACAAATCAAAATATGATGTATCAAGCCAGACTGCTTTCTGGAGTCCAATTGGTTTGGTAATGACATCAGCTTGGATCATAAAAATAAAATGACAGTAAGAGATTATACATAGACGTAAAAGATTCTCCAGCGCTCCCTTCACTTGTAGCTCTTTTGCAGATATTAAGTATTCCGAATAGCTCCCACTACTGATGCTCCTATCTTTCTGTTAAAGTGCATGTCAGTCACATTCTCAAACATTACAATGTCATTATAATTTTCAGTTTCACTTGAGAATTATTTAACGTACATTCGACTGCAATCTATTGCTTCCTCTCAGCTTCTTAAATTTCAATCCAATTATACCTTGACTCCTGTGGATCCCATTTCTGGCATTACTGTTAAATTTTGGGGGAACATGAACTCTGGTACCGAATTCAAGCAGCAATCCATTTATAAGGAATTTTCCATTCAATTATTAAGTTTGTTAAGAAACAACGACGTAGATATGATGTATTGAGATAAATATATAAAAAATGTATCCAACCCATGACAATTGAAAATGTTTCACTGATACCAAAGAACGACCACACATTTGGTAGAGAGTGTGTTGATCCCATTACAATTCTGGAGACAGCTTTCTAGGTGAAGTGTTAATGAACTCTTCCCTCGGTCTTCCCTCATTCCTCTGGTCTCTGCTTTCCATTTGAAGGAGACAGCTACCTGACGAGACTGCCTGATAAGGATTCATTCTAACACTGAGCACTTTTTGATTAGACCCTATTTCTAGGGGCTGATGATTTACACTGTGTCATTTATCTGTTTGAATCACTTTAGCTTATTGATATCGAGCAGCTACACTTGACATCAGGGTAACGATTCCTCATTTGCCCATCTTATCTCACATGTTGTTGTCACTTTTTTCAAACAAAACTGCTGATTTTCCAAAACACTGGTAAGAGGGTACATATGATGTCATTTAAACCTTTGACATCAGTTCAATTGTCATTTTGACACATTGGTCCTGGTAAGTCTTGTGATCTTCCTCGTAACTTCCTTTTGTGTTTATTTACACAAAATTTGTTTATGTTTCTTGGAGGTGTAGTTACTGAAGTAGCAGTCATTACAGTTGCTCTCCTTGGTATGCAGGGAATAGTAGAAACTTTCACTTTAAAAAGGGACCCCTTTTTAAAGGCTCACGAACCATTCAAAAGCTGCACTAACCAATATGCAAAACCATCTTCCTGTATACCTCCCCAAGGAGTTAAATGTAGGTGAAATTGATTAAGTCCGAACAGGTAAAAATGAGAGCCTACACAACTGGTGTCTATGATCTGTGTGAATCATGATAATGAAAAATCTAAGATTATCCTTGAGCTCTTCCTATTTTCATTGCTGGAATTGTGTCCAGCTTCTGCTTTGAATGTACACAAATAGTTTGTTAAGGCCAATATTGCTTCATCCAGCCATAACTTTGTTCGTGGCCTACCATCAATCATATCGAGCTAATTTAATGGAAACTATTCTGGTTTATTGTTGGATGACTGTCCTTTCTAATTGAATGGCCTTCTCATAAATAATTTGGATAGATACTTCTATCACAAGTGTTGAATATAAAATTATATCAAAGATAAATATAGTCATCAGCAACTTCAAAAGATTTCTATCACATTTATCATACTTGAAAGAGTAAAACGGCATTGGAAAGTGAATGAATTATATCTCCAAAGGAGGTTCAGACTTATAGAATTTGACAGCATCAAAGCTATTTGGCTTAAAGTGTCTGTATCTGTTATCTGAAAGAACCACTCACTTAGCCCCATTTCTCTGCCCTTTCCCCATAATCTTTAATGTTACTATCTATTTCAGACATTTGTACACTTGCCTTGTTAAAAACTATTCTGGGTTAGGATTTTGTATCTTTCTAATAGAACATTCCATGTTCTAACAATTTTTGAGTAAAAATAGTTCTTGATACTGTATATCACCTTATCAAACATCTTTGAATAATTTGCATATGTTTATTCAATAAGTTTCCTTTATCAATACAGTCCAGCAGTGCCACACAGAACAGGATTAGATTTTTCTGCTTCTCAAACTGTTTCTATCAGAGTGTATCATTATACAATCCTATGCTTACATTTTAGAAATCTGTACTGATTGTTGCGAACTAACCCCATTCTTCCAACCTGGCTTTAAACTTTATTCTATAACATGAACTTTGGATATTTACTCATCACTGATGGTAAGCTGACCAGTCTACAGACACTTTATTTATTCTTACAATATTGGAAACCCTTCTTTAATATCCAGCTGAGTTGAGCACAAGGGATAATGAGACCTTGATGGAATCAACACTTCAATAACCCCCTGTCCAACTCATGCCCACATAAGCTCTCATCCAGTTATCTGGCATTCTACCCCCCTCATCTACATGTCACCTAGTCCCTCACCCACCTGGCACCCTTACCTACACACTTGCCACAGGACCTCCTCACTTACCTTATATATTAACCTTTCATCAGTCACTATCAAAGTGCCTTTACAAACTTTAAACACTTTATGTCTTAGAATGTCAGCACATACTCTTTAAAAGTCTTGCTGAAACCTACTACATCAAGTGAAGTATGTCAGTTGGTTTAGCTTCAAATAGCACCCAAAATATTTTACAAGGTTAATTTATTCTCAATCAATTGGTCCCTGTTAACAAAAGGTGATAGGTGAAGAACATTTGATAAGGTTCCCCATGGTAGGCTCGTTCAGAAGGTCAGGAGGAATGGGATACAGGGAAATTTAGCTGGCTGGTCGGCAGAAGACAGTGAGTGGTAGTGGAAGGAAAATATTCTGCCTGGAAGTCAGTGTGAGTGGTGTTCCACAGGGCTCTGTTCTTGGGCCTCTACTGTTTGTAATTTTTATTAATGATTTGGACGAGGAGATTGAAGGATGGGTTAGCAAGTTTGCAGATGACACAAAGGTTGGAGGTGTCGTTGACAATATAGAGGACTGTTGTAGACTGCAGCGTGACATTGACCGGATGAAGAGATGGGCTGAGAGGTGGCAGATGGAGTTCAACCTGGATAAATGTGAAGTGATGCATTTTGGAAGGTCGAACTTGAAAGTTGAGTAAAGGATTAAAGACAGGGTTCTTGGCAGTGTGGAGGAACAGTGGGATCTCGGTGTGCAAGTACATAGATCCCTTAAAATGGCCACCCAAGTGGACAGGGTTGTTAAGAAAGCATATGGTGTTTTGGCTTTCATTAACACGAGGATTGAATTTAAGAGCCGTGAGATCTTGTTGCAGCTCTATAAAACTTTGGTTAGACTGCACTTGGAATACTGTGTCCAGTTCTGGTTGCCCTATTATAGGAAAGATGTGGATGCTTTGGAGAGGGTTCAGAGGAGGTTTACCAGGATGCTACCTGGAATGGAGGGCTTATCTTACGAAGAGAGGTTGACTGAGCTCTGACTTTTTTCATTGTAAAAAAAAAAGGAAGAGAGGAGACATAATTGAGGTGTACAAGATAATGAGAGGCATAGACAGAGTTGATAGCCAGAGACTTTTTCCCAGGGCAGAAATTGTTAACACGAGGGGTCATAGTTTTAAGCTGTTTGGCGGAAAGTATAGAGGGGATGTTAGAGGTGGGTTCTTTACGCAGAGAGTTGTGGGAGGATGGAATGTGTTGCCAGCAGTTGTGGAAGCGAGGTCATTGGGGATATTTAAGAGACTGCTGGACATGCACATGGTCACAGAAATTTGAGAGTTCGTACATTAGGTTTACCTTACATGAGGATCAATGGTCGGCACAACATCGTGAGCTGAAGGGCCTGTTCTGTGCTGTACTGTTCTATGTTCTATGTTCTAACTCGATATTAAAATACCATTTAACATTTTTAATGAGCATTGGCAGTCAATTTAAATCATGATTAATTGCTTAACAATTATCTCATTGGTTGCTTCTATTGCAAATTTCAACTCATTAATTGAACTGTATACTTTAAACAGGCTGAACCAATTACCCATATAAGATGTCACCTTGGTTACCTTCAACCCTCCTTAGTACCTAAAGGATCCAAGGGGAAATACATCCTCTGATGGTTGCCATGAGTAATGCAATTTACTCTGGCCTGTATTCATTCTATTCAGCATTTACTACAGCTGTTTTTGTTCCAGGACAGGCTAAGTACCCCATAAAAAAAATCAAATAAGTTACAAAAATTAGACCTTTGGCTCAGAATGATCTTGTTATTGATTTATGCCATCGACCTTGTTCCGTTGGTTCAGCAATGTTGTCAGTGTTAGCGCAATTTAATTACCCAATCATATTTTTATATTTTAAAGCAGAAAGATAGATTAAACCTCTGTGCAGGATTATAGCTTGTAGAAGCTTATTGCAAGATATCTCTAGTTTACATCTTTGGTTATTCATGTTTTCATTGGATTAAAATGTGAGTAATTTATTTAACTGATCTTTGAATTTTTCTGTCCGTGAAGACAAAAAGAAATTCTGTTCTCATACCTTCAGTCTTGCCTTTTAGTTCTGGGTACTAGAATTCATGGTTTCAAAATTTATATTTTTATAAACCCTAAAAAATCAGGAGAACTAGGAGGAGAAAACTGAGAAAGGAAACTGACTCTTCCAGTTTCCAGTAAAGGAAAAATTCTGGAATGACTTAAATTGATTGAAACCTATAAAAAGCCATAAAGCCATCAGAGCTCAGTTTGAGGTCTCCAGTGGCACAGTCCAGGCTGGGTGTAGAAAATGGAGGCTAGAACCACAAACCGAGAATAGACAAACATATAGCTGCTATAGCTGCTCCTGATCCTTAAAGGTGAAATTGTCGGTTCACGCATTTCAAACTATTGTAAGTAGAGCTAAGAGGGTTTTGCAGATGTGTGCCATTTTTGGTGAATACCATACCCATGGAACACAGATTGATTGTGTACCACTGTTGGCTGGAGATCAAGCTTAATCTTTGAAGAAGTGTCGAAATTCCTCAACAGGAAGATAAACTTTTGAAGGACATTGTGACTGTGATTGGTGACATATTTGCTGAATATTCGTAAGACCTGTCACAGCTGTATCTGCCACTTACTATGTAATTTAATATGTAACCTATTAATTCATTTTTAACTTATGTTGATTCTAGGTGTTAGAATACAAGTTATCTAAGATAATATTTTGCCGACCGCTTTGATTAACTTTTGTACAGTAAATATTGTTATGTTCTAAACCATGAAATCTTGGAGTTTCATTCTCTTAGTAACTGGGATTTTGGATTTCACAGAATCACAGAAATGTTATGGTGCTGTAGGAAGCTACTTGGTCCATTGTGCATGCTTCAGCTCATTAAATGAGCATTATTAGCTCGTACCAATCTCATACTTTCCAATCTCCATACCGTAGCATGTTTTTTTTTTATCTAAACAACCATCCTTTAAAGATAAAGTTACTGGTCTCGATTGAGATCATAACACTTTCAATATCTGGAAATCACTAGAAATTCAAGTACTGCACTTCATATAAAGTCAATTAATTCAACAGAATTGTATATTTACCAAATACTCAGGAATTAGATGCTAATGCTGCTCGACCTCAGAATGTAGAACAACTTAATCAAATGTAAATTGGGGGAGGATAATGATTAGGAAAGAGGAAATTTGCAGTTATATAATGCCCAACCAAAACATTCTGATTAATTTATTGGAACACATCCCAAAACACTTCACAATGAATTGTATATGAAGTGCAGTGACTGTTAAATAGGTAAGCATAGCATGGCCATTTTGCTCTGAGCAAGATCCCCACAAAACACACAAAGATGAATGATCAATTAATCTTTGTTGGGGGGGGTGGTGGTGGTAGTTCATCAGGGGAGATCTGTGCTCTACTTTAAATAATGTCACACGATTTTTCAAATCCACCTGAACAAGGAGACAGGTTTCTCTTTGTATTTCTCATATAATGTATGACACCTTTCATAACTGTGAAAGTGAGGACTGCAGATGCTGGAGATTAGAGTCGAGAGTGTGGTGCTGGAAAAGGACAACAGGTCAGGCAGCATTTGAGGAGCGGGAGAATTGACACTTCAGCCAAATTCCTGATAAAGTTCTTTTGCTTGAAACATAGATTCTCCTGCTCCTCAGATGCGGCCTGACCTGCTGTGCTTTTCCAGCACCACACTCGACCTTTCACAAGGCACCATTACCTCAGAATTCTTCTGAAGGCTAACAGCATTCGTGCTCCAGCTCATCTGCTGCTTTCTTCCATCCATTTCTCTTTTCCTTTTTGTCTTCTTTTCTTTCTACTTTTCTTTTCTCTACAACTCTGTCTTACCATTTGCCTTTGGAGGACTCAGCTGCAGTGGAAGTGGCAACATCAGCGATGGCAGTGAGTGTGGGTCCAGTGGTGAGGGATGGCACCGGAGTGTGGCGGCTTCATTGGTGGGCCCAGCACAGGATTCAAGGTGGCGGTGGTGGCTCTGATGTCAGCACTGGATCAAAGGGTTACACTCTCGCATTTGTGCAGGGGTTTTTGTGGATACTTCAACTGATTCCAAGATGATGGTTGTATCAGCACAATGAGCCCGTGGCGAGAGATGGCTCAAGAACATGATGAAATCGATATTGGTGGGTTAGGCACGGTGAAATTCAGGATTCGAGGTGGTGGCATCGATGTAGTGGTAGTTGCAGCGATGGTGGCACTGCAGTTGTGGTGGCATCGGCAGTGATGGCACTGGTGTAGGTGGTTTTAGTAGTGGTGGTGGCACTGCGGTGTTGGTGGCATCAGCAGTGGTGGGGAAGTGGTAGTTGCAGCATTGGTGGCATTGGCGGTGGTGGCACCACAGTGTTTTAGATTAGATTAGATTCCCTACAGTGTGGAAACAGGCCCTTTGGCCCAACAAGTCCACACCGACCCTCCGAAGAGCAACCCACCCAGACCCATTTCCCTCTGACTAACACACCTAACACTACGGGCAATTTAGCATGTCCAATTCACCTGACCTGCACATCTTTGAACTGTGGCAAGAAACACCGGAGCACCCGGAGGAAACCCACACAGACACGGGGAGAATGTGCAAACTCCACACAGACAGTTGCCCAAGGCTAGAATCGAACCTGGAACCCTGGTGTTGTGAGGCAGCAGTGCTAACTACAGAGCCACCGAGCTGCTCCCTGGTGGTATCGGCAGTAGTGGCAGCATGGCATTAGTGGCATCGGTGGGGAAGTGATGGTTGCAGTGATGGAGGCACTGCAGTGTTGTTGGCATTGGCGTTGGTGGCACTGCTGCATTGCGGGGTCCAGTGCAGCCAGCGTTAGTAAGCCCGGCTCAATACACACAGCGTTGGCGGTGAGGATGATCTGGTCATTTTCTTTTCCTTTTTGTTTCTGTTTCTTTAGTTTCTCCTCTTGTTTTTAATTCTCACAGTCATGTGATGATAACTCTGTTCACTTTTCACGGTAGTCCTGTACTTTTGCACAGAGCTAGATGTGACAATAAAATTGAATCGAAACATTTTAAAATTATTTGTATGATCCTAGTGTGGGAGCTTAACCACAAACCTCTAACTAAGTAGAGTATGTGAGACCCGCTAAGCTAAGCCAGCAGCAAGGATTATTAATATTAATAATATTAATCCAGAAGCCAAGGATGAATTTTGTCTCTGAACACTGATCAGTTTTGATCTTGAAGGTGAAATAACATAGTCCTATTTTTGCACATGCCTTAATTAGGGTGGCACAGTGGCTGAGTGGTTAGCACTGCTGCCTCACAGTGCCAGGGACCCAGTTTGATTCCCACCTTGGGTGACTGTGTGGAGTTTGCACATTCTTCCTGTGTCTGCGTGGGTTCCTCTGGGTGCTCTGGTTTCCTTCCACTATCCAAAGATGTACAGGTTAGATGAATTGGCCGTACTAAGTTGCCCATAGTATTAGATGCATTAGTCAGGGGTAAATATAGGATAGGGGAATCGGGCTGGGTGGGTTACTCTTCAGAGGGTTGGTGTGGACTTGTTGGGCCAAAGGGCCTGTTTTCACACTAGGTAATCTAATCTTAATTCTCCCAGTTTATGCTGTTTTTGCGGCTATTATGTTAATGAATTCTAAGTCAGATTTTTGTTTTCTCTATTCTTTAATAGATGTTAGCTTTCTTTTATTCGTTCATGAGATGAAGGCTTCATGGGCTGGACAAGCATTTGTTGCCCAGTATTAAGATGATGGTGAGCTGCCTTCTGAAATCATTGTGTTGAAGTGAGTACTGCTGTCAAGGCCAGCAAATCTTGTCCATTCCTACTTGTCTTTAACCAGTGGGCAGTTCAGAATCAGTTACATTGTAGTGGGGTCAGCAGTCACTTGTCGGCCAGGCCAGGAAAGGTAGGCAGATTTTTTTCACATCAATGTACATTAATGGACCAGACTAGGTTTTACAATAATCAGTGATAAATTAATGGTTACCATTACTGAAGCTAGATTTATATTACAGATTGCTATCAATTGGATTTAAATCTCATCAGTTCTCATTGAAGCTTTTTTATGAAGAGCTTATGCTTGAAACGTCGACTCTCCTGCTTCTTGGGTGCTGCCTGATCAGTTGTGCTTTTCCAACACCACACTTTTTTGACCTTTGAAGATTTTTTGACCTTTGAAGATTTTTTTAAACCAATTTCCCAGGTCATTAACCTGGATTAGTCATCCATCAGGGCATAGCCACCATACTACAATCTCACTGAACTACAGAGAATATTTAAGTAAATTAATTGAAATGTTGTCCTGAGATTCCATCAATTAAAAAGGCAAAAGTGAGGACTGCAGATGCTGGAGATTAGAGTCAAGATCAGCGTGGTGCTGGAAAAGCACAGCAGGTCAGGCAGCATCCGAGGAACAGGAAAATTGACGTTTCGGGCAGGAGCCCTTCATCAGGAACTCTTCATCAGGAGCCCTTCCTGAAATGTCAATTTTCCTGGTCCTCAGATGCTGCCTGACCTGCTGTGCTTTTCCAGCACCACTCTAATATTGACTTATTCAATTAAAAACCTAATTTTATGTTTCAGTATCTCAAGAGCAACAAAAAATATTGAAAATGCATTTGAGTATTCAAAACTTTTAAATTAAGCACAAAGTTTCAAATAATCATGTTTAACTTTGCCAGCTGGAGTGGACATATAAAAATCGCAGTTTTGCTGTTAAGGAAAACATCAAGCTGCTGCAACCATTTATTATTAAACATGCAAATGTTTGTAAGGCACAAAGATTTGTGCATATCCTTTCACCTTTGGTTCAAATTCAACTCAAACTGAAAAGAAGAACTCTATTTGCTGACAGCAATGATTTCCAAAATAAATAAATTTGAGACATATTCCACTCATTTTCTAGCAGGTATGGATGACAGGCAAGGCTATCTGAAAGTTAGAATTACAATGATAGTCTCATTCAGGAAGCCAATAAACATATTCCCATATCTAGCATATGGGAATGGCAGTCAGTACAGTTTCATGATTGAGGTTAGAGTGCATTATTTAGGCATGATAATTGGTATCAGGCTTAGCTCAGCCGTAAGTCAGAAGGTAGTGAGTTCAAATTTCCCCTCAAGAAATTGAGCATGTTTCCGAGGCTGATGTTTCAATGATGTCAAGGGAGATTTCTGTTTTCAGAAGCCAACTTTTTCAAATAAGGTATTGCGTTTGAGACATTAATCTGTTCTCTCAGTTGGATGCAAAAGATTTTATTATTTCCAAAATGTGTTCAATAAACAACTGCCTATTCGGCTGCTTAGTAAGATATAAGCCCGTAATGTTGCAGGTAGTAAATTAGCATGGATGGAGAATTAGCCAACCAACAGAGTGTTGGGATAAAAGGTAGTTATATGGAAAGTTCAGTTTCTCACATACCAAAAGGGCCCATTCAAATCACAGCAACAAGCGATTACCAATGTAGAGCAATTCACTGGAAACTCAATCATAGTTGACCAACCCAGCACTAAGTACCAATAGTATGTAGGGGGAGAGAATATGTGCCTCCATGTTAATGTTACAAGAAAAATGTATAAAAGACAATTTACTTGTATTTCAAATTAGACTGTCAGTGACTTTTCTTCTGACCTGAGCTGAAGATTAAAGGGGTAATTGGACCCTCATGTCAAGGTTAAATTCAGGGTAGTCTTTGGCCTCTCCTTGCATTGTACCAGTAGGTGTGTGAGTAAATTACGAGGCGGCTGAATTCTGCTGCTTCGTGAAAATTAATTATCTCCTTAAACTCACTCCTACAACGCAAAACAAAATTTTTACTGTACCTAGGTACACGTGACAAAAATAAATCAAACCAAATCAAATATCCCCATAACCTTGCATTTACCATGACTGATTCATCTAGCCAACAGACCCCCTAAACACTCTTGGGCAATTTAGCACGGCCAATCCACCTAATCTGCACATCTTTGGGTTGTGAGATGAAATTGGAGCACCCAATGTGAAACTACACAGACAAGGGGAGAGTGTACAAATCCACACAGACAGTCACCCAAGGCTGGAATTGAACCCAGAACATTGGCACTGTCAGGCAGGAGTCAGGCCACCCTTTGTAGCATGTACGAGGGTAACAGGACAGATAAAGACAAAGGTCAAGGGGAATTGTGAAGAACTATCATTCATGGTCAGAGAAGAATTCACAACCTTGTACAGGCCCCTTTCCTCAGTGAAGGTTAGGTCCTAGGAGAAAGATGACATTAGTTTTCACAAGATCCTTGCTAGCATCAAACAGGTAACTTCCAAAAGCCCAAATATATTTGCATGGAGATTCTATGACTGTTATGATAAGAGCAAACAGGAGAGGGACACGGGTAATAATGATGGAGATCATCAGCAATTAATACTAGTAGATATTGACTCCTTCACCACCCCCATTCATGATTCTGACCATGACCTACGAAGAAGAATGTTCCCAGCTGAGATTATACATTCCATTTGCGTCTGGCCATTGCTAAAACAATGTGTTGATTGCAAGTACTAAAGACTCAAAAAATCAGATTGAGGAATAAATCAGATAAATTGATATAAATTGCTACTTTAAGTATTCAAAGAGAAATTTACCTGAGGTTTAAGGAGCTGTTAAATTATAATTTAAAAGAAAAACTATTGGAAGAAAAAGCAGTCAAGATGTTTCTGGGTTTTAATAAAGAGAAAATGTGGTTTTGGGAAGAAATAAATTGAACACTAACAAAACCTATCAATACAAAAACATTGATAATTGGATATGTGTGACAGTTTTGAAATGCCAACAAATCTCAGGCAATATTTAGTGGGATAATTTAAATAAATGTTGTTTAAAAGAACAAGCAAACATACAAAAACTGGTCATGCCTATTTGGGAATGTTTGATACCTGTTTAAAAGACATTATGAAAACATTTTATTGGACAGTAAAGTTGAGCTACTGAAGGATGTTGTGAGGCTTGGAGAGGTTCTTTAAGGTCATGGTTTGCCCGTGTGTCTGCTGCCATTGTTCTTCTAGATGGTAGAGATTGTGGGTTTCAAAGGTGCTGTGCATCTTGGAGATAGTACACACTGTTACCTCTATGGAGGGGATATATGTTGAACAAGTTAAATAGCTCAATCAAATGGGCTACTTTGTCTTAAATAGTGTCAAGCTTCTTGAGTGGTATTGGAGCTGTGCTCACTCAGGCAAGGGAAGAGTCTTCCTACGCTCTTCTGAATTGCCTTGTAGATGGTATACAGGCTGTAAAGATTCAAACTGTGAGTTACAGACTACAGAATTTGAGCCCCTAGCCTGCTGTTATAACCACACTGTTAATATTGTTGGTCCAGCTCATTTTCTGGTCAATGATAACCCCAGAAGGGTTAATGGGTGACTAAGTAGACTCTTCATTGATGGTTGGAATTTCTCTTGTTGGAGATGGTATAAGATGATGAAACATATTTTAGTTGAAAATATAGAATATAAAATGGACGTTTGGATTATTTGCTGTTTTTTATATTGTTCAAGGAAAATTTGGAACTGTGTTGTCACTAAAGCTTACACAACAGCACATGACGTTTCTCGATGAGGGGTTTCGATACTTTCCTGGAGCACTTCGGCACCAAGTGCCTTTGAAAAAAGAAGTGACTGTCCAGCAACAATCCCAGCAACATTGTTGGAATTGGTTATAAATGGCAGTTTGACATTGCACTGAGTGAAGAGAGGTCCAGCAAGCAAGCTGGATTCTTCTGTCTCTCTGAATTCCAATTGTTTTAAATTGGAAAAAGATAACTGCTCAAATTCTTAGCCAAAAGAAAGAAAACTTCTAAATCAAGGCATGACCTTACTCCAACTGACCGGCTTCTGAACTGAGGATCACTACAGTCATCAACAATGTGACCCTGTCACCCCAGAGCCCAAAGAAGTATTGAGAAAAATCAGTCCATTCCACCCCTTTAGGTTTGGACTTTGTTCCACAGACGTTATGCAATTTTTTCCCTATATTGCCCACGCATAATATTCCTAAACCATTGCCTGCTGTATCTGTGTATCCAACCATAACTAAAGGAATGTTCTTGTGTTTGGATCTAAAGGGGACCTGGTCAAAGTTTACACTGATAATTATTAATTTGTCTTTGCATTATGTTAATTCATAGATTTGTCAAAATAAATATGTTTTTTGGTTTCTTGCCTCTGGATAAAACCTGATGTAAGTTTCTTTTATCTTAGGTAATAGTCACAATCAGTAATTAAGCATTTTAGAAGTTACATTGATCACATTTTACATTTGTAATGACTCAGGAAATAGTGGGCCTTGATTTCCAAAACCCTATTCCCAACAGGATGTGACAATGTTTCGCCCTTGATACTTGTGTATCACAAATATTACTTATCAATTAATAGGCTAAGTCTGAATGTTGACCAGGTTTTGCTGCATTTGTTCACAGACAGCTTCAGTATGTGGGGAATCATGAATGTTACTGAACATTGAGAAATCATCAGCAAACACCACCACTTCTGACCCGTTCACTGAAGCACAGAATTGCAGCATCACAGATTACAGGATAATAGAATTGCAGAATTGTTATGGAGCAGAAGGAGATTATTTAGCCCATTATTCCTGAAATCCTAACTGTCGCACATGATTTCTATCTGAATAATCATTTGTGATGTTTCTGCTGCTTTAACAAGGTTATGCTATCCTTGGCTTTTTTTTTCAGGAAAGTTATAAAAGCAGTGATTCCAAAATGTCTGGCTTGGATGGGTTTTAGGGCTAGCTTTATTATAACTAACAGATACAGTCTTAGGCAAAAAGCTTTCAGTTTTAAAAAAATCTTTTGTATGATGAAAGGGGAGTGGCCAGTTCTCCCAGCTCAGCTTTTCTCTGTTTCGCTTGGTTTTAGCAAGCAGTAGTGTTGTGAAGCTGCTGGACCCAAAGAAGCAGGTATCATGCTGATCCTCTCTCTCTCTCTCTCTCTCTCTCTGACATCTCTCCTGTATGACTTTGATTTTACCATTTGTGCCAAGGAGTGTTTATAGGAATTGTTGCAAGTATTTGGAACAACATCATTAAGTTGGGATTGTCTGTTGGGTTTTTGGATAGGTTAAGTTATTCTGTATTCTTTTATCTGTATTTCATTCGGTAATCTTGTAAATAAATTCTGTTTTGTTTAAAACTAAATGGGTTGACCAGCTACATGTCTCCTGGAATATCCATTTTACACCTCCTTAAAACAACCAGCAAAGTTAGGGTCTGAGCTACCTCGATGGAGAATTGACCCTGATTCCCATTGACTCTAGTTTTACTGGGACCATTTGATGCCACACTCTTAATGTCAAGGTCAGTCACCCCCACTTCCCCTCTTTTGTCCACACTTGGACCGAGGTTATAATAAGGACAGGAGGAGTGAACCTGTCAAAACCCAACTGAGCAACAATGCCGCTTGATAACAATATCAGTGATACCTTCTATCATTTTACTGATGATTGAGAGTAGACCAAGGAGACAGTAATTGACTGGGTTGCATGTATTTTGTGAACCAGAAATAACTAGGCAATTTTTAACATTGCTAGGTAGATCTCCATGTTGTAGCTGTACTGGAAAACATGGCTAGGAGCACAGCTTGGTATGGAGCTGTTGAGACCTTCAGAAGAAGTCGAGATGATTTGTTGACTTGGCATTTCTGGCCAAAGCTTTCTCAAATGCTTCAGCCTTGTCTTTTACCCTGATGTACTGGGTTCTTCCAACCTTAAGGATGACCTTATTTGTACAGACTCCCCCCTCCAGTGAGTTAGTTAATTGCCCACAACCATTTAGGGTTAGGAAGGACTGCTGTCCTTAGATCTGATCCAGTGGCTATGGGATCCCTGAGCCTTGTCTGCTATTTGCTGTCTGTGCTGTTTGAAAGTAACTCTATGCTGTAGCCTCACCGCGGTGACGTGTCATTTGTTTTGGGTTAGCAGGTGTTGCTCCTGGCATATCCTCCTGCATTCTTCATTGAAACAACATTGATGCATTATCTTGATAGTAGTGCTTGAGTGGGGAATATGCTGGGCCATGAAGTTATAGATTGTGTAGCTGTTTATGATTTTGCTACTGCTGATGGCCCACAGTGCCTCATTGATGCCTCATCTTGAGGTGCTACATCTGTTTGAGAAAGGTTAGTTGCTAGCTACCATGATATCAAAGGCTTTTGGTGAGAATCCTACAATGCCTGCAAAGATAGCGGGAATGCGGGATAATATAAGACACATGGAAATTGACTGTGGTAATATGTGTGCTGTGATCTGCATAAAATTTGAAGGAAATCTGTAATTTGGCAGAACGAGCTTGGACCCCTGTGTTAAAGCTTCTCTCCATGTGTGCATGAAATAAATGATCACAACTGTTTGCCTGGAGTCATCTAGTAATTTGTCATGTACCCCGACAACACTGAGAAATTGAAATCTCTTAATCTCAGCCTTGAATAGACCTGATGAAAAGCTATGTACAATTTATGGTTGGGAGTGCACTTCAAAAGAAAAGCAACTCTGTAAATGGGTGACCAATTTAATGAAGAAATTATGGTGTTAAGTCAATTAAACAGAATTAATCAAAAATAAAATACACTGTGTAGAATTTGAATAAGCGCTGAAAAGCTAGTGAGAAAACGTAATAAAAGCTTGGGATTCTTAAGGATTTTGATCTACTTATTACTGGAAAATAGAATACGTGATAAAAATCAGCCAAAACATGAGTAAATATCAAGCTTTGTGAATAAAAGCATGGTTTAAAAAGGGATAAGGTTAATTAAAAAAATGTTTTTGTGTATTTATAATGAACAAAGAAAGACTGGTTAATAGCCACTAAGAAAAAGTGTAGGTCTTGAAAAGCCAGCATACGTGGGGATATAGATTAGGTATTTTATGACACCAAAGGATTGTTTTTGCCCCCAAGTCCCCCTAAAGTTGAGACAAAATCTCACTTTAAAGAAATCATACTGGATTGTGTGTAATGTCCAAAGGGTTTTAAAGGTGGATTTTTAGCATTGTGCACATATTTAGCTATTTTTGATATTCTATGATATATCTTCATTATTTATAACACAATCTTGAACTGATTCTTACAATAAACATTCAACAGCAATTATAAAGAGTTGTAGATTCATGATCATATCCTCATGTGCCTAGATCTAGATGATAATATCCTTGAATTCTTTTTATTTGTTCATGGGATGTGGACTTTGGTGCCTTGTACAGCATTTGTTGCCTATTCTTAGTTTCCCTTGAGCTGCTTTCTTGAACCACTACAGTTCATTTGATGTAGGTATGTCCACAATACTGTTACGGATGGTGTTCTAAGACTTTGACCCAGTAACATGAAAGGCAATATGTTTGCATGTTGATGGTGAATGGCTTGGTGTTCCTATGTACTGCTGCCTTGTCCTTCAAGTAATAATCATAGTTTAATAATCATAGTTTAATAATCATAGTTTTAGAATGTGTTGTCAAGGAGTCTTGGTGAATCTCTGTTGAGCATCTTGTAGATGGCACAAACTGCTGCTATGTGCTTTGATGGTGAATGGAATAAACGTTTCTCAATGTGGTGCTAATCAAGTGGGCTGCTTTGAACTGGATGGTGTCAAGCTTCTTGTGTACTGTTGGAGTTATACTAATCCAGGAAAATGGGGAATAATCCATTACACTCTTAACTTTGTTTTGGAGACACTGGACTGGCTTTGTGGAGTCAGGTGTTGATCACCTCAGACTTGCTTTTGTACTGACAGTATTTATGTAGATAGCCCAGTTCACTTTATGGTTAATGGTAAACACCAACGGGTTTGATGGCGGGGGATTCAGTGTTGATTATGCTATTGAATGTTATAAGGCAAAGTTAGATTCTCTCTTGGTGATCATTGTATAGCATGTGTTTAGTATTAATGTTACTTTTATTTGTCAGCCCAAATCTGGATATTATCCAGGCCTTGCTGCATTTGGACATGGACTGCTTCAGTATCAACAGTAACAAATGGTGCTGATCATTGTGCAAAGAACAGAGAACATCTCCAGTTCTGACCATACAATAGGAGAAGGTCATTGATTAAGCAGTTGAAAATGGTTGGGGTTCGGATATGATCCTGAGGAACTCTGATATATAACCATCTTTCTTTGAGCTAGGTAGGATTTCAACCAGCCTATTGGGAATTTTCCCAATTCCCACTAATTTTGTTTTTGCGAAGTTTTCGTGATGCCAAAGTCAATCAAAAGCAGCCTTGAAGTCACGAGCAATCACTGTCACCTCATCTCAGAGATTTTTCCTTGTTTGAACCAAGGGTCCTGGTGAAACCCAAACTGAGCTACAGTAAGCAGATTATTACTAAAGTAGTGCTGCTTAATGGCATTGTTAATGACCACTTCCATTATTTTACCGATGATCAAGAGCAGACCGATGGGGTGGTAATTGACACTGTTGGATATATTCTACCTTTTGTGTACAGGATGTACCAGGAACATTATTCAGGTGATCCGGGTTTTGTAGCTATACTGGAAGAGTTTCTCTAAGGGTACAGCACATTTTGCAGCTCATCAATTGTATTATTGCTAAAATATTGTCAAGGTTCAAGGTCTTTGCAGTATCCAGTGCCTTCAACCATTTCTTGATATCACATCAATGAGTTAAGGAAATTGGTTGAAGACTGGCATTTGAGATTCATAAGAATCCAAGATGGATCATTAAGCTGGCACTAGTTTATCCTTAGCTTTTGCCCTGATGTGCTGGGTAGTGAGGATGGGAAATTTGTGGACTCTCCTTCTGAAATGAGTTGTTTAATTGTCCACCACCATTCTTGACTAGATGTGGGAGGATGGCAGCTATCAGATCTGAACTATCAGTTGTGGCCTTGTGTTAAGTTTGTGTATCTTCAATTACTCCAGTTAGTTAGCCTAGTGGTTAGTCATTAAAGTACATTCACATGAGACTGCAGGTTTTTATTTAACAACAAAGCATACATTTGTTCCAAAAAAGAAGACAAAAGACAAAGTTTAATATTTATATTTAAAGGGAATGGAAAGATCTTAACACAAACCTGCTTAGCCTTGTCTATCACTTGTTGCTTGTACTGTTTGGCATACAAGTAGACTTGTTTTCTTTGCTTTGCCAGGTTGACATCTCAGTTTTAAACATGCCTGATGAGGCTCATGACATGTCCTTCTGCACTTTCCACTGGACCAGGGGTGATTCCCTTGCATGATTGTAATAGTAGAGTGGGGATATGCTAGGCTGTGATTTTTGCGGATAGTGGTTGAAAACAATTCTGCAAGCTCTCCTGCTGATGGCCAATAATGGCTCATGGATGTCCAGTCTTGAGTGGTAAGATTTGGTTGGCATCTAACCCATTTAGCACAGCAATAGTGGTATATAATACATTGGAGGGCATCTTCGATGTGAAGACGCCATTCTATCCCACAAGAACTATGCAGTGGTTGTTCCTACTAATACTATCATGGATAGATGCATCTGTGACAGTCAGATTTGTGAGCATGAGATCAAGGATATTTGTCCCATTTGCTGACTCCTTCACCATCTGCCACAGAGCTGGTATAGTAGCTAAGTCCTTCAGGACTCAACCAGTGTAATCAGTAGTGTTGCTGATAAATCACAGTTGATGATGGATATTGGACCATCTGCCCCAGAGTATATTCTACAACTGAGCCACCCCCCCGTGTTTCCTCAAACTTGCGTTCAACGTGAAGGAATGCTGATTCGTCAGCAGAGGAAAGGAGAGTATGTAATATTCAGCAGGATGTTTCCTTGCCCATTTTTGACCTGAAGACTTCCTGAGGTGTGGAGTCAACGAGAAGCACTCTCAGGCAACTTATTCCTGACTGGATACTGCTGTGTAGTCACTGCTGGTTAGTCTGTCCTGTTGGTGGGGCAGGCCTTATCCAAAGGATGGTGATGGTTTTTTGTGGGATATTGCCTGACATACGATTCCATAAATTTGACTATATCTAGCTATAAGACAGCTCTTCCAATTTTGGCACAAGACCCCAGGTGTTGACAAAGTGGACCTTATTTCTGATGCCAATATCAATGCTACATGATCTATCTAATTTTGTTCCTTTGTTTAAATTTCATAAGAGTTTGAGTGGCTGACTATGCAATTTCAGTTTACAATTAAGAATCAATCACATTGCTGTGGGGCTGGGATCGCATGTAGGCCAGACCAATTATGGATGGCAGATTTTCTTTCCTAAAGGGATTAATTATGCAGATGGATAGTTTCATGGACATTAGTGGATATATAATTCCAGATTTTTTAAGACCCAAATTCCACTCTCTGAGGTGATGGGATATGAACCTGGGTTTCCAGAATACCACCAGAGTTTCTGGATTACTAAGCAAGGGATAATACTACACCATTGGACTCCAAATGCTGATAATACTAAATTTTAAAATGTTGTTTCTGTTACAATATACTTGTAGATATGGTCTGCCCTAAGTTAATTTTCTTAGAAGGGAGAATGTTACATTAAAGGATTTGGAATGTTGCTGATAAAGCTAATCCTTGATGATGAGAAATTTCTCGTGAGGTTTTAAGCTCTACTAAACTCTAACAATAATTTTAATTGGTGACATTTGTCTTGATAAGAATATAGTGGTTAAAAACAGTAGAACTATTCAAATTCCTATGAAAGTTCTGTTTGATCATTCCATGTATTGTTTTGACTTTCTTAATAATAGATTCTAAACTTTTCCAATGGCTGATGTTGGACTAGCTTACACACATTTCCCCATTCTCTCTCTTCCTCATTTCCTGACTAGCACTGTTATATTTCTTAATTTTGAATATGCTGGAACCATTGTAGGAAATTTGGAAAATCATATTCAGATTATCCTTTATTTGTATAGTTGCCTCTTTCACAACTCTAGCATGCATCACCCTAAATGTATCACACACTATTGCTTATTCTGATCCCAGCTGGTGGTAATATTGGAAAAACCATAACCAAGAATAAAACCTGGCTTGATGGATCATATCTTCTATTTGGAGATGTGAGGACTGCAGATGTTGGAGAAGTCAGTGTTGATAAAGTGTGGCACAGGAAAAAGCACAGCGAGTCAGGCAGCATCTGAGGAGCAAGACTTCATCAGGACTGAGGAGGAGGAAGTGGGGATGAGAAATAACTGGGGAGAGAGGGAGGTGGGGGGGGGGGTAGGTGAAGCTGAGATGTGATTGTGATAGGTTGGTGGGAAGTGTGGAGTGAATAGGTGGGAAGGAAGATGGACAGGTAGGTCGCGTGAAGAGGGCGGAGCTAGGTAAGAGGGTGGGATCTAGAATGGGGTGGTGGAGGGGAGATTTGAAAACTGGTGAATTTAATGCTGAAGTCATGTCCCCTTCCCCTACTCGATCTGAGATCCAACCCTGCTACATGGCTCCACCCCCTTCACCTGACCTACTTGTCCATCTTCCTTGCCATCCATCCACTCCACACTTCCCACCGACCTATCACAATCACCTTCTGCATTTGCCCACCTATTGCCATCCCACCTACCTTTCCTGCAGCCCCACCCCGTTGCCTTATTTCTTTCTCAGCCCCCCTTTCCCCTCCACATTCCTGATGAAGTGTTATGCCTTAAACATCGATTCTCATGCTCCTCAGATGTTGCCTGACCTGCTGCACTTTGCCAGCATCACACTCTTGACTCTGATCTCCAGCATCTGCAGTCCTCATTTTCTCCTCATATCTGCAATTTGTCCAGTTAGTTTGCCTAGTGGTTAGTTATTAAAATATGTTCACATGAGGCTGCAGGTTTTTATTTAACAGCAAAGCATACATTTGTTACACAAAAGAAGAAAAAAGACAAAGTTTAATATTTATAATTAAAGGAGAAGGAAAGATCTTAACACAAACCTGTTTGTCAATACTATCCATCATTGAACCACAGTAACAGTAAAGTTTCACTCTTATCTCATCCTCTGGAGTCTTCACTTAACTGACATTTTCCACTTTCTATTCCTTGGATGGTTGAAACCATTTTTTTATGATTTCTTTTTTTCTGTGTCTACTGGCATGAGACTGTCAAAATTATAATGACATAAACTTACTCAGTTGTAATAACTTGAAAATTCATATCCAAACATTCCTTAGTTGCACGCTTTACAGAGAAAAAGAAATAATTCTGCTGAGCTAATGGATTCCCCTGAACTGACTTGATTCTCCTGCTAGGTGAAAGATTTCAACCTGCTGAACTAAACTGAAACAATTCTGAATTAAAAGCCTGAATGCTTTACTCTGAAGCTAAAAAAAACTAATTGTTTTAATGCATTTAGTCTGCCTATCATAGACTTAATAATATAAACTTTTTAATCCATTGACATTTTATCCATATTATTTAGAACATTATAAGCCCCTTCTTGTGAACTAATACTGTCAATAACTTCCCTAATAAAGCATAGTAGGAATTCTCTTGTGGATTTATTTAGCCAAAAACATTTTTTTGAGGAGCTTGAATTTTTTTAAATGTTTACTTACTGTCATAATCTAATCAGCCCGCCCCTTAGTTTAATCAGCCTCTCCCCCATACGAACGCAATTGGCCTTGTAAAAGTTTAAATTTCTCATTTTAGGTTTGAATACTGTTTGCCATTCCCAAACTTAATGCAGAATTCAGTGTTATCTGATTATTCTTTCATGAGGCATTCTTTGCTTTTGGAATAATAATTACTCTTGCCTTATTAGATGGTATCAGATCTAAAATAACTTCATTGCTATAAGTATAAAGCAAAGTAATCAAGGTACAAGGAATATGAAATAAAAGTGGAAAATTGAGGAAATATACAGCAAAATAAATTTGCACAGTTTTAGAGCATAAGCTTAGGCACCAGAAATTGAATTTTTACATTAAAGCGAGACAAGGCCACTTGTTGAATATCCATGTTTATCCTCATATCAAGTCAAGGTCCTGGAAGAGGGAGTTGGAAACTTGATTTAATATTTATTTACAAGATAATATCTATTTACTAGAAAATGTATATCTTTACCATTATAATTTAGAGTTGGAAATGGTTGGAGCAATAGACTCTTTCCTTGAAGTTTTTTTTTATTCAGTTCTATAATAAATCAGACATATTATTCACTGCTCAATGCACCACCAAATCATATCAGAAGGATTGTGGTACAAACATTATGCCACCATGTTTTTGTGAAGTGGCATAGCTAGTCTGTAATAGACCTTTACAAGACATACTCATAATATCACCATTTTAATACATCCAAATTGATGATATAAAGGTCTCAGTCTCCATCTTATTGGGATCACCTAGAGGATGAGACACTGGGAAAAGGTGTTGCTGGAAAAGCGCAGCAGGTCAGGCAGCATCAAAGGAGAAGGAGAATTGACGTTTCAGACATAAGCCCTTCTTCAGCTTCCTGAAGAAGGGCTTATGCCCGAAACGTCGATTCTCCTTCTCCTTTGATGCTGCCTGACCTGCTGCTCTTTTCCAGCAACACATTTTTAAGTTCTGATCTCCAGCATCTGCAGTCCTCACTTTCTCCACTGGGAAAAGGTTGCAACAAATTGTCACCAAATTTCACAGTACTTATCGAGGCATGGCAGTGCCTGTTATTGTGGTATATATAGGTACCAGGAGTATGATAAACATCCGTTGAATCTTTCATCACTGCATTACCCATCCTTAGTTCTTTCGTTACAGCAACTAACATAAGTAATGGCTACTCAATAACAAATACCCTGCTAAAAGTACAAAACCCATAATTGCATCGACAGCAAATTACAAGGGCAGATAAGATCATGTGACAGCATTGTAGTAAGCAGTAGCAACTGCGAATAGATGACTCCATGATCTTGTTTGCAGATGCTTAAGATCCTTATTGAAGATTGGACAGCCTAGTCGGCAAAGCATTTGAAAACTGTTGCAACAAACTTATTTGAATACATTTTTGCAAAGTACATAGCTATGAGGAAAACTTACCTCTTTTTGACTTCAATAAGTGCTAAATCACTAGAAACCTTTTGTCTCTTTTAAAAATATGAAACATCAGCCTTCTTGCTGATTTAGAAGTTAAGATAAACCAGGCAAAGATTTCTTACAGCATTAAAAGTAAGAACTGTTTTTCAGTGACCAGTGGAGTGCCACAAGGATCGGTGCTGGGCCCTTTACTTTTTGTCATGTACATAAATAATTTGGATGTGAGCATAAGAGGTACAGTTAGTAAGTTTGTATATGACACCAAAATTGGAGGTGTAGTGGACAGCGAAGTGGGTTATCTCAGATTACAACAGGATCTGGACCAGATGGGCCAATGGGCTGAGAAGTGGCAGATGGAGTTTAATTCAGATAAATGTGAGGTGCTGTATTTTGGGAAAGCAAATCTTAGAAGGACTTATACACATAATTGTAAGGTCCTAGAGAGTGTTGCTGAACAAAGAGACCTTGGAGTACAGGTTCATAGCTCCTTGAAAGTGGAGTTGCAGGTAGATAGGATAGTGAAGGTGGCGTTTGGTATGCTTTCCTTTATTGATCAGAGTATTGAGTACAGGAGTTGGGAGGTCATGTTGTGGCTGTACAGGACATTGGTTAGGCCACTGTTGGAATATTGAGTGTAATTCTGGTCTCCTTCCAATCGGAAAGATGTTGCGAAACTTGAAAGGGTTCAGAAAGGATTTACAAGGATGGTGCCAGGGTTGAAGGATCTGAGCTATAGGGAGAGGCTGAACAGGCTGGGCCTGTTTTCCCTGGAGCATCGGAGGCTGAGGGGTGACCTTATAGAGGTTTACAAAATTATGAGGGGCATGGATAGGATAAATAGGCAAAGTCTTTTCCCTGGGGTCAGGGAGTCCATAACTAGAGGGCATAGGTTTAGGGTGAGAGGGGAAAGATATAAAAGAGACCTAAGGGGCAATGTTTTCACACAGAGGGTGGTACGTGTATAGAATAAGCTGCCAGAGGAAATGGTGGAGGCTAGTCCAATTACAACATTTAAGAGGCATTTGGATGTGTATATGAATAGGAAGGGTTTGGAGGGATATGGGCCAGGTGCTGACAGGAGGGACTAGATTGGGTTGGGATATCTGATCGGCATGGACAAGTTGGACCAAAGGGTCTGTTTCCATGCTGTATATCTCTATTACTCTATGACTCTATAACTGCAATTAAAGGTTTTATAACATTTTAAATCCATGACCTTCTTGACCAAATTACAACCTTGAAAAATTGAAGATGATAGTTTTCAGGCTGACAACAGTTCATCTTTGTGCAGTGGTTGGTTGGTTGGTTGGTTGGTTCCATCATTTTACGTTTCAATTCAGCATCAAAGGGGAACTTATATGATGTTATCTTTAACTTTTTTGGTGTGAACATCTTGTCATGACTGAAAACTGCTATTACAGATCTTTACTTATTAAAGGCAGAGTCCCAAATTATTGCAATTCAGCAAGGGGGTTAGAAACAGTGAAAAAATACAGTAAAACAGAAGCAGATTTAACGAAAAGCAAAGGACCAGAAAAGAAAGTAACAAAATAGTCCTACATTCTATTTCAATAAGGAAAAACAAAAGACTTTCAACAAGATAAGAAAGGCAAATAAATCATTGTGGATAGTGTAGCACAATATATCTTCATGAAGTACAAGTAATCAAGCAACATATGCAGCTTTGTTTTACTTTGGTGCAATAAGCCAGATGAACTGTTGTCGGCCTGAAAACTATCATCTTCATATCAGCAAACAGGGGCTCTGTAGAATTAATACATCCAGTTTCTTGGAGAATGATAAAAACAATCCAGAGATAATGTCAAAAGTAATTAGAAATCTGTTTATGCTATAAATCAACTTTAGGATTAACAGAATCCAGTTTATGTCATATAGACAGAAACCACATTTTGTGTTTGTCACAAAATGCCACCTCAAAGGTCATGTGATTTCTCTGAAGAAGAACTCAACTGTCCTCTGGGCAATTAGGGATGGGTAACAAATGCTAGCCTAGCCAACGACACTGTCATCCGTGAATGAATAAAGCCTCCAGAAACAACTCTCTCAGCAAGGAAAAGAGCCATACCATAGATGACTTGCAGGAAGATGGATGTCAGCATGAAGCTGGCTAACACCACTAACACTTTTTAAGCGCAGACAAAGCATACCAAATCAGCAAGAGTGTTCTCAGAAGCTGTTTGTTGTAACTACTCAAAATTGTCTGACATTTCGTCACATATATAGAACATAGAACATAGAAGATTACAATGCAGTACAGGCCCTTCAGCCTTTGATGTTGCACCGCCCTGTCATACTAATCTGAAGCCCATCCCACCTACACTATTCCGTGTACGTTCATATGCCTGTCCAATGACGACTTATATGCACTTAAACTTGGTAAATCTACTACCATTGTAGGCAAAGCATTCCATACCCTTACTACTTTCTGAGTAAAGAAACTACCTCTGACATCTGTCTTATACCTATCTCCCCCCACTTTAAAGTTGTGTCCCCTCGTATTTGCCGTCCCCATATTTGGAAAAAGGCTCTCCCTATCCATCCTATCTAACCATCTGATTATCTTGTATGTCTCTATTAAGTCACCTCTCAACCTTCTTCTCTCTAACGAGAACAGCCTCAAGGCCCTCAGCCTTTCCTCGTAAGACATTCCTTCCATACCAGGCAACATCCTAGTAAATCTTCTCTGCACCTATTCCAAAGCTTCCACATCCTTCTTATAATACGGTGACCAGAACTGTACACAATACTCCAAGTGTGGTCATACCAGAGGTTTGTACAGCTGCAGCATAACCTCCTGGTTCCGGAACTCAATCCCTCTATTAATAAAGGCCAAAAAACTGTAGGCCTTCTTAACAACCCTGTCATTCTGGGTGGCAACTTTCAGGGATCTGTGTACAAGATCTCTCTGCTCATTTGCACTCCCAAAAATCTTACCATTAGCCCAGTACTTTGCATTCCGATTATTCCATCCAAAGTGTATCACCTCACACTTGTCCACATTAAACTCCATTTGCCACCTCTCGGTCCAGCTCTGCATCCTAGCTATGTCTCTCTGCAACCTACTACATCCTTCGTCACTATCCACAACTTCACCGACCTTAGTGTCATCCGCAAATTTACTAACCCACTCTTCTAAGCCCTCTTCCAGGTCATTTATAAAAATGACAAACAGCAGTGGACCCAATACCGACCTTTGCGGTACGCTGCTAGTAACTGGACACCAAGATGAACATGTTCCATCAACTACAACCCTCTGTTTTCTTTCAGCAAGCCAATTACTGATCCAAACTGCTGTGTCTCCCACAATCCCATTCCTCCGCATTTTGTATAATAGCCTACTGTGGGGAACCTTATCGAACACCTTGCTGAAATCCATATACACCACATCAACTGGTTTACTCTCATCTACCTGTTTGGTCACTTTGTCAAAAAAGTCAATAAGATTCGTTAGGCATGACCTACCCTTCACAAAACCCTGCTGACTGTCTCTGATCAGATTATTCTTTTCTAGATGGTTATAAATCCTATCTCTTATAACTTTTTCCAACACTTTACCAACAACTGAAGTGAGACTCACTGGTCTGTAATTACCAGGGTTGTCTCTACTACCCTTTTTGAACAAGGGAACCAATTTGCTATCCTCCACTCCTCAGGCACTATTCCTGTAGACAATGATGATTTGAAGATCAATGCCAAAGGCTCAGCAATCTTTTCCCTTGCTTCCCAGAGGATCCTAGAATAGATCCCATCCGGCCCAGGGGACTTGTCTATTTTCACACTCTGCAGTATTTCTAATACCTCTACCTTGTGAACCTCAATCTCTTCTAGTCTAGATACAAGTACTTCTGTATCTTCCTCGCCAACATTTTCATTTTCTATAGTGAACACTGTCGAAAAATATTTATTTAGTGCTTCCCCTATCTCCTCTGACTCCACACACAACTTCCCACTATTATCCTTGATTGACCCTAATTTAACTCTCATCATTCTTTTATTCCTGACGTATCTATGGAAAGCCTTAGGGTTAACCCTGATCGTATCTGCCAACAACTTCTCATGTCTCCTCCTGGCTCTTCTGAGCTCTCTTTTTAGGTCTTTCCTGACTTCCTTGCAACCCTCAAGCCCCTAATTGAGTTTTCACATTTTTTCCTAGCATAAGCCTTCTTCTTCTTCTTCTTCTCTCTGAGCAAGGAACAAATGTAGATCATTTAGCCCCTTGAACCTGCTCTGTCATTCAATAAGCTCACAGTTGATCTGATTTTAACTTAACACTAAATTCCTGCATATCCCTGAAAATCTTTTATTCCCTTGGTAATCAAGAATCAATTTCCTTTTTTCTTAAAAATATTTAAAGGTTTTGCATCCATTGCCTTTTGAGGAAGGGAACTCCAAAGATTCATGACCTTTTCTTGCCTCTGTTGCAAATAGCTGCTCCCTTATTTTTCAACTATTACCTCCTAGTTCTAGATTCTTGAAAGGAGAGAACATCCTTTCAACATCCACCTGGTCAATTCCCCTCAGAATGATTCAATTAAGTAAACTCTGATTATACTAAACTCCAGAGTATATATGCCCGGTCTGTCTCACCTTTCCTCATAATGCGCTCTTTTAATTCCATGTATTAGTCTATTAAACCTTTTCTGAACTGTTTTCAATGCAACTCTGTCTGTAAGTACGTTAATTACAATAGTACACAGTACTTCAGACGCGGTCTCACCAATGGCTTGCATAGCAGAAACATAACTTTGCTACTCTTGCATTCAATTCCCCTCACAATAAACCGTAACATTGTATTAGTTTTCCTGATTTCTTACTGTACCTATATAATAACATTTTGTGATTCATTCACGAGGATACTTAGATCTCTGCATTCAGAGATCTGTGACCTCTGACCATTAAGATTTGTTTCTTTTTATATTCTTCCACAAAAACGCACAAGTCCATACTTTCCCACATTGTACTCCATTTGCCAGACCTTTGTCCACTCACTTAACCTATCTAGGCTCTCTATGTCCTCTTCACATCTGCAAACCATGAGACACAAGGGATACTGAATGTGCATATGCATGGCTGATCTGCCCAAGGTCTGAACTCCTCTTTCACACCAGCTAAGAATATCCATGACCTCCCTGATATTTCAAAAATTTATTTATGTACTCTTTAAATTGTTTCAGTGATTTAGCCTAACCTCCACAACCTATGTGGTAGAGGATTCCAGGCATTCACTACTCTCTACACGAAGAAATTCTTTCACATCGCAGTTGGCGTGAATCAAACACATGCATCCTGAAGAAAAAAAAATTATAATAAGAGTATGCCTTTCACGGTGCTTTAACCATTCTCTTAAAATGTACCCGCATGTGTTATGACACTTCAAGAAGTAAGTCCTAGCTTGTCTGAACAGAAGTTCTTATCCAAACGTGATGTGATCACAATAACAGGATTGTTGATTGGAAGTGAAAATCAAAATTGGAGCTAGGGTCAACATATTGTGCATCCTGAAAGACATGCACCCTAACATGTGGCTCTTCAAGGTACAGCCTGCAAGGGGCTGTCTCACAACATACTGTAATAGCATTCTGTGTACTGGCACAATCAAAGTCTTAATACGCAAATTCATTTTGGATTTTCTATATCTCACACATAAGATACCAATGCTCTGCCAGTTGAAGAATTACCACAAATCATAAGAATCTCAGGAGCTCATGATGATTAGGATGCCTCTGTGTGAAATGAACTGCCAGAGAAATTGTCTGTCACTTTCTCTGGCAGTTCATTTCACACACAAATCATTCTCTGTGTGAAAATGCTGTCCTTCAGTAGTTTGTATCAATTATTGTTTAGTTAAGACAGTACCTGTATTTCTTTGGAAACTATATATAGCATTCAAGTATAATGAGAGTAAGTTGAAAAATCTGAGGCAACATTGCAGGTCCTCTTTATCCTATGCGTTGGACAGACTTGGAATGCACAATCAGAAGAAGTGAACCTGAAAATATTTATCTGACTGATAAATGTTAAATACCAATCCTTGAAATCACACTGCTGTCATCAGTAGGTGCAGGTTGTGGTCATGTTCTGTCTCTGATTTGCTTATAACCACATTATTGTCAGCAATGCAAACACATTTTCAATAATCCTATCTGTGTGCTACTGGAATTGGTCTTGGCTTACCGTTAGTCCAAATGCATTTCAAGACAAATGTCAGGAGTAACTCAAATCGCATCATCATCCCACAATCGTCACTCAGAAAGAACGTGTATTATGCACTACGAAACCTATGCTCGTCAAATATCAAGCAAAGATTTTCATATTGAATTTTCATAGAATCATAGAATATAGAATCTCTACAACATGGAAGCAGGCAGTTTGGCCCATTGAGCCACATCAACCCTCCGAAGAGCATCCCACCTAGACCCACCTCCCTACCTTATCCCCGTAACCCTGCATTTCCCATGACTAATCCACCTAGCCTTGTCAATTTAGCATGGCCAATCCACTTAACTGGCACATCTTTGGGTTTTTGGATTAACAACAACACAGAAGGAACTATCATCACCAGCACAACTTAGAATCAGGAGTCAAGTGTGAAAGACCTGCCCCAGCAATCAATCTCCAACTATTCTGAGACAGATAATGTTCTTCTTCTGAGCTAGAGGAGAATGACAAGCACACATGACTAGTGAGTAAGAGAACAATCACAATGATATCCTGGTCAGAGAGCATGAGTCAGAAATCCACAAATACCTGAATGTCAGCAAAGATTTCTAAAGTATGCAACCAGTACAGATCATGATGGTATGTTGTGAAGGAACGGCATCAGCTCAGGTCATTGTGTGAGATATCAATCACTGCACGCTAAGAGTGAGGAATAAAACTCCAACAACGCTGATAGTGTAATAATACTGATTGACAGCAGCGAGTAGCAGGACAACCAATCATAAAAGAGAATAATTCATATCACTCCAGATACGTATACAACCACCAGATCAGGATGAGTGGTCAAACTTCCAAAACATTATATTGAAGTTTAATATGCTAATTTTGTTAATTCTGTTTTACCTGTTGTATAAGTATTGGCTTAACATTAAGAACTTGCAAAAAAAAACTAGGGTGGGGGAGATGTTCTAGTTTACTTCATGGCTCGTGTACAATGTACCCTGAAGAGAGAAGCTTATCTCTGTGTCATGGCACATAATCTTATGGTGTGAAAATCTCAGTCTTCATCCTACTGACTCTTCTTTTGTGGCATGACACATTGATGGAAGCATGCTGCAGTTTGGAACCAAATAACTTAGTATAATGCCCGTGACTCTAATAAATGTGAATACCAAAAGCTGCAATAAGCATCTATTGAATCTCTCAGTATTATGTTGCCCACATCTAAATTTTGTCTTATGGAAGCTAACATAAGTATTACCTCATCAGTAAAATATCCCACTGGAGGCAAAAAGCCCACAACTGCATTTAAGGCAGATTGTGAGGGCAAATCAGATCAGCCAAGCTTCTTCCTAACCATCAATTCTACAGCAGCTCACATAGTAACACATTATTAGTTGTGGCTATATTTCCTTTTCTAACCTTTCAGGATTATGGTACAAGTCCAATAAAACCACTTCGCCTTTAATTGACATTTCATCGTTTGAAGCATAGTTCCAATTACTATACTGAACACACTGTCTATTGATTACCTTGTGCACAATAATTTTTCAGTAATATCGCAACCAAAAAAGTGAAAGTGTGTCATTTATTGCTAGGACCAGTTTATGTTCTGTCAAATACTGTGATTACTCTATTTATCCAATAGTTTTCCTTTCTTCCCAATACCTGAACAGAATGCTTGCCATTGTCAACAGCATTATGTGAGGTTGACAAGGCCAGAGTGAAAATGTTACCCCCTGGATTTGGATGATTGTTTTCAATCTACTATTAATCTGGATAATATTAATGATTTCAGCATTCATTCTCATTCAATAAAGCTCCAAAACATAAGTCTATATGGGACTAAAGAAAAATTGTCAACACTGATTAAATAACTGGTTTTCCAGTGACTGATGAATCATTTTGAAGTACAGTCACATACTCAGGTCTGTCACTGCAGAGTTATCTGCAATATGCAAAATTAATTTCCTGTCTGTTTTCTGTGCTATATGAAATTGGTTTAACCTCTTGTGCACCAACTTTAACTTGCTTTGTATGAGAAGACTTGTTCTAATTGCGAGAATTTCACATTTTTCTTTGACCTCCTTTCTGCCCTGCAGCCAGCATGAATGTGCCTTCCAAGCTCTGATGGGAGCAAGATCTTTTTAAAAGCCACACAGGTAGAAATTAACTTCTGGTGGTGAAAAATGAGCAGAATCAGATCAACTGCCTGTTATTCGCGACACCAGACATTTAATTCCATTACGGAAATAGCACTGATTTATACCATTGCCTGTGATAAATTTATGGTCCACAGAACTTTATCCAGGTCAAGGTGCGCTTAAGTCATTACACCAAAAGAAAATCAAACAAGCTGATTCCAAGGCATGCCCATACTGATATATAATTGTGGCATTCTATTCTGCAATCACGTATCATTATTACTAATGCTAACAGCTTATTCATTCTATTACCATTATTTACAGATCCTATCTATAAGTGGCCAATAGGTGTCATCACATTGCACATCGACTCAAAGCCCAAGTAAGCAAGGCTTATTTCTCCTGTTCCAGAGACATGTTGTGTTTGGTAGCCGACAATGAATTTTGTTGTCGTAGCAAAGGAAATATAATGCTGTCAGGACTGGTTTCATCCAATGGCAAAAACTTGTACAACAAAGGTGCCCATAACATGATAAAACATTCCCAGGCTTTTGGATTATAAAGCAAAATATGATGCTAAGGAACCTAATAAAAGGCAGATGACTAAACCTTGCTCATAGAGGTAGGATTTGAGGGGTGCTTTAAGGGTGAAAAGAGTGGTAGAGAGGTTCGGGGATGGAGTTCTGGAGTTTGAAGCCTTCCCAGCTTGCTATGCCCACTGACAATTGGAGTTGAGGCCAAAATTAGATAGAAGTAGATATCTCAGTCAATTGTGTGGCTGGATATGATTGCAGAGGTAGGAAGCGGCATGGGTGCGGACAGATTTAAAAACAGGATGTAAATTTTAAACTTGAGACATTATTTAATTAGTAGTCAATGTAAGCTGCCAGCACATGATCATACTTAAACAGGGTTTGACAAGAATCAGGGTACACAGTTAGCAATGTTTTGAATGACATTCAGTATTCTGAGAGCAGAATGTGAAAGATCTGCTGAGGTGTGTCAAAACAGTCAAGCACAGTTGTAAAGTACATGACTTTCAAGATGTTACTTCATACAAGAGCAAGTTATTAAGTCTACCTCATTTAAAAAAAAAGAGCATTTATAAATTTGGTTACTTGCTTTTGACTTTCCTGCTGATTAGAAGAAAGCTTTTCTTAATTGCGTTGGATAACAAAAGTATGGGAGAGATGTAAATTGTCTCCTGTGTGGCATTTATATGTGCTGCATGGAACTTTTAACATCTTCCCAAATGCACCATAGAACAGAAGTTTGACTTCATGTTGAATGCTACAAGTATAGAATAGAATAGCTTTTATTGTCAAGTGCACTCAAATGAGGGCAGTAAAAAGTTTGTAATGTTGCCTCTTTGTGCCATTTTAGATACAGGGTACCTAAGTACAGATACTTTAAATGTTGTTACAGAATTGCAATTGTTTAAAAAAAAGAGTAGAATGTGGATATGGAGTTTAAAAAGTAAAGAACGAGAATAAAAATTGTCTTTAAAGTACTCAAGTTATAGTCCTTTTTCACAGAGACCGTGCCCACCGGCTTTAGAACACGAGGCAAAGCTGCCTCCCTCCACTGGCCTCTGTCCAGGACTCATTCTCCTGGCCAGCCTGAGCTCACTCTGCTCCCACTCTGGCCAATTACTCATTTTGGAAACTAACAGCTATCTCCTCCTCCTTGTCTTGGTAACAAGATCTATCAAATTAATACAATTTGTACTCAGTTACTAATTTGCAATAAATTGCACCTTGTTTAAACCATTAAACTGCAAGTAGTTTTGCTTTACCACACCAAACCAAGAGGGCTCTGTGGATGTCTACCCTAAAATAGGATGGTGCCATCAAATTCAACATCGAGGTCTGCAGTGAGAACCACTCATACAACATCAGCTAACTCAGCTCACTCTGTGGAAGACATTAGTAGGTGATCATGAGAATTCATATTTGCTAACAAATATCTCTGCTAGTGTTGCATGGGAAGGTGGAGATTTCTATGTTATCTCATCCTCTTAAACAATAATTTTCGTCTCACAGTCAGACAATTCTATACATGATATCACCCTCATCATCCTGAAAGTTGCCTTCTTTCTGCTTTTCATGAGTGGGGCTCTTTCTCCCACTCAATGCCTTTTTCACCTATAAGGTTAAAATAAAGAGGGGTAGAGGAGAGAGAAAACAATGTAGGCCTCCCTTCACAATGCCAGCATCTAGTTTTCACGATGTTGCTACACTTTTCAGGACTATCAATTGCATGATGACTTTGGGCTTTGCTCATGGTTCAATAATGCATAGGGACGTAAACTGCTTCCCAACTTCAGAATCACATTCACAGCCTTTGTGGTGTGAGCACTGGTGGCTGCAGACTTGGAACCCAGTCTACCTTGCACACAAGTTATCAGAGTAAGGAAGAACACTGCACTCACCTCCTCATCATCATGTTACCGGTTCCTATTGAGTTAGAACATCCAGCTAGGTCTGCTTCATCTGACTGGGTGGCTTTTCTCTGCCTCTCAAAGAGCAGCAAGTTTCAATGCTCCTGCATCCACCCAACAAGTGCCTCAACAGAGGCATTACTGAATCTTGGGATTGCCTGGAATGGGTGGCATTCCAACTCCTCTCTTCTACTTTGCCATGGATGGGTCAAACAGTAGCCAAATAATAACTGCCATTAGCACTTTAAATCTAGCTTATACTTTCAGGTGCCTGCTTCATCTCTGCAATCGCTGCATCTAATTGGATGGTGAGCGTGACCTCTGAGCAATTAATGGTAATATTCAACAAAGTCACTTCCTATTACTCTTTCCAACTTCAGATAGTGTCAGGATTGGAAATTACCCCAAAATAGGATCCTGACCAAAAAATTAGAAAAACTATCTCCTTTGAGTCCATTCATGTTGAAACTGAAAGGAAGAAATGTCATCAGCTGGTGTATATCTATGCAAGGCAGACTATAACATTAGCAGGATCATGGGAGAGGGTTACCAATTGCCTAAAGAGGTTGATACCAGTGGAAGTAAGTAAGGTGATATTAAAAACAAACATAATAAAAATAAAATTTGGCATAAGCGACAGTGTTTTCCTTGTTTTTATCCATTTTATGAATTCATTTTTATATTTCGAAAGTTTAAAAAATTAAATATCAATTCAGCTCTTGGTCAAAACGGTCACTATATTTAATAAAGTGACATTGACTCTGCACACTTAAATATTTATGCCTCGTATCGCCTAATAGGATTTGTACTGTGAGCTACTTGTAGAGTTTGGTTTGCATTGATGCAGCATCAAATATTAATGATGAAAAGAAGGCAATTCAGAAACAGCAAATTGAATCTGACTTCAGTTTCTCTCTGTATGCAAAGTTAGACGATAATTTCACACATAATGGAAAAATCTGGCAGTGTGAAAGATAATAAGAACATAAGACAAGCAGCAGGAGTAAGCCACTTCACCTCCTGAAACACCTCTGCCATTCAATACAACTGCCTGATAGTTTGTGGCATTGACTCAACTTTCCTATTTGCTCTCATAACCTTTGACACTCTTGTAGATCAAAAAACTATCTAATTCAGACTTGAGTATATTTAATTGCCCAATCTTTACTGTTCTATGGGATAGAATGACCTGCTGAGGGGAGATGTCTTCTCACTTCTGCCATAAACATTATGTTTTTAAACAGTGCTCCCAAATTCTAGATTCCCCTACAAGGAAAAAGACATCCTTTCAGAATTTTATTACATCTCAGAATCTTATATAGAATCATACAGCATGGAAACAGACCCTTTGGTCCAACCAGTCTATGCCGAACATAATCCCAATCTAAAATAGTTTCTCCTGTCTGCTCCTGGTCCATATCCCTCCAAATCTTTTCCCATTCATATACTTATTCAAGTGTCTTTTAAATGTTATGACTATGTCCACAGCCACCACTTTCTTGAGAATTTCATTCCACACACGATCTACCCTCAATGTAAAAAATATTCCCTCATGTCTTTTTAAAAAATCTCTCTTTTTACCTTAAAAATATGCTCCCTGGTCTTGAAATCCCCCATCCTTGGGGGGAAAAAAGGAAACCTATTTATCCCCCTCATTATTTTAAAAAGCTCTATAAGACCACCTCTTAAACCTCCTATGCTCCAGTAAAAAACATCCCAACCTATCCAGCCTTTCTTTTTGCTCACACCTACCAAACCCAGCAACATCCTGGTAATTTCTTCTGAACCCTGCCAGCTTAGTACTATCCTTCCTATAACTGGGAAACCAGAACTGGACACATTCCAGAAGAGGTCTCATCAATGTCCTGTACAATCTCAACTTGACTTCCCAACTCCTATATTCGGAGGACTGAGCAATGAGGACAAGCATGCTAAATGTCTATATGTGATACAAACTTCAAAGAATTATGTGCCTGAACCCATAGGTCCTTCTGTTTTATAACACTACCCAAGGCCCTACCATTAATTGAATGTGTCCTGTCCCTGTTGGTTGTACCAAAGTGCAATATCTTGTATTTATCCCGATTGAATTCCATCTGTCATTTTTCAGCCCATTGACCCATTTGATCAGGATCTCTTTGTACTCTCAGAATGTTTCAATAAATTCAACTCTCATATATTGGACTACAGTGGCTATTGACATAACCCACTCCATCTTTTCTTCAAAACAAACCCTTGATCCCAACAATCATTTGAGTGAAACATATTTGAACTATTGCAAGAAGTAGCAGAGATTTCAGCAACTATGCTTAACTAACAAAGTTAAGATTGTATCAGACTTAAAAAAAAGGTCTATAATTATGTAATATTGTGAGACAGGTCAGAAAATTGGACAGAGTATTGAAAAACAGCAAAGAATGACGAGAAATTTCGTAAGGAAGGATAAGTAATCATTTGGTATTACAGAATTTGAGTTCCACTGAAAAAAGACTCATTTCATCAAAGTTTTTCATCTTGTACTCATGACAATTAACAAGAACACCAGTTTGAGGGGCAAATAAACAAATAAACATTTATACTGTATGAGAAGAGAGCGCATATTTGTTAGCACATGGACTCTGAATGATGGAGGTGCCATCAGGAGAATGCATGAATTAACAAAGATTGACAGTTAACTGCCAGATGTATACATTTTAACTTGTGTTCCCCTTGAATTGGTATTCTTGGTGGAATGATCCCAGCTGATGCTAAACTGGACAAGTCCATTTTTAAGACTGGTATCTGTCTTGAGAGCTTATGTTTTGTTTTGGTTTTATTTAACAAGGTGGACTTCCACTGAAATACAAGCACGCAATGCTGCAGATCTTACTTTTACAATAAAATATAAAGTTATTATGTAAAAGTAAAGAAGATAAAATAAAAATACCAAACCATTTATACGTAACACATTTAGAAAGGATTTGAAACACATGGTAAAATATAATATTCCATCTATCCCAATATCAAATACTAGCAATAATTCTCTTCTTTATCACACCCAAAGGTATGAAATAACTGTAGCTTCAAATCCCCCATCTTGAGAGACAGTTAGTGTCTCTGTTGAGCAATTACACAACTGACTTTAACATTTCTCAGCTTCAAATAATCCCTTCATGGTTCCAGGCAAACAACTGGAGTTTAGAAGAATGAGTGGTGATCTTGTTGAAATATGTAAGGTACTTAGGGGGCTTGGTAAGGTCTGTGGGCAAAGGTTGTTTCCCCTTGTGAAAGAGTCCAAGACACAGGTAGTATAACCTCAGAATAAGGAGTCATATATCTAAGACAGAGATGATGAGGATGATTTTCTCTCATAGAATAGTGAATTTGTGGTTCTTGTTTCTTGCAGAGGACTGTTATGGCTGAAATATTAAGTATATTCAAGGCTGAGATAGATTTAATCAGTAAGATTGTTGTGGATTATAGGTAAAATCCAGGAAAATAGTGTTGAGGATTTTCAAATCAGCCATGATCTCATTGAATGGTTGTTGGGGTGAAGAGCCAAATTCTATTCCTATTTCTTATGGTCTTATGGTTTTATGGACTTATGGTTTGTGACTTTCAAACTAAACCCTTACACTGATGTAATCTGATTTTATCTAAACTAACCTTTTGATACAAGAGAACTGTCTTCTGATATATATTAACTTGTGCAAACTGAAACTAAATTGTTCCCAAGCAATGGTTGATTTCTCTAAGCAAAACAAAAATCAATCCTTGATCCTTCTAACTGAAAGCAGCCTAATGCTCTTCAATGATTATTCTATCTGTTCATAAAACTCTCCTATGGAATCAAATTCCCATTTGCAACTCAAGAACTATCTCTATCATACCAGCTTCAAACAAAATATTTTGGCTCCAGAAATATTGATAAGTACTCAGACAAAACACACATGCCACTAATTCAAAATCCAAAATCCAAAATGAATTGTATTAATGTATTATATAGCTGAGGTTACCAGGACAGCCCCACCTACTCAACCTTGCCCCTCTCCTGGGATGAGGTGATCCTTTGATTAAACCAATACCAGCTCTCTATCTCTAATAGAAAACAGCCCTCTGGGACTATGGCAACTTTACATTAAAAAAACCACACAAATTACATCACATTGCAAATTGTCCCAATTAATGCAACAAAACGTATGCCTCAGCAATACACAAGGAAGGAAAAATTAGAACATTAGAGAAATCCATAAGTGATACGATAACATCCCAGAATAGCTGTAAACCAGGAAATGGAAGAAAGGAAAGAAGTCAAGAAAATTGTAATCACCATGAAAATGGTATTAAGCAAATTGTTGGTGTTGTAGGCAGACAACTCCTTATGTCCAGATGGAATTTATTCTAGAGTCCTAGAGATAGTTGATGTATTAGCTTTAATTTTGCAAACTGTCTTAGATTTGGAGAAGGCTGCATTAAATTTAAAAATATCTAAAGTAACTCCTATGTTCAAAAAGGAAAGAAGACAGAAAGCAGGAAACTATGGGTTTATTAGTTTAACATCCATCATAGCGAAAATGTTAGAGACTGTTATTAAAGAAGATATAGTAGGGCAGTCAGAAAATTTGAAAATAGTCAGGCAGAGTTAGTATGGCTTGTGAAATGTAAGCCATATTTCACCAATTTATTAGAGCACTTTGAGGAAGTAACAGATACTGGGGATAGGGTGTGACTGGAATTAGATTTGCAAAAGGCATTGGAGTAAGTGCTAGTTCAAAGGTTATGACAAAAAATAAAAGCTCATGGGATGGAGTTAACCCATGTTCATGGATAGAAGATTGGCTAACTATCAGAAAATGGAGTGAAGATATAAATGGGTAATTTTCTGGTTGGCAAGATGAAATGAAAATTGTGCCACAGGAATCAATGCTGGAGCTAACCTTTTACAATTTATGTAAGTAATTTAGATGAATTGATCAAAGGTTTGTTTGCTACATTTGACGCAAAGATAGGTAGGAAAGCAAGTTGTGAAGAGGACATAAGACAGCCAATGTATATGGATAGCTTAAGTAAATGAATTAAGATCTGTCAAACAGAGTACAATGTAGAAAAGAATGAAATTAACCATTTGACAGTTTGAGTAAAAAGTAAGAATATTTTCTAGTCAGAGGTTGCAGAGCTTTGAGATGAAGCAAGATCTGAGTGTCCTCCTGCATGAACCACAGCAGGTTCATACATATGTACAGCAAAGTAATCAGGAAAGCTAATAGGTTGTTATGTTTTATTGGGGGGGAATTTAATGCAAGAGAAAGGAGGTAATGCTTCAGTTACGCACCATTGATAAGACTACCTTTGTAGTACAGTGTAAAATATAGGTGTCCTTATTTAAGTAAGAAAGAATGTAATTGCATTGGAAACAATTCAGAGAGGGTTTATCGAACTAACATTTGGACTAGCTGAGTTATGAAGAAAGGCTTGAGACTAGGTTTTTATCTGCTAGGATTTAGAAGATTAAAAGATCACTCGATTCATATTGGTCAGAGCATTAAGTAAAGGAGTTGGGATGTGATGCTGCAGCTATACAAAACATTTAGAATACTGCATATAAATCTAGTCGCTCGTCTATGTGAAGGATGTAGTTCGACTTGAAAGGGTGCAGAAGAGGTGTGCAAGGATGTTGCCTGGATTAGAGGCTTTGAGTTATTGGGAGGGGCTGAAAAGGCTGAAGCTTTTTCCCTGGAGCATCAGAGACTGAGGATAGCCTTAGAGAGATTTAGAAAATCATGAGGGGCATGGATAGGATAATAGACAATAGACAATAGACAATAGGTGCAGGAGTAGGCCATTCTGCCCTTCTAGCCTGCACCACCATTCAATATGATCACGGCTGATCATCCTTAATCAGTATCCTTTTCCTGCCTTATCTCCATAGCTCTTGATTCCAATATCCTTGAGAGCTCTATCCAACTCTTTCTTAAATTAATCCAGAGATTGGGCCTCCAATGCCCTCTGGGACAGAGCATTCCACACAGCCACCACTCTCTGGGTGAAGAAGTTTCTCCTCATCTCTGTCCTAAATGGTCTACCCCATATTTTTAAGCTATGTCCTCTGGTTTGGCACTCACCCATCAGCAGAAAAATGTTTCCTGCTGCCAGAGTGTCCAATGCTTTAATAATCTTATATGTCTCAATCATATCCCCTCTCAGTCTTCTAAACTCAAAGGTATACAAACCCAGTTGCTCCAGTCTTTCAGCATAAGGTAGTCCCGCTATTCCAGGAATTGACCTCGTGAACCTACGCTGCACTCCCTCTATAGCCAGAATGTCTTTCCTCAAATTTGGAGACCAGAACTGCACACAATATTCCAGGTGTGGTCTCACCAGGGCCCTGTACAGCTGCAGAAGAACCTCTTTGCTTCTATACCCAATCCCTCTTGTTATGAAGGCCAGCATGTTATTAGCCTTCTTCACTACCTGCTGTACCTGCATGCTTACCTTCATTGACTGGTGTACAAGAACACCCAGATCTCTTTGTGCTGCCCCTTTATCTAAATTGATTCCATTTCGGTAGTAATCTGCCTTCCTATTCTTGCCACCAAAGTGGATAACCATTTATCCACATTAAACTGCATCTGCCATGCATCTGACCACTCACCTAGCCTGTCCAGGTCACCCTGTAATCTCCTAACATCCTCCTCACATTTCACCCTGCCACCCAGCTTAGTATCATCAGCAAATTTGCTAATGTTATTACTAATACCATCTTCTATATCATTAATATATATTGTAAAAAGCTGTGGTCCCAGCACTGATCCCTGCGGTACCCCACTGGTCACTGCCTGCCATTCCGAAATGGAGCCGTTTATCACTACTCTTTGTTTCCTGTCAGCCAACCAACTTTCAATCAAAGTTAGTATTTTGCCCCCAATACCATGTGCCCTAATTTTGCTCACTAACCTCCTATGTGGGACTTTATCAAAAGCTTTCTGAAAGTCCAGGTATACTACATTTACTGGATCTCCCTTGTCCATCTTCAGAGTTACATCCTCAAAAGATTCCAGAAGATTAGTCAAGCATGATTTCCCCTTCATAAATCCATGCTGACTCTTGACCTATCCTGTTACTCCTATCCAGATGTGTCATAATTTCATCCTTTATAATAGACTCCAGCATCTTTTCCACACTGAGGTCAAACTGGTCTATAATTTCCTGTTTTCTCTCTCGCTCCTTTCTTAAAAAGTGGTACAACATTAGCCACCCTCCAATCCGCAGGAACTGATCCTGAATCTATCGAACTCTGGAAAATAATCACCAACGCATCCACGATTTCTCGAGCCACCTCCTTCAGTACCCTGGGATGTAGACCATCAAGCCCCGGGGACATATCAATCTTCAGACCTAACAGTCTCTCCAACACCAATTCCTGGCAAATATAAATTCCCTTAAGTTCAGGTCCTTCAGCCACTGTTACCTCAGGTAGATTACTTGTGTCTTCCCCAATGAACACAGATCTGAAGTACCAATTCAATTCTTCTGCCATTTCTTTGTTCCCTGTAATATATTCCCCTGTTTCTGTCTTCAAGGGCCCAATTTTAGACTTAACCATTTTTTTTCCTTTCACATACCTAAAAAAGCTTTTACTATCCTCCTTTATATTTTTGGCCAGTTTACCTTCGTACCTCATTTTTTCTCTGCGTATTTCTTTCTTAGTAATCCTCTGTTGCTCTTTAAAAGCTTCCCAGTCCTCCATTTTCCCACTTATCTTTGCTATGTTATACTTACTTATTCTCTTTTAACTTTATATGTTTCTTAACTTCCCTCGTCAGCCACGGCCATTCATGCCTCCTCCTAGGATCTTTCTTCCTTTTTGGAATGAACTGATCCTGCATCTTCTGCATTATACACAGAAATATCTGCCATTGTTTCTCCACTGTCATCTCTGCTAAGGTATTGCACCATTGAACTTTTGCCAGCTCCTCCCTCATAGCTCCATAGTTCCCTTTATTCAACTGATGTCCCTAATGACTCTGCTTCCACCACCACTGGCAACGCATTCCATGCATTCACAACTCTGCATAAAGAACCTACTTCTGCTGTCTCCTTTATACCTTCCTCCAAATATCTTCAAACTATGACTCCTCATGGCAGTCAATCCTGCCCTGGGGTAAAATCTCTGGCTATCAACTTTATCCAAGCCTCTCATTACCTTGTACACCTCGATCAGGTCTCCTCTCTTCCTCCTTCTCTCCAGAGAGAAAAGTCCAAGCTTAGCCAACCTCTCTTCATAAGACAAGCCTTCCAGACCAGGCAGCGTCCTGGTAAACCTTCTTTGCACCCTCTCCAAAGCTTCCGTATCTTTTCTATAATAGGGCAACCAGAACTGGATACAATATTCCAAGTGTGGTCTCACCAAGGTTTTGTAGCACAGCAGCAAAATCTCACGGCTCTTCAACTCGATCCCCTGTTAATGACAGCCAAAACATCATATATTTTCTTAACAACCCTATCCACTTGGTTGCCAACTTTGAGGGATCTATGCAATTGAACACCAAGATCCCACTGTTCCTCCACACTGCCAAGGATCCTGTCTTTAATCCGATATTCAGCATTCGAGTTGGACCTTCCAAAATGCATCACTTCACATTTATCCAGGTGGATCCCCATCTGCCATTTCTCAGCCCAACTCTGCATCCTGTTTTATGTCATGCTGCAGCTTGCAATAGCCCTCGATATTATCAACGGCACCTTCAAGCTTTGTGTCATCTGCAAATTTACTAACCCACCCATCAACCTCCTCATCCAAGTCATTTATAAAAACAACAAAGAGCAGAGGCACAAGAACAGAGCCCTGCGGGACACCACTCATCACTGACCTCCAGGCAGAATACTTTCCATCTACAACCACTCTCTGCCTTCTGTCAGCCAACCAATTCTGAATCCAGACAGCCAAATCTCCTTATATCCCATACCTCCTGACTTTATGAATGAGCCTACCAAGGGGAACTTTATCAAATGCCTTGCTGAAGTCCATATGCACTACATCTACTGCATGACCTTTGTCAACCTGTCTCATCACCTCCTTAAGGAACTCATTTAGATTTGTGAGTCATGACCTGCCCCTCACAAAGCCATGCTGACTGCTTTTAATCACTCTATGCTTTTCCAAATAGCCATAAATGCTATCTCTCAGAATTCTTTTCAAAACCTTGCTGACCACAGACGTAAGACTGACTGGTTTGTAATTGCCAGGGATTTCCTTATTATCCTTCTTGAAAAGAGGAACAATAATCCCCTGGTATGACTCCTGTGGAGAGTGAGGAAGCAAAGATCAGTGGTTAGCAACCTCCTTTCTCGCTTCCCAGAGCAGCCTAGGATAAATTTGGTCTGTCCCTGGGGACTTATCAGACTTAATGTTTTCCAGAATTTCCAGCACATCAACTTCATCAATCTTGATCTGTTCAAGCCTGTTACCCAGCTCCTCAAAGTTCTCATTCACAACAAGGTCCCTTTCCTTAGTGAAAGGTGAAGCAAAAAACTTACTTAGGGCTTCCCCTAACTGCTCAGACTCCACGCACAAGTTCTCTACGCTATCCCTGACCGGCCTTACATTCTCCCTGATCATTCTCTTATTCCTTTGAGTAAAATGCCTTTAGGTTCTCTCTAATCCTTCCTGCCAAGCCTTTTTTGCATCCTCTCCTCAGTCCATTTCTGAGCTCTTTTCTGGTAAGCCTGTAATCCTCCAAAGCTGTGCTACATACTTGCTTCTTCCATCTTATGTAAGCTGCCTTCTTCCTTTTGACGAGAAGATCCTCTGTTCTCATCATACACAGCTCATTAATCTTACCCCTTCTTGCCTGTCTCAGAGGAACAAATTTATGCATCATTCACAACAACTACTCCTTAAACAATTTCCACATGTCCGTTGTGCCCTTTCTGTGGAACAATTGCTCCCAATCTGTACTTCCCAACTCTTGTCTCATAGCGTCATAATTTCCTTTACCCCAATTAAATACCTTCCCATGGTAACTGCTCCTTTCCCTCTCCATGGCTATAGTAAATCTGAGGCAGCTGTGGTCACTGTCACCAAAATGTTCTCCCACCGTGAGATCTGACACCTGTCCTGGCTCATTGCCGAGCATCAAATCCAAAATGGCCTCTCCCTCATCAGCCTGTCTACATACTGAGTAATGAAACCCTCCTGAACACACCTGACAACAATGGCACCGTCCAAACCATCTGCAATAATGAGGTTCCAGTCAATGTTGGGAAAGTTGAAGTCAACCATAACAACAACCCTATTACATCTGCATTTTTCCAAAATCTGCCCGCCTGTGAGTTCGTCAATCTCCTACTGCTATTAGGGAGTCTGTAGAAAAACCCCAATAAGGTGGCTGCTCCCTTGCTGTTCTTGACTTCCACCCATACTAACTCAGTAGACAAACCTTCTTCGACAACCTTCATTTCAGTAGCTGTGACGCATTCTCTGATTAACAATGCTACACCCCCTCCTCTTTTCCCCCCTCCCTGTTCTTTTTAAATGTTCTAAACTCTGAAATAACTCGCAATTATTCCTGCGTCTGTGACACTCACGTCTCCGTTATGGCCACAACATAATAGTCCCAAGTACTGATCCATGCTCTAAGTTCATCACTCTTATTTCTGACACTCGTTGCTTTAAAGCAGACACACTTTAACTGATCCCTTTGCTTCATCACAAGAAAAACCTTCCTGAAAGATTCACTACATCCTGTCACTGCCCCATCCACAACTACCCCACCTCAGATATCTAGCTCTGATTCCCATCCCCTGCCAAACTAGTTTAAACCCTCCCAAAACACACGAGTAAATCTCCCACCCAGGACATTTGTGCCCCTCCAGTTCAGGTGCAACCCATCCTTCATGTACAGGTCCCACCTTCCCCAGAAGGCATCCCAATGGTCTAAGTATCTGAAGCCCTCCCTCCTGCACCAGCCCCACAGCCACGTTTTAAGCTGCATTCGCTGACTGTTCCTCATCTCACTATCTCATGGCACTGGTAGCACACCTGAGAACATTTCTCTACTCGTCCTTCTCTTCAGCTTCCAACCTAGCTCTCTGTAGTCACTTTTCAGATCTTCAATCCCTTTCCTGGCTATGTCATTGGTGCCAATATGTACCACGATTTCTGGCTGCTCACCCTTCCCCTTCAGAATCTTGTAAATCCGATTGGTGACATCCTGGACCCTGGCACTAGGGAGGGAACATACCTTCTGGGAGTCCTGTTCCTGACCACAAAATTTCCTGTCATTCCGTCTAACTATTGAGTTCCCTACCACTAGTGCTTTTCTATTCTCCCCCCTTCCCTTCTGAGCCACAGTGATGGGCTCAGTGCCACAGACCTGACAACTATGGCTTTCCCCTGGTAGGCTATCCCCACCAACAGTACCCAGAATAGTATACGTATTGCTGAGGGGAATGGCCACAGGGGATCCCTGCTTTGTCTGTCGGTTCCCTTTCCTCCCCGACTGTAACCCAGCTGTCCTTATCCTGTGTCTGAAGAGTGACTACCTCCCTGTACATCCTCACAATTTCCCCCTCAGCCTCCCAGGTGATCTGCAGTTCATCCAGTTCCAGCTCCAGTTCCCTAACTCAGTTTTCGAGGAGCTAGAGTTGGGTGCACATCCTGCAGATGTGACCAGCAGAGAAAAATGACGTGTCTCTCACCTGCCACATTTTGCAGGAGGAACATGCAACTGCCCTATTAGTCTAGATTAGACTGGTGCTGGAAAAGCATGGCAGTTCAGGCAGCATCCGAGGAGCAGGAAAATCGACGTTTCGGGCAAAAGCTCTTCATCAGGAATACTGCTCTATTAACCTTATCCCACTAATCTGAAAGCCCACACAGGACTAAACAAGGAAGAGAGAAAAAAGAAAACCTTAAGAACCTACTGAGTTTACAGATTCTTATTAAGTTTCGAGGAGGTGGGTGGGAAGGAGACCCTACTGTGTTGGTTCTCAGGTTTACATCTCACTTACCTTCCCGATAGTCCTCGCTTCTCTCCGCCCCCTCTCCTTGCTGCTTTGTAAAAAACAGAGGCCCGACTACCAAGGTAAATTCTTTTTTAAATTGGAAAATTCACCTTCCTGGCAGCCTTCGCTTCTCTCTGCCCTCTCTTCTTGCAGCTCTGTAAAAAATGGAGGCCTGACTACCGAGGTAAGTCCCTTTTCAAGTGGGAAAATTTATGTTCCTGGCAGCCATCGCTTCTCTCTAATCTCTCTCCTCACCAATCTGTAAAAATGGAGACCTGAGGGAGCTAGTGGATTGGTTGGTGGAGAACAGAGCAGTGCCTTTTCCTCAGCCTGGACTGAGCTAGAGGCCTGGGTCAATATCGTGTCACAGGGCAAATGTGAAGCACCACAGCACAAGAAGATGATTAATGATCATCTGAACCCTGCAAGAGTAAGTGCCACCATCTTCTCTCTGTGGCCTCACACTCAGTGTCACCACGCACTCTAATGCTGGCTCTGCAAACTCATTTCACCCAGGCTTATGGTCTGCAACCTTTATTCTTTTATGTAGCCTTTTTATTCCCTCATGGAATGTGGATGTTGCTGGCCAGCTAGTATTTATTGCCTATCACTAGTTGTCTTTGAGAAGGTGATGGTAAGCTGCCATCATGAACCACTGTAATCCATGTAAAGAACAAATCTCATCCTCCCAATCATCAACCCTTTCTGCCCTCCATTCTTCCTAATCACTTATTGTGGGCACCTCTTCTTCTGCTCCAGCAACACCACTAACTGCTCATCATCCACTGTCATCATATTCTGTAACTCCCTTTGTTTCATTGTGGGAAACATAGAACATAGAACAGTACAGCACAGAACAGGCCCTTCAGCTCACGATGTTGTGCCGACCATTGGCTTGTGCCCCAGACTAATGTCTCCAAAGTGCTCTAGTAAAGGTAGTTGTAATCTGGGGACTGGAATCAGATGAGCCATTTGACTGGTGATACCCCCGACTGACTGAAATTCCCCTTGACTCCATTATAGGCTGCTATCCTTTGACTTTCACATATGGCTGTTTGGTTGAAGCATATGTAGTAAACCTCTGGAACATGCTATAGTCATGATATTGATGTAACATGGTGCTATACTCTAATGTGTTCACCCCTTTGTTTGCTCAGTGCTCTAAACTATCAAAAGTTTCCATCTTTCCCATGCACTAAAACACAATGCAAGCCAGAGACTGGCAGCCTCCAAGAGAGCACAGACTGCATGAGTGCTAAGAAATGAAACTAATAGCTATCCTGTGTTGACACATGGCGATGTGCGTGCTGAAGTAAACAAGTCAGAGGAGTTCTCAGCTCCAAATTGAGACCCCGAAGGACTGTTAATGATGTGTCAGTTGATTCAACAGGAGGCATGATGACGTAGTGAGGTTGTTGGTTTGTTGACACTGATTTGTTTGGACACAATGTCCATAGAGCAAACAGGGACAATGTAATAAAAACTGAATTGGATGAAGACCTGGAGAAGCAAGTTTTGAGCTGTTGCCTTCAGGTAACCAGACTGACTTTCATTATCAGTAACTGGTTCAATTTAGATTTTTGAAGAAAGAGAGGAGAATTGGAATCTGCATCGAAATGAACCAATTAATGCCATGCAAATGGATGGAAATAAAATGATTACCACTCATTAACAAAAAGAAAATTGGAAATAATTTACTCAACATCAAGATTCCAACATCTTAAAAATTTACATCATATTTTCCCACATGACTCACCATTGCACCCACCACTCAAGGGAATGGAACTTTCTACCTAATAAACAGCCATCACACTATTGCTAACTTGTCCCATTTTTTCGTGTAATCCAAAAGCGAATATGTCACAATGAACTCAAAGGCACATCAGAAACAGAACATCCCAGTTCCTCTAAAAACATATGGACATATTTATTAATCAGTATGTTGAGCTGAAAGTACAATGTCTCTATTACCTATCTCTGCAGCTCCAGGAAGTGGTCAGGTAAAAGTTGTTTCTCAGACAATGCAAAGGGATCAATCCAGTTTATAAAATGACAAGCTTGAAGAAATCAGTAATGTATTTTAAACACTGATCAGAGTCTTCTGATAGTTTTTGATTTCTACTCGACCCTTTGAACTATCAAAATATGTGGTAAACTATGAATGAATTAATGATCAGTTCAACATTTGTAAGATTATCAAGCTGTGGTGAAGTGAAGACACTGAGCTCAGAATAACTTGGTTATATGTATCTGTTCTTGGAGAAGTGATTTAGATCCCTATAATCTACACCATTATTTTAAGTGTAACACACAGCTGAACTCTCATCCCTATCCCACTGAAACTCTAATGAATGCCTTGGATTCTATAGTCAGCCATAAAGCTAAGGTGCTGACATTGTAGAAAGCAGCTCATAAAGATTTAGTGATTTATTTGTCATTGGTTATCCCTCAACTGACTCTTAAATCAAGCAACAATCAACTAGATCACCATGATTGCAGCAAAAATGATGCCAGCAAACAGGACTGGCAATCACATTTGCGTATTCTTTCAATCAAGAAAACAGGAGTTTCTTTCACTTTCAATTTTAATTTCCAAATGGTGAAACAAACAAGAATGATTGGATTACGATAAAAGCTAAAATAAAGATTAATAATATTTTTAAAAACATTTTCATTGAAAAAAACTAGCTATTTTTAATCACTGAAAAGATTTAGCATTCCACAATTATAAACTTTATTGCCCAAATTTGGCAATAATGCTCACCTTGGTACATCCTTAACAATCAGTTTTGCATTATTTAACAAGCTATCCCATTTTTACGGGTATCAGCATTATAGTAGCCAACTCATAGAATCCTGTTCCAGGGATGCTTCAACAGTGCTCTGAAAATAGTTTAAATCATTTTAAATCTAATAATTATAAAATTACTATCACATTTATTTCAATAAAAGAATTGCATTGAAGTTGCTTTGAAAATTTGTTAAAAAAGTTTATTTACTTACTTCTTGACTGATATAATTTAAAAAGTGCTGACCAGAAACAATCAATAACATTCTGCCATTCTGTCTCTTTGTAATGTCTATGTAAATCCTTGCCCTTTAAACTGCTATTGGTAAACTCAGATGGTTGGATGGTTGGTTTGCAATGCAAAGTGGTACCAGCAATGTGGGTTCAATTCCTGCAGTTGGCTGAGATTACTGTTAAGGAATATCCTTCTTGTCCTCTCCCCTTACCTAAGCTACAGTTACCTCCATAACTCCAGTCTTCTTTCTAATAAGAGAGCAATACTTTGCTGGTTTTATCTTCATTACATGAAAAGTATAAGTGAAGGATAATTTCCTTGTAGCTTAACAGAACAATAAGCATTACTTGATATTCTTTCAAGATATTTCACCGTTACCAGCAAGCCAGCTTTTTTTTATCCAAGAATAAACTTAACTCATAAAATTTGTAAAGGTATATTACAATACATTTCTGTTTGAAACTCACAGATTTTTTTATAAAATTCAATGTTTTTCTGCACAGCACCTACCACTCTGAGGTGCCCTGAAGCTATTGTCGTATTCTTAACATTGTTACAAATGTAGTAAAATTGGTCAATCACAATTCAACTTTTATCATTTGACTTTCATATCTGAAACTTCCATGGACTGAACATCATTTCAAAGAAGTACATACTGACTTAAAACGGCTGCTGTGATCACATGAAAAGCCCAACCAATTCATATAGAATCTACGAGTGTGGTTATAAAGTCATAGAGTCATAGAGATATACAGCATGGAAACAGACCCTTCAGTCCAACCCGTCCATGCCAACCAGATATCCCAACCCAATCTAGTCCCACCTGCCAGCACCCGGCCTATATCCCTCCAAACCTTTCCTATTCATATATCCATCCAAATGCCTTTTAAATGTTGCAATTGTACCAGCCTCCACCACATCCTCTGGCAGCTCATTCCATACACGTGCTACCCTTCTGTGTGAAAAAGTTGCCCCTCAGGTCTCTTTTATATCTTTCCCCTCTCACCCGAAACCTATGCCCTCTAGTTCTGGACTCGCCCACCCCAGGGAAAAGACTTTGCCGATTTACCCTATCCATGCCCCTCATAATTTTGTAAGCCACTATAAGGTCACCCCTCAGCCTCTGATGCTCCAGGGAAAACAGCCCCAGCCTGTTCAACCTCTCTCTATAGCACAAATCCTCCAACCCTGGCAACATCCTTGTAAATCTTTTCTGAACCCTTTCAAGTTGCACAACATCTTTCTGATAGGCAGGAGACCTGAATTGCACGCTATATTCCAACAATGTCCTGTACAGTCTAACCAATGTCCTGTACAGCCACAACATGACCTCCTAACTCCTGTACTTAATACTCTGACCAATAAAGGAAAGCATACCAAACACCTTCTTCACTATCCTATCTACTTGCCACTCTACTTTCAAGGAGCTATAAACTTGCACTCCAAGGCCTCTTGGTTCAGCAACACTCCCTAGGACCTTACCATTAAGTGTATAAGTCTTTCTAAGATTTGCTTTCCCGAAATGCAGCATCTTGCATTTACCTGAATTAAACTCCTTCTGCCACTTCTCAGCCCATTGGCCCATCTGGTCAAGATCCTGTTGTAATCTGAGGTAACCCTCTTCACTGTCCATTACACCTCCAATTTGGTGCAATCTGCAAGTTTACTAACTGTATCTCTTATGCTCGCATCCAAATCAATTATGTAAATGACAAAAAGTAGAGGACCCAGCACTGATCCTTGTGTCACTCCACTGGTCACAGGCCTCAAGTCTGAAAAATAACCCTTCTCCACAACCACCCTCTGTTTTCTACCTTTGAGCCAGTTCTCTATCCAAATCGCAAGTTCTCTCTGTATTCCATGAGATCTAACCTTGCTTATTAATGTCTCATGGGGAACCTTGTCGAACGCCTTACTGAAGTCCATATAGATCACATCTATCACTCTGCCCTCATCAATCCTCTTTGTTACTTCTTCAAAAAACTCAATGAAGTTTGTGAGACATGATTTCCCATGCACAAAGCCATGTTGACTATCCCTAATAAGTCCTTGCCTTTCCAAATACATGTACATCCTATCCCTCAGGATTCCCTCCAACAACTTGCCCATCACCGAGGTTATATTGGAATTACCATTTTAACCAAGAGGGGGCCATTAAGAAATGTGCATCCCTTCTGTTACTTATATTTGAATGATAAATTCATGTACTGTGAGATAAAAGGCTGTCTAAAGCTATTCAAATTTGAAAAACAGTGACACAGACATCTAAACTGCAAAGAAATGGTGTATCAGCAGCAGCCTTTGAGCATCAAAGCAAAGGGATATCAACATGGACAGGTAACAGGAAAAATACTGAAAGCTCTTTTCTCCTCCACCCTCTCTCTGCCTTAGGAAGACCAATGCCCGATGGACAGTAACTTAGAACATCAGCTATTAACAGTAATGAATAGGAAGACTTTGAACTGAATGCCTCCACTATCTTCTGTCATCATTCCTTTTAGTCTACTTTCAAAGTCTCCCAGAGTTATTCTTGCCAGATATAACCAATATTTATTACACATCTCTAATTGTTCTGGATTAACCACCTTCCTGACCATTGAGTGGCTTTTTTAGCCATTCACAAGTTAACTAAGATCAACACCTTACTGGAGATGTAGATCAGCCGGATAAAATGACTGATTACCTTTCCAAATGGTCAGGAGTAAGTCAAATGTCTTTTTGGCATTCTAGCAGCCAAATGGTGATTATTATTGATAATGAACTTTAAATCCCGATATATTTCTATAGCAGAATTTAAGTTCCTTATTTCTTACTGTGGAAAAATGAACTTATTTCTCCTGCTCTTTAGTTTGAGTTTCTGGATTGTTAGCATCCAAAATATAACCTCCATGTTGTCTGGGTTTGCACTGCTCCTTCATAATCTTTGCTACACTGGTATCATGCCAAGACAGTCAGTATTCAAAATTCTTGAGGGTCCTAATGTTGTGCTACTTGCTCAGTGCTGTATATGCTCAGTAAAGATGCCTGAAAATATTGGGGCTTGTCTGTTCAGTTGTAAGTGAACTTTTTTTGAGGGGATGAATCATAAATATTACTGAATGTCTCCAGATTTTAAATGTTATTATGGAGTTAAATAGCCATTCAGGTCTACTTCATTTACAACCAGGCAAGCTCAGGTCAAAAACCCAAAGCTTTAGAAGGACTTCAGTATTGAAAATCACAACAGAGATGTATTAGTGGAAAGATGTTTCCCAGGTCCCCTGTAGTGAGCAAAAGCATCACTAGAAGGGCCCAGAGTTACACACTGTATGAAATTTTGAAGAAAGCGTTATCTACCTGAAAAGGTTTACAAAGGCTTGGCACTGGGGAGATATCAGTACAATAGTCCCCCCAAAACGCACAGGTGGAATGGTGAGCGTAAGTTGCACCATTGAGATGTGGTTGCAGCCTGTGGCCTGTGGTACTGTAGGAGGCCATGACTCTCAACTTCTTTTTTCCCATCAGGCTTGATGCAGGGAATATGTGGAGACATTAATGGGATCTCTCAATCAGAGGCCCATGTGAATACCAAGTGGATGGTGTACCAGTGGCTGAAGAGGATATGACAATCTATCAGATTTTGGACAAGTCAGGCTGAGATGGCAATCTCGTTGCGACCATGGCAGGATTCACTTACATCCAAGGAATTATAGACCTCAAATTTCACAGCAGTCAGTTGCCTTTGTTAACCAGAAAGGTTTCTACTCTCTCAAAGTTCAAATTGTTTGCAGCCCTTGCCACATAAATGGTCATTTGAAGCTGTGATAACTTGTAAACCTTTAGACAGTTTGAGCAACCTCAATTGTTCACTCCAAGTTAACTCCTTCAATGATGAATCCTGCGCAGGAGTATCTATTACATGCAGCCACTCAATTATTAATCTTCATCAACTGACCATGGCCCTCTGGGATATGGCAACCTTGAGTCTTATTGTGCACCATGTCCCTGCTCATCTCTCTGTGTGGGTCAGCACCTTATCTCACACTTCATCAGCCAAATATAATTTATTCCTCTTTGTTCATTCATAGATGCAGGTGTCACCATCTAGGCCAACACCTTTTACTCATCCCTAATTGATCACGAGTAGGTGGTGCTGAGTTGCCTTCTTAAACGGATGCATTTGTCAGGGTGTAGGCACACCCACAGTGCTGTTAGGCAGGGACTTTCAGGATTTTGACCCGGTGACAGTGAAGGAATGGCAATATAGTTGCAATTGCTCTGACCAGCTGAAAGGACACAATGTTGCTGGTCCCAGGTTCCCTGTTGAGTTTAATGTACTGTTCAGCATCAGACTCCCAATGAGAAGAAACTGCTGCACAAAAATCCACAACATGATTCATGGAGCTGTAAACATAATGAGCAGTGAATGCCATCCATTGCTCATACCAAAATCTGGGGTATGTTTCCTTGCCCAGAATGACTCATAGCTTTCTTAGCTTGGCTGAGTTCCTCAGAGAGGATCCAAAATGGGAATTAATTATTATGGGCGTGCTTTTCAGTCCGACACTCTTGGTGGTGTCAGTCAGTTCTGTTGTGTCATGTAAACAGATTGTTTGCCGACCATCTTGGCTGGGTGACTAAAATCACAAATTCAAGAAAAGTGAAGAAAACGCAAAACTTTATTTTAAAGGATGCGCACATCCCTCTTAAGTTACAATCTAATATGTCTGTGAAAGACTTCTGAAAAGGCCAATTCTTGCAAGGAAAATCAGAAAATAGGAAACACATTCAATGAATGTATCTCTGTACACCTGTTACAAGGTCTGTAAAACATGATTCTGCAGTTCTTATGAACAAAATTCCAACTACCATGAAAGGTCTTTGTTTACTGTGAAGATGACGAGTCAGTCCTTAGATAGTTGTTCAAGTAAAATCCAATTGAGGATGTTATGAATCTTTTATTTACTTGAATAATAGATTAACACAGTCCAGATCAATATTTAATTTCACTTAAAATATCAGTAGGATTTGCAGACTTCAGGCCAATATTAAAAGGTCAAGAATATCTGAGAGTTGAGACTTAATGTTAAAAGCAAGAATGCGGTTCCATTAAAATTGCTTTTTAATTTGGTATCAGAAGCTAAAATAAGAATGTAAATAAAAGTACTGAAAATTGACAATTTTTTAACCATTAATTAGTGCATAGGGCTAATCAGTGCAATTAGAATTGGAACAGCAAAATTAATTGTTTCTCTAATACAGAAGCAAAACACAACAATGCAAAGGCCATCATCCTCTGACGTTGGATGGAGTCTTCTACTTATTGTTGTTCATTCATAGGATGTGGGTGTCAATGCTGGATCAGTACTTATTGCCCAATATTTAGTGCCCTTGAGAACATATGGTGACTTATAACATAGAACAGCTACCTTAGAACATAGAAAGGTACAGCACAAGAACAGGCCTTTGGTCCACGATGTTGTGCCAAACATGTTGCCATGTTAAACTAATCCCTTCTGCTTGCCTACATTCCATATCCTTCCGTTCCTTACTTATCTAAAAGCCCTGTAAATGCTCCTATCTTATCTGCCTCCACCACTACCTCTGGCAGTATGTTCCACCACCCACTGTAAAAAAATTTGCCCCTCACACTTCCTTTGAACTTCCTCCCTTTCACCTTAAATGCATGCCACCAAGTATTAGACTGTCAACCCTATCTATGCCTCTCATAATTTTATAAACTATCAGGTGTCCACTCTGTCTCCGCCACTCCAGAGAAAACAAACCTAGTTTGTGCAGCCTCTCCTTCTAGCTCATATCCTCTAATCCAGACATCATCCTGATAAACCTCTTCTGCCCTCTCTTCAAAGCCTCCACATCCTTCCTATAATGTGACAATCAAAATTGAACATAATATTCTGTGTGGCCTAACCAAACTTTTATAAAACTCCAACATTGTTTCCTGACTCTTGTGCTCGATGTTCTGACCAATAAAGGCAATCATGCCAAATGCCTTCTTTCCCATCCTATCCACTTGTGTGGGCACTTTCAGGGAGCTATGGACTAGGACCATAAGACCCCTTTGTACTTCAATGCTGTTCAAGGTCCTGCCTTTAACTATATACTATGCCTGAACATTTGATCTCCCAAAGTGCAGTGCCTCACACTTGGCTGGATTAAACTCCATCTATCATTTCCCTGCCCATATCTGCAACTGATCTATGTCTTGCTGTCTCCTTTGACAACCTTCTACACTATCCACAACCCCTCAGATCTTTGTGTTATCCTTCAACTGCTGCAGTCCTTGGAATTTAGAGATTCCCATAGGGCTGTTCAGAAGAAAGTTCTGAATTTTGGATTGAGCGACTGTGAAATAATGATGATATAGTTTCAAGCCAGGATGGTGTGCAGCTTGGAGATTAACTTGGATGTGATGCAATGTACCCATGCATTTGTTGCCCTTGTCCTTCTCGGATGCTCGAGATTGCAGGTTTTATACTGTTAAAGGACCTTGGGTGTATTTAGAAGTAATAAGCTTGAAGGTGGGAAGCACATTGAATTAGAAGAGTAATACTGTACCCAAATCCTGCCACATTGTTGACTCCAATCAAATTAAGTTCAGGATTAGAGGCCCCTTGTTGAATCTCTCAGCCATTGCCAATTGAGGCCCTTAACTGCCCAATAAGTGGGGGGAAAGAATTCCCTTGATCTGTGCCTGAGTGAACAACTGGACATAGGGAAGGGGCTTTCTACTAAGAATCACTCTCTTGTCCTTGTTTCTCAAAAACCAGCTCCCTCTCTCCACAACCGCAAAGTCAGAAATGGCTTCCATCATCAAATCCCTCTTTAATCCTCCATGATCCTGGTGGTTCCCCAGCAACAGGCGTAACTTTCTCTGTGGCTTCTGAGAAACTTGCTCTGACTGACAAGCAACATTTACTCAGTGTACTTTCCACTCCTGGAGTCATACATTCCAAGTGAAGACCCGATGTTGGCCTCAGCAATGCCTAATTGCTGTCCAGCCAGCTGCTGAGATCCTCACCAAGAGCCTGACTTGACCCAGTAACTCTTTCTCTCTCCTTAGATGCTGTCAACCTGTGGCCAGTTCTCCAGAAAATTTTGTTTCATTTTGGTTTGGTTTTAAGTTATCAATTCATAGAATGTTGCTGACAAGGATAACATTTATTGCTTATCTCTATTTATCCTTGAGAAGGTGATGGCACATTGTCTTATTGAACTGCTTCGTATAATATATGTGGGGAATAAAATGCTGAATGCATTTTATAATTAGTGTAGATAATAATCACATTTAATATAACGAGGAGTCAAGGCCTGGTGAGTTTATCACTCACATATTAATCCAGAGACCCAAGTAATATACTAGGGACATGAGTTTGAATCCTGCTATAATAGATGGTGGAATTTGAACTCAATTCTTTTTAAAAATTTGGCATTAAGAGGCTAATGATGACCATGAAACCATTGTGGATTGTTGCAAAAACTCATCTGGATTCACTGATGTCCTTTAGGGAAGGAAGCTGCTGTTATTACCTGGTATATGTAACTCCAGACCACAGCAATATGGTTGATTCTTACAAGTCCTCTACGCAATTAGGGAAAGGCCATAAATCCAACCGAGCAGGTGACATCCACATCCTATGAATGAATAAAACAAAAATTGCTGTACTAATACCAATTGGAAAAATCAGATTGGGTAGAGCATCAAAGAGGTCAGTGCCCAAAAGAGCAAATGCTGGAAAATCTCAGCAGCTTTGACAAAGGGTCAGTTAGACTCAAAGTGTCAGCTCTTTTCTCTCCTTATAGATGTTGCCAGACCTGCTGAGATTTTCCAGCATTTTCTCTTTTGGTTTCAGATTCCAGCATCTGCAGTAATTTGTTTTTATAAAGAGGTCAGTGCTCTGTTCTAAGCCACCATAAAGCACATATTCATCCAACATCCACCCTGTATCATTATTTACAAATAAAACAAATAACTATGTTTGTCACTTTATTTCTAGCCATAAAGAATGGTTATCATTGTGAGAGTTGGAAAACTTCCTCTGACTAGTATAAATAACTTTCCTGTCCATTTAAAACACCTTGCCTACATTCAGAAAAACTCAATGTAAATTTGAAGTGAGAACATCTGTATTTGAAAATTAACTTTCATGAATCAATTTATCAGTTGTGATAACTGCATCATCAAATGATTAGCTCAGTAACTTGATTCTTTATTTATTTATAACTCCTCTTGTCAACTAGAATCAGTATTTTGTAAATGCAAATTTAAGAATGACATTAAGGAAAGAGGAATGCATAAAACATTTGCTTCCCACCCTAGAGTTCTCATCATGGTTGGGTACTTTTTAAAAATGAGCTGAAGCTTCAATTTTAAATTTATTTGTGTCACTGCCTTCTTACATTTGATAGATAAAATTAATTTTTTAGGAGCTGCAGCTTATTCCACTGAAATCAAATTTGCAATGGACAGCAAAAATACGACAGGTTTCCTGACATGCATTTGCCTAAACCTTTTTTATTTACAGCTTCAAATACTAATTCATTGTGGCATTTTTGATTTTATCCTGTGAAGAATAATCCAACAGTGTGAAGGAAATATTTCATCAACATCATAAATATCACAACATGTACTTTGCAGCTTCTTTTTTAACCAGCTGAGCATTCAAAGACAATTTTGAAGTCGAAGAAAGACATTTGCACACATTTTCTGGTCAGCAAAGTGAAGGCGATTCCTACTAGTCTTGAACAATGCTGCTAACAAAGATCCAGCAATGCCTATGTTATAGATTTTCCCGTTCGCAATTTAATTTTTAAACCAAGTGCCAAGTCAAGGGGAGCTCTCAGCATCAAACAGGGCAAGCAGTCAATCATATTGAAATATTTGTGCAGACAGCAAACTAGACAGTAGAAGGCAATGATCATTTCCTCACTTTTATTTCAAATTGAAGAATATGAAATAAATGATTGGGACATGTATGGGGAATTAAGGTAGAAGCTGAAATGTCATAAACAAAATTCTTGATTTTTCTTTGAAGCAATATTTGTTACCATAATGGAAGAGTTTGACCTTCCACAAATCTAAATTAGTTCTTCAGGGCTCATAAGCAGTTCCGTGGTAATTACATCATTAAAAGTCCAGTTACTTCATATTGGAAAAAATGTAACTTTTTCGAGGCATTTCACAGCAAATTGACAGAATAAAAGGTCAAGTTTTCTTTAGCTTAGCAATTTCTACTTCATTGCATTCTGAGGGGCTGTTCAACAGCTTGCCTAATGGAGTAGCAGATAATCACTGACAGCAATGTCTGGATTTCCATGTTTGACTGGGCATGCGTGGCCTCCAGAAGTTGTTGTCAATTTAAGAGAAGCAAAGACAGTGAAGGATGATAGTTTTACACTGATTCATACTGCAAGGCCCAGCTCAAATTATATCATCCTCCATAACTTTAAGAATGGCTTAACAATCTTTCCATAATACTATCATAGAGTATAAGAAGATAGACATAGTTCCCTGCAGCCATCTCTGCTGACATTCACCAAGGGCTGCGGGACCTTGACATCAAATTGAAAAGTGAGATGTTCAGCCTGTACTAGACATCAGTGGACCAGCTCAGTGATTTACCTCCAGGTGATTCCATCAGGCAGGAAAGCTTAGGGTGCCTTAAAATGGAGGAATCTGCATTATGGAAGTAAATTATATTGAAAATTTCATACAGCCAAAGGGGAAAGACCCACTGACAACAGGGTAAACCCTGCAAGGGGGATCACTGGGGATGCAGGCACTGTCTTACCTGCCTGAGGTACCCACAAAATGTATAATGACTCAGACTGCAATGTCCCATTGAGCTGCCACAACTGGGAGGCTGCCTCTGTAAAGCTGGCAGCAGATTCACACTGTGAGAAGTGATCTCACTTTCAGCACAATGCCATGGGCACCCATAAAACCGCAGCTAATGGAATCCCGATGCTGTCACTGCACTGGGGATGCAGGGGTGGGAGATTCTGATTCAGCGAACCCGAAACTTTGAAAACAGCAACTTATGCTCCTCAGGTTTGGTTCCAGGGCTGGATAATCCAGGTTGAGTGATGAGCCATTTCCAAGGTTCCATATAAAACAATCCTCCAGTCCTGATCACACACACCACTTCACTTCCCCTCACCCCCACGCACTTCCCATGTCCCAACCATGCTAAGGCATGCTCTTTACCCATTCTCATGGTTTCATTCTCTGAAGGCTGTTATTGGTTTGCAAGAGGCATAGGAACTAGTTCACACTTCACTCCGACTTCCGAGTTAAAAATCACAGCTTACAGCAACTGCTGAAAGAAAAATAAACCAGTTTTCTTCAGGCTTAAAGTGAGTCTTGCAGCAGCGAATCGGGAAAGCTCCTGAATTAGGGAAGTCTTCTCCGAAGGCTTCTCTGCATCTCGTTGACAGGCCAAGCAGATTTTTAAACATCTTTTCATTTGTGGGATGTGGGCATCACCAGCTGGCCAGTATTTATTGCCCACCCCTCATTGCCCTTAAGAAGGTGGTGGTGACCAGCCTTCATGAAACATTGCAGTCCCCCTGATGCGGGTTGACCCACAATGCCATTATGGAGGGAATTCCAGGATGTTGGCCCAGTGGCAGTGAAGGAAGGGCAATATATTTCCAAGTCAGAATGATGAATGGCTTAAAATATAGAACATAGAATTGTACAACACAGGAATGAGCCCTTATAGTGATAGGTATAGGGGTTTCTATAATTAGGGGGATAGATAGTATCCTTTGCATGCCGGATGGGGAATCCCACATGGTGTGTTGCCTGTCCAGTGCCAAGGTGCAGGACATCACTGATCAGCTTGAAAGGATATTGGAGCAGGCTCGGATGGAAGACCCCTTTGGGGATTATCAAGCACTAGGAACAAAATTAAGGAATAGGTCCTCAAGGGTCATAATCTCTGGATTACTGCCTGAGCCACGTGGAAATTGAAAGGAACTTTAGGGAAGTAAACACGTGGCTAAGGGAGTGGTGTGGGAAAGAGGGGTTCCATTTCATGGGGGATTGGCGTCAGTTTTGGAACTGAGGGAATCTGTACTGATGGGACGGTTTCCACCTGAGCTGATCTGGAACCAATATTCTCGGTGAAAAGGATAAATAAGGTGGTCACTAGAACTTTGAACTAGTAAGTTGGGGGGAAGGAAAAAGCAAAACAAACAGGAAGCACGACAGTAAATAAAAAGGTAAGCAGCAAGTCAGCATGTGTGCAGGAGGGTTTAACTACAAGGCAGACTATGGAAGAAGTAAAAAGGAAGTATAACTCAGTGATGTTGGAAATTATGAGGGTAAGAAAACTAGCATAAGGGCATTTTACCTGAAAACTAGTAGCACTCATAACAAGATTGATGAGTTAACGGCACAAATCATTGCAAATGAATATGATTTAGTAGGCATTACGGATTCATGGTTACAGGATGGTCACAACTGGGAGTTAAAAATCCAGCGGTATCAGATTATTCAAAAGGACAAACTGGAAGGTAAGGGAGGTGGTGTAGCTCTGATATTCAAGGATGACATCATGGCAGTGCTGAGAGATGATATAGGTTCTATGGAGAATAAGATTGAATCCATTTGGGTGGAAATTAGAAATTCTAAGAAGAAAATATATCACTGATAGGAGTAGTTTATAGGCCACCAAATAATAACATCACATTGGGGCAGGCAATAAACAAAGAAATAACTAATGCCTGTAAAAATGGTGTGGCAATTATCCTGGGGGATTTTAATCTACATGTCAATTAGTTGAACCAGCTTGGTCAGGGTACCCTTGAGGACGAGTTCGTTGAGTGTGTCTGTGATAGTTTTCTTGAACAGTTTGTAATGGAGCCAATGTGGGAGAAAGCTATCTGAGATCTGGTCCTGTGTAATGAGACAGGAAAAATTAATGACCTCATAGTTAGGGATCCTCTTGGAAGGAGTGATCACAATATGGTTGAATTTAGAATACAGATGGAGAGCGTGAAGATAAAATCCAATACCAGGGTCCTGTGCTTAAACAAGGGAGACTACAATAGGATGAGAGAGGAGTTGGCTAAAGTAGACTGGAAACAAGGATTTTATGGTGGGACAGTTGACTAGCAATGGAGGACTTTCAAAGCAATTTTACAAAGTGCATGGCAAAGGTATATGTTAGTGAAAAGGAAGGACTGTAAGAAAAGGGGTAATCTGCCATGGGTGTCTAAGGAAATAAGGGAGGCTATCAAATTGAAAGAGAAAGCATACAAAGTGGCCAAGAACAGCAGGAAACCAGAAGATTGGGAAAACTTTGAAGGTCAACAGAAAGCCACAAAAAGAGCTATAAAGACAAGTAAGGTAGAACATGAGAAAAAACTCGCACAGGTTCTAAAGCAAAATATTCTATAAATATATAAAACTAAAAAGAGTGGCTAAAGTAAATGTTGGTCCTTTAGAGGATGAGAAGGGGCATTTAGTTATAGGATATAATGAAATGGCCAAGGTATTGAATAGATATTTTGTATCGGTCTTTACAGTGGAGGACAGTAATAACATGCCAGTAATTGACAAAGAGATGAAGGTCAGTGAGGATCAGGAAACAATCATTATTACAGAAGAAGTAGCATTGGGCAAACTAATGGAGTAAGGATTGGCAAGTCTCCTGGCCCTGATGGAATGCATCGCAAGGTACTAAAAGAGATGGTGGGAGAAATAGCAAGTGCAGTTGTAGCAATTTGCCAGAATTTGCTGGACTCTGGGGTAGTTCCAGCAGATTGGAAAACAGCAAATGTGAGCCAGTGTTTAAAAAGGGAAGTAGACAGAAGATGGGGAATTATAGACTGATTAGCTTGATCTCTGTAGTGGGGAAGATACTTGAGTCCATTATCAAGGACAAAATAGCAAGCCACCTCGATAGAAATTGTCCCGTTAGTCAGATGCACCATACATTCATGCTTAACAAATCTTTTGGAATTCTATGAAGACATTATGAGCAAGGTGGACAAGCTGCTGCATAAGATGAAGATGCATGGCATTATGGGTAAAGTATTAGCATGGATAGAGGAGTGTTTGACTAACAGGAAGCAAAGGATGGGGATAAATGAGCACTATTCTAGTTGGCAATCAGTAACTAGTGGTGTGCCTCAGCAATCAGTGTTGGGACCACAATTATTCACAATTTATATAGATGATTTGGAGTTGGGACCATGTGTAGCATGTCAATGTTTGCAGATGACACTAAGATGAGTGGCAGAACAAAGTATGCAGTGTACTGTGAAACATTGCAGAGGAACATAGATATTTTAAGTAAGTGGACAAACATCTGGCAGGTGGAATACAATATTAATAAGTGTGAAGTCATCTATTTTGGTAGGAGTAACAGTAAAAAGGATTATTATTTGAATGGTAAAACGTTGCAGCATGCTGCTATGCAGAGGGACCTTGTTGTCCTTGTGCATGAATCACAGAAGGTTGGTCTGCAGGTATAACAAGGAAGGCAAATGGAATTTTGTCCTTCATTGCTAAAGGGAGGTTATGTTGCAGTTGTAGAGGGTGCTGGTGAGGCCACACCTGGAGTACTGGGTGCAGATTTGATCTCGTTACTTGAGAAAGGATGTACTGGCACTGGAGGGGTTGCAGAGGAGGTTCACTAGGTTAATTCCAGGGGTTGGCTCGTGAAGAGAGACTGAATAGACTGTGATTATATTCATTGGAATTTAGAAGAATGAGGGGGGATCTTACAGAAACATATAAAATTATGAAGGGAATAGATAAAATAGAAGTTGAGAGGATGTTTCCAACGGTGGGTGAAACTAGGACAAGAGGGCATAGCCTCAAAATTCAGAGGAGCAGATTTAGGACTGAATTGAGAAGGAACTTCTTCACCGAGAGGATTGTGAATCTATGGAATTCCCTGCCCAGTGAAGCAGTTGACACTACTTCAGTAAACATTTTTAAAGGTAAGATAGATTCTTTTTGAACAATAAAGGATTTAATGGATATGGTGAGAGTGCAGCTTAGTGGTTCAGAGTCCACAAAAAGTTCAGCATGGTCTTATTGAATGGTGGAGCAGGCTCGAAGGGCCAGATGGCCTACTCCTGCTCCTAATTCTTACGTTCTTATGTTCATTGGCCCATAATGTTGTGTCGAATTAAACGAATCCCTTCTGCCTGCCCTTGGTCCATATCCCTTCATTCCTTGCATATTCATGTGCTCAACTAAAAGGGGGGGTGCAGTTGAGTTGGGGGAAGGTAGCTGAGAAAGCCATAGGTGGATGAAGGTGAGGGAGAAGGTGATGGGTCTGAGGGGGGAATGATGGACAGGTCCAAAGGACGGTGCCAAATTGGAGGCTTGGGACTGGGATAATGTGTGGGGAGGGGAATGAGGAAGCTGTCAAAATCCACATTTATCCTATGTGTTTGCACAGGCCCAAGGTGGAATATGAGGCATTCTTTCTCCAGGTGTCGGGTGGTAATGGTTTGGTGGTGGAGGAGGCCCAGGACCTGCATGTTCTTGATGAAGTGGGAGGGAGATGTCTTTGACAAACTCAATTCCCTGACCAATCAAGGCAAGTAGTAAAAGCAAGCATGCCATATGCCTTCTTCACAACCTTATCTACTCTGCATGGCCACTTTCAGGCTTGGAGGGGAACGTGCAGAAGTTGGTGTTCCCATGTATCTACTGCCCTTGTCCTTCGAGATGGAAATGGTCATGGGTTTTAAAGATGCAGTCTAAGGATCTTTGGTGAATTTCTGCAGTGCATCTTGTAGATAACACACAACTGCTACTGACCATCAGTGGTGGAGGGAGTGGATGTAATGCCAATTAAGCATGCTGCTTTGTGCTGGATGGTGTCAAACCTCTTTTGAATTGTTTAAGCTGCACCCATCCTGGCAAGTGGGAAGTATTCCATCACACTCTTGAGTTATGCCTTGTAGATAGTGGACAGACTGTGAGGAGCCAGGAGGTGAGTTACTCGCCGCGGTACTCCTAGCTTCTCAAATGCTCTTTTATCCACTGTGTTTATGTGGCAAGTTCAGTTCAGTTTCTGTTGAGTTTGAGTTTGAGTTTAGCTACCTGCAAGTATATTTGTTGGCAGGCAGACTTTTAGTTATTGATAACTGATCCTTGGCAGGCCAATCAGCGACGTGATGCCAACCAAAGCTCCTTTTATACACAGTCCTCTGGCTCCAGCTAATCTGCAAGCTACACACCGACTACTGCTGCAATCGGTGGTTGTGTATATTGTGTTGAAAATAAGTGCCTTACTCTCCAAAATATATTTAGCAATCATCTAACAACTCTTTTATTATTTCAGTCCACAGTTAACAAAAAAGAAAATGTAAGAAGATAATGCCTTTACATTTGATAAGCTAACAATGAGCTCATTAACAAGCTAAGTTGTCCAATTATCTGAATAGAGCATATTGACAGGTCCTACCTGACCAGTACTGAGCAAAATCAGAATGACAATAACCAACGTCACTATTTTACACACCCATCTACCTCCTTCCCCATAGAGGAAGCAGGAGACCTGACCTCTGTTCTTTGTTTTGCAGCCAGGTTGCAATCCATTCTTCTATACTTGTTGTTGTCTGCCCTTTGAAGTGAATCTTCTGCATGGTAACTTGTCAAAATCAAAATGCCTGAGATTCACCATATTACCCTTACTGAGATTTTTAGCAGAAAGAATTCAATAAATCTATAAGCATCACATTTCCACTAGAATCTATGCTGACTCTGACTAAGTTTTATATTTTTAGAACTTAATCTTTGAAGGAAGATTTTTCCCACCACTGTCGTGAAGCTAATTGGTCTTTACTTCCTTCATAATTAGTCAACAGCTCCCAACTAATTAGTTTGGAGTTCTTAGATAAATGAAATAGAAAATGACAACAATAAATTTGTAAAAATGCAATTTTCTAGGAAAGCCAACAAGTTTTGACAAAACTGGAGATAGAAATTCAGTGATCATTAGGTAAACAGAATTGAGACTAGGTTTTTTTTAAAAAAAACTGCTTAAGATATCACTACAAATAAAGATCAAAACCACACTTTGAATTAATATGAAATAGATCTTCTGAAATGAAAAACTAGTTTGAAAAATCTCACAAATTTGTTAAACAACAACAGGATATGTCCTAACTCATAAACTGACTTTGTTGCCTGTGACTGAAACAAATAAATTCAGCACACACCAATGCTTGAGCAGGGGACTGTTTTGATCATTTGGTTCCTGAGCACATCCATCCATACTGCTGAGACACCACTGTTGTTGAAGAAATCCCTTTCACTTTGTCTACACTGGCTTTGTTAAAGTGACAACTGCATCTTATCAAAAATCACAGGAAACTTGAAAATATCAGAAAATAATGAGGTTTGGAACTGAGGATTGGGCACCTGAAAAAAGAAGGAGAGATTATTAAAAGCTGGGAATATTTGCACGGGGGATCAGGAGGAGTTGATAAGGTGAAGAGAAGAGAATGCCAGCGAGCAGCGTTGTTATGGCTGATTGTGTGCAGAGATGATTATTAACCACCATGTGATGCTTGGATAAGAAACTGAAAGGAACACTGTCACCTAACCTGGGGGTGCAAGGTCAGATAGCAGTTGAAGAAGCAGTAAGACGAGGCATCCACTTATTTTTTGCTAAATTATTGCTAAAGTTAAATCTGTGATTGTGCATGTTGTTCTTTCAGACTGAGATGTGACAGGTAGTGGTATGTGTGCTGAACAGCATATAAGTGACTTTTCACTTGATGCATGGCATTGAATCTCAACTCACCCCGATGATTTCTGTTCTACCACTGAAATATACCTCTAGCAGGATTAAGTGATTTTGATAACGAAGCAAACTTAAGACTGGAATTTGAGATCAAAGGTACAACACTGACGGGTTCAACACAATGGAGTCCTTAGAGGAGTACAAGAAGTGCAGAGGGAATCTAAAGTTTGGAAAGCCCAGAAAGTGCATGAGAAGGGATTGTCAGGTGGAATAAAGTTAAACCCAGAGGGATTTTAATTAATGCATAAAGAACAAGAGAACAACTAGGGAAAGAATAAGGTCCAATAGGCATCATAGAGGTAATCTTTGTGTAGACCTGGAGTCATGGGTGCAGTCCTCAATGAATATTTTGCATCAATCTTCAGAATGAAATAAGATGAGCAAGTATAAACATCAGGGTGGACGACTGAAATATTGGATGAAGCTAACAGAGAAGAAGAGTAAATATTAGTTGGTTTAGCAGCCTTAAAAATGGATAAATCTGCAGACCATGACCAGATGAGATGTGCTGCAGGGGCTGCTGAGGAAGGCAAAGGAGGAGATTTCAGGGGCCGTGGCAATAATTTTCAAATCAACTTTATCCATAGATGAGATGCTGGAGGAATGAAGTACTGCTAATATTGTCTCATCATTTTAAAAAAAACAGGGAGGAATACCAGGAAATTACAGGCTATTCAGTTTAATTGTAGAAGTGGGAAGTTATCGAAAATAATTCTAAGGGACATAATATATCTGCACTTAGAGAGACACAGGTTAATCAGGAATAATAGACATGGATTTATTAAGGGAAGGTTGTGTTGTCAAATTTGGTCACATTTATTGAGAAAGTAATCAGGAATGTTGAGGGTAATACATTTCATGTCATCAACGTGAACATTAGCAAAGCTATTGATGAGATCCCTCATGGAAGAATGGTTAAGAAAGTAAATGGTAGAGGGATGTTTCTGTGACTGAAAATCTGTTTCCAACGGGGTTCTGCAGAACTTTGTGCAGGCAACCTTGTGGCACCCATTAATGATTTGGATTTAAATTTAAGGGGGTTGACTGAGGAGTTTGTGGATGACATGAAAATTGATAAGTGACAAAAAGTGAGGAGGATATCTATAAACTGCAGGAGAATATCAACATACTGGTCAGCCTGGCAGAGAAGTGTCAAATAGAATTCAACCTGGAAATGGGTGAGGGTAGGGAGGACTAACAGGGCAAAGGATTTTACTATGAATAATAGAATCCTGGAAAGTAATGAAGATCAGAGGGACTTTGGTGTGCACATCCACAGATCCTTGAAGATAGTAGAGCAGATATATAATGTGATTAAGAAGGCAATGGGACATTTGCTTTTATTATCTGAGGAATGGAATACAAGAGCAAGGAAGTTATGCTGGAGCATTTCTTACATTTCTGTAATGTAACCTCATTGGGTGGTTTCAAGTCAGGTTGTGAAAGCTGCTATCAGATAGAATGTCAATCAGTCTGGTTGTCTTATAGGAAACCTGTCCAAAAAATTAGCAACCATAACCAGCAACTAAAACTCCTTACTTTTTCAAAAGCCCCATCATAGATATCTATATCTCTGAGACTGTACCTCAGAGACTATTGGAGTTTCTCTCACTACAAGTATTGTCTGACCTGCTATGTATTGCCAGCATTTCCTTTGTTAATTCATAACTATTTCATTGGTTGTAAAGGCATTTTGAGACTCTCTTATCTCATGGGAAGTGCTACATAAATGCATGTTCGTTTATTCTTCTCTTCTACCAACTGAGAGCAGTTCCTGCTAAAGAATATCACTAATTCTAAAGAATCCACTAACCAAAAGAGAACTGTGAAAAGCCAATAACACAAGCATGAATGGACAGAGTTTGGTCAGAACTGGAAAGGGAAATTATCTTTGATGTATGATATTCATTGATCACTTACTCATTAAATTGCTAATAAGTATTGTTTTCCTATTTTGGTGAGATTATTTTTGCAATGTTGCTTGTGCTGCCTCAATGATTGAACTTTTCCAAAGGTGGTGAACTGTTAGCTCATTAATTGAGTCAGTGTTAAAGGATTACCAGTTTGGTATGCTTTGATTTGCTGATTTGTAAGTGGTAGCTGTGCTTGAATTGACTGATCGATTTCCATCTGCACAGCTTGAGTGGATTTCAGCAAAGTTCTGTGATGAAGAAGGCTGCTAAGATGTGATAAGCCAGTGGACTGAGAAAGCTGCAGAGTAAACATCGGAGGTTTGACCAGGTCTAGAATTTGTACTGCAGTGCGTAGGGCTTGAAGTTTCCAATTATGTATTGTAGTTTTGAATTCCTTTTGTGTGACCAGACAGCAGAGTGATTTATCAGAAATACCCTAATGATATGGGTATTTCTAACAGCAATGTATTAGCCAGACAGCTGCAAGTGTAAGAAAAGTTCTTCAACTGAGAAAATGTAACTCAACACATTACAGTAAGAGAAAGATATTTGACATCCTTCTCACAGTGTGGTGCAGTTGGATAAAGTAAGGCAAGGAAAGGAGAATTCATTGGAAAAAATGCACACTCTGAAGACCTGAAAGGTATATCATTCTTTCTAATGAATCTGATCAGAGATGTAATGACACACTTCTGGAGCAGGTGGGACTTGAACCCAGGCCGCCCAGTCTAGGGTAGGGACACTACCATTGCACCACCAGCACCTTTTGTTAAAAATTTAACCTATTTTTCCCAATCATTCTGTTCAAAGACATTATTACATATCTCTGATGCAGGAAAGGCTTAAACTCAGGCCTTCTTATTCGGGGTAGGGACACTACCACTATGCCATAAGCACTCTCTAAAATGTGTTAGAATAACAAATAGTAAAGAAGATGATTGAGTTAGCTGATTGATCAATTGACAGGGTAGATATAAAGGGGGAGCAGAATGAGAAAGGTCTATTCCGTTATGTGTAACAGCAATTCTGGAGAAAAAAAATTAACAGAGTGAAGGAAAGGAAGAAGAAAAGAAGGAAAGAAAGAAAGGTGTTCTGGGACTCTGCTTTATTTCCCACACCCTCTCCTCCCTCCCTCCCCCTCACATATGGTTGTCTGCAGTGGCCTTTATGGCTGACATGGGTGACCGACTGGAGATGGTTAATTAATGAAAAAAATACCATGAGTGATTTTGTGATGTAAGAACACTTCTGAATATAATTTATAAAAGGGAAGTGGGGTGATTCAGTGATGGAAATAAAATGCTCAGTTATGCATATGAGGGAAAATAAAATAAAGAGGGAGCGGGGTTCCAGTGGAACAATGTTAGCATCCTTATCTTTGGACCAGGTCTGACACAAGACCCACTTACTCCAGATGTATATCATAACACCTCCGAACAGGATGATTAGAAATATCTATTTTGGGAGAGCTGGCAGCACTGGTCTATGAACGTATGTCCAGAGTGTATTAGGGAGGTAAATAGACAGTACACATTCTAGAAATATCACAAAAGTACAATCTTTATGATTAAGAAGTTTTAATAGTTGCTACTTGATAAAGGAAACAAAAAAAGAGTTGGGGAGCAGGAAATAATTTGGTATACACTCTGAGGTAGCAGGCAGGGACAGCCAGAATTATCTTGTTGATGGATATGCAGAGAAAAAGTATTGCCTTATGGGATGCACAAGGCTAAAACCAGACTAAAAGTTCTGGATTTCAAAGAGAAACTTGGTGATCAAGAGTTTAGATCATATGGATTCCCCTACTGCAGGAAAATTGAACTTGAAGATCTTAACACTTTTTGCATCACGCGCTGGAAATGTAAGTCAGTCATTAGAAAAGCTGTTTTTTTACAAGATGAAAAGTTTCAAACTGATTGATTTTTGAATACACCTAAAGAAGGAGGTCATATAGAGGGAAAATATGAATTTTAAACAAGTGTATTTATTTATGGGTTATATGAAGCAGTGAAGGTTTAATATGTCTTTGTTATATCTGTCTTGCTGAAAGTAGATTGCATTCAGCATTAGGCAATATTCTACTGGCATCACAAAGAGAAATAGGTTGGCATCATTAAGATGCACATCGATGATTTTCTAAGTTCTCTGAAACATAAACGACGTTTGATAAACTAAATGAAAAGGTGCTTAAAATTTGGAAGTCAGGTTTCCTTTGGAACTTTTAAGTATATGATTAGAAATTACAAAATAAACCAAGCTCCACAGTCTTATTTGGAAAATGTTAATCACATCCTGATAAATCAGGCCAGGTACGGACATGAAGATGATTTTGCATTCAGGGAAGCAACATATCAGTTAAGATATTTGATTAAGCTGGATGTGCGTTCAGTCTAGGTTGGATGCCAGTCATGACATATTAGAATGATGAAACATGCTACTGTAGAGGAGGTCTTGGGATCAAATAAAACATTAAAGTAATTACATTCTGAAAATAGTCATGTTTCCTTATGTAACTCTGAAAATATCAAGTTAGTCCTTTTTAGCAATGCTTCACATATCTATATTCCCAATGACTTTTTGAGTTCAACAGGATTTATCATATTCTCAGAAAAATAAAGAACAATAAATGTTGTCTTGGGAAGACAAGAAAATAGAAATGATATTTTAAAATGCCTTAGCTGCTGAAACATTGTAGCTAGTTGAAGCAAAAGCTCCCGTGCTGTAATTATTCTATATTCTAAAATGAATTATTTCAAAGGAGCAATCAGAAAAACATTTGCTTGCAGAATATTATATAGCTAACCACTGTTTATGAAAAGCAATGTACATTTGACAAAGGGAGTCATGAAATGATGTTGAGAATTAATCTTGCCAACATAAAGAAAATTTTAGGAAAAATGACATTTCTAAAATAAAGTGGGTTGATGCAAGTCACCAGTTGTCAGATTGTTTCGCAGAGAATGGTGCTAGCTCCATGAAATTCTTGGAGATCCTGTAAGAGGAATGTCTGATAGTATGAAGAATCATACAAATGTGAAAAAAAATCAGTCTTTGTTTGAGTTGCTTTATGATTAAACATGTTATAATTTTCTTTGTTTGAAGAAAGGAAGGAAAAATGTTGTATGAAATAAAGCTTTAATAACTGATCATATTATAAGGTAAGCTATGAAGAAACATATTTTGTTTAATTGTAATCGGTTGTGTGTAAGGTTTGTTCATATGTCTTCAAACAGTTTATTTAAATAGAAGAGGGAATCCTTTAATGATTACAACCTGATCCTAAATAAGGTTTCCCAGTTCCCTAATCCCAGAGAAGATACTTTCAACTAACCTTCTTTATTCACCCATTCCCTCAGTTGGTTGCAACAAGATTAATTTAAAAACTGATCTCTTCCCTTCCAGATACTTTTCTCCCAGAGCCAAGTGAATGTATGCTTTTAAAGAAACCATTCAACAAGCTTTCTTGAATCAACAATTCATGTCATTACTGACTAAAGACAAGAGAATTAGTAATGTTATACAGACATTCAGTTTGGAAATGACAGGTAAGTCCAAAAGTAAAATTCTGTTCATTTCCTGGAAAAGTCAGGGTAAATAAAGATAAACTATTTCCACTAGTTGGGGATTCTAGAATTAGGAGCCATAGGTCCAACCATTCAAGAAAAATGTTAAGAACCATTTCTAGACACAAAAGGTGATGGAGGCTTGGAATTTTCTTCTGCAATGGCAGAGGATCCTGGATCAAATGTTAGTTTTAAATCTGAGATGGACAATTTTTGTTAACCAAATGTACTAAGGGATATAGGCAGGCCACAGATTAGCCATAGTAGCCGAATAAGCTCAAAGGGCTGAATCTGAATCCTGTGCCTGTGTTACTATGAAATGTTTGCAAAGAGTGGATATTTGAATTTTGCAGCTGTTGTAGTGGAAGTTATCAGCAGCATTGATATTGATACTTGAACAGTTTCATGAGATATAGTTTTGCTTGAGATTCTGTAAGTTCTGATTCTTTTCGATCATGATTAAGTTCCAAAATTCAGGGTGAGAATCCTTTTGTTACCCTATTGCCTTTCATCTGTTTGCCACACTTGAAGTGAGAAAGGGTCTCCCTTTACCTGCAACATCGAGGTGATTAGGGTATAGTTCTTTGACTGTGATCTTCATGGTATGCTAATGGTCAATCTAAGGCTGGTAAATATATGAATGTTTATTCCCTTGCACATGCTTAAGTAAAAATAAAATTGGCTTTTAAATCTTGTCCTTGTGCAATCTTCAAAGGAAAAATGACAAAATATGCTTGCATCTTGAAGCATAACCTGCAGCGGGTGACTTATTGTTGAGCAGGGTAAAATCAGCCTCTCATTACCATTCTAAACCCAAAAGGTCACAGTCAAATCTGTTTTGACTTGCCTCTTTATACCCCCTCCCTTGAAGGACTGTTGTGAAGAAAGTTCCCTTCACATCTGTAAGTATGACATTCATAGGTTGATCTCTCCAGACAGTCACTTAACTGACATCTACAGCTATTTTTGCTTAATCAGCACTTTAAAAAAAAACTCTTATTGGAGTTAAAAGTTAAAATCGACAGTGTTCTGAGATTGTGACCTATGGTCATTATATAATATAGGAAGCATTTAACCAAATGATTGCACTAATTGATTAGGTTAACGTGCAAAGATAAGTGGGGAACAGATGGGAACTACTGTGTAAAATAATCTGTAAGACTGCGTATTTATTAAACACTACACACAAAGAAAGATGTCTAGGTTTCATGGAGCTGAATGGCACATGCTGGGCTGGCATTTATTAACTATCCGTAGTTACCCCTGAGAAGGTGGTGGTGAGCTGCTTTCTTAACCTGCTGCGGTCCATTTGGTGTAGGTAGACCCACAATGCTGTTAGGGAGGGAATTCTATGATTTGGACCTAATGTCCATAGGAACAGTGATATATTTCTAAGTCAGGTTAGCAAGTCGTTTGGAGGGAAACTTGCAAGCTTGTAGGAGCTGGTGTTCCTCTTAATTTGCTGCCCATATCTTTCTAGATGGTAGTGATGGTGGGTTTAGAAGGTCCTGTCTAAGGATCTTTGGCAATTTTTGCAATGTACCTTGTCATTTGTTTTGGATCCAAAATGACCAAGTGCATAAAGCTGAATACAAATGGTACACACAAGGATAGAAACGTGGGAGGGAAACCATGAAAATTGCTGTAATGTATTGTGATCAAATGCTTACTCAGGAAACTTTAGAGGAATGACAGAATTGATAGGATAAGATAAATGGCTGTGAGGGAAACACTATTACTTAAGATGGATAATCTTCCTTCCAGCAATTAGCAATTTTGAATGCCACATCCAAATGCTTTACTCCATGGTAACTTTTCATGGGAATGTCAGCCCTAAATTGCACTAAGAGCTGCAACATCGATGTACTTCATGACATCTGTACCTGCTCCCAGCCTTTTGCTGCCATTCCCAGATTCTCAATTCCCAGCAGATTCTCAATTCCTAGCTCTCTTCCAGACATAAAAAAATCAGCATTAATAGAATTATCTGTACATGTGCAGCCATTGTAATGTTGTTATGCATGGAATGGAATGATATTAGCCACACACCCACAAATTCATTCAGTCTTAGAGACATCTATTGGAAGGAACTGATGTCAGCACTTGCCACAGTGCAGGTAGCTATTTTGTTGGCTATTTTTGCATTCATATCAATCACTTGATATTTCTATTGCAAGGTGTATTGTGCAATGTTTAAACAACCAACACTGGGTTTTGGTCAAATATGTATTTGTTCATATCCCTTCAGCGATTGTTAGCCGATCTGTTCCAACTGGTCAAGATAGGAAAAAGTTAGGAAATCTCCAGCAAAGATTAAGGTATTCTGAAAAACATGGTAGGAAGAACAAATAAATGATATATATTTCCTATCAGCAAACATGGCACCCCTAGAGAAATGAAATAAACAGTTTTCATGCATGTTTCTCATTTAGTTTTATAATGATCCCAACTAATCCTACAACTGGACAAGTTAGATCCCAGAGTAAAATCTGGTTTGATAGATATTTTGAAATTTATTGTGATCACCTTTCACTGAAACAGATGTGCACAAAGGTACAAATTTGGTTTTACTAATAAAACAAGCACAAAAGAAATAAAAATTAAAGATACAAACAGCACTATCTAAATATACAACAGGACAAAATCCTATCTACTCCATAACATCATTTTACAATGAATCAAAATACAAAGAAATTTGCCTTCTCTATCAAATGTGTAGTTTGACATAATTGCTACAATTTCAGTCCTGTAAGCAGTGAAACATTTTCCTTCACACAGCTGATAGTTTTTTAATGATCTGCAAGATTACAACCAAACACTCTTGGTCTGGAAATTTCACAAATTTTACTCTTACTGAGGTGACTTATTGTCTTAACTTCTCTGAACAATCTCCTTCTTCTAGGAGAGATTATACTTGCACCAGACTTCAGTCAGATCCCCTTTGAACTGAACCCAAAACCTTTTGAACAGGTAAAAACAAAACTTGCTAATACTAGATTCCGCTAAATTAACAACTTAAATGTTTTCTGTCATAGAGTCAGAGAGATGTATGGCATGGAAGCAAACCCTTTGGTCCAACCCACCCATGCCAACCAGATATCCCAACCCAAACTAGTTTCACCCTCCCGGCACCTGGCCCATATCCCTCCGAACCCTTCCTGTTCATATATCCATCCAGATGCCTTTTAAATGTTGCAATTGTATTAGCCTCTACCACTTCCTCTGGCAGCTCATTCCATACGCGTACCACCCTCTGCGTGAACAAGTTGCCCTTTAGGTCTCTTTTAGATCCTTCCCCTCTCACCCTAAACCTATGCCCTCTAGTTCTGGACTCCCCACCCCAGGGAAAAGACTTTGTCTATTTATCCGATCCATGCCCCTCATAATTTTATAATTCTCTATAAGGTCACCCCTCAGCCTCCGATGCTCCAGGGAAAACAGCCCCAGTCTGTTCAACCTCTCCCTCCAGCTCAAATCCTCCAACCCTGGCAACATCCCTGTAAGTCTTTTCTGAACCCTTTCAAGCTTTACAACATGTGAGACATAAACCTCCACAGTATTAACAAACTTCCACGGACACTCCTGGAGGCACATTCCGGTTTAAAATCATGTTTTCAGAAAGACTGAACAAGTTAACCTTTAAATGTCTTTCATATAAATAGACCAATAACCATATCCCATTAGTTAGTCTCTTCAGAAAGTGATATTAATATTTATAAAGAGTCATAGAGATTTACAGTATGGAAACAGATCTTTCGGTCCAACTCGTCATGCCAACCAGATATCCAAAACTAATCTTGTCCCATTTGCCAGCATTTAGCCCATATACCTCTAAACCCTTCCTATTTATATACCCAGCCAGATGCCTTTTAAATGTTATAATTTATCAGCCTCCACCACTTACTCTGGCAGCTCATTCCATACACAAACTACCCTCTGCGTGAAAAAGTTGCCCCTTAGGTCTCTTTTAAATATTTCCCCTCTCACCTTAAACCTATGCCCTCTACTTCTGGACTCCCCCACCCCAGGGAAAAAATTCTTGTCCATTTACTCTATCCATGCCCCTCATGATTTTATAAATCATTATAAGATCACCCCTCAGCCTTCAATGCTCCATGGAAAATAGCACCAGTATATTCAGCCTCTCCCGATAGCTCAAATCCTCCAACCCTGGCAACATCCTTGTAATTCTGAATCCTTTCAAGTTTCACAACATCCTTCCTATAGCAGAGAGACCAGAATTGCATGCAGTATTTCAATAGTAGCCTCAACATTGTCCCTCTACAACTGCAACATGACCGCCTGATTGCAATTTTTGAGAAGGTTTGTAGCTCAGGTTGAGGTTCAGGTTGTAAGTTTGCTCACTGTTCTCAGACACTTTGTCACCATGCAAGGCAACATCATTAGTGAGCCTTTGGTGAAGTGCTGGTGTTCTGTCCCACTTTCTATTTATGTGTCATGGTCTGTTAAGGTGGGCGAAATCATTTTCTGTTCTTTTTCTCTGAGGTTGGCAAATGGTGTCCAAATCAATGTGTTTATTGGTGGAGTTTGGGTTTGAATGCCAGGCCTGTAGGAATTTCCATGTGTGTCCCTGTTTAGCTTGTCCTAGGATGGAAATGGAGTCCTTTGTCATATCTGGGCAATGTCTTTTGGTGGTTAACTGGTGTTCATGTATCCTGGTGGCTAGTTTCCTGCCTCTCTGTCTAATGTAGGGTTTGTTACAGTCCTTGCAGGATATCTTGTAAATGACATTTATTTTGCTGGTTTTTGGTACAGGGTCCTTTAGGTTCAAGAGTAGTGTTTCAGTGTGTTGGTAGGTTTGTGGGCTACCATGGTGCCAAGCTATTGAAGTAGTCTGGTAGTCATCTCCGAGATGTCTTTGATATATGGTAGTGTGACTAGAGTTTCTAGTAGTGTTGCGTCTACTTGTTTGGGTTTCTTGTTTAAGAATAGGCAAACTGCATTTATCGGGTACCCATTCTTCTTGAATATGCTGTATAGATATTTTTCTTCTGTTGCTCATACTTCCTGGGTGCTGCAGTGTGTTGCGGCCCATTTGAATAATGCCCTGATGCAGCTCCTTTTGGAGGTGTTGGGATGATTGCTCCTGTAGCTGAGTACCTAGTCTGTGTGTTGCTTTCCTGGAGACACTGGTCTGCAACTCCCCATTGACTGTTCATTCAACTGTGACATCTAGGAAAGGGAGTCTGTTGTTGCTCTCTTCCTCTTTGGTAAAATTTATGCCAGTGTTGATGATATTGTAAGTTTCCTCTAATTTGTTCTGTTTTGTGATGACAAAGGTCCCAATATTGGACCCAAAGCTTGGGTTGGATTGTGGGAGGGCTTTTTGTTTGAGTTTCTGTATTACTGCTTCTAAGAATCCTGATATTGGTGATCCCATGGGTGTCCCATTGATTTGTTTGTAGGTCTTGTCTTTGAAGATGAAGTGGGTCGTGAGGCATAGATCTATTAGCTGGAGGATGCTGTCCTTGCTGATGGAGTTGGTGCTGTCTGGTGTCTGTGTCCTTGGTTCGTTTAGTAGAGAGGTCAGTGTTTCTTTGGCGAGGCTGATGTTAATTGATGTGAATAGAGCTGTTATGTTGAAGGAGACCATAACTTTGTTCTCTTCTATCTTGGTGTCTTTGATGATGATCAGGAATTCTTGGGTGGAGTGGATGGACTGGCATGAGGCTTCTACTTAGTATTTTAGTTTATCGTGAAGTTCCTTTGCTAGACTGTATGTCAGTGCTCTGGAGAGTGAGACTATGGATCTGAGGAAGGCCCCTTGTTTGTGTATCTTAAGTAATCTGTAGAAGCAGGGTGTGTTGGATCCATCAGGTTTCATTCTTTTAAGATCTGTCATGTTAATTTAGCATGATTTGTGGCGTTTCTTCAGTGGTGTTTTCTGGGAGCTTGGACCAGGGGTCTGTCGGGAGTGATGAGTCACTGATTTGAGTCTTTAAAATCTTACTTCGAAGAGCAGAGGTTTCTGGGAAGGGAGGACCTTTTTATATCCCTTCAGTAACATAAGTAAGTGTTTTCTAAACCCGAGACCCTACCTTTGTAGGGCTTCCCACCCAACCACCTCCTCTAACCTTAAACACCAGGGAAACATCAGGTAAGCTTTTCTTTAAAATTCTGATCAGCAAACTAGCAGGGATGGCAGTGCAGGGAGAGGAATATTCCTTCTGCGTCATGTTTGAGGTGAGGGACGCTATTAGTGTCCCTTCCAATTACATCTGCAGGAAGTGCACCCCTCTTGATCCTCCAAGACCGTGTTAGGGAACTGGAACGGGAGCTGGAACATTTGGGAGGGAGAAGTTGTGATAAATAAGACTTACAGGGAAGCGGTTACTCCTAGGCATGAAAAAAGCTGGGTAACTGTTTCAAGGGGGAGAAAACAGTCAGTGCAGGGATCCCTGTAGTCATATCCCTGGAAAACAAGTATATCGTTTTGGATACTGTTGGGAGGGTGGGGAATGACTTACCGGGGTATGCAGTGGGGTGTAGGTCTCTGGCGCAGAGTTTGTCTCGAATGCACAGAAGAGAAGAAGGGAAAGGAGGACAGTGTTAGTCATTGGGGACTCATGAGTTAAAGGGTCAGATAGAGGGTTTGTTGGGAATGAATGAGACTCACAGTTGGTGTGTTGCATCCCTGTTGCCAGGGTCCATAATGCCTCGGATTGTGTCTTTGGGGTCCTAAAGGGAGAGGGTGACCAGCCCCAAGTCACGGTCAACATAGGTACCAACGACGTAGGTAGAAAGAGGGATAGGGATGTAAGGCAGCATTTCAGGGAGCTAGGGTGGAAACTGAGAGCTAGAACAAACAGAGTTGTTATCTCTGGTTTGTTACCCGTGCCATGTGATAGCAAGGCAAGGAAAGGGAGAGATATCAGCTGAACATGTGGCTGCAGGGATTGTACAGGAGGGAGAGTTTCAGGAACATGGATAACTTGGGCTCATTCTGGGGACCTCTACAAACAGGATGGTCTTCATTTGAACCAGAGGGGTACTAATATCCTGGGTGGGAAATTTGCTGGTGCTATTCGGGGGTGGGGGGGGGGGGTTAAACTAGCTCGTGTGGGGGGGGATGGGAACCTGAGGTGTAGTTCCAGTGTACAGGAGGATGAGAGTAGGGAGGGCAGGGCCAGGATTTTAGGGTCACAGGAATGTGTTGGCAGACAGCAAGCTGGTTTGAAGTGTGTCTATTTTAACACAAGAAGTATCCAAAATAAGGTAGGTGAGCTTGCAGCATGGATAGGTACATGGGACTTCAATGTTGTGGCCATTTCACAGACATGGTTACAGCAGGGTCAGGAATGGATGTTGCAGGTTCCAGGGTTTAGGTCTTTCATTAAGAACTGGGAAGGTTGTAAAAGAGGGGGAGGAGTGGCATTGTTAGTCAAGGTGTAGTAATATCTGGATTACTCCCAATGCTATGAGCTAGTGAGGGCAGGAATAGAAGGATAGAGCAGATGAATGCATGGCTGAGGAGCTGGTGTATGGGAGAAGGATTCACATTTTTGGATCTTTGGAATCTCTTTTGGGGTAGAAATGACCTGTACAAGAAGGACGGATTGCACCTAAATTGGAAGGGGACTAATATACTGGCTGGTAAATTTGCTAAAACTGCTTGGGTAGGATTTAAACTAGTGAGGTGGGGGAGATGGAACCCATGGAGATAGTGAGGAAAGAGATCGATCTGAGACGGGTACAGCTGAGAACAGAAGTGAGTCAGTCAGGGCAGGCAGGGACAAGGTAGGACTAATAACTTAAACTGTATTTATTTCAATGCAAGGGGCCTAACAGGGAAGGCAGGTGAACTCAGGGCATGGTTAGGAACATGGAACTGGGATATCATAGCAATTACAGAAACATGGCTCAGGGATGGGCAGGACTGGCAGCTGAATGTTCCAGGATACAAATGCTACAGGAAGGATAGAAAGGGAGGCAAAATAGGAGGGGGAGTGGCATTTTTAATAAGGGATAGCATTACAGCTGTGCTAAGGGAGGATATTCCTGGAAATACATCCAGGGAAGTTATTTGGATGGAACTGAAAAATAAGAAAGGGATGATCACCTTATTGGGATTGAATTATAGACCTCCTAATAGTCAGAGCGAAATTGAGAAACAAACTTGTAAGGAGATCTCAGCTATCTGTAAGAATAATAGGGTAGCTATGGTAGGGGATTTTAACTTTCCAAACATCGACAGGGACTGCCATAGTGTTAAAGGTTTAGATGGAGAGGAATTTCTTAAGTGTGTACAAGACAATTTTCTGATTCAGTATGTGGATGTCCCTACTAGAGAAGGTGCAAAACTTGACCTACTCTTGGGAAATAAGGCAGGGCAGGTGACTGAGGTGTCAGTCGGGGAGCACTTTGGGGCCAGCGACCATAATTCTATTTGTTTTAAAATAGTGATGGAAAAGGATAGACTAGATCTAAAAGTTGAAGTTCTAAATTGGAGAAAGGCCAATTTTGACGGTATCTGATTGAGGCAGATGTTCGCAAGTAAAGGTACGGCTGGAAAATAGGAAGCCTGCAGAGATAACAAGCATCCAGAGAAAGTATATTCCTGTCAGGGTCAAAGGGAAGGCTGGTAGGTATAGGGAATGCTGGATGACTAAAGAAATTGAGGGTTTGGTTAAGAAAAAGAAGGAAGCATATGTCAGCTACAGACAGGATAGATCGAGTGAATCCTTAGAAGAGTATAAAGAAAGTAGGAGTATACTTAAGAGGGAAATCAGGACGGCAAAACGGGGACATGAGATAGCTTTGGCAAATAGAATTAAGGAGAATCCAAAGGGGTTTTACAAATATATTAAGGACAAAAGGGTAACTAGGGAGAGAATAGGGCCCCTCAAAGATCAGCAAGGCGGCCTTTGTGTGGAGCCACAGAAAATGGGGGAGATACTAAATGAATATTTTGCATCAGTATTTACTGTGGAAAAGGATATGGAAGATATAGACTGTAGGGAAATAGATGGTGACATCTTGCAAAATGTCCAGATTACAGAGGAGGATGTGCTGGATGTTTTGAAATGGTTAAAGGTGGATAAATCCCCAGGACCTGATCAGGTGTACCCGAGAACTCTGTGGGAAGCTAGGGAAGTGATTGCTGGGCCTCTTGCTGAGATATTTGTATCATCGATAGTCACAGGTGAGGTGCCGGAAGACTGGATGTTGGCAAACATGGTGCCACTGTTTAAGAAGGGCGGTAAAGACAGGCCAGGGAACTATAACCTGACCTCTGTGGTGGGCAAGTTGTTGGAGGGAATCCTGAGGGACAGGATGTACATGTATTTGGAAAGGCAAGGACTGATTCGGGATAGTCAACATGGCTTTGTGCGTGGGAAATCATGTCTCACAAACTTGATTGAGTTTTTTGAACAAGTAACAAAGAAGATTGATGAGGACAGAGCAGTAGATGTGATCTATATGGACTTCTGTAAGGCGTTTGACAAGGTTCCCCATGGGAGACTTATTAGCAAGGTTAGATCTCTTCGAATACAGGAAGAACTAGCCATTTGGATACAGAACTGACTTAAAGGTAGAAGACACAGAGTGCTGGTGGAGATTTGTTTTTCAGACTGGAGGCCTGTGACCAATGGAGTGCCACAAGGATCGGTGCTGGACCCTGTACTTTTTGTCATTTACATAAATGATTTGGATGTGAGCATAAGAGGTACAATTAGTAAGTTTGCAGGTGACACCAAAATTGGAGGTGTAGTGGACAGCGAAGTGGGTTATCTCAGATTACAACAGGATCTGGACCAGATGGGCCAATGGGCTGAGAAGTGGCAGATGGAGTTTAATTCAGATAAATGCGAGGTGCTGTATTTTGGGAAAGCAAATCTTAGAAGGACTTATACACATAATTGTAAGGTCCTAGAGAGTGTTGCTGAACAAAGAGACCTTGGAGTACAGGTTCATAGCTCCTTGAAAGTGGAGTTGCAGGTAGATAGGATAGTGAAGGTGGCGTTTGGTATGCTTTCCTTTATTGATCAGAGTATTGAGTACAGGAGTTGGGAGGTCATGTTGCGGCTGTACAGGACATTGGTTGAGCCACTGTTGGAATAGTGTGTGCAATTCTGGTCTCCTTCCTATTGAAAGATGTTGTGAAACTTGAAAGGGTTCAGAAAAGATTTACAAGGATGTTGCCAGGGCTGGGGGATCTGAGGTACAGGGAGAGGCTGAACAGGCTGGGGCTGTTTTCAATGGAGCATCAGAGGCTGAGGGGTGACCTTATAGAGGTTTACAAAATTATGAGGGGCATGAATAGGATAAATAGACAAAGTCTTTTCCCTGGGGTGGGGGAGTCCAGAACTGGAGGGCATAGGTTTAGGGTGAGAGAGGAAAGTTATAAAAGAGACCTAAGGGGCAATGTTTTTACACAGAGAGTGGTACATTTATGGAATGAGCTGCCAGAGGATGTGGTGGAGGCTGGTACAATTGCAACATTTAAGAGACATTTGGATGGGTATATGAATAGGAAGGGTTTGGAGGGATATGGGCCAGGTGCTAGCAGGTGGGACTAGATTGGGTTGGGATATCTGGTTAGTGTGGACGGGTTGGACCAAAGGGTCTGTTTCCATGCTGTACATCTCTATGACTCTATGACAGTACAACGGTGGCTCAAAGGACCTTTGGCTAGTACTTATCTACTGAGGTAGTATGGGCTGAGGTTAGAAACAGGAGAGGAGAGGTCACACTGCTGGGAGTTTTTAACGGCCTCTGCAGAGTTCCAGGGATGTGGAGCAGATGATTAGCAAAACGTTTCTGGGTAGGAGTGAAAGGAACAGGTTGGTCATTATGGGGGACTTTAACTTCATCAACATTGACTAGAAATTCTATAACTCTAGTCAAATGGATCTGTTTTGTCCAATGTGTATAGGAGTGTTTCCTGACACAGTATGTCAAAGGGTCAATAAGACAGGAGGCCACACTGGATCTGATGCTTGGTAATGAACCTGGTGGTCAGGTGTTTGATTTAGTGGGAGGTGAGCACTTTGGAGAGAGTGACCATAATTCAGTTACACTTTGTTTAACAATGGAAAGGGATAGGTACATGCCACTGGGCAAGAGTTATTGACGGGTCAAGGGCAAGCATAATGCAATTAGGCAAGATTTAGGATGCATAGAATAGGGTAACGAAAGGCGGGGAATGGGGACAATTACAATGTAGAGCTTGTTTAAGGAACAGCTATTGTGTGTCCTTGATATGTATGTCGCTGTCAGGCAGGGAGGAAATGATAAGGTAAGGGAACCGTGGTCTACTACAGAAATTGCATCTCTTGTTAAGCAGAAGGAGGCTTATGTGATGATGACACGAGATTGTTCAGATGAGGAGGTGGAGAGTTACAGATTAGCTAGAAAGGATTTAAAGAGAGAGCTAAGAAGAGCAAAGAGAGGACATGAGTAGCCTTTAGCAGGTAGAATAATGGAGAACCCTGAAGCTTTCTATAGGCATGTGAGGAATAAAAGGGTGATTAGGGTAGGAATAGGGCCAGTCAATGACAAAAGTGGGAAGTTGTGTGTGGACCCTGTGGCGATTGGAGATGTGCTAAACGAATGTTTCTCATTGGTTTTCATTCAGGAAAAGGAGAATATTGTAGAGGAGACAATAAATGAGATACGAGATATTAGACGAGAAAGGAATGAGGTTAGTTTGGAAGAGGTGTTATCAATTTTAGAAAGAATGAAAGTAGACAAGTCCTTTGGGCCGGATGGGATTTATCAGAGGATTTTCTGGGAAGCTAGGGAGGAGGTGTTGGAGCCTTTGGCTTTGATCTTTGAGTCGTCATTGTCTACAGGTTTAGTACCAGAGGACTAGAGGATTGTAAATGTTGTGCCCTTGTCCAGAAGGGCAGTACCGATGACCCAGGTAATTATAGACCAGTGAGCCTTATGTCTGTTATAGGAAAAGATGATAAGATATAGGATTTATAATTATCTAGCAAGCAACAATTTGATTGCAGATAGTCAACATGGTTTCGTCAAAGGCACGTCATGCCCCCAATCTCATTGAGTTTTTTGAGAAGGTGACCAAGCATGTGGATGAGGGTAGGGCAGTTGACATGGTGTACATGAACTTCAATAAAACCTTTGATAAGGTTCCACATGGTTGGCTATTGGAAAAAATGCAGAGACATGGGATTGAGAGTGATTTAGCAGTTTGAATTAGAAACTGGCTTTCTGTAAGAAGGGAGCAAGTGGGGGTTGATGGAAAATATTCAGCCTGGAGTCTGGTTACTCATGGTGTGCCACAAAGATCTGTTTTGGGACCACTTCTGTTTGTCATTTTTATAAATGACTTAGACGCAGGCATAGATGGATGGGTTAGTAAGTTTGCAGATGACACTAAAGTCAGTGGAGTAGTGGACAGTATGGAACAATATTGCAGGTTGCAGGGGGACTTGGATAAACTGCAGAATTGGACTGAGAGGTGGCAAATGGAGTTCAATGCAAATAAATGTGAGGTGATTCACTTTGGGAAGAATAACAGTAAAGCAGAATACTGGGTCAATGGAAAGATTCTTGGTAGTGTGGATGTGCAGAAGGATCTTGGAGTCCATTTTCATAGATTCCTGAAAGTTGCCACCTAGGTTGATAGTGCTGTTAAGAAGGCATACGGTGTGTTACGTTTTATTGGTAGAGGGATGGAGTTTGGAACTGTAATGTCATGCTGCAACTGTACAAAACACTAATGCGGCCGCACTTGGAATATTGTGTACAGTTCTGGTCGCTCCATGACAGGAAGGACGCGGAACATTGGAAAAGTTGCAGAGGAGATTTACCAGGGTGTTGCCTGGTCTGGAGAGAAGGTCTTATGAGGAAAGGCTGAGAGACTTGGGTTTGTCTCATTGGAAAGAAGAAGGCTAAGAGGGGATTTGATAGAGACATAAAAGATGATCAAAGGATTAGATAGGGTAGACAGTGAAAGTCTTTTTCCTAAGATGGTGACATCAGCTTGTACAAGGGGGCATAACCACAAATTGAGGGGTGATAAATTTAAGAAAGTTGTCAGAGGCAAGTTCTTTACTCAGAGAGTGGTAAGGGCATGGAATGTCCTGCCTGCCAATGTAATTAACTTAGCCACATTAGGGGCATTTAAACAATCCTTAGATAAGAACATGGATGATTATTGGACTGTGTAGGGGGATGGGCTTAGATTAGCTCATAGGTCGGCACAACATTGAGGGCCGAAGGGTCTGTTCTGTGCTGTATTGTTCTATGTTCTATGGTGCTGTGATATGATTTTCGAGCTGTGGAGTTGGGTCCATCGCCACCTGCTGGTAAGTGTCAGTATCTGTAAGCAGCGTCTCAATAACAACATATATTTTTTAAAAACTTTGTTCACTATTGTAGATTTACAAACCAAAACCAGTAAGGTTACACCTTGAAAAGCCACTTCTCTGCTCTTCTGCTGTGAGCTCCCATACATGGGTTTCTCCAGGGTCTGCAGTGAATTTTGCTATTTCTTTATTATTCTTAGAATGAACTCTGATGTCCAAGGTACTTGAAAACAGACAGCATAGGCAGGAGCTGTGCAGATTATTGTTGGGTCAGGCACCAGTGTAGGTTTCTTCTTCCATTTGAATCACTGACTATGTGGTCACTGCCCTTTGTCTGTCTTCCTCCATTTTAAAGTGCTGCTGTTTTGATCTTTTTTCCCCAAAGTTCCAAAACCAAGCAACAGTTTATAAAGCAGTAATTACTGCCCCTAGAATTCAAGGATATCAACTTTAAAATACCTCAAAAAGGAACAGCTCTTACAGCCACAATTTCTTCCCACCCTCCATCCTGGATTATACAGAATCCTGTTTTTTATTAACATAAATGGTGCACTTCTATAGAGTTGCTATTAAAGTCAGGGTTGTTGTCATTGTCTACACGTGAAGTTAAAGGGGGCCATCAGAACAATCACTAAGCTCGATGTTGTGATAAAGCTGAATGAACATTCCATCGATAAAACTATTCAACCAGAATGCTTGATCTTCCACTTTGAATGTTAACTGGGCTCTCTGTCAAAGCTGGAGTGACCAATTGCTTTAACCCAGCTCCATCAAGGAAGTTAATTTTCAAACAAAGACAATATTCATTCAAAGGAAATGAAGGTTAAAACAATGTTTGCAACAAACCAATAGTTTTGTTTCACAGACATACATTGTTGACACTATGTTTTTCAGTGTTGTGTGAGCTACAAGACAAATTGTTGTTCTTAGATAAATCTTCCTATTACCTTCGAGGCTTCCTAAAGGATTTTCAATGCAATGCTTTTGAAGCTTTTAAAGAACAACAGAGGATTAGTAAGAAGGAAATACGCAGAGAAAAAATGAGGTACGAAGGTAAACTGGCCAAGAATATAAAGCAGGATAGTAAAAGCTTTTTTAGGTATGTCCAAGGCAAAAAAATGGTTAGGACAAAAATTGGGCCCTTGAAGACAGAAGCAGGGGAATATATTACTGGGAACGAAGAAATGGCAGAGGAATTAAATGGGTACTTCAGATCTGTGTTCACTGGGAAGACACAAGCAATCTCCCTGAGGTAACAGTGGCTGAAGGACCTGAACTTAAGGGAATTTCTATTTGCCAGGATTTGGTGTTGGAGAGACTGTTAGGTCTGAAGGTTGATAAGTCTCCGGGACCTGATGGCCTGCATCCCAGGGTACTGAAGGAGGTGGCTCGGGAAATCGTGGATGCGCTGGTGATTATTTTCCAGAGTTCAATAGAATCGGGGTCGGTTCCTGAGGATTGGAGGGTGGCTAATGTTGTGCCACTTTTTAAGAAGGGTGGGCGGGAGAAAGCAGGAAATTATAGACCAGTTAGTCTGACCTCAGTGGTGGGAAAGATGCTGGAGTCTATTATAAAGGATGAAATTACGGCACATCTGGATAATAGTAACAGGATAGGACAGAGTCAGCATGGATTTATGAAGGGGAAATCATGCTTGACTAATCTTCTGGAATCTTTTGAGGATGTAACTCGGAAGATGGACGAGGGAGATCCAGTGGATGTAGTGTACCTGGACTTTCAGAAAGCTTTTGATAAAGTCCCACACAAGAGGTTAGTGAGTAAAATTAGGGCGCACGGGATTGGGGGCAAAGTACTAGATTGGATAGAGAATTGGTTGGCTAATAGGAAACAAAGGGTAGTGATTAACGGCTCCATTTCGGAATGGCAGGCAGTGACCAGTGGGGTACCGCAGGGATCCGTGCTGGGACCGCAGCTTTTTACAATATATGTAAATGATATAGAAGATGGTATCAGCAATAACATTAGCAAATTTGCTGATGACACAAAGCTAGGTGGTAGGGTGAAATGTGATGAGGATGTTAGGAGATTACAGGGTGACCTGGACAAGTTAGGTGAGTGGGCAGATGCATGGCAGATGCAGTTTAATGTGGATAAATGTCTGGTTATCCACTTTGGTGGCAAGAACAGGAAGGCAGATTACTACCTCAATGGTATCAAATTAGGTAAAGGGGCTGTTCAGAGAGATCTGGGTGTTCTTGTCCACCAGTCAATGAAGGCAAGCATGCAGGTACAGCAGGTCGTGAAGAAGGCTAATAGCATGCTGGCCTTCATAACAAGAGGGATTGAGTATAGAAGCAAAGAGGTGCTTCTGCAGCTGTACAGGGCCCTGGTGAGACCACACCTGGAGTACTGTGTACAGTTCTGGTCTCCAAATTTGAGGAAAGACATTCTGGCTATTGAGGGAGTGCAGCGTAGGTTCACGAGGTCAATTCCTGGAATGGCAGGATTGCCTTACACGGAAAGACTGAAGCGACTGGGCTTGTATACCCTTGAGTTTAGAAGACTGAGAGGGGATCTGATTGAAACGTATAGGATTATGAAAGGACTGGACACTCTGGCAGGAGGGAACATATTTCCGTTGATGGGGGAGTGCCGAACCAGAGGACACAACTTAAAAATACGGGGTAGACCATTTAGGACAGAGATGAGGAGAAACTACTTCACCCAGAGAGTGGTGGCTGTGTGGAATGCTCTGCCCCAGAGGGCAGTGGAGGCCCAGTCTCTGGATTCATTTAAGAAAGAATTGGATAGAGCTCTTAAAGATAGTGGAGTCAAGGGGTATGGAGATAAGGCTGGAACAGGATACTGATTAGGAATGATCAGCCATGATCATATTGAATGGCGGTGCAGGCTTGAAGGGCAGAATGGCCTACTCCTGCATCTATTGTCTATTGTCTATTGTCTATTGTCTAGTCTATCACTTTAACATCAAATTTGACAACTCCTCCAGCTGCCAAACTAAACACATAGATTTACCTAGTAGCTTGTGCAAACTGCATAGGAAGATTTAAAATTCAAAGTAAAATGCAATAACAAGTAAAATTCAAGGCAACTATAAAACATAACAATTTTCCAAAGGACTATAATGCTTGGTAAGTCCAAAGATATGCAAGTTAAGTGGATTGGCCATGTTAATTTACCCATAATGTTCAGGGATGTGTAGGTTAGTTCTGTTAGCCACAGAAAATTCACAGTTACAGAGATAGAGTAGGGGGATGATCTTCGGAGGGTTGGTGCGGACCTGTTGGGCCAAATAGCCTGTTTCCACACTATGGGGATTTTATATTTATAAAATACTTTGGAAGATCCTGAGGTTAGAATGGTATTATAGGAATACAAATCTGTTTTTAATGCTAATGTTAAAATTATTTTCTCTTCTTTTGGATTCCCCAAGAAAAATGTTTTCACTGAAACGAACCTCGAACTCTATCATAATTTTAAACATCATCATTAGAGCACCCTTCAACCTTGAGGAAAAACAAGTCAGGATTATAGAATCCCTGTGGAAGAAGGCAATTCACCTCATCAGGTCCACAACAACTCTCTGAAAAGCATCCCAAACAGACCCACCCCATCCCTGTAACCCTGTATTTCCCATAGCTAATCTATCTAGTTTGCACACGGTGGGCAATTTAGCATGGCCAATCCACCTAATTTGCACATCTTTGGACTGTGGAAGGAAACCCACACAGATATAGGGAGAATGTGCTAACTCCCCACAGACAGTTGCCCAAGGGTGGAATCAAACCCAGGTCCCTAGCACTATAAGGCAGAAGTGCTAACCACTGAGCCACCATGCCACCTGATTACATACTAATCTTGAATTTGAGCACTTTGCTTCTTGAAATAATTTTGATATTTCTAATTGGGAAAGAAGAGAAATGGGACTGAGGGATACCAATATTTAAATCACTAAAAAAATTAAAGATGCCTATTTTAAAATGAAGAGACCAGTTAATAAGGCCATTTTTAAAAACAACAAGAGCACTGAGGTTCATCTTTAGAGAGACTGTATTGAAAAGAAGATAAGTTACAGTAACCCTTTGTAAGGAATCTTGGTCAGGCTACATCAACAACATCATTCTGGTCTTCAAATGAAAACAAACAGAGAAAAAGAGTAATGGTGAATGTGCGCCATTTTCACCAAGGGTTCCTGAACTGAGAAGTTACATTGATCAAAAAAGATTGAAAAGGCTTTGATTGCTTTACCTCAAGAAAAGAAACACTGACCAGATAGAGATTGTGATTATGATTATGAAGAGTTTGATAGGATGGAGGTACAGAAGATGTTTCCAATCATGGAGGAAGACAAGACAAGGGGTACTGCTCTTGGACAGAGTAGAGAGGGTAGCTTTATGACTGGAACAAATTGGAGAAATCTCTCTCTCTCTCTGTCTCTTGAAAAGCGCAGCAGCAGGCGATAACACAAACCAGAGAAAAACATTTGAAAACCAAGAACTCACAGATCTACAATATCCGCAGCTGTCATTGATCCAGCCTATCTCTGACCAAGTTAAAAAATCACAGAACACCAGGTTATAGTCCAACAGGTTTATTTGGAAGCACTAGCTTTTGGAGCGCTGCTCCTTCATCAGGGTGGCACAGTTGATCAGTGGTTAGCATTGCTGCCTCACAGCAACAGGGTCCCAGGTTCAATTCCTGCCTTGGGTGACTGTCTGTGCAGAGTTTGCATATTCTCCCCAGGTCTACGTGCGTTTCCTCCCACAGTCCAAAGATATGCAGGGCAGGTGAATTGGCCATGCTAAAATTGCCCATGGTGTTAGGTGCATCATTCAGAGGAAAATGGGTCTGGGTGGGTTACTCTTTGGAGGGTCAGTGTGGACTTGCTGGGCTGAAGGGTCTGTTTCCAGGGAATCTAAAAAAAATAACCTGATGTTGTGTGATTTTTAACTTGTCCACCCCAGTCTAACACTGGCACTTCCAAGTCATCTCTAACCAATTTAGATTAACATTTAACACCTCAAGAAGATGCTGAAGACTTGAAACTGTATATCCTTTTATCTTCGTTTTTGTGCTGGGCATGATCCACTTTTTAACTTTGCATCTACGTTTGTGTTTATGTCTGTGTGTATATGCATCTTCATTGTTTTTCTCTGGGTAAGCAAACAATAAATTTGGTCTTTCTTTCACTTAAGGAAAACTTGTAAAAGATCTTGTTGAAGATCATGAGAGATACTTTAATTCAAAATATTAGGATTCACCAATCTTCACATTACATTTGTAAAGCATTTTTCATTTATTTTTATTAGTTCACAAGTATTAAACAGCCAAATAAGTACTTCTGTTAGTACTATTAATTTTCCAATGTAAGGAATACCACAATTATTTGGACAGTCCTAGCTTTCACAAACAATAACAGAAATGAAAAGTTACTGATTAGGGTATAAAGAGAGAACTATTGCTTAAGACACCAGAAAAGTTTTCTTAAACTATATCACCATGAGATATTTGAGTAAGAAGGAAATAGTTTTTGTTTAACATCTCATCTGAAAGACAATAGCTATAGCAGTACTCAGTACTGCACTGGAGTATTAGATGTTACCCTTGCCTCTGGAGCAGATTTCTAATCTTGCAATTCAGAGGAAAGATCACTACCAATTGAGCTGTGCCTAATAATCTTTTTTAAAATTCTGTTTGAGAACATTAAACTTCTGAAGTATTAACTAAAATCTCTCTGTAGCTTTTAAAGTTCAAGCTAATGTATTACGTCAGTTTTGATTGAAAAATGATATTCAGCCAAGAAGGAAAAAAAAATGGATGAAACTGTGGGGTAAGTTATACGTTAATCTAGTAACGAAGCACACAAATCACTGTAAACCAATTCCAACAGTCATCTTCTGAGATATTCTTCACTACCATCTATTGTGTGACGTGCCACTCAAATGTAATTAAATTACACATACTGTTTGCAAATGCATTCTTTGGGTGGAAAACTTATTACAGATCTTTTGTTTCCTCAAAGTATCAAGGCTATTCAGTCATTTATATCCATAATTCTGTTACTGTTACTATGTGACAGCCACCTGGGGAAAGAAGTTATGTGATTTATTGAATCGTTTTCACAGTAGCCCATATATAAAATAGTAGGTCTGTGATGAAATTTCGACATTCATTTCACAAAACCAGAATCTAACAGCGAGATCCTTTATAGTGAATTGAATTATCCAGATTTTAAAGTATGGTTCTTGGCCTAGCTCAGCATTTTTCACATGAATGATTTACATGTAAGAGGTCTTCAAAGGGAAGTAACTACAGTGACATTTACTGATCCCTGTAAGTACAATGAATTGATTCATTTAATCGCCAGGGAGTTTAAAAAATATATGACTAAACTCTTTTTCTGAACAGCTTATAATAGTAGTTGGTGTTTGCTTGCAGTTTTGATGTTGTGCATGAGTTTTCTGTTGCTATTTGTTCTTTTACATTCAGTTTTCTCTGTACTGTTTGAGCCATTTTAACACTATTAATATTGTTCAGAAATTCAAGGAAAATCTGGCAGTTGTAGGTGAAGACAACCACAAAATTCACATCATTGGTCTGAATACCTGAGGAGACATTGATAGATAGGGGTCACCAGGAGAGCACATTAGAACACTGGAAACTATTAGAACAAAATTCTGTACAATTACCAATCTGTCTCTGGGAGAAATGATCTGTATTGACAAGGAGGGTTCAGAAAGAAAATAATTTGGGCATGCTAGATGATTAAAATTTTCATTCTAATGAGTTGCAAGATCATAATACGAAAATTGTTAAGTTGCATAAGACAGTAAGAGAGGTGTTTGATTCGGTTACTTTACAAATACACATTTAACACTTGCACTGTATTCTGCTCATACAAAAAACAGCTTTTAGTAGACAAAGAAACAAGTTGCTTCACAGAAAAGTTTCAATAGTAATTTCAGCAACATTAAGCTCATATAGGGAGTGTACAACTAAGGTGGGAGTTGTGCATTGTTGCTCTCAAACCATGGATAGCAACTTAAATTTAAAGTTAGTTTACCCAAGTCCTGATATAGCTAAAAATATGATTTATCCATTTTAGACTTGGAATGCAAAGTTTCATTAAACAGGTTTCTTTAATAAATAAAAAAGTATTGATTTATTATGAAATAATATTATTATTGAATGAAGATGCAGAATTCATGACACACAATATATAATATGAATATAGAAATGTATGCACACCTCTAAATAACCAAAAAGGGATTTCACTGGTCAGAGGTTTACTTTAAAAAGTTTCTGGCCAACAGTAATTATTCTTGAAGGCAAAAATAAGGAGAAGAAATAGAAAGTTCTGAAGTCCATCAATTTGGGATTGTTGTGAGTGTGGTTAAGACATACACGTGGCTTTGGGTTCTTGCAGATCCAACTTGCTTAGGAAATACAATATTGAGAAGTTCTTTCAGTCATTCTTCCAGAAGACAACCAAGTTTCATTTCACAGCGAATGTTTCAGGAACAGGAGGCCCAATCTGTGCAGACAGTTCTAGAACAGACTTTCTTCAACTGAAAATTCAAACATACTCTCCAAGTGTGCAAACATTGTTTTAACAGAACAACCATTAATCCTGATCATAAGATAGTCAGGTGTTTTCCCTGAAATGAGTTCAATCAATCAACCTCGGCAATTATCTGGCTAAGTTTAAGAGAAAACAAAGTTTCAATGTATCTCTTCATTAACCATTTTTTAAAAAAATTGCAGCATCTCCACAGTCATTTAAACTGAAATCCTCAAGAAGTTTTAACTATGATCTTCTTCATAATAACAGTGAGTGATTTTTTAATTACATAGATAGTTCAAAACCAGATTCACATTTGTTATGATTGGGTGAGTAAAAGGGAATCAGCTCACATTTTTAAACCTCATCAATTGGCTGCAAAGACTTAATGCTCTTTTAAGCAAACAGCTATACCTCAATCCAGGATAGTGTCCAGGACAAAAAGGGAGTCAAAAGGATATGTACTCCAAAGTCCTTAAAGTGTTCTTGAGATGTTAGGTTTTAATCTGAGATCAGTTAATTAAGAATTTCTCAGATCAATGACAGCTGAGAATATTGCAGATCTTTTTGAGTTCTCAACTTTATGATGCTCCTATCCAGTTTTGTGTCATCACTCAGCACTTTGTTCTCTGAAGAACTGAAAGAGGGAAAGAATATTGAGCCATTGCTGGGTCCAGTTAGAAATCCACCTCACCTGCTCTGCCAAAGCAGTTGCTTGAACTACAAATCATTTGTGTATTCCCATGTTGAAGTTAATTGTTTCCAAGCTGGATAGTTATAGGTGGCTTTTTTATCTCCAACATGTGAACTTCTCATAAAAAACGTAAGCCAAACAAGACATACCAATTGCTTCACAGGTAACTGGTTTAAGTTTATTTTAATTAAAAATACTAATTTCAGTTCAGACATATTATTGCTTCTTTTGTTTCATGAAACTTAGCTCAACTTGTGGCTATAGAATTATTGCGGCCATTTATAAGTCACTGTTTTTCCTTTCCAAAACCATTTCAGTCAATGAAAGGCCCAGGAGTTAAAGTCAGATTATTCAATTCAAATATAATGGTTCACATTTTATCATTTTTTGTGGCACACTTCTATACTTCTATAAAAAACTAATCTATGTATGGCTCTACCAACAGAATCAATTCAGGCACAATGTTAATTACTGACAGCAAACAGACTGTTGATTATAAAAAGTTTGTACATTCTAATCAAGCAGTCTTTTATGATGAAAATTCCTAATTTATATGTTGTTCAAAACTCAGCAGAGCCAAGAAAAAAGCCTCAATACCATTGCTTTTTTTGCCGAGATCATTGTACACTAATGATTCACTTACATTTATGGCACAGAACATGAGGACAACAAGGCTGAGAATCTCAACAGTTAACAGAAAAATGTTCTTTATAAATATTAAGAGACTTGTTATTCTCTTCACAGTATATTTTCTCTGCCAACTCTGACAGTAAGTCATTAATGACATTTTATGCACCTTGGTATAATAGCAGTGCTGCTGTTAATAGACAGTTGGACATTTACAGTGATCAAATAGGTGTACAAAAGAGCAAAGGAAAATAAGTGATCAGCAAAAAACAAAAGTAGTTGATGAATCACTCTCACTTTTCAGTGCTGACTTGCTCTGAGACACTGGGTCAGAATGCTATTCGATGATATTTCTAAGGCGCTGCTTCATTCGCTGAGTACCTCCTAAGGGTTTCTCTAATCTCCTGCCATAATGCTCCTCGTACTATTTCTCAAGGGCTTGTTTCAGTCTTTTCAATGGAAGAACTCCTGGGCAAATTTTAGCTAGTATCATCTTTTCTAAACTGATAGCTTGGCAAAAAAATAAAAAGAGCAAATGGCCTAAAAACTCAACAGGTCTGGGAGCATCTATGGAAAGACATGCAAGTTTAATGTTTCATGTTCTTTGGAACCAAAGAGTAAGGTGGAAAAGCAATGGATTGCAACTGCAGAAATATGTGAGAGGAACAAGTGGAACAGAAGGAAAAGTCAGGAGAAAGTTAGGGGGTGAAGAAGGATTATAATTTATAGGTGTCACAGAACAAAAGGAAATGGAAATTATAATGGTTGGATAAAATTGGGTCCAAAGTAGGTATTACTTGAAGGTTTAATAGTAGAGTGTAAATCCACTTTGCTAAGAAGAGATTCAAGAAATTCTAACAGTAGGTCGACATGGGGGAAAGACAGGAGTAAAAAATGAAGAGCAATATTCATGTTCTGAAATTGTTAAATTCAAAATTCAGTCCAGAAGGCTGAAAGGTTCATAAACAGACAATCAGATGCTGTTCCTCCAGTTTGCATTGGGCTTCACTGGAAAACTAAGTAAAAACAATGACTGCAGATGCTGGAAACCAGATTCCGGAATACAGTGGTGCTGGAAAAGCACAGCAGTTCAGGCAGCATCTGAGGAGCAGTAAAATCGATGTTACGGGCAAAAGCCCTTCATCAGGAATACAGGCAGAGTGCCTGAAGGGTGGAGAGATAAATGAGAGGAGGGTGGGGGTGGGGATGAAGGTGATAGGTCAGGGAAGAGGGTGGAGTGGATAGGTGGAAACGAAGATAGGCCGATAGGACAGGTCATGGGGACGGTGTTGAGCTGGAAGTTTGTAACTGGGGTGAGGTGGAGGAAGGGGAAATGAGGAAACTGGTGAAGTCCACATTGATGCCCTGGGGTTGAACTGTTCCAAGGCGGAAGATGAGGCGTTCTTCCTCTAGGCGTTGGGTGGTGAGGAAGAGGCGGTGAAGGAGGTCGGAGGTAGGTACCTTTTTGCAGGAGGTAGCATGGGAAGAAGTGTAACCCAGGTAGCTGTGGGAGTCGGTGGGTTTGTAAAAAATGTCGGTGTCAAGTCGGTCGTAATTAATGGAGATGGAGAGGTCCAGGAAGGGGAGGGAGGTGTCAGAGATGGCCCAGTTAAATTTAAGGTCAGGGTGGAATGTGTTGGTGGAGTTGATGAATTGCTCAACCTCCTCGCGGGAGCACGAGGTGCCGCCAATGCAGTCATCAATGTAGCGGAAGAAGAGGTGGGGAGTGGTGCCAGTGTAATTACGGAAGATGGACTGTTCTACATAGCCAACAAAGAGATAGAATAGCTGGGGCCCATACGGGTGCCTATGGCTACCCCTTTGGTCTGGAGGAAGTGGGAGGATTTGAAGGAGAAATTGTTAAGGGTGAGGACCAGTTTGGCCGAATGAATGAGAGTGTCGGTAGAAGGGTACTGTTGGGGACGTTGGGAGAGGAAGAAACTTGGAGGCCCTGGTCATGGTGGATGGAGTTGTAGAGGGATTGGATATCCATGGTGAAGAAGAGGCATTGGGGGCCGGGGAAATGGAAGTCTTGGAGGAGGTGGAGGGCGTGGGTGGTGTCTCAAACGTATGTGGGGAGTTCCTGGACTAGGGGGAATAGGACAGTGTTGAGTAGGTAGAGATGAGTTCAGTGGGGCAGGAGCATGCTGAGACAATGTGTTGGCCAGGGCGGTCAAGCTTGTGGATCTTGGGAAGGAGGGAGAACTGGGCAGTGCAGGGTTCCCAGACTATGAGGTTGGAAGTTGCAGGTGGTACATCTCCTGAAGTGATGAGGTTCTGTATGGTCTGGGAGATGATGGTTTGGTGATGGGGGGTGGGGTCATGGTCGAGGGGGCAGTAGGAGGAGGTGTTCTCAAGTTGGCGTCTGGCTTCAGCGGTGTAGAGGTCAGTGTGCCAGACTGGCACTGCACCCCCTTTATCTGCTGGCTTGATGGTGAGGTCAGGATTGGAGCAGAGGGAGTGGAGGGCTGAGCATTGTGAGGGTGAGAGGTTGGAGTGGGGGAGGGGGGTAGACAGGTTGAGGCGGTTAATGTCTCGGCGGCAGTTGGAAATGAAGAGGTCGAGGGCAGATATTAGGTCAGCACAGGGTGTCCAGGTGGATGGAGTGTGTTGGAGGTGGGCGAAGGGGTCCTCGGAAGGTGGGTGGGAAAGTGATTGTGAAAGTAAGCTCGGAGGCGGAAGCAACGGAAGAAGTGTTCGACATCACGGCGTATATGAAATTCATTGATGTGTGGATGGAGGGGGATGAAGGGAGTCATTTGCTGAGGACTGATCATTCGTCCTCAGTGAAGGGGAGTCTGGAGGGAAGGTGAAAACTCGGCAGGGCTGGGATCTGGGATCTGGTGTGGGTGTGGAGCTGGGAGTAGGGGCAGAACCTGTAAGTGAAGTGGGTATGGTGGTGGGGGGGATGGGGTAGAGTAATGAGCAAGGATGGTGTTCCCCTCAGAGTGCTGGGGGGGCTGGGATGGTGGCAGTGGATCTGTGGGCGGCATGTGAGCAGAATGCAGGTCAGTGGCCTTGGTGGGGGTGGAAGTGGTGGCAAACACGCCAGTGGAGGGGGGGCTAGGGGGGCGGAAGTCACTGAGCGTGTGACATCAGTGATGATGTGAGGGGCGGAAGTGATGTCACGTGTGGTGAATGAGGAATAGTGAGGGGCAGAAGTGGCTGTGGAAGTGGCTATGATTGGGGTGGAAGTGATGTCATCGATCAGCATGGGGATGGTGGCTGCAGCAGCCGCATGGCTAATGGCATCTCAGCAGTTCCAGAGGCCGAGGGAATCTTCTGGAATGTTTGAGGAGTGCTGGTTATGGAGGTGGGTAGATGAAAGTTTGCTGTACTTACAGTTTTTGACGTTTGAGACGGTGCTGAAATACTGTTTGTTGTGAGTATGAATTCTCCTGAGGATATAGTAAAGGAGGGGTCCTTTGCAATTCTGAGAGAGTGTGGCCCTCAGCTGAGGCAGGGCTAACTGTAGAGAGGTTAGGTGCCGGCACATGGCTGCGAGTGTGGAGTGGAGGATCTTGAAGTATAACCATTGCTGGTGTTTTTTGAATCTGTAGTCTGTACTGTTTGTCCTGTTCGGATCTGAACTCTGCTGGTTTAAAGGTGGTCCAAAGTCCCGTGTGGGATGAGTTGGTTACGGAGGCAGGCAGGCACTGAGGAAGCAAATGTGGCTGTAGTAGCGAGTCTGTTTCAGGACTCGCTAAAGGAGCCTTCCACATCCATCAAAGCTTTACCGGCACATCCACCAGTATCATTTATTGTATCCGTTGCTCCTGATGCAGTCTCCTCTACATTGGAGAGACTGGACGCCTCCTAGCAGAGCGCTTTAGGGAACATCTCTGGGACATCCGCACCAATCAACCACACTGCCCCGTGGCCCAACATTTCAACTCCACCTTCCATTCAGCCGAGGATATGGAGGTCCTGGGCGTCCTTCACCGCCTCTCCCTCACTCACGCCTAGGGGAAGAATGCCTCATCTTCCACCTTGGAACACTTCAACCCCAGGGCATCAATGTGGACTTCACCAGTTTCCTTATTTCCCCTTCCCCCACCTCACCCCAGTTCCAAACTTCCAGCTCAGCACCGTCCCCACGACCTATCCGACCGGCCTATCTTCTTTTCCACCTCTCCACTCCACCCTCTTCCCTGACCATGCTACCTTCTCCCCACCCCCACTTTCCTCTCATTTATCTCTCCACCCTTTAGGCACTCTGCCTGTATTACTGATGAAGGGCTTTTGCCCGAAAAGTTGATTTTACTGCTTCACTGGAAAACTACTGATCTATGATAGAAAAGTGAGCATTAGATGGTGGATTAGAGTGACAAGCAACTGATAGGTCAGGATAATGCTTGTAGAGATAGTATAAAGCTATTCTGCAAAGTCTCACCGAGTTTGTGTTTGGTCTGTCTTGTGTAGATGAAACCACATTGTGACCACTGATTACAGTTGGCCAGATTGAAAGAAATAAAAATAAGTTTTTGTTTCAGCAGATGATGATTTGGGGCCTTCGATAATGAGAAAGGTGAAGGTAAAAGGGAAATTATTACACTCTCTGTGATAGCATTTTAAGGGAACATGGGAGTGGGCTAAAGTGTTGGGGATGATAAAGGAGAGGATTAATGTATCACAAGGGGAACAATACCCTCAGAATATTGACAGGGATGGGGAGAAGGAGAGGTATTTGGTGGTGGCATCAAATGGAGGTGGTAGAAATGGTGAGAGTGATCCTTTGAAGATAGAGGCAAGTAGACTGGAAAGTTAGGACATGGAGAATTCCACAATGGTTCTGGGAAGTGGGAGTTCTCACTTAAGGGAAAAGCAAAGCATGTTTGAAGTATCATTATGGAAGGTAGCATCATCAGAACAGATGTAATCAAAATGGAGGAACTGGGAGAATGGAATTCTTAAAGGAAGCACTGTATTAGAAAATGTAGTCGAGTTAGCAGAGGGAATCAGTGCATTTGTAATGAATATTAGTATCCCTGGAAATGGAGACATGAAAGTCAAGGACGGCAGGGAAGAATCAGAGATGGATCATTTCATCATGATGGAGTGGGGGATATTGGAAGCAAAATTGGTTAATTTTTCCAGTTCCAGACCAATACAATCATCAATGCTTGGGGTAAAGAGTTGTGAGAGTGGGCATGAGATGAACTGGAATGAGGAATATTTTAAAAACTTCCAAAAAGAAAGGCATAAATAGGGCCCTTGTGAGTACACATGGTCACAATTTTTATTTGGAGTATGTTGAAAAATTTATGTTAAGAAGATTAATGACACCATTATGCATATATAAATATCACACAAGAGGATTAGCAATTGCACTTGAAGTGGTGAACAATTCCTTTATAGTCTTCATGGCCTTCAAATTCCTACTGGCAATTTTAACAAGACAGAAGCTTAATTCTTATTACAATACTTTGCTCACTAGTTCAATCCATGCAAACCAGTGGATTAATCAATCTTAATGCGTTCAGTTGTGCTCAGGATGGTTTTGTTGCAAGAGAGTATGGGAAATTTAAGTGAGAATTGTTGAGAGGGGTTGAGGGAGACGAGTATCTTTAAGATAGTGACTGGGGTCTTTGCTGGGGTGGGGAATGGTGGTAGAAGTTTGATATTTGGTTTTCTAAATGTAGTTCTTGCTGTTGACCACTGCTTCATGCAGATGGGGTAAATGTTTGGAAATGGGACATCAAGGCCAAGAATCTGTCTGTAAGATCAGTGTTAGAGATAATCTTGGAGGCACCTGAAAATTAAGAAGTTTGAATTTTCTGGATAGGTAATTCTCGTGTACATGGATCTGTGTCTCTCCAGAATGCCAACACACGTGTCAATGTCTCAACGCCACTGTTACATTCAGAAAATCTGAGCCATTCTTTCTCTTGAACATGCTCCTCTCAGATAAGGTCACTTTCCTCCTTTGTAACAAAATGTTGATTTATGAACAGTCTTTTGTGTTAGCAGAGGAAAAGTACATGGAAAGCAACTGAATCAAAAGTAGGAATTTTGACTTGGATGATATCAGATCAGTTGCCCATTAAAGTCAAAGGGAAAGAAAATCAAAAGAGATGTAGAATTCATACCTGACTCAATTTTACCAAAGTCTAAATTACTCCTGCTGGAGGCTTAAACAGAATGAAATTTCAGACCAAATCTACTGTGGTTAACATAACTGTTATGAGCCAGTTCACCATTTTGGATGGGTGCATCAATTCTTTCCCAGCCCTCACTCGTCCATTTGTCACAACAAATTTTGAATTTAACCAAGGTGGTGATATGGACAATTATGTAGGTTTTAGAATGTATCTGGTTTAGTACTCAAAGAGTTCAACAAAGTTTTTTTGTCTAAAAATAATAACTAGCTTACTACAAATACAATATAAACAAACAAACATGCAAAAATTACTGACAGATAACATTAGACAGTGTGATATTTGTATTTTAACATTGCATATTTAATATGAGGCAAATATGGCTAACAGATAAACTATGTTGAACACCCTATAGAATACATCAAACAGCAAGTGTGACCAAAATAGATCCCACTGATTTCTTAGCAATCCTCCTTCTAGATGAGACACACTGTGGAGCACCAAGTATAATCAAAACTTCACAAGGTATTCCAATTTTTCACTTTTGATAACTAAGCCTCAAGTCATCATGAGTTACTCTGACATGGACTGTCTCAAGACTGTTCATGTCATGGTAGTTCACTAAGACTACATTCTCCACGACTTTGGAATATGCACTCCAGCACATATATACATAGGCACAACAACACATTATCACAAGAAGGGGGCTTCCACAAGCTAGTACTGCCCTGGATTTGTTTCCCAAGCTTTAATCTGGTTCAGCTGCACCAACTAATTACTGCTTGTGGGCTTCCTTCACCCTTACTCACAATTGCATGGAAGTATTAATTGCAAATGCTTCTTTAAAGCTCTCATGTTCCCATAAATTTTTAGAGCTTTTCCTCCAAAACTTAGCAGCTTTGACTAACTCCCATATCTGAGATCTGACTGCATCGAGCCAGAGGTCCTAAGGCACCTCTTCAACAGGGTGATTAACACTTCTTTTCTGCGTGACACTTGCCTCTGTCTTGTCCTGTCTTCTTCTCCAACATAACTGATCCTTGAACTACTCTTAGAGGCCTGCTAAAAAACTTTATATCAAGTCCTGTCTTTATTCTTCGGCAGTATTGGATGAAAATAATACTTGAGAACAGTTAAATGTAGCAAGCCTTTGGAACTGTCAATTCTCTGAATGTTACAATGTTCACAAAGTGCTGGCTCCAAAGCACAAATTGCACACAACAGAAAGAACAGTTCATTACAGAATTAAACAAGTTACAACAGGCACAAGTTCAGAAACCAATTCTGTAGTGGCAAGATAGGAAGCGAAAACAAAGCTGCAAATGGATAAACAGCAAAGAGGCAAAAAAAAACAAATAATTACTTTAGTAACATGAATTTCCAAAGGCATTTTACAGGGTGTACAGTAATTGAAAGGTTAACTGAATCTACTCAAGTGATGGTTTTGTCTGGTATGTAGAACCCCCAAGGTGATCCATCTTCATAAAGCTTTGGAGCATTAGTTTCTGTGCTGCTCAGCAATTCTACTTCAAACACTGTTATTACAGTGGTTGTTTATAATAGCTTGTATTAATCAACATCACTGATACAATTCAAATCCAAGTAATATTTTGCAGTAGATACAATGAATACCATGTCACCTAATTCCAATGATTATGGACAATTAAACAGCCACAGCTCAAAGCATTTAATACATTCCAAGCTGCATTCTGCATAATTGCTGAAATTTGTAAATATGAACTGAGAAGTAATAAACAAATATATTCAGCATCAGTGTGTTGTACTCATTTCACTTTCAATTTTGACTCAGTCATGTGAATGGGGAGAGTTTGGTTGAAGATACAACAGTTTTTAGCTGTCATTTTGCTATTTTGTATCCAGCGCATTTTATTCTTGATGTTCTTCCAATTTTTTTCTTAAACTGTAACGCTTCACGATATGTACTCCTTTTCTTCAGGTAATGAAGATTGAGTATCAAGGAGCATTGTGCTGCTGACTGCTGAGAATTATCTGCCTATTCATTTATAAAGGGAGGGGGCAGAACCTTGGGGAAGTGGTCTTAAAATTTCTGTCCAGTGTTGTGCAGAAAAATGAAAGAGAACTAACAACAAACTGAATATGGGTGAAAATAACCTGGATTATGATATCTATAGTGACTGGAACAGGGGCCAGGTGGATCTCATTGAATACAAATTCCCTAATGGGGGCTATTAACCAAGGCCAATCAGTGAGTCCTGGCTGACAGATATAAACAGCAGATTAGAAAAAATAAATAAACAGCAGATTGGAAGGTGACGTCCTAATGGTATTATCATTGGACTATTAAGTCAGAAGTCCAGAAAATGTTTTAGGGTTTGAGGCCTAGCTTTGCTGCTCCTCTCCCTTATAAAATTACTGTTTCTCTGTATACTGATGTTAATGTTGATTGTTTTGTAAACTGTGAATTGTTTAATAAAATAAAATAAAATAGCAGTCTTGGCATAGTGGCTCAGCGGTTAGCACTGCTGCCTCACAACACCAGAGACATGGGTTCAGTTCCAGCCTTGGGTGATTGTCTGTGTGGAATTTGCACATTCTTCCTGTGTCTGTATAGGTTTCTGTTGGATGTTCCTCTTTCCTCCTAAAGTCCAAATATGTGCAGGTTAAGTTGATTGGCCATTCTCAATTTGCCCTGTGGTGTCCAGGTATGTACAGGCCAGGTGAATTAGCCATGATTTGGAGATGCACAATCACCTGATGAAGGAGCGTCGCTCCGAAAGCTAGTGTGCTTCCAATTAAACCTGTTGGACTATAACCTGGTGTTGTGTGATTTTGAATTTTGAATTAGCCATGGTAGACATAGGGTCTGGATCTGGGTGGAATACGCTTTGGAGGATCAGATTCAATGGGCCAATGGTCTCTTTCTCCCCTTCACTGTTTGATCACGCAGCATTGCCCTTTGATGTGAAGGGCACTGGTTGTCACTAGCCACGTGGGTGTTTCTTTTCTTCCTGGAGGTGGAAATTGAACAAAGATTTGTACACCTGTGTCTTTCACTGAAAAAATAAATAAACAGCAGTCTTAGGGATTCTCCTTACTCTAGGGACTCGTTCCGAGCTGGCTGGTTAGAATCCAGGTACTGTGCATGTGTAAATAAAGGGTGACTTTGTGACTGAATACTGACCACTGTGGAGTAGTTCCAATATGGCATGCCAGATTGTAGTATGTAGGTATTTGTCAATAACACAATAAGCCTTTCCCAAATGAACACATCTGGAGTAGGTACTTCAGCCTTGAATCTCTCCAGTTCAGTCATTGGCCCGTGTTGTGTAAGGACTTCAGGATGCTAGATCAGTTTTGCAATGATGTTATGCAGCTGCATATCACTGGGCATAAATAACAAAATGTAAATTAAGTTGCAACATTCTACTTCAGATTATACTACAACAGATTAGAACTCTCTAGAAGACTTATTTGAATACTTGAAAATGAAAGCATAAAATCTTGACCTGAAAATAATTCTTGACTTGACCTTCTCTTCAAACAGCATCAAAGGAGAAGGAGAATCGACGTTTCGGGCATAAGCCCTTGGCTTATGCCCGAAACATCGATTCTCCTTCTCCTTTGATGCTGCCTGACCTGCTGCGCTTTTCCAGCAACACATTTTTAAGTTCTGATCCCCAGCATCTGCAGTCCTCACTTTCTTCTCTTCAAACGATCTATCTTGAACTCAAACTCAGTTTGACATCAAACTAAACTGTTATAAAAGAGCCTAGATTTTCATAGAGTGGAGGAGACTACATGGAAGGTTAAAGGGGTGGTTGGGACTCAATTCCAGGGTTGCTGATCCCACTCTCTCTTTCAAAAGTGTGTCTTACAGATTCAGGCTGTTTAGGTCATGAACCTGCATTCTGCATTCTTCATTTGGTCAACTCCATATAGAGGTAGGAATGCAACTTCCAGGGGGTCAGGCCAGCTTTAAGGGACTCATGATTTACAGCATCTCCAAGGTATTATGAATTATGTCTGAATGAGCGAACCTTGGAAAAGGTAACATCAAAGATCCTTCTCATGCCAATTATTTCTATGTGCCCGGAGCATCACTATGGTTTTCATGCTAAGCTAAGTATCCCAGCCATCCCCCATGATCTATCCCAAGCTATACATGCACCAACCACAATCGCCCTTCATTCTCTAAAATCCAATATATCATCCCAATTATTCCCGAGTGTCTCCTCATGCAATTTATGCCAAGCTATGGCACTTCAATGCCAATTTGTGCCTCAAACACAATAAAGAATGAATGAAAATTGTCATGACAATGGTGTAAGAAAACACTTTACCATCATTTATTAATAACTTTCCATTTTATTTAACAAAAAAAAACTCATTTTACCATAGGAAACTAAATTTAGTCATCATCTACACATTTTGAAATATCAATAGTCGAAATCACAAGCACTGGCAAGCCCTTTATCTCATGCAAATTCAGGTTGTGCAATTGACAGTGTGAGTCAGACTTTCATTAAACAATGTTATTTTCCCTGGGGTTCTGCAGCTTCAACAAGGTAATGGATGTCTGGAGTTTCAGCTAAGAATGCATAATGAGGCTTGGCTGAGAGCTTAGACTTCCTTTGAACAGTCAAAACCATTAAGTAATGTTATATCATGATTGCTACATTTTTGTTAGCCAAATGTTATGAAGATGTGGGTGTACTGTACCTTTAAGAAAGTTAAAAGCTAGTAGAACTACCTTACAGCACCAAGTGTTCTCAACAAGATACAAGTAGCATGTAGTCCAGCAGGTAGCTGGTTGCCTGGAGACAAGAACAAATTTGAATTTGACCAATCAGTTTAAATTATACCCCAAAATACCAACCTCCAATCAAGTTTGAATTTAGTATATTGACAATATTCAAAACCAATGAAACAATCAAATGCTTTGGGGTATAAGACCAGGAAAAATTGAACAGTTGGAAGAGAACTGCTGAAAGACCAACAGATGTAGATGGCTAGTCAGAACTGTCTGAGACGCACCTGTCTAGAGAAGGAATTTTCACAGAGAAAACATCAACACTGACCTGGAGAGAAAATCTGCAAAGTGAAGATTCAAAAGCTAGGTGGTTTTGAAATTTGAATATTTCAATAAATCTTAATCAGGAGTTTTATTGGACTAGTATTATAGAAGGGAAAAAAAAATAGATTAGAGGAAGGAGTTGTAAACAGTTGGTAATTATTCTCTGTTATACTTTATGAAATAAAGTTATTCATTTTTACTTTAAATATTCTTGGCCTCTTGAATTTTCACAGATTATTGCACGGGATAAATCTTTTCTGTGTAGCTGGTTTAAATTAAGCAGGAGGGTTTACTCCGTGTCATAACACAAAGATACTAAAAGATGCTCTGTGAAGGTGGGTATGTGGAATTTCATAGAATCCCTTCAACGTGGAAACAGGTCCTTTGGCCCAACAAGTCCACACCGACCCTCCAAAGATTAACCCACGCAGACCCACTCCCCTGCCCTATATTTACTCCTGACTAAGGCACCTAACCTATACATCCCTGAACACTATGGGCAATTCATGGCCAATTCACCCTCACCTGCCCATCTTTGGATTGTTGGAGGAAACCAGAAGGAAACCCATGTGGACATGGGAAAATGTGCAAACTCCACACAGACAGTCACCTGAGGTTGGAATCAAACCCAGTTCCCTGGTGCTATGAGGCAGCAGTGCTAACCGCTGAGCCACCACACTGTCTAAAGTTAAGGCACAGGTCTGCCATGATCTCATTGAATGGCGGAATATGTTCAAGGTGCTTAATACGCTACTTTTGTTCCTTTGTTCCCAAGCATAATCAAAAACTCAAATTTCATGATCTGTTTGTTTTGTTTTTAACTGTTCAGTGGCTTTATGAGAGAAACAAATGCTCTGTATTGTTTAAGCATTGTAAATTAATTATGTGAACCATCTTAAAATAATTTCCACTGATGACGTTGAACTATTGTTCATGGCACAAAAACAGAATTTGTATCATCAGGTGAAGGAGGAGGCTGAACAGCTGCGTTTGTGTTCCTTCTTTGCTCAATAGTTACATTTGAATTCAATTTTTGATTTATTTGTGTGCCTCATTTATAATTGTAAGAAGAAAGAATTAAATGTGCAGCTAAACAGCATATTAGAATGTTCAACTATATAGCATGGCTGAGTACATCTGGTTTTACTACAGTAGTGCAGTCTCAAAGCTTAATTATTAGTTGTTGGACAGGTACTTAAACTTCAGTAGAGATTCTACATATGGGCACACCTAGCAGCAGAACACATCATTTACCAATTGTTGCAAAAATCCATGCTGAAAAAATGCAGTGGCAAAAAATTAACCTTTTCCATCATTCTACTGACATCAGTGAAATTACTGAGCTAATTGGTACCTGTTTTAATTTTCCTCAGGGAATAACTGCCACATCAACCTGATAGCCCATTAACTGAGCAGTAACATATCTTTTCAAACAATCATTACCAATTTTTGTCCTAAAAGAAAGAAGTGAAAAATTCAGATTTCTCCGAGCTTAATATCCAACTCAGCAATTACCGTCATTGACTAAGAACAAACCCTCTCACAATCCCTCCAATTATTTTAAAATCATAGAATTTTTACATCATAGAAAGAGGCCATTGGCCCATCGAATCTGCACTGATTCTCCAAAACCGTATCCCACCCAGATCCAGACCCATGTTTACCAGGGCTAATTCACCTAGCCTGTACATACCTGGACACCACAGGGCAATTGAGATTGGCCGATCAACTTAACCTGCACATTAGGAGGAAACAGGAACATCCGACAGAAATCTATGCAGACACGGGGAGAATGTGCAAATTCCATACAGAGGGTCACCCAAGGCTGGAACTGAACCCAGGCCCCTGGCATTGTGATGCAGCAGTGCCAACCGCTGAGCCACCTTGCCAAATGGCATGGTTTGTCCTACTTTGGTATGGATTGCAAATCAAGCTAATTTGCATAAATTTTCTAAATCTAACTCATCAATATAAATTAAGAAAGAAAGAAGACTAGTATTAATAACATGCCTTTCATTAACTTAAAGCATTCTAAAACTATTTAAAGAAAATATTGTCATGGAGCAGATGCAGCAGTTGATTTGGAAACTGAAAGGTCACAGAAACAAAATTGTGTTAATGATCAGAAATTTTGAGTTAGTGATATTAATTGAGGGATAAGTTTTACCAAGACAACAGGGAAAATGCTGCTGCTTCTCTTTGAAATGTTCCCATGGGGTCATTTATCTCCATCTTAGAGGTCAGGTTAAAGGGCTTGGTTTTGGAAGTACTAGACAGAAGATGGGGAATGGTGAAACTGAAGTGAGGGAAAGCAAAAATGTTGACAGTGAACACATAAACAGTCACCTTCCAATGGGCAAAAAAATGATAAGAGCTAAACTGTACGTTTGTAAATGCATGGAGTATCATAAACAAAATTGGTATACTGGAAGCAGAAATTGCTGTAGGGGGATGTGTCATAGCAGCATGAACAGAAACATAACTCAAGTCAGAACAGGTGAGGGTACTTAACATCCAGGTTAAAAGGTTTTCAGTAGAAACAAGGTGGGTAAAAAGGGTGAGATGTACTGCTCTTGATCAAAGATAGAATCATTGCCCTGGAATAAGTTTCAGTTTCAGAATTAGAATCTATATGGTCAGTGTTGAGAAACAGGAAGGGAGTGGTGACCTTGTTGAGTATTTATTATAGAGCTCCAAACAGTGGGGAGAAAGTGGAAGAGAGTAAGTGGAGAGTAGGTTATGGAAATTGGCAGGACAAGTAGAGGTGCGATAGTTGGTGATTTCAATTACTGTAGGGTAGATTGGGGAAATGTTAGAGTGTGGGAAATGGAAGAGGAGAAATCCCTGCAATGCGCACAAGAGAATTTTCTGGAACATTACTTACCAGTCCTACCAGGCAGGGATCTGTGCTGGATCTGATCCTAGGAAGTGAGGCAGGTCAAGTGCAGAACATCAGAGTCGTGCAGCATTTGGGAAATACCAATTATAACAGGTCCAATATTAAATTGGAAAAGGATAAAAATCATTCAATGATTAAAAGCGTAGACTGGAAAAAAGCAGACTTTAACAATCTAGAAGCTGAAGTGGAGCAGACTGATTGGAAATGCATTTTGATGGATAAAACAATGGATTAAAAATGGAAAGGTGAAAAAAGAGAGATGAAGAGGGTGCAAGCTAGATACAAACCTTTGAGAAATAAATACAGGGTATCCTTGGATGACTCAGGATATTGATGAGAAAATAATGAAGAAAAAGGAGGCATATGATGCATACTGGAATAATAATAGCAAAATAAATCAGGAATAGTATTTCAAATGAGGAAGGCTCAAGCTGGAACAAGGAAAGCTAAGAGGAAGCATGAGGAAAGGATAGCAGACCATGCTAAAATAAATATTAAAATGTTCTTCAAACACATTAACAGTAAAACTTTGGTGAAGGATAGAATGGGGTCCATAAGGAACAAGCAGGGTTAGCTGTTCACTGAAGGTACAGCAGAGTACTAAATGAGTACTTTGCTTCTGTCTTTACCACATCAGAAAAACGTGACAATGGCCTAGTTGAAAATGTGAGTATTGAGCAACTGAGGAGTATAGTGATAGATAAACAGTGGTGCTAAAAGGGGTGCCAGCACTACAGGTAAAGAAGTCAACAGACCTAAATGGGATGCATCCTAGATTGCTGACAGATGTAAAGTGGCAAATTGTGAGTCATTGACAAAAATTATCCAGGATTCGTCTCAGGGACTGTAGGATTACAAATGTGATGCCATTGTTTAAGAAAGGGACAAAGAATAACCAAGAAATTACAGACCTGTCAGCTTGATGTCGATAGTTGGAAAACTGATAGAGGCCATATATGGGGTAAGAGTAAATAGATATTTAGAGAAAAATATAAGCATTTAATAGACAGTCAATGCGGCTACGTCAAGGGCAGGTCATGTCAGGCAAATTTGATTGTGGTCTTTGACAAGGTGACTCAGGTAGTAAATGAGAGTAGTGCTGTGAATATTGTATCTTCAAACTTTCAGAAGGCATTTGAGATGGTGTTGTATGGTAGGTTGGTGAGAAAATTAAAAATGTTTGGGATTGATGGGTCCTTGACAGCATGGATTAGAAGTTGGCTAAAAGATAGGAAACAGAGGGTAGGTATAGATAGGCATTTCTCAGATTGGAAATGAGTTGAAAGTGATGTTTCCAAGGGATCGGTGTTGGGACCCTTGCTTTTTCTAATTTATATGAACGATTTGGAGATGGGAGTTGAGGGCAAAATTTCTAAATTTGCAGATGATTCAAAAATGGGGGGAGTAGTGAATTGTGAGGATGATGCTGAGGGACATGACAAGTTGGCCAAATGAACAGGCACCTGGCAGAGAAATGTGAAGTAATGCATTTTGGATAAAAGAAACATGGAGACAATACAAGCTTAGTGATATAATTTTCAGGGGAGCACAGGAACAGAGGGACATCAGTGTTCACTTGCATAATTCTCTGAAAGTGGCCAGGCAAGTTGAGATAGCTGTTAAGAAAGCTTATAGGATTGTTAGATGCTGCACCTCTACAAACCGTTGGTCAGACCACATGAAGAGTATTGTGTTCAGTTTTGGACACCTTATTTAAGGAAGGATGCTAAAGCCTTGGACAGTGTGCAAAGGAGATTTAGATTAGATTAGATTACTTACAGTGTGGAAACAGGCCCTTCGGCCCAACAAGTCCACACCGCCCCGCCGAAGCGCAACCCACCCATACCCCTAACCTAACACTGCGGGCAATTTAGCATGGCCAATTCACCTGACCTGCACATCTTTGGACTGTGGGAGGAAACTGGAGCACCCGGAGGAAACCCACGCAGACACGGGGAGAATGTGCAAACTCCACACAGTCAGTCGCCTGAGGCAGGAATTGAACCCGGGTCTCTGGCGCTGTGAGGCAGCAGTGCTAACCACTGTGCCACCGTGCTGCCCACATTTAGTCCAATGATACGAGGAATGAGGCATTTTATATACAAGGAAACATTATAGAAATTGGGCTTATTCTCCTTTGAGCAGAAACATTTAAGAGGAGAACTTAGTGATCATAAAGAAGGATATTTTGTCTCCAACAGTTGTTATCTCAATAACTAGGGGGTCACAATTTCAAGATTGTCAGCAAGAGAGTTAGGAGTGAGATGAGGAGAAATCTCTTTACTCAGCGAGTCTTTAAGATTTGGAAGGTGCAGCCTCAGAGAATGGTAGAGGTGGATTCCATATGAGGTTTCTAAAGAAAGCTGGATACATATTGAAAATGGTGAATTTAGAGGGCTACAAAGATAGGGCTGAAAATAGGAGAAGCTGGGTAGCTCTTTCAGGAGCCAGTATAGACATGATGGATTGAATGGCCTCCTTCTTTACTGTAAAATTCTCTGATTCTATCTTGTCATATTCTTCATTAAAATAGTGTTGATGCAAGAGAGCTGTAAAATACTAACTGTCATGCTTTGTACACTTATAACTTCAGACAACTTCTTTTCAAAGACTAACTTTATACTTCCGCTTTGTGTATGCTTAAGAATGGTTATTTGATTCAAGTGAAAGAGAAGTGGACACGCGTTAGAGTAAATGAAGGTTCTTCTGCTTGCCAGCATTGATTTCTGCATACTTCCCTTTGAACAAGTCTATTGGTCTTGTTCATCTTAACAGTCTTTTTTTTTTGGAGAGCGCGAGCTAAGTGCAGAGAGCTGTCTGAGTCCATAACAGCCATTGAAACTGCATTACGTTTCCATAGGACATTTGTCAGCATGAACATTGACTTCACTTCAATTTGGATGAAATGGCTACTTTCTAAGTTTGACAGAGATTCTTAAGGAGTTTAGGCAATAGTGTAAAATGCCTCAGAACAAAATGGCAGCCCATTTTGTTTCTCTTTCACCATTTATTTCCACAATGAAGGTTGAATTTGCGATTCACAATTTTCATTCTTATGTGATCCACTTTTCGGATGAATATTTCTGCTCTGCGTTTTCACTGTTGCAGTTTTTAAAAAGGTTACATTTGTTTTGAATTTGTTTACTTCAGGTATAAAATTACATTTAATCTGATTTTTCTTTAGTAGGAAAGTTTGTGATCATTTGACCAACTGATAAATTAAGCATAATGTGTATAAAAATGAAATAATTCCAACTTTTGAATTCAACAGTTAAGGATATGTATTTCAGCACCATAAGTTGCTTTATGAAAGTCTGCAATTTAAATGTAAATGGGATGGGTTGTATTACATTTAATCAAGAAGAAAGATAATTACAGGTGACACAGCCAAAACAAAAACAGTTAAGTACTTCACTGATAGCTATGCTCCATGCTTAGAACAGTGAATTTATAAGAAAGAACAGTATTGCTTTGAAGTCCCATCATGCTTTTTGAAGAATGCATCTGAACATTTTATTCTTCATTTCATACTTTCCCTTTTTTAAAGCTTGTTCTTTCAGAAACAATCTCAGTTGAGTTCCTGGACTGTGCTGACAGATCAAAGGAGGGGGAAGGTTGTACTAAAGATTATTACTCCTGGAAATGCAGCTCTTGTGCACAATGCAGAGCCAATAATAGTGTGCTATCGTGCACCTATCTTTTAAAATTTGTAAAATGGACACAAACTATTTATATGCCAAATTGATGCCAGATAAATGAATTACTAGCACTGATTGTTCTGATGAAGTAGATGCTCCATACATAGCGATGCTTAATGACAAATAATTTGCCACAAATATTCAGAAGTGAATATTGTTCAACGGACAGACGAGTGATGGGAAATAAATTTCCCCTTTTCTTCACTTCTTGACGGACCACAAGATGTATTTTTGAGAAGAACCAAGGAGATGTCAGTTACTTGTAAGAATAATATGGTGGTTATGGTCGGGGATTTTAACTTTCCAAACATGGACTGGCGCTGCTATCATGTTAAGGGTTTAGACGGAAAGGAATTTGTTAAGTATGTAAAGAAAATTTTCTGATTCAGTATGTCGGTGTACCTACTAGAGAAGGTGCCAAACCTGACCTAATCTTGGGAAAGAAGGCACGGCAGGTGTCAGAGGTATCAGTGGTGGAGCATTTTTGGCGCCAACCATAATTCTATTGGCTTTAAAATAGTGATGGAAAAAGATAGGCCGGATCTAAAAGTTGAAGTTCTAAATTGGAGAAAGGCCAATTTTGATGGAATTAGGCAAGAATTTCACAGGTTGATCAGGGGCAGATGTTTGCAGGTAAAGGGATGGGTGGAAAATGGGAAGCCTTAAGAAATTAGATAACAGGAGTGCAGAGACAGTATATTCTTGTTAGGGTGAAAGGAAAGGCTGGTAGGTATAGGGAATACTGGATGATGAAAGAAATTGAGGGTTTAGTCAAGAAAAAGAAGGAAGCATATATCAGATATAGACAGGATTGATGAAGTGAATCCTTAAAAGAGTATAAATCCTTAAAAGAGTATAGTAGGAGTATACTTAAGGGGGAAATCAGGAGGGCAAAAAGGGGACATGGAATAGCTTTGGCAAATAGAGTTAAGGAGAATCCAAAGGGTTTTTATAAATACATTAAGGACAAAAAGGTAACTAAGGAAAGAATAGGGCCCCTCAAAGATCATCAAGGCTGCCTTTGTGTGGAGCCACAGGAGATGGGGGAGGTATTAAATGAGTATTTTGCATCATTGTTAACTGTGGAAAAGGATATGGAAGATATAGAATGTAGGGAAATAGATGGTAATTTATTGAAAAATGTCCGTATTACAGAAGATGAAGCGTTGGATGTCTTGAAACGCATAAAACAGATAAAACCCCAGGACCTGCTCAGGTGTACCCTAGAACTCTGTGGGAATCTAGCGAAGTGATTGCTGGGCTCGTAATGAGATATTGTACCCTCAATAGTCACAGGTGAGGTGCTGGAAGACTGGAGGTTGGATAATGCGGTGGCACTATTTAAGAAAGGTGATAAGGAAGGCTAGGGAACTATCAATCAATGAGCCTGATGTCGGTAGTGGGCAAGGTTGTTGGAGGAAATCCTGAGGGATAGGATGTACATGTATTTGGAAAGACAAGGACTGATTAGGGATAGGTAATATGGCTTTGTGTGAGGGAAATCATGTCTCACAAACTTGATTGAGTTTTTTGAAGAAGTAACAAAGAGGATTGATGAGGGCAGAGTGGTATATATGATCTATATGTACTTCAGCAAGGTGTTCGACAAGGTTGCGCGTGGGAGGCTGGTTAGAAAGGTTAGATCTCATGGAATACAGGGAGAACTAGCTATTTGGATACAGAACTAGCTCAAAGGTAGAAGACAGAGGCTGGTGGTGGGGGGTTGTTTTTCAGAATGGAGGCCTGTGACCAGTGGAATGCCACAAGGATCAGTGCTGGGTCCACTACTTTTACAAGGTCTTTTACCTGGGGTGGGGCAGTCCAGAACTAGAGGGCATAGGTTTAGGGTGAGAGGTGAAAGATATAAAAGAGATCTAAGGGGCAACTTTTTCACGCAGAGAGTGGTGCGTGTGTGGAATGGGCTGCCAGAGGAAGTGATAGAGGCTGGTGCAATTGCAACATTTAAAAGGCATCTGGATGGGTATATGAATAGGAAGGCATATGGGCTGGGTGCTGGCAATCTAGTGGGACTAGATTGGATTGGGATATCTGGTCGGCATGAACGGGTTGGACCGAAGAGTCTGTTTTCGTGCTGTATATCTGTTTCCTATGACTCTATGACTCTAAGTGCTGTTACTTTGGAGAACAGACATAAAACATGCCCTCTCTTTAAAGTTAAAGTCAAAAGGAAGGATAAGCATCTCTCTTTGCACTATCCAAAATGTAACTGCAACTAACACACACTCCACATTCACAAAAATAAAAGGTTTTTTTATGACTTGCCATGCACTGAAATCCTTAAAAAAAAGTTCGAAAGTCATGATTACAAAGATATGTCAACATGGTCGATGTAAATGTTGCACACCTGCAAATTGTCTCTCTGTTTCCTGGAGACAAATGAGGTGAAAGATTTTGCTGATAAGTTCATGATGGTTTATTACTCAAAACAGTAGGAGCCTAGCCTTGTCCCAGTTGAATCTCTGCATGGGCTCCTACACTGAGGATACATGTCTTGCAGGTAAAGCAATTTGGCCTCACTTCTCTGACTATAGTGAATATTTTGGGTGGAGACCTTCTTCATGTTGGGTAAAATGGCTTCCCTTTGATCCTCATATCCCTTCATCTTCATATCCCTGACTGGTTGACAGAGCTGCCATTATCAATTAATAAGGTATTTTATATCATAAGCTAGATCCTGTCATGTGTCAACACTATCGATTTTCCATTGTTTTCATAAAGGATTAGTGGTTGAGCAACAGAAAGTATTTGATATCCCATCAATATTTCAGTCAAGAATAGCCTCCTGAATGTCTTTGTTTGTAATTCCGTCTTTCTGGGGTTGGCAGGTCTACCAGTATTTGCTACTTTAAGTCTCATTAATTCAAATAGAGACAAATGGTCACCAACACCTGAGCAAATAGTTTGCATTTTAAGTGAATTTCCAGACATATACTCAGATGTATCAGTCCCTATGTCGGTGCAAAACAAATAAAGTCGCTTGATCCTCCTGGACTTGATCTTGGGTGAAGACAACTTGTCCAATTTTTGTGCTGTCTCTTTAAAAGTAAAATTGTCTATCTTCTTCATATATTCGCACACACAACACACGATAACAATTGAAATATGACTTACATAGCAGAACAATAAGTAAACACTGTTATAACTAAAAATTAAACTTAGATATGATATCCAATCTTATCTTTTTTGCCATGTAACTGATAGATACATTTTTTTCTCATTTAGTTTACTAAAACTAATCATGATTTTGATTACCTGTAGCAATTTTTTTAAACGTCCCTGCGAGAGCAACATCAGCTACTCCAGTCAACTGAAGTCCCTTGACCATTTCAATAAATGTCTTTGTACATTCTACAAAGTGTCCTTCCTAAATTGCTGTGTTCAGAACTGAACAAAATCCTCCAGCTGATGTCTAACTGGAGTGTTATAAAGGCTTTAGATAAATTCCTGTGTTTATACTCCATACCTGTACTAAGAAAGCAAGGATCTCAAAGTTTTATTTTAAATAGCCTTCCATAGTTTGTCCTCCAACCTTCAAAAAGATACATTTTATTACAATCAAAATGAAAATGGTTTTGTAAAATGACATTACTGACCTAAAATAGCTGCTGTGATCACCTAACAAGCCCAGGCAACCCACATAGAATATATGAAGCCAGCTGCCTTGGAATTCCAAGATGCAGAGGAAATAAATATTAAAAAAATGTGAATTAGACATACTGGTTCAACTCATCTTGTATATTTCAACTACTTAAACTACCCTTTCTCCTCTGAGGAAGCCCTAAAACCCAGTGTTGCAACTGACCAAAAGGGCACTAAAATGATTGTAAATATCCTCGTCTCTTTATTTCAGGACTTTAACATTGTATCATCTAGAATATTTACATATTGTCTTTTCTAAAACTTCCAACCAAAATGTGTCGAGAATGTGGTGCTGGAAAAGCACAGCAGGACAGGCAACATCCGAGGAGTAGGAGAAGGGCTTTTGCCCAAAACGTAGATTCTCCTGCTCCTCGGATGCTACCTGACCTGCTGTGCTTTTTCAGTCCCACACTCTCGACTCTGATCTCCAGCATCTGCAGTCCTCACTTTCTGCTAATCAAAATGTAGGAGTTTGCACTTCTCTGATTAAATCTCATCCACCATGTGATCATCCGAAAAATTCATCTATGTTTTCTTCAAGTCTGCATATTTTTCTCATTATTTAATCTATTTTGGACTTTTATATCATCTGTAAGCTTTAAAAGTATGTCTTGTACACTAACATCCAAGTCATGAATATAAATTGTAAAGAACAGTGACACTATAACATCAGTGCACAGAAACATCACACAATATGTCCTCCAGTCTGATAAAGCACTATTCTCTTTTCTCTGTTCCTCAGCTAATTCTATGTCTTTCTCTAATCCCACACACTAGAATTTAGTTAACATGTCTATTTTGTGGTACTTTGTGAATTTTTTTTAAAGAATAAGGAAGGAGGAGATGAAGGAGGAGGAGAAGAAAAAGAAGTGGAAAACAGAAAAGGAGGAGATGACGTGGATGGGGAAGAGAAGATGTGGAGGAGGAGGAGAAGAAAAAGCAAAAGAAGAAGAAGAAAAGGACGTGGAGAAAGAGAAGAAGGAGAACAAGGAGAAGAAGGAGGAGGAGGAGGAGGTGGAGAAGGAGGAGTTGGAGTATAAAGATAATTTCACTGGGCCAGTATCCAGAGGCCCAGAGTAATGCTTTGTGGACTTGACTTCAAATCCCTCCACAGCAATTGGTGCAATTTAAATTCAACTAATTGATCTTGAATTAAAAATTAGTCTCAGTAATGGGGGCCATAAAACTATCATCAATTGTTGAAAAAAATCCATCTGGCTCGCTAATGCTCTTTAGGGAAGCAAATCCATGGTCCTTATCTGATCTGGTAGACAATGTACTCTTGACACACAGCCATGCGATTAACTCTTTGTTGTGTTATCTCTCACAGCTCATATGCAGCCTGGTAGTAAGGAGGTTAGAAAGGTTACAATCTGTGGAGTCAGAGCTTGCATTTTTTTGAGGCACAACTTAACTGAAAAGAAAAATCCAAAAATGGGAACATAGACAGTAAAGTGAATCTTCCAGTTTCAAGGAAACTTCATTCCCAAAAAAACTGTGGATTTACCAACATCAAAAAGACTGCAGTGGTTCAAGAAGTTAAAAATCACACAATATCAGGTTGGATAACACCGACATCTTCACATCGCGGTTCAAGAAGGCAGCTCAGCATCAGCATTTGACAGTTATCCTTGGATGGGTTCTAAATACTGAAACTGAGATTTAGTTAAGATTTGGCTTTGTTGTATCTGCCATTTCATACTTAATTTATAACTTACGTTTGATTGCAATGCATCTGTAAATTCATTTTTAACTTATGTTGGTTCTGAGTTTTAACATACCCAAGTTTGTGCTTAGTGTTTGGTTCGTGCAGGCTAATAATGGTGTTACCTGTAGACCATAAGCTTGATGTTGGCTTTGAAGTCTCAATCATCAAGCACACTGTTTCTCAGATGAACAAAACCTTTTCTGACATATGGACATGATATTGAATTTCGTATTAGATGATTGCGTAGGTGAGGCTCTCAAGGCATGGAAATTGATCCTCATTGTCCAGTGACTTGCTATGGATTTGATAGTCAGCAGACAGCATTGTGCAGTGGGAGCAAGCTGGTAGAGAATCTTTGTCATCCAGCCTCTGTGAATGCATCAATAATAGTATAAAGTCTGGTCTCTGAATGTCAAAAACACTGTCTCCATACCACAGCCTCAATGACAAAGGTTGAAGTTGTCTTGGTTCTGGATTGGAGGTGACACACGTTGAAGAATTTCCCACTCATTCTGGGGATGGGGTCCACAGTAACAGAAAGCTTCATGAGATGTGTTGGAGTATTGTGCACAAGAAAGGTGGAGAAGGTAATTGGGTCAATGATACAGCCCTGTTTGACCCCATTTTACACATGTATTTGTTCTGTCATGTGACCTATGACTTAAAGAACACATGGTTAGCAGAAGGAGCACAAGAAGTACATCAACTCACTGACAGCTTTGATATGCATGTAATTCCCAGCACAGTTAACATTAACAATGGCCCAGGCACCCAAGGACCTAGCTCCGTGTGAGAGTTAACAAGACAGGAATTCTCAACAAAGGTGCAGAAGCAGTAAGCACTCATTGGAAGGAGCACTTTGAGATCTCCTCTGACAAGGCTCAATCCTTGATACATGTGCCTCTGATCAGATCCCACAGCATGCTACTGTATCCTTCACTGGAGTAAGGACATACAACCAAGCCTGTTCCCTAATGGCTAAGGCCTGCTGCCTCCAGTTATGTGTCACCTTTTCCTGTACAAGAGAGGGAAGCATGCTGCTGGTGCAATGAAATCTGTTTGGGTAATACGCCAGTGATGGTTGAATAGCTGGCATCGTGTGCAACCTATGAAACATGTTTGAACGACTTGGAGCAATGCTAAGTGTGCAGGAGTGAGATGAATCATAACTTCTTTGCATTGCAATGCCCATTACCATCTTGAAACAGTTCTACAATCACAAGTACATCACACTCTTTTGAATACATAAAATTTGACAAATATCAAATTGACAAACTGGAAATGTAGTTATTGAGTCTCGGCAGACATCCAACAAGAACAGTTAAGATTGTTCTTCCATAGTAATTGTAGTTTTGTACAAATTAAACATTGATTGATTCATGCCTCAGTGATTTAATTGCTACAATCACACATTGTAGCAAGTTAATAAAGCTGAACAAAGTGGTCTAAACAGCTCAATTGATAGTATGATATCAATGATAAATTGTGATGCATTGATACTACAACTGGAAAATTATAACTTAAATACAAGCTTGATACAAGCAGAGTACAAGAAAAATGACCTATGCTTAGATCGTGTTAGTTAAAGATTAGTTAAAGATTAGACTTCCTAAGAAGTAAACTCAAAACAAATACATGTAGTTATCGGGGCAATTTATTTTGTATGAAATTAGATTGGCAAACATAACTTGAAGCACAATCTGAATCTTCTGAACTGTAGCTTTGCAAAATAATACCAAATTGCTCTTTGTTTAGTATTACACATTAATGGATTAGTTGGATTTTTTGTAGAATTAATTTGCTGTTCATAAATGATTCACACAACTTCAATTTAGATACTTCAGCTTATTTGTAGACTGCTGTAAAAATTTAAAGTATTTACCTGCATTATAAAAATTGAAAGCATGGGGTTAGAGAGGTCAGCAGTCTATATGGCTAATTCTAAAAACTTATGGTGTAGAAATTTAGGGTGTGCCGGGAGTACAATCCTTCAACTTGAGTGCTGAAGGCCAACACACCCCTGATATTGGGACTGTTCCTGGTGTAATGGAAACAGCTAGTTGGTAAAGGAGGAGTCAAGATTAGATTGTTATGATGCTAGCAGCTACTCTCAGATAAGTAAAAGCATGTGCGAAGTGTTAAACGTTATGGTAAAAGTGAGCATTGAAGGCGAGGGAATGAAGTTAGGTCAGTGTCTAGGCTTGATGGAGCATCTGAGGATGGGGGATGGGGTTACAAAAGGGGGATAGTGGGCTGAGGAACAGAAACTGAGGGAGATCAGAGGCTGGGTCAAGAGTTAGAAGGTTGTTGGAGTTGGCAAGTGGGTGGAGGGCAATTGGTTGGATGCTTGGGGTGGGGTTGCAGAATTGAAAGTTGCTGTCAAGAAATGGAGCATCAGATATTGGAGGGTATGCTGAAGGCAAGGCCAAGGAAGTGATGAAGGTAGCAATGGAGACAGGTCAAAAGGGACGAGCTGCCCATGTTCTTTCCTTGAATAGGTCAGAGAGGAGCAATGTAGCTCTTCCCAGGTTCACATAAAGCAAGTACGTTTTACAAACTGAACTTATAGATATCAAGTGATCTCAGGTGAGTTGGCATGAGTGCCTAGTAGGTCAGTGCAAACCAGTCTTTAACATAAATGTATAAAACCTGATTGCATAATTTTTTTTTCTCTGAAGAGCTGCAGAGACTTTGGACAAATAAGCAGCACTTAAATAATTCTTCCAGAACGTTTGTAGATCTTTTTTACCATAGAGTAGTATGTCAGAGAACTTGTATAGTCATATGTCCCCATATAATGTATTTTACCACGCTTTTCATTTTCATATGCAATCCCTACAGAAGAATGTAGATTGTATTTTTAGAGGTGCAAAGAGTTTTTGAAAATGTTGGCCATGAAAGTTCAATCATTTAATTTTCTTAGTAATTGTCACAATGATATGAGTAGCCTCTTTCTGTGCCAAAATACCTCTGGTTTTCAATTGCACGTCAATGGCTCATTTGATAAAGAAAACACATGACACAGTCTCATAGATCAGAATATTTTAGATTTTATTCCAATCCATTATAGATTAACCAATGTCATTGGGTATGCCAGTAAAGTGTTCACATTGGTCTCAGTACCCAAGCTAAGGAGGAAAATCATCCAAGGATTATGCTTCTAACCCTACTAAAAGGTATGTGTGAGATATTAGGGAGTGATAAGGAGAGCTTGGGTGTAATCTTCTCTGTGAACAATATGCCTGTTGGAACTTGTTATCTGCTGGTTATTGCAAGATGATTGGCACTTATAGAGTTTAACTTCAGTAGTCATCGAAAATGTAATGAAAAGGGTAGAAAGGCATCGCCTTGAAGACTTGACTGCAGTTCCTGAAATGCAGTATCTATGGGTAAGAACGAATCATGAAACAATATTGCAATAGCTGACAAGTGGTATAAAGCCTAAATACAAAATACAAAGTGAGATCCTGAACTTTGCAATGATGATGCAGAATACTAGTTTTCTGGGTGGTTTTGAAATGTGCTTGGAAATTGGTTTCACTTGAAACTGGGTGGGCTCAAATATGAACCTGGACTGAATATGACATACTTAGTGATTGAACTTTAGCTGTGGAGTTCTGAAGTAGGCAACCACAGGTTAGTTGAATTGAATGGAGCTCACATGAGCAGGTCACAAATTGGAATTCCAATATCAAATTGATGACAATGCTTTAGTTCTTACAGTTTGCTTAATTGAGTTATTTTGTGTTCCTTTTTATTGTTAATGCTGTTGCATTCTGATGTCTGGCACAATCTTCTGCCTCTTGTATTTCTCATAGCATTCCTTCTATTACAGTCATAGAGTCATAAATGTCTACAACATGGAAATTAGGCCCTTCACTCCAACTTGCCCATACCACTCAGTTTTCACAATTTAAACTAGTTCCATTTGCTTGCATTTGGTCCATATCATTCCATACCTTCCTACCTATGTTCCTATATAAATGTTTCTTAAATGACGAAATTGGATTTACTTCCACCACTACCTCCGGCAGCCCATTCCAGAAACTCCTCAACCTCTGTGAAAAAAATTGCCCCTCCAGACACTTTTGTATCTCTCCCCTCTCAACTTAAACCTATCCCCTCTAGTTTAGACTCTTTTAACATGAGGAAAAGCTGTTGGCTATCTAAGCCTCTCATGATTTTATATACACTATAAGGTCAGCCCTCAGTCTCTGAGACTGTACTGAAAAAGATCTCAGCCTATCCAATTATAACTTAAACCTTCCAGTCCAGGCAGCATCCTAGTGAATCTTTTCTGCACCCCTTCTAGTTTATTAATATCCTTTCTATAGTAGGGTGGTGCATGTATGGAATGAGCTGCCGGAGGAAGTGGTGGAGGCTTGTACAATTACAACATTGAAAAGGCATCCAGATGGTTTTATGAATAGGAAGGGTTGAGAGGGATATGGGTGAAATACTAGCAAATGGGGCTAGATTTATTTAAGATATCTGGTCAACACGGACAAAATAGACTGAAGGATCTGTTTCTTGTGTAAATCTCTATGACTCCAAGTCCTGTCCTGGTTTGTCTTACCAAAATGCAACACTTGTATAACCAAAATGCAACTTGCCATTTCTCAGTTGATCAAGATCTTGCTGCATTCCCAGATAAACTTCTTCACTGTCCACTATACCACTAATCTTACTGTCATCTGCAAACTTATTAACCATACCTTATCATCCCAAATGAGCCCTTGCCTCTCAAAATGTGTAGATCCTGCTTCTCAGAATCCCTTCTAACACCTTACCCATCATGTTGTCTATGGAAAGAAGATTGGGTGTCTTGGTGCACCTGATCAAGATTAAAGTTCAGAGAAACTCAAGTGCATTACCAGCTTGGTGAAGTTAGCTGTCTGCAGACTAACTGGAATTCTGCTCATGTATAATGGCTGCAGTACAAGATCCAGAATGCAGGGTAATAGTCCCGAGAAATGGGAGTGAACTAGGTGAGCAAGTGTTGAGGCAATTCATGATGTAATGACTTTTGAGAGTGTTTCAAAGCTTTAAAAATCAGAAATTGGAATCCATTTCAAGTTCTTTTAAAACTTGGTGGCCCACAGTGTCATTGACATCTGAAGAATAGAGGCTGCTGAAAATCTGTGGGCTCTGCCTTGACTGCATTTGCTACACGACATACTCTGTACAGTATTCACCCTGTTTGTCTGTTACCCATGTTTGCCTCATGGGTATTGTATAGGAATACATATTTTCAGTCTAAACATATGTTGTGGAATGACAATAATTACATTATATCTGACTGTCCAACCAAAATATAGTACAAATTGAACAGCATCCGGTATTTTGGAAAATTTTCAATAATGCCAGTTGATTGTGCACTAATTTGCATTTGCTAATAATATTAAGTCATGATTGATGAATTAAGAGAATAGCTCATTTGTTTTTGTGCCAGTATTCAGATGACAACCACAAAACTGCTTAAACAGCCAATCCAAACACACTGCACCAGCCAGCAAAAAAAATTGGAGAAGCTCCACCTTGTGTGAAACAGAGGATTGAAAGCCAGATAATGTCAATAGGTGGGATTGGGGATGACAGAACGAATCAGTGAGACACTGAAAGTATGTCTGGACTCAATGAGGCTATAATAGGCAGCTAAAGGGATAATTGACTGATCACACCAAGGATTTGACTCATTAATAAGATAATTTATTTCTCCACTGAAAACCTATATATCTAACAAAAATATTGCTTTCAGGTATCAAAATTTTGTTTTGTTGGGACCTGTCCTATTATTTCCTACTAAAAAACATGTTTGTCATTTGCGACATTCTCCAGAAATGCATTGCCTGTAATTGGTGTAACATGCATGCAGGAGCATTTTGAGTGGTTGAGATATGTTACAGTTGATGTGTGAGATGGTACAAGACAGATAAGCATGATGAATTGTTGTTCCTGCCACACAGTGTGTTTAACTCATATATTGAGCAAAGAAACTGCTAGAAACTTAAAAAAAACAAATACTATAGTTTCTTATTATTAACACAATTAATACTCTAACAACAAAATACGCTATAAACAAACAATTTACACTACAAATCTATCTTGTGCTTTAACTTAACTCCGGATGATCATGTACCACCACACTAGATCTTGGCTTTGATCTATTTGGCAATGATTATCTGGTTTTCTCCCAGTAGTCTCAGGAATGTCTTCTCTTCTGGGTGCTTGGGCTCGAGTTACCACTCATTACACTGCTGTTGTGGTAATTCTTAACTTTGAAATTTTTTGCGCCATTTTGGGAGGGTCCTTACTGTCCACCAATGGATTGATCAGGCTTGATCACCCTGATCAATGGACCCAACCAGGCACTGGCATGTCAATGGTAGGTTGGTCCTTAGGCATCGACTCCTGGAGACGCTGGGTGCACATAGCCTCCTGTAAATAAGGATGTGAGGCACCCTTGCGTCTGGTACACACTTTCAATTGCCTGGAGGATGATATTCCGTTGACTCTATTCAAACCCAAATTCAGATGTGTCCTGTCAGATTTGCAGCTACCAGGTTGATTTCAAACTGTCGGTTGCTAGCGGCAGCCTGTCTGGATTCTGTAGCATATTTATTAACACAGTCACTTTGGCCAAGGCATGCCTTAGTTTCCCTGCATGCTTTAGTTATTGTCCAATCTTTGTAAATCCATCATAAATTCATCAACTTAAATGGCTGGTCTGGCTACAATACCGTGACAGCAGACCTTTTCCATTGAGTAACTATTAGGTGCAGAAATAGGAGATCCTATAAATAAGATTCCCTCAATAGAGTTGTTTCAAAGTAATTTCTTCATTTCGAAATTAAGTAGGCAGATAAAGAAAACTGAAGGTGCAATCTATGGTCCATGTTGAAAACATTTCTAACCATATCAGAATTAAAGGGGATAACTGGAAGAAATATAGGAGGTAAAATAACTATTCACATTGCTTGTACGGAGACTGTATAGTCATGGACTACTTCTGTACCGTAACACTTCTGTTATGATAAAATATCACTACTTCTGTACCATATCACTTCTTTGATAAAATTAAAAACTAATAAACCATTTTTCTAGCTGAAGGCTGATTCTTACTTTCCATTTTTTGTCCGACTGCCTCCTGGTAGTTATGCAAAGACATTAGTAAGTTAAATTATTCAATTTTTGTGTTGCAGAGAAATGCCTGTTTTCTGTAATTAATTGTTGTGAAAAGGAAGTGACACATCAATATCTCCCTGTTACATGTTGGCAGAATTTAAATGTTGCTTTATTGTCTGATATTTTATTTCAGATTTGTCTTTCCTCAAAGTAGCAAGCTACTTCATACACTTTCAATCATTCATGACAAGTCCTGAAACCTCTTCAGTGTACATTGCAGGATGTCCCTGTTGATTTGCAAACTGTAGACTACTGGCTGAGAAATGATTGATTGAGTACATTTTCAAGTCAGTCTTGTATTAACATACGATTCTCTAATGGACAATTTCACAGAGGAACACATTTTCCAATACCTTATAAGTTTGATTTTAAAGACCCCTGTACGTTGCTTTGTCTGTGTTCCAGTAAAAAAAAGTAGAACAAATGTAATAGAGGATATGACATGGTGTGGTATGATAGATATTTCCAAAGTGAAATTGATCATTTAATTGCCCTGAACCTAAGCTACATATTTTAAATACAGTATTTTCAGCTGAGATGGAGACCATTTTTATCAACTAACTGCAGTTTCTCTCCTTCCCTTATACCATCAGGCCAAATTTCCAGTACGTCCCCTGTTCTACCCATGAAAATGCATCTTTTACTGTCTTCTCTCTCATTTCTCATTATGTCCTCTCTGATCTTGAATTTGAATTAGGCTTATTGTCACATGAGTACAATGAAAAGTTTACAAGTTGCCATATAAAGGTGCCATCTTAGGTACAAAGGTTCCTAGTACAGAATCTTGATACAAAGCAGAAAAATAAATAAAACAAAGTTTAAAATGTTAAATGTTGCAGTCCTTCTTACTACAGACTAGAGAAACAAAGAAATACAGTTAACAATTCAACACCACCAGTCAGTAAGTGCGTGGCACACTGGGCTCTCAATCCTTACTCTTGTCCAGGAAACTCCTCTACTGCTACCTCAAAGTACATGAAAACAGTGACGATATTCTAAATTTAACAGTTATAGTTCTTTTGATCTGGAGCATTACTTAGGTTGAAAAATGGTGTTTAACTCTACTGTTTAAGAAAGGTGAGAAATGGAAACCAAAGAATCATAGATCAGTTAGCTTAACAATTGTTGTTGGAAAATGAATAGAATCTACAGTTAATAATGACACCAAAATCTCGAGCTGATGAGTGAGATTTGACATGGATATATTTAGAGCACATAATACCTGATAAACCTGGTTAAAAATTTAGCAATACTGATTGAAGTAATGTATATTTTCAAAGTCTTCCAGAAGGCATTTGACAAAGCTAAAAGTTAAAACACATTGAACTGGTGGCATACTATTGTCTTTCATGGAAAATTGGCGGTGTGGGAGAAGACAGACAATTGGGGATATAGGTATGTTCTCAAATTGGCAGGGAGTGACTGTACTGGGGGCATTTTATAAATATCTTGTGGCACAGTGGTAGTGTCACTATTTGAGAATATATTGAGAATTAGGAAGCACTTCTACACACAAAGAATGGCAGACATTTAGAACTCTTGCACAAACGGCATGTATGTTGGATCAGTTGTCATAATCTCATTGAATGGTGGAACAGACAAAATGACCGACTCCTTTTCTTATGTCCCTATGAGAGTCAGGAGGCCAGGTTTAAATTCACTCATTCCAGAGGTGTGTAATTACATTTCTGAACTGGTTGATTAGAAAGTATCTATTAAGAAGTTAGATGATGGAATAGAAAAACATATTCATTCTTGCCAATGACACAACAGGCAGTATTCTGAGATGGAAGATTAACATTATAAAGAGATTTTGATACATTAATTACCAGGGTTGGGGGATTTGAGCTATAGAGAGAGGCTGAGTGGCTGAGGCTGTTTTCCCTGGAGCTTTGGAGGCTGAGGGGTGACCTTTTACAGAAGTTTATAAAATCAAGACGAGCATGGAGAGGGTAAATAGACAAGGTCTTTTCCCTGGGGTGGGGGAATCCAGAACAAGAGGGTGACAGGGGAAAAGTTTAAAAGGGACCTAAGGGGCAACTTTTTCACGCAATGGGTGGTGCACATATGGAGTGAGCTGCCAGAGGAAGTGGTGGAGGCTGATATTATTACAACATGTAAAAGGCATCTGGGTGTGTATATGAATAGGAAGGGTTTGGAGGGTTATGGGCCAAGTGCTGGCAAACGGGACTAGATTAGGTTAGGATATCTGGTGGAGTTGGAACGAAGGGTCTGTTTCTGTGCTGTACATCTCTATGAACTCTATGACTATGAATGACCAAAACTGCAAAAGAGTATTTCAATCAAGGCAAATATAAATAAATTCACTTTGAATATGAAAAAGATAGAACAGACTAGTATCCAAATAATGAAAATCTAGAAACTTGAGAGGTCTAAGTACATTGATCATATTTTTATGAATTGGTGGAGAAAATAAGTAACAAAAGCTCATGAAATACTGGCCTTCATATTTAGAATATGAGTGCACAAACAGGTACACAACTATATAAAGCCCTGGTCTGACCACATCTGAATATTATGAGCTATTCTGGATGCCATGTTTTAGGAAAAGTATATTGGAGAAAAGTTCACATAGATTCTTTAGAATTATAGATAAAAATAGAAATTGTTTGAAGAGCTCAGCAGGTCTGGCAGTATCTGTGCAGAGAAATCAGAGTTAACATTTTGGGTTAAATGACCCTTCCTCAGAATCCTTATCAGGATTATACTAGGACTCAGAGGAGAGATTACATAAGATAAAGTTGTATTCTCTGCCCCTCCTGATTTTAAGGGGAACAGAGTTTCTCTCCACTAATTATACTTCCCACTAATTATATTTCCCATACTTGGGAAGTCTAGGACCAGGTGGCAAAGCCTAAAAAAAATTGAGCCAGACTTTTCAGCAGTGAAATTAAGAAATTATTCGCCACAGGAAGTTGGTTTGAAATTCTGAATCAAATGCCATAATTAATGCCAGATTAACTGTTAATTTTAAATTTGAGATTAATATATTAACCAAAAGTGTTAAGAAAAATGTGATAACATTCTTTTTCTTGAGAGAGTAGTCACTGATCAGTCTTGGTCTCAAATGAATGGTGAAACAGGTGCAAGGGGCTACTCATGTTCCTTTGTTCAAGGGGTAACAGCTTTTGAAACCAGCAAAACACAGCAAGAGTTTGAGAAGGAAGAGGAGAAAGAAGAAAATAGGAAAAGAGGAGGTAATATAGACAGCCTCTTTCTGCCCAGATTGTGAGGGACTCATCTGGATGTTGCACCAGTAAACAAAACTTTAATTCCCCATTCACCAACAGTCCCATTTCCTTTCCTCTGTCATCGACACCTTTCCTCTGTCATCGACACCACAAACATTGCTACAATATAAGAGTAAGAATCACCACAAATGAAACATTCCAAATTAAATTTATCAATTAAGGATCCTAGCTTTCAAATAAAAATTGACTTTCACTGATGCATTTGCTCATTGTCAGTCTTGCTGGTGTCTTTGTCCAACCTGTGCTCTGACAGTGTTACACTTCTGCCTGCAGCAGAATCGGCGAAAGGCTGCTGCATTTCAGTTGAGGTGACAGATGGCCTCAGAGTACAATCTTGAGCAATCATAGGTCTAGAAGATCCATCAATAAACAACACTAACATGGCAGGATCAGCAAAAGATCAGGCTGGCTGTTGGACAGGAAACAGCAGAGGCATTCATGATGAGGTAGGAGCATGAGGATGACTGCTGAGTCTTGAGACAGAACAGGTGTGGCCTCACCAATATCCTGTACAGCTGCAGCATAACCTCCTTATTTTCAAACTCCATCCCTGTAGCAATGAAGGACAATATTCCATTTGCCTTCTTAATTCACTGCTGCACCTGCAAACCAACTTTTTGTGACACATACACAAGGTCACCCAGGTCCCTCTGCACCGCAGCATACTTCAATTCAAAATTTCACCATTTAAATAACAGTCCATCTTGCTGAAATTCAATAAAATGGATGACCATTTACCAGCATTGTACTCCATCTTGCCCAGTCACTTAACCCTATCTGTAGACTTTCAGAGTCTTCGGCACACCTAAACCTACCACTCACTTTAGTATCATCTACAAACTTTGAGACTTGCTCCCCAACTCTTAACTATTTAATAAAAATTGGAAGCAATCGCTATCTCAACACTAATCCCGGAGGCACACCATTCTTGTTTTTGTTACTTAATCAAATTAACTTGGGCTTATTTTGCAGCCTCGCTCATTATTTTTCTTTAATGATTTGAACTTAAACCCTGACTTTTCCTTTCCATGTCTCTCTGAGTATTTTGAGTGTTTTGGGTCTCTGCTGAAGTGGGAGCCTGGGCCAAAAGGGTTGAAAATTCAAGTCAGACAATAAAATGTACAAAAGAGTGGATGTATCACCTGTCTCTAACCTGGGAGCTATCCATTTGTGTGTCTTTAAGGAGCAGTTTGAGGAGTTGTTGTCACATTTGGTGAATGTCACCACCCCCCTCCCAGGCTCAGAGGGAGCCCGGCCTGACTAGGCCGCTGTTGCCAGGGTAACCGGGCCTGGCGCAGGCGCAGCGGAGCCCTCGGCGCCCGGGGAAAATGGCGCGGTGGCCGCTGCTGTGGGCGCAGCGCTGGAAGGCGGCGACTTGGCTCGGCCTGTCCTCCCGAGGAGGCTCGGCCAGCACCGCGGGCCCCGACATGGACGACGTTCTCCGCCGCACTGTGGCGGCGGTGCCTCCTTACGAGATGCGGGAGAAGCCGGCGCTGCAGGAGGCGTCGAGCCGCGAGTTCGTGCAGTTCTACCGGGGCCTGGGAGCCGCCGAGAGGCCGCTGTTCCTCACCAAGCTGGCGGCCGACTACGGCACCGATCACGGCCTGGTGTCCGAGCTGTACGGCCGGGTGAGAGAGGTCCAGAGCCGGGATCTGGGCACTTTGCTGCAGGCCGAGGATAGGCTGCGATACTCGCTAACTCCTCGCTATAAATTCCTCATCAGCCACATCTGCCGCCTGGAGGAAGGAGTGAAGTTTATTGTTGACTTGCGGGCGGATATCTTACAGTTCCTGCAAAACAAAACAGCAGACAGTCCTCAACTTAGGGTAAGGAGGAGAGGGGGCTACACAGCAAAAACCATTACCTTGCATTCATGTTGTTGTGATTAATCTGATATACAAACCGCAGGGAGGATCATCAGAAAGGCCTGAGGAAGGGTGACTGGACCCGAAACGTTAACTCCCATTTCACAGGTACTACCAGACCCGTTGAGTTTTTCCAGCAACTACCGTTTTTGTTGTGGGAGAATCATCAGGTTCACCTTATGTATTCGAAGCTAAACCTCTCGTAAGAAGAGATTGTAGTCCAACAGGTTTATTTGGAAGTACAAGCTTTGCCAGCGCTGCTCCTTTGGCATGAAGCTAGTGGGGCAGGATCACAGGATATAATTCATAGTAAAATATCAAAGTGTCATACAACAGATGCGATGTATTGAACAAACCTAGTTTGCTGTTAAGTTTTATTCACTTAGAATGGGTTGTAGGTTTTGATTTATTAATATCTAAATCCCAGAACTACTTTCAAATCATTCCTGAGATAATTTAAGGTTTTATTTTTTAAAAGGTGACGTCTCAGCTCAGATAATACGTTAAAGTTGTGAGGTTAGAGTCTTTCTGTATTCCAAGCTTGAGTCAGACTGGTTCTACTTCCAAAGGAGGAATTTGTAAAATCCCAGGTGGATTGACTGCCGACAGACTGGTTTTTGTTTATTCGAACCAATGCTGTCTGACAAAGGCTGGCTGAACAGAACTTGGTACGTTACAGAAAGCCGTCAATATTTATCCTCTGCGATTATGTGCATTGTTTATATTTCATTCTTTGTATAATAAATAGAAACAAGGTTTGGACAATATCCAGGCTTTGGCTGACAAGTAACATTCACCCTACACAAGTGCCAGGCTACGACCATCACCGATAACTGACAATCTAACCACCGCTGCTTGACTTCAAAGGTGTTACCACCACTGAATCTCCCATTATAAACATTCTGGGGGTTACCATTGATTAGAAACTCATCTGGACTCCCTGCATAAACGTAGTGGCACGGTGGCACAGTGGTTAGCACTGCTGCCTCACAGCGCCAGAGACCTGGGTTCAATTCCCGACTCAGGCGACTGACTGTGTGGAGTTTGCACATTCTCCCCATGTCTGCGTGGGTTTCCTCCGGGTGCTCCGGTTTCCTCCCACAGTCCAAAGATGTGCAGGTCAGGTGAATTGGCCACGCTAAATTGCCCATGTTGGGTAAAGGGGTAAATGCAGGGGAATGGGTGGGTAACGCTTCGGCCCAACAAGTCCACACCGACCCGCCGAAGGGCCTGTTTCCACACTGTAAGTAATCTCATCTAATCTAATCTAAGAGCAGGTCAAAGGCTAGGAATATTCTGGTGAGTAACTCACCTCCTGACTTCCCAAAGCCGTCCACCCTCTTCAAGTTGCTTTGAAAGCTAGTGCTTCCAAATAAATCTGTTGGACTATAACCTGAGATTGTATGATTTTTAACTTTGTTTAACCTCGACAAGGCACAAGTCAGGACGGTGATGGAATGTTTCTCAGTTGTCTGGATTTATGCAGCTCCAACGACACTCAAAAAGCTTGATGGCATCCACGACAAAGCTGCCTGCTTGATTGGCACTATTTCCACAAGCATCCACTCCCTCCACCATTGAGGCTTAGTAGCAGCTGTGTATACTATTTACAAGATGCTCTGCTGAAATTCACCAAAGACCCTCAGACAGCACTTTCCAAACCCACAATCACTTCCATGTAGAAAGGCAAGAGCAGCAGATACATAGGAACACTGCCACCATAAAGCTTGCCATTCTTTCACTCACTGGGTCAAAGTTCTGCAATTCCATCCCGCATTGCGTTGTGGGTCAACCCACTGAAGATAGACTGCAGCAGTTCAAGAAGGCAGCTCAACACCACCTTCGCAAGAGCAACTAGGGATGGGCAATAAATGCTGGCATCCAGCAATGCCCACATCCCACAAATTAATTTTTTTATAAAAGGAAAGCTTCCACCCTAGATCTTTCTCTTATCCTGCCTTCAGGAATCTGTTTATACTCTCTCACCTGCTCACAAGGCTGATATCTCTGATGTGGCCCCATAGGGTGTTCAAGGTCATGCCTGCTAAAATGTTTCTTATAGTACTAACTTGTAGAGTGTCACTTTACTCTTATTGTTACCCCTTTTTATACAATCTTCTTTAATTCCCACTATAATATAGCACCTTTTACGCCAAAAGTTTGTCTGGAAGCTAACTCTAGCCAAAGATGTACTTTTTGAAGTGTCGTCTCTATCATGATCTGGGAATGGAAATTTGGACATAGCAAGTGCTCAGCAAAATCAGTGAGATAACTCAACATTGTGTTTTTGTGGTATTGATTGAGGGATAAGCAATTGGCTGAAACACTAAGTTTTAACTTATCTTTTTTTTGAAATAGTGCTATAGGAGTCTTTTAAATTCATCTGTACAAGAAGGCAGATGGGGTATCAGTTTAAGGTTTCATCTGAAAGAAGGTACCTTTAACAATACAATATTCTGTCAGTACTGTACTGAAGTGTTACAGCCTTGTTTTTATTTGTTGTCAAGTTGTGGAGTTAGATATCTTGAGACTCAGCAGTAAGACAGTAACAAACATGGTTGACAAAAGACATGATGTGCACGCATCCTCATCATTTCAAAGAACAGACACTGATATGCTAGATGTAGGGGTTTTTTTGGACCAGTTGCTAAAGATATTAATGAACTATAGTTAGCTGTTTTTTAAAAAACATTGTGACAAGCACTGCTGCCTCACAGCGCCAGAGATCCGGGTCAATTCCCGCCTCAGGTGACTAACTGTGTGGAGTTTGCACGTTCTCCCCGTGTCTGCGTGGGTTTCCTCCGGGTGCTCCGGTTTCCTCCCACAGTCCAAAGATGTGCAGGTCAGGTGAATTGGCCATGCTAAATTGCCCGTAGTGTTAGGTAAGGGGTAAATGTAGGGGTATGGGTGGGTTGCGCTTCGGCGGGGCGGTGTGGACTTGTTGGGCTGAAGGGCCTGTTTCCACACTGTAAGTAATCTAATCTAATCTAATCTAAATCACCATAAATTGCTAAGAACTTTGAATCACTCAGCCAATAGCTTCCCAAAAGTCAGCATAAAGTGAGGAAAAAATGTTCAATTAAGTGTGAGGGCTGAAGTGTGGCAAATACAGATTTCAACATCAGGACTGGCTGTACCTGCTTAATCCAGCACCCTTTGATCTGATAACCTCTGTGTGGTTCAGCACTTTTGGTATTTCTGGATTTCCCTACAGTGGCATCTAATGGTTTTGAATCAATTTTACACTTGGTTTGATTGAATACCCAAAATCTTATATTTGATGTCCAATTGTAAAATCATTCACCATTAGGCATGTGATTGATCCAAGTCAAGGGATGTATTTTCTTTCAAAGTGTGAAGTGAATGTGTTTGACCTCTGGTGGTCCAGCATAGGCCTTCTCTCAAGTCTGCTTGATTAAAATGTTTGTTTGTTCTCTGTTTATGTGCATTGTAAATCCTCAGCCCTCCGCTGGATGAAATCAGGCACTAACAGTCATTTTTTGCTATTGATGTTCCACCTAAGGCCCTCAATTAGCAAGATAAGAAGGTTGTCTACAAACCTCCTCACCACAGACGCAGTTGGAGCAGTGTGAACAAGTGATCAGGTCCACTTGCCACCTTCTCCTGGATGAAGTGTCCCATTTCCACCAGTGTGAAGAAAGATCATTAAATTTAGTCCCATCTCCCTGCTCCAATGGAGGAAAATATGAGACTCCAGTCTTATTCCTACTGATAGTAAATTTTTTTTCAGATTAGATTACTTAGTGTGGAAACAGGCCCTTCGGCTCAACACGTCCACACCGACCTGCCGAAGCGCAACCCGCCAAGACCCATTCCCCTATATTTACCCCTTCACCTAACACTATGGGCAATTTAGCATGGCCAATTCACCTAGCCTGCACATTTTTGGATTGTGGGGGAAACCGGAGCACCCGGAGGAAACCTATGCAGACACGGGGAGAATGTGCAAACTCCACACAGTCGCCTGAGGTGGGAATTGAACCCGTGTCTCTGGTGCTGTGGGGCAGTAGTGCTTGCCACTGTGCCGCCCATGTTGTTCTTTGGTTTTTATATTTTTATTTTCTTTGCTGTTTCTATCTTCTCTCTCCTTTCACAGTTTCTTTCCCTTGCTAACTAATTTTAATTTGCCTCATTTTCCTCCCTGTCATTTTTCTGTTTCATTCTTGTCCTTGAATCTTATTGTTTAAGGGCACAAATAGTTAGTTCCATTATTCATCGAGGCCCAGATGCCCCATTCTGCTCACTGCAAATGCAAGCTGATAACAGCAGCAATTTGCAGTGCAATCATTTTTTGACCTGGAGGCCAAGAAAATAAAAATCAAACACACGTGCTACAAGATGCCCTGCTTGAGCATATTCATGCCTGTTAATTAACTTAGTGTAAAATCACCACCTAAGTTCAGATAAATGGACATTGTATTGTATAATATATCAGTAATGTTTGTTAACACATTTCTATGTAATTATTTTAACTGCAGTTGAATACGCTAATCATTCTGCCGAAATAAGTGTTATAGGAATTTGGAGTAGCAGAACCAAAATTGATGGATATTTACCTGAGAAGGAGGAGGATAAAGAAGCAAAAAATCATAGAGTAGGTACAACAGAGAAGGAGCTATTCAGACCACCCTACCATGATGGTTCTCTGTAAGAATAATTTTTCTCTTGCCTTTTGCATGTAGCTCTGAAACATTTTTTCTCTTCATTATAATTATCCAGTCCATTTTTTGAAAGCCATGTCTAAGTTTTCCTCCACTAGATTCTTGACACAATACATTCCAGATCCTAACTATTTACTGCATAGGAAAGCATTTCCACATGTTGCCTCTGGTTCTTTTGCCAGTGGCACAGTGTTTAACACTATTGCCTCACAGAGCCAGGGTCCCACGTTTGATTCCAGCCTCGGGCGACTATCTGTGTGGTGTTTACACATTCTCCCCGTGTCTGCGTGGGTCTCCTCCGGGTGCTCCGGTTTCCTCCCACAATCCAAAGATGTGCAGGCCAGGTGAATTAGCCATGCTAAATTGCCCATTGTGTTAGGTGCATTAGTCAGAGGGAAATGGGTCTTGGTGGGTTACTCTTTGGTGGATCGATGTGGACTGGCTGGGCAGAAGGGCCTGTTTCCACATTGATTTGATTTGATTAGATTCCCTACATTGTCTTCTAGTTCTTGACACTTCCACCAATGGGAGCAGTTTTTCTAATTCTGTGCATTTTGTTCAAATCCCTTATGATTTTGAGCAATTCTATCAAATATTCTATCAACCTTCTATTCCACCTTTTGCCATTACTGAAGTCTCTCATTTCTGAAACTAATCTCATAAATCTTTTGTTGGACTCATTCCAATGTCTTAACATGCTTCCAAAATGTGTCCAGAATTAGAAAACATATCTCAGTTCAAACTAAACTGGTGTTTATGAAAATTCATCATAACTTCGTAGTGCTTTACATTTCAAATAACAAAGTTAAAAATCACGTAGCACCAGGTTATAGTCTAACAGTTTGTTTGAAAGTACTAGCTATCTGAATGCTACTCCTTCATCAGGTAGCTAGTTACCTGACGAAGCAGCACTCCAAAAACTAGTAGTTCCAAATAAACCTGTTGGACTATATCTGGTGTTATGTGATTTTTAATTTTGTCTACCACAGTCCAACACTGGCACCTCCTCATCAAATTATAACAGCCAGGATCCTTAATGCCTTTTTAGTCTTATTCTCAACCTACTCTGTCACCTTCAATGATTTGTGCACATATACTCCAGCTACCACTGCTTCTGCATCCCCTTTATAATTCAATATTTTATACTGTCTTTCTTCAGTTTTCTTATCAAAATGTATTGCTTCACACTTAAGTTTCATCATAATTCATATGCAGGCTCTCAAGTATGTTTCTGAGTATATGCAGCATTTTATGAAAAAGTCAAACCTATACCACTCTGTTTTAAGGGAGCAGTGTGGAATATTGCTTCCATTGCAAGAACTTCCAAGCCATATCCTCTCTTAGCAGGACCTGCTTCACCGTTAATGGTGAACTCTAGTCCCACCCTAACTTTTCTGTGGGCCTCCTTAATAGTTGCTTAGACAGGACATGCTGCAATCCCACCTATAAGACCATAAGATATAGGAATGGATGTAAAGCCATTCAGCCCATTGAGTCCACTCTGCCATTTAGTCATGGTTGATGGGAATTTAAACGCCACTTACCAGCACTCTCCCCATATCCCTTAAGTCCTTGTGAGATTAAGATTTATCAATCTCTGCTTGAAGACATTTAGTGTCCCGGCCTTCACTGCGCTCCGTGGCAATGAATTCCATAGGCCCACCACTCTCTGGCTAAAGGAATGTTTCCTCATTTCCATTCTAAATTGACTCCCTCTAATTCTAAGGCTGTGCCCACGGGTCCTAGTATCACCACCTGACGGAAACAAATTTCCAGCATCCACCCTTTCTAAGCCATGCATTATCTTGTAAATTTCTATAAGATCTCCCCTCAACCTTCTAAATTCTAATGAACACAATCCCAGGATACTCAGCTGTTCATCATATGTTAGGCCTGCCATTCCATTGATCATCTGTGTGAATCTCCGCTGGACACGCTCCACTGCCAGTATGTCCTTCCTGAGGTGTGGGGTCCAAAATTGGACACAGTATTCTAAATGGGGCCTAACCAGGGCTTTATAAAGTCTCAGTAGCACATCGCTGCTTTTACATTCCAACCTTCTTGAGATAAATGACATTGCACTTCCTTGCTTAACCACGGACTCAACTTGCAAGTCAACCTTTAGAGAATCCTGGACTAACATGCCCAGATTCCTTTTTTACTTTGTCTTTATGAATTTTCTCACCATTTAGAAAATAGTCCATGCCTGTATTCTTTTTTCCGAAATGCAAGACCTCACACTTGCTCATATTGATTTTCATCAGCCATTTCTTGGACCAGTCTCCTAAATTGTCTAAATCTTTCTGCAGCCTCCCCACCTCCTCAGAACTACCTGCCTGTCTGCCTAACTTTGTATCATTGGTGAACTTTGCCAGAATGCTCCCAGTACCTTCATCCAGATCATTAATGTATAAAGTGAACAACTGCGGCCCCAACACTGAACCCTGCGGGACACCACTTGTCACTAGCTGTCATTCCGAAAAAGAACATTTTGCCCCAACTCTCTGCCTTCTGTCAGACAGCCAATCCTCAATCCATGCCAGTAGCTCAACCTGAACACCATGGGCCCTCACCTTACTCAGCAGTGTCCCGTGAGGCACCTTATCAAAAGCCTTTTGGAAGTCAAGGTAATAACATCTGCTGGGTTTTCCTGATCTAACCTACTTGCTACCTCATCAAAGAATTCTAACAGGTTTGTCAGGCATAACCTCTCCTTACTAAATCCATGCTGACTTGTTCTAATCTGACCCTGCTGAAATTAGAAATCTCGTCTGTAACGATGGATTCTAGAATTTTACCTACACCGGAGGTTAGGCTAATCGGCTTATAGTTTTCCATCTTTTGTCTAGATCCTTTCTCGAACAAAGGGGTTACATCTGGGACTTTTCCTGACTCCAGTGATTTTTGAAAGATTACAACCAACGTCTGGACTATTTCTTCAGCCACTTTCCTCAGAACTCTAGGATGTAGCACATTGGGGCCAGGCGACTTAGCAATTTTTAGACATTTTAGATTTTCTCGCACTTTCACTTTTGTAATGGCTACCATACTCAACTCTGCCCCTTGACTCTCCTTAATTGTTGGGATATTACTCTTGTCTTCCACTGTGAAGACTGACGCAAAGTATTTATTAAGTTCTTCAGCAAATACCTTATCTCCCATCACTAGCCTTCCTGCATCAATTTGGAGCAGCACAATTTCCACTTGCCTCATTTGTTTCTTATGTATTGGAAGAAATTTTTACTATCATTTCTAATATTACTGGCTAGCTTACCTTCATATTTGATCCTCTCCTCCTTTATTTCTCTCTTTGTTATCCTTTGTTTGTTTTTGAAGTCTTCCCAATCATCTGATTTCCCAGTGCTCTTGATAACTTTATAGGCTCTCTCTTTCTCTGTGATACTTTCCTGACTTGCTTTGTCAGCCATGGCTGTCTAATCTCCACCCCCCCCCCAGATAATCTTTCTTTTCTTTGCGATGAACCTCTGTGCAATGTCCTCCATTACACCTGGAAATTCCTGCCATTGTTGCTCTACTGTCTTTTCCACTAGGCTCTGCTTCCAGTTGATTTTCATCAGTTCCCTTCTCATGCCCCTGTAATTACCTTTATTTAACTGTAACCCCGTTACATCCAATTTTGCCTTCTCTCTTTCAAACTGCAGACTGAACTCTACCATATTATGATTGCTGCCTGCTAAGTGTTCCCTTAATTTAAGATGTTTTATAAAGTATGGCTCATTACATAGCACTAAGTCTAGAATAGCCTGCTCCCTTGTGGGGTCCATCACCAGCTATTCCAAAAAATCCATCCTGTAAGCATTCCATGAATTCTCTTTCTTTGGGTCCACTGGCAACATTATTCACCCAGTCCATTTGCATATTGAAGTTCCCCATGATCACAGTGACCTTGCCTTTCTGACTTGCCCTATCTATTTCCTGGTACATCTTATGCCCCGGTCCTGGCCACTGTTGGGAGGTCTGTACATAACTCCCATTATGGTTTTTTTTGCCTTTGTGGTTCCTCAACTCCACCCACACAGACTCAGCATCCGATCCTGTATCATTCATTGCCATAGATTTAATTTCATTCTTAACTAACAAGGCAACCTCGCCTACCTCTCTGTCTTTTCGATAAGTGCTTTCAGTGGCATAGCTGGGCCTGAAGGGCTCGTATGTTATGCGACTGAGCATTGGATGCTGAGACTAACTGCCTGAACAATGTAAGATTAAATTCTGTTTTTCATGGCCAGCAGCAAAAGAACCACTTCTGACGTTCCAGGCAATGTAAGGAACAAGTGTTTCCATGGAAAACGTTGGTCTTATTGCTGTTTGTGAGACTTTTGCATAATTTGGCATGTTTATCTGCATGAAACTAGTGACTGCATTTCAAACTAATCATTGATTATGAGTCACTATTGATTGCATAGGTTTTTAATGCCAATATTTGTTTGAAAAGGTTAATGCCATTTTGTAAAACAGTGAACAGAGGAATTTTACATAAATGGATTTGTCGCTAGTTTTTCACAATGCATTTTAACCCAATATTACTGTGAATGTAGAAATGTAAAAATACTATCTTGAAACCAAAGTTGCATGCAATTACCTCCACAAAATCATCATGGGGGTGACTAAACTGTTGTTTTATTCCATTACCCAGTTTGAGTTATTGTGTAGGTGACACGACTTTGCGTATAAACAAATTGCTTTTAACATAATGTGAGTGAGTGTTGTATGTGGGATAATGAGGTCAATAGTGTGTTACAAGATAAGCTGATTACAAGGAACTGATATAGCATCATCACAACTGATGAAATAAGTCAGTGGAATCAATTTTCAGAAGCCATTTCATCCTTAGTGTTTTCCCAAATTGGAACTCAGCCAGAAACAGCTCTTTCTTTCTACAGTTTTGAGTTTTTAATTGTTGGCGATGTCAGTGATGGATGTTGTTTTGTACTAATCAATTTACATGACTTTAGCAGAAATGATTTTGCACAGTCACTTGGACTGGTACAAAACTTTTTCTGTGCTTCAGTTCTCTTCTGGCTCATATCCAATGCCAGAATTGGAGAGAAAGTTCTGCCATCTTGCATGGTGTGGTGAAACTATTGTCGAAACTGCATCACGTATGAATGAAATAATATCATTGTAGTACAAAAATAGGAGAACTTAACTCCTGTAGTTTTCAAAAAAAACTCCTTGTGAAGAAGAGGTAAAAAGAATCAAGGAACCCCAGAAATAAGTTGTGAACTTTGGACCATAAATCCATATGATAGAGGAGCAGAATTAGGCCATTAAACCCACCACATCCACTCCACCATTCTACCATGGTTGATATGTTTCTCAACCCCAGTCTCCTACTTTCTCCCTTTAACCCTTGATCCCCTTACCAATCAAGAACCTATCTATCTCTGTCCACAGATTAACAACCTGAAGAAATTCCTTTTTGTCTCAGTTCTAAAGGGCTGTCCCTTCAGTTTGAAGCCCTGTCCTTAGGCCCTAGTCTCTTCTACTAGTAGAAATATCTTCTCCATATCTACTTTATCCAGGCCTCTCAGTATTCTGTATGTTTCAATCAGATTTGCCCTCATTCTTCTAAACTCCATCAAGTACAGACCCAGAATCCTCAACTGCTCCTCCTCTGCCAAGCATTTCATTGCCAGGATCATTCCTGTAATCTTCCTGTGGACCCCTCCAAGACTAATAAACATCCTTTCTTAGATATAGGGGCCCAAAACTGCTCACAGTTTTCCAAAAGTGTGCATTTGAGCATAGCATCCTCATTACTGTGTTGACTACCCCCTTCTCATAATTCACCCCTTATCTGCTGTACCATGGTTTTGAACCTGTTTCTCCCACATAAATCTTGGAGCCATGCTCATGCCTGAGGTAGTAATCCAGAAATTATTACCTTTTTTGGTTCTGCTTTTTACTTTAGCCCCTAGTTGCTCATATTCCTTCAGCAGAACCTCTTTCCTCTTTCTACATAGAATGTTGGTACCTATGTCACCATGATAATTGGATCTTTCCCCTCCCAGGAATCTCTGCAGTCGAGATGAGATGTCCTGAAGTTAGGCACCAGGTAGGCAACACAGTCTTCGGGACTGTCGATCCTGGCCATGGAGAATAGTGTCTATTCCACTGACTACACTATCCCCAGTTACAACATTTTTCTTTTCTTCCCCTTTCTTGAATGGCTCTGTGTACCATGGCATTATGGTCAATTTGCTCATCGTCCTTACAACCCCCATGCTCATCCACACTGGAAACAAGAATCTCAAACCTGTTAAACAAGCTCAAGTGCTGAGGCTCCTTTAGGACTACCTCCTGGAACCTTCTACCTGTCTCACTTGTAGTCACTGACCGAATTTGATGTAGTCAGTCTAAGAAATGGGACTACCTCCGGAAAAACAATCTCCAGATAACTCTCCACCTTCCTGATGTGTTGCAGTGTTTAAAGCTCAGACTCCAGCTCAATTTTTTTTAATTTCGAAAATATATTTTATTCATAAAATATCTTTATATACATGCATAGTCAATGAAGCAGTTCAGTACTCTACAGTGGCATATGAAGCAACAAACCAATTTTGGAGTTTGACTCTATCCAACAAATACATCAAAGGCATTTCTTAATTATACAAGACTATGTTTACATATATTTGAGGCACTAGATGGGAGGAACCTTGGAATGTTCCAGTCTGCAACACTCTGTTAGTGTCAACTACTTACTCTGGAAAACTAACACATTTTGGGCAAACCAAAGAGGGTCATTCAATGGTCCTCCAGGCGCAGTCAGTTTTTGTCTCCATATGTGTCCCGGGGAACAGCATGGAGTCCTGTGAAATGGAGCTGCTCCAGACAAACCTCAACAGAAACCACTCTGTATTTCTTCAGAGTTCCTTTGCAAAGGCATGTTCCAGAAGGAGATGTGTGACAATCTGTAGCCTCCGCAGCCACTTCAAGGGCAGCACGTGGTGCAGAGAGTCTGGGTGAACATGAAGGATCTCATAGGTAGTATCCTTCTCATCACCGTTGGAAAGTTCTGACATTGAGGCATTCTGCCAAATGATTTTGACAGGGCAAAAGTGAGGACTGCAGATGCTGGAGATCAGAATCTAGATTGGAGTGGTGCTGGAAAAGCACAGCAGGCTCTGAGGAGCAGGAAAATCGACGTTTTGGGCAAAAGCCCTTCATCAGGAATGATTTAGACAGTCTATTCAGGGAATCACCCAACAGGGCCAATTTTAGAATGGCAGCCTGTAACTAATAAAGTGGCACAGCGATCAGAGCTGGGACCACAATTATTTACGATATATATATCACTTAAATATTAGAAGTGAATGTACTGTTGTCAAGATTGTGGAGGACACAAAAATAGGTCAGAGGCAAATACTGAGGATGACCATAGGAGACTACAAAGGAATACAGGCAGATTAAGTAAGTGGACAAAATTGCCAGATGGAATATAATGTCAAAATATGTAAGGTTAGGCAATTTGGCAATTAAGAGTAGAAGAGTTGAATATTAACTGGGATAAGACTGCAGTACAGCAGGATTTAGGGGTCCTTGTGCATGAGTGATAAAAAGCTAGCATCCAAGTGCAGCAGGTTAAATGGAAAGAAAATAGACTGTTGGTCTTCCTTTCAATGGGAATAGAGTACAAAAATAGGGAGATCTTGCTAAAACTATACAAGGCACAAGTCAAAATATGCCCTGAATGCTAAGAACAGTTTTAGTCCCCTTATGTAAGGAAAGATATGCTGGCATTGGAGGCAGTGCAGAGAAGGTTCCCTAGGTTGATTCTGGATATAGAATGATTTTCTTCAGTGGAGAGTTTGGATAGGTTGAGCTTCTGCTTTTTGGAGACAAGACCTTATTGAAACGTAAGACATTCTGAGGGGGCTTGACAGGATAGATGTTGAGAATTTCTTTCCCCTTGTGCAAGAGTCTAAGACCAGAAAATAGAGCAGTACTATGACCCCAACAAAGTGGTTCTTGTCTCTGAATAAGCTGTCAAAATTGAGGATAGAGATGAAGAGGAATTTTATTTCTCAGAAGATAGCAAATCTTTTGAATTCCTTACCATAGGAAACTCGATTATTAAGTATAGTCAAGGCTATGATAATCAGTAAGAGAATCTAGGAGTATAGGTCAATAAAGTGGAGTTGAGGATTTTGATCAGCCATGATTTCATTAATAAAACACCAGGACCTGATCAGGTGTACCCAAGAACTCTGTAGGAAGCGAGAGAAGTGATTGCTGGGCCTCTTGCTGAGATATTTGTATCATCGATAGTCACAGGTGAGGTGCCAGACGACTGGAGGTTGGCAAATATGGTGCCACTGTTTAAGAAGGGCGGTAAAGACAGGCCAGGGAACTATAGACTGACCTCTGTGGTGGGCAAGTTGTTGGAGGGAATCCTGAGGGACAGGATGTACATGTATTTGGAAAGGCTATGACTGATTCGGGAAAGTCAACATGGCTTTGTGGGTGGGAAATCATGTCTCACAAAGTTGATTGAGTTTTTTGAAGAAGTAACAAAGAAGATTGATGAGGACAGAGCAGTAGATGTGATCTGTATGGACTTCTGTAAGGCGTTTGACAAGGTTCCCCATGGGAGACTGATTAGCAAGGTTAGATCTCCTGGAATACAGGAAGAACTAGCCATTTGGATACAGAACTGGCTCAAAGGTAGAAGACAAGAGGGTGGGGGAGGAGGGTTGTTTTTCACACTGGAGGTCTGTGACCAATGGAGTGCCACAAGGATCGGTGCTGGGCCCTGTACTTTTTGTCATTTACATAAATGATTTGTATGCGAGCATAAGAGGTACAGTTAGTAAGTTTGCATATGACCCCAAAATTGGAGGTGTAGTGGACAGCGAAGAGGGTTACCTCTGATTACAACAGGATCTGGACCAGATGGGTCAATGGGCTGAGCAGTGGCAGATGGAGTTTTATTCAGATAAATGCGAGGTGCTGCATTTTGGGAAAGCAAATCTTAGCAGGACTTACACACTTAATGGTAAGGTCCTAGAGAGTGTTGCAGAACAAAGAGACCTTAGAGTGCAGGTTCATAGCTCCTTGAAAGTGGAGTTGCAGGTAGATAGGATAGTGAAAAAGGCATTTGGTATGCTTTCCTTTATTGGTCAGAGTATTGAGTACAGGAGTTGGGAGGTCATGTTGTGGCTGTGCAGGACATTGGTTAGGCCACTGTTGGACTATTGCCTGCAATTCTGGTCTCCTTCCTATCGGAAAGATGTTGTGAGACTTGAAAGGGTTCAGAAAAGATTTACAAGAATGTTGCCAGGGTCGGAGGATCTGAGCTATAGGGAGAGGCTGAACAGGCTGGGGCTGTTTTCCCTGGAGCATCGGAGGCTGAGGGGTGACCTTATAGAGGTTTACAAAATTGAGGGGCATGGATAGGATAAATAGACAAAGTCTTTTCCCTGAGTTGGGGGAGTCCAGAACTAGAGGGCATAGGTTTAGGGCGAGAGGGGAAAGATATAAAAGGGACCTAAGGGGCAACTTTTTCATGCAGATGGTGGAACGTTTATGGAATGAGCTTCCAGAGGAAGTGGTGGAGGCTGGTACAATTGCAACATTTAAAAGGCATTTGGATGGGTATATGAATAAGAAGGGTTTGGAAGGATTTGGGCCGGATGCTGGCAGGTTGGACTAGATTGGGTTATCTGGTCGGCATGGATGGGTTGGACCGAAGGGTCTGTTTCTATGCAGTACATCTCTATGACTCTAAATGCTGGAGAGACTGAATGGCCTACTTCTCCTGTGGTCTTATGATCCTTTTATTTTGGACCTTATATTTTGATGTTCATGGTTGTCAATACCAAATGCCATAAATATTTATTTTCTTTTGGCATCAGCATCACAATTTGGCATTAACCATCATACTTTCTCAATAAATAAATTATGTATCTTGGTGACTATGATTCACAAATGTAAGATCTTGATGTAAACGTATACATAATTGGAGTGTTTATAGACTTCAGAAAAAAATGTTTTTAAAAGATCAAAAATAATTCACTAGATTGCATGTAACACTAGCCCTGTGACTTTTATATTTTAACATAGAACATAGAAAAATACAGCACAGTACAGGTGCTTTGGCCCTCGATGTTGCGCTGATTCAAGCCCACCTAACCTACACTAGCCCACTATCCTCCATATGCCTATCCAATGCCCGTTTAAATGCCCATAAAGAGGGAGAGTCAACCGCTGCTACTGGCAAGGCATTCCATGAACTCACGACTCGCTGAGTAAAGAATCTACCCCTAACATCTGTCCTATATCTACCACCCCTTAATTTAAAGCTATGCCCCCTCGTAATAGCTGACTCCATACTTGGAAAAAGGTTCTCATGGTCAACCCTATCTAAACCCCTAATCATCTTGTACACCTCTATCAAGTCACCCCTAAACCTTTTCTCCAATGAAAACAGCCCCAAGTGCCTCAGCCTTTCCTCATACGATCTTCCTACCATACCAGGCAACATCCGGGTAAACCTCCTCTGAAGTCTTGAAGTCCCCCACTTTAGGGAAAGGACACTTCATTGATACCCCTCATTATTTTCTAAAGTCATCTCTCAACCTGCTACACTCCAGTGAAAATATCCCAGCCTGTCCAGCCTTTCCCTATAAGTCAAATCTTACATCTTAATTATATGTCACTAAATTAAAGATTCAGTTTCCTTTCTTGAAACTTGAAGTTACAATTTTGATGTCAAACAATTTTGTATGGATGAAATTTAAGGATTCTGGCTGCAAAAGATGAAGAAGGTATACCTCTGAGGAAGCACTGAACATTGAAAAAAGTTCTCATGTAAATACATTGATCTTTGAAATCATTATACCCGAAAAGATTCATACGAGTTACTGAGTCTGTTTAGCAATTTCTCTGTGTACCAAAAACAGCTTGTATTTATATAGTCCCTTTTTATGTTCGTAATATTCCAATGCACTTTTTAAGATCAAAACTTTACATTGAGCCACATAAAGAAATATGATAAATTAGATAAGGCTCAATCAGAGAGTGACATTGAAAGGATCATCTTATTGGAGTAAAGAAGAGTAGATAGAGAAGTAGAGACACAGAGAGGATTCTAGAGCTTTGGGAAATGAAGGGTTAAAATTTGTGATCAAAATTGGACATGCTCAAGAGATCAGAACTGGAGGCATACAGATATCTGATGGTTCTGGAGTTAGAGGTTGTTTTGTTATTCAGAGAGAAAAGCATGGCCATTCAAGACTTTTTTTTTAAAAAGTGATGAAATTTATAGAAACTGATACTTAACCATGGGCCTATGTAGGGTAGCGAACACACGGGTGATAGGTGAACAGGAGTTCAAACACCATTGTCAGAATTATGGATTATTTTATGTTTATGGATGGCAGAAAATATGAGTTCGCAAGGAGCATTTTGGTAAGTTGGATGCATGAAAATAAATTTGAAAATGAGTCTTAATTCACAGTGTCTTGTCTTATCAATAGTCTCATTTTGTATGGCTGCTGACCTGCTACATATATTAGAAAGTTGAAGAGATGGTAATTAAAACTGTAGTTCAGCTGGGTGACATGTTGATTGAAGATGTAGGTTATACAGGCAATGTAGCATCCATACCTCAACATCTGTAGTAACAGCAGTGTTTGAAGAAATTCATCAAACAGCACAGAAACCTGAATTTATCAACACAGAAGCTAGTCATCAAATTAAAAATATGCAAAGGTTCTAAACTATAAAATTAGACAAAGATAAATTAGAACAGCACTAGAATTCATCTATCTTGGTATGGTAAAAGACATGATGGCAACAACTTTACATGCTGAGCAGTGAAACTAATGAGGCATGTACCACCAAGTTTCAAGCCTCTGTAATGCTGTTAACTCAGATACCCTTGCTATAAGACACATGCAATTCTTGTCTTGCTTTAAAGGATGAAGCATACTGAAGACCAAACGAGATCAGCTACTTTAAAATACATTCCACGCCAACTGCTTTAAGAAAATCCTCAACATCAGATAACAGAGCAAGACCAAGAATGAAAAATCTCAAAGAAAATTGCTCTGTAACCCAATTAGACACCTATTGCAGCTCAGAGTGAATATAATTTTCTTTGCAAATTCCTTCTCTGCCCAAACTGTAGGGTTTGAGTTAACTGTTTCTTCTGAGTTCCTATTCTCTGAGCTGTGACGCCTTACTTTTGAATACTCACAACCAAGAGCTTAGACCTTCTCAGCTTTGAACAACCAATGCAAATTTCTAACAGAATCCTCTGAGTTTAAAGTTTCACAAGTAACACACTATCACTGTCATGACTTGATTCCTTATCTGGTTTGAAAATCTCCTTTCTCTAGAAGACATTATATTTCCATCTCATCTTAGATCTCCTGGTTTGATTCTTTAAGTTTTCAAACTAAATTTATAAAACATTGTTCATCTTAAATTCTGTTACAGCTAATGGGCTAATTTTCTTTCTCTCCAGCCATCGAACCCATAATATAAACCATCCTTGAACATTTCAGGTTGCATTGCTTTCTGGATGTAGGTTTGCTTCCTGAGCTGGAAGGTTCATTTCCAGATGTTTCGGTATCCTACTAGGTAACATCTTCAGTAGGTCTCGGGCGAAGCAATGCTGAAAATTCCTGCTTTCTATTTATATGTTTGGGTTTCTTTGGTTTGGTAATGTTATTTCCTGTGGCTCGTTGAAATAACATTCAGAACATTATTTCAACAAGCTAATACACAATGCAGCACAGAGGAAAATCACCCATGTATTAAAAAAGAATGAGTACCCAATGAACACAGTCCACTGATGTCTCAGCAACAAACCCAATCAAGCTGACAAAACATGTCCAGGAATCCTAGCCACTCTTCCCTACATCAAAGACACCTCGGAAATGACTACCAGACTACTCGGACCCCTTGGCATCATGGTAGCACACAAACCTACCAACACATTAAAACAGCAGCTAATGAACTTGAAAGACCCTATACAGACAACGAGCAAAACTAATGTCATTTACAAAATATCGTGCAAGGACCGTAACAAACACTACATTAGACAAACAGGCAGAAAACTAGTCACCAGGATACATGAACACCAACTAGCCACAAAAAGACAAGACCCTCTCTCACTAGTAACCTCACATACGAATAAGGAAGGACACTACTTTGACTGGGACAACACATCCATCCTAGGACAAGCCAAACAAAGACATGCGCGAGAATTCCTAGAAGCATGGCATTCCAACTGGAGCTCTATTAACAAACACATCGAGTTAGACCCCATCTACCACCCCCTGAGAAAAAGAACAGGAAGTGACTGCACCACAGGAAATGACATCACCAACCCAAAGAAATCCAAACATATAAATAGAAAGCAGGAATTTTCAGCATTGCTTCACCTGAGGCCCACTGAAGATGTTACCTAGTTGGGTAATGAAACGCCTGGAAATGAACCTTCCAACTCAACGAGCAAACCTACATCTAAAACTTCAACATGAGCTACAAATCTTCTCAAAATTCATTGCTCTCTCTTATATAGGATGGTTTTAAAGCCATGGTTCTAGAAATCATAACTTAATTAGAATTCACAAAAATCGACGAACACTCATGCCACTGTTTTAGAATCCAAATTCTAAAATCACATACCTTTTGTCGCAACCTCATCTGGTGAGATAACTAAAGTAGGGCTCAACATTGTGAGTAGAATAAAGTTTGCTCGATACGGCTCCTTAAGGGTAACTTTTTAAGAATTCCTACAGTGGAGGAAGGGGCCATTTGGCCCATTGACTCTGGACTGACCCTCTGAAAAGCATCCCATCCACACCCTTCCCTCTCCTGTATTCTCCCATTTACCATGACTAATCTACCCAACCTACACATCCCTAGATACAGTGGGAAGATTTAGCATGGCCAACCCTCCTAACTTGCACATCTTTGGACTGTGGGAGGAAACCCGATCACCTGGAAGAAACCCACATAGACACAGGGAGAATGTGCAAATTCCACACAGTCACCAAAGACTGGAATCAAACCCCAGGCCTCCTGATGCTGTGAGGTAACAGTGCTAGCCACTGTGCTAAATTACCACCCAGTGCAACTAGTTTTGTGCGTGACATTTATGTACTTTCAGTCCAGGTGACTGCAGGATAATTTGCATCTGAGGAAATTGTATTTGGAATAAATGCATGTGTTCCTTTGTGAATTCCAAGATTAGCATAAATCCTTGCACAGTAGAACACAGATCAACCAATGCGTTGGTTTCTGTATTTTGAAAGAGCTAAAACTTTCTCCACATTTACCTTCTTTCTTTGGCTAATTATCTTAAATCTGTGTTTCCCATTTATTGACCAACCACATGTTTGAAATAATTTCTTATTTATTCTTTTAAAGCCTGCTATGTTTTAAATGCCTTTATAAAACTTTCCTTTTGTCTCTTCTGTACTAAGAATAACTTGAAGCTCTGTAGTCTCTACATGTAGTCTTTTTCTTGGCATCTTTCTACTAAATCTCTGCTGCTTCTCAAATCATTGTATTATCAAGGTAAGTAGAAGTTTCAATTTTGGTATTTTGTAATCTTAAGCTAATAAAATTCTTGGTGTCCATTAAACTCAGTGCTGCACTAAGATAGTCAAAGAATCCCTACAGTGTGGAAACAGGCCATTCGGCCCAATACCGACTCTCTGAAGTGCATCCCATCCAGACCCATCCCCCTACTGTATTCCTGTAACCCTATATTTCTCATGGTCAGTGCACCTAAACTACACATTCCTGAACACTATGGGCAATTCAACATGGCCAGTCCACTTAACCTGCACATCTTTGGGAGAGGAAACTGGCGCAGCCGGTGGAATCCCATGCAGACATGGGGAAAACATATAAAATCCACACAAACAGTTGCCCGAGGGTGGAATTGAACCAGGGTCTGTGCCGCCCCAAAGTTGTATTCATCTTTTTCCTACATCAACAATGCCAATTGATTGGCAACATTAGTGAAGTGATTGGGCATACAATGTTATAGACAATAGACAATAGATGCAGGAGTAGGCCATTCAGCCCTTCGAGCCTGCACCGCCATTCAATATGATCATGGCTGATCATTCCCAATCTGTATCCTGTTCCAGCCTTATCTCCATAACCCTTGACTCCACTATCTTTAAGAGCTCTATCCAATTCTTTCTTAAATGAATCCAGAGACTGGGCCTCCACTGCCATGTTCATGGTCCTTTTCTCAGCCACGCTTTATTTCCCAGCAAAAGAAATTAATGTTTTTTTTTAAACGCATTTCTAGTGGTATTTGTCGAACCTGCTGCAAGCTGAGATGGTGATATCAAAGCATTCTTAACTGTAAATATAAAATGTTTATCTCCATGCCCACCTAACCTACACTAGTCCACTATCCTCCATATGCCTATCCAATGCCCGTTTAAATGCCCATAAAGAGGGAGAGTCCACCACTGCTACTGGCAGGGCATTCCATGAACTCACGACTCGCTGAGTAAAGAATCTACCCCTAACATCTGTCCTATAACTACCACCCCTTAATTTAAAGCTATGCCCCTCGTAATAGCTGACTCCATACGTGGAAAAAGGTTCTCATGGTCAACCCTATCTAAACCCCTATCACGTCACCCCTAAACCTTCTTTTCTCCAATGAAAACAGCCCCAAGTGCCTCAGCCTTTCCTCATACGATCTTCCTACCATACCAGGCAACATCCGGGTAAACCTCCTCTGCACCCGTTCCAGTGCCTCCACATCCTTCCTATAGTGACCAAAACTGCACACAATACTCCAGATGCGGCTGCACCAGAGTCTTATACAAATGCAACATGACCTCAGGACTCCAGAACTCAATTCCTCTACCAATGAAAGCCAGTACGTCATATGCCTTCTTCACCACACTATTTACCTGGGTGGCAACTTTCAGAGATCTGTGTACATGGACACCAAGATCCCTCTGCTCATCCACGCTACCAAGTATCCGACCATTAGCCCAGTACCCCATCTTTTTGTTACTCATACCAAAGTGAATCACCTCACACTTACCCACATTGAACTCCATTTGCCACCTTTCTGCCCAGTTCTGCAGCTTATCTATATCCCGCTGTAACCTGCCACATCCTTCCTCACTGTCAACAACTGCACTGACTTTCGTATCATCCGCAAACTTGCTCACCAACCTTCTAGCCCCTCCTCCAGGTCATTTATAAAAATGACAAACAGCAGTGGTCCCAAAACAGATCCTTTCGGCACACAGCTAGTAACTGCACTCCAAGATGAACCTTTACCATCAACTACTACCCTCTGTCGTCTTCCAGCCCGCCAACTCCTAATCCAAACCTCCAACTCGCCCTCAATGCCATACCTCCGTATATTTTGCAGTAGCCTACCATGGTGAACCTTATCATACGCCTTACTAAAATCTATGTACACCACATCTACCGCTTTACCCTCGTCCACCTCCTTAGTCACCTTCTCGAAGAATTCAATAAGGTTTGTGAGGCACGATCTGCCCTTCACAAAACCATGCCGACTATCCTTGATCACATTATTCCTATCCAGATGTTCATAAATCCTATCCCTTACAATTCTCTCTAAGACTTTGCCCACAACAGAAGTGAGGCTCACCGGCCTATAGTTACTAGGGTTATCCCTACTCCCCTTCTTGAACAAGGGAACCACATTTGCTATCCTCCAGTCTTCTGGCACAATTCCGTAGACAACGAGGACATAAAAGTCAAGGAGGTAAAAACAATGACTGTAGATGCTGGAAACCAGATTCTGGATTAGGGGTGCTGGAAGAGCACAGCAGTTCAGGCAGCATCCAAGTAGCTTCGAAATTCCTGATGAAGGGCTTTTGCCCGAAACGTCAATTTCGAAGCTACTTGGATGCTGCCTGAACTGCTGTGCTCTTCCAGAACATAAAAATCAAGGCCAATGGCTCTGCAATCTCTTCCCTTGCTTCCCAGAGAATCCTAGGATAAATGACATCAGGCCCAGGGGACTTATCTATTTTCACCCTTTCCAGAATTTCCAACACCTCTTCCCTACATACCTCAAAGCTGTCCATTCTAATTAATTGTGACTCAGTTTTCACATCGGCAACAATGTCCTGTTCCTGAGTGAATACTGACGAAAAGTATTCATTCAGTGTCTCCCCAATCTCTTCAGCCTCCACACGCAACTTCCCACTACTATCCTTGACTGGACCTATTCCTACCCTAGTCATTCTTTTATTCCTGACATATCTATAGAAAGCCTTTGGGTTTTCCCTAATCCTACCAACTAAGGACTTTTCATGTCCCCTCCTTGCTGCTCTTAGCTCTCTCTTCAGATTCTTCCTGGCTACCTTATAACTCTCAATCGCCCCAATTAAACCTTCACGCCTCATCTTTACATAGGCCGCCCTCTTCCCTTTAACAAGGGATTCCAATTCCTTATTAAACCACGGCTCCCTCGCACAACCCTTTCCCCCCTGCCTGACAGGTACATACTTATCAAGGACACTCAATAGTTGCTCCTTGAACAAGCTCCACATATGAATTGCACCCTTGCCTTGAAGCCTACTTTTCCAAGGCACGCATCCTAAGTCGTGCCTCACCGCATCATAATTTCCCTGCCCCCAGCTATAACTCTTGCCCTGCAATGCACACTTATCCCTCTCCATCACTAGAGTAAAAGTCACTGAATTGTGGTCACTGTCCCCAAAGTGCTCACCTACCTCCAATTCTAACACCTGGCCTGGATCGTTACCCAGAACCAAATCCAGTATGGCCTCACCTCTTGTTGGCCTGTCTACATATTGTGTCAGGAAACCCTCCTGCACACATTGGACAAACACCGTCCCATCTAACGAACTCGAGCTATAGCTTTCTCAGTCAATATCAGGAAAGTTCAAGTCCCCCATAACAACCATCCTATTACTTTCACTCTTCTCCTGAATCATCCTCGCAATCCTTTCTTCTATGTCTCTAGGACTATTAGGAGGCCTGTAGAAAACTCCTAACAGGGTGACCTCACCTTTCCTATTCCTAACCTCAGCCCAAACTACCTCATCCATCTTCATCCATCGTCCTTTCCACCGCTGTAATTTTTTTTTTAATTTCAAAAATATACTTTATTCATAAATGATTTGATGGTCTGTACATTGGATCATGCCATACATATGTCCATATTTACAAACACAGATTCGACTTTATCCTTGTCATTTGCATTTACAATCCTGTGCATTTTTTCAATCTTGTATATATACATATATTTGGCTGAGGCATCAGCAGAGCCCAAAAAAACGTCCGCATGGGCCCCCTGTTCTTCTTTAGGCAGGCCGATCTTACACGGTGGTCTTTCCCCACCGCGCCTTGGCGGCAGCTGCCCCAAGCTTCAGCGCGTCCCTCAACACGTAGTCTTGGACCTTGGAATGTGCCAGTCTGCAACACTCAGTCGGGGTCAACTCCTTCAGCTGGAAGATCAACAGGTTTCGGACCGCCCAGAGAGCGTCCTTCACCGAGTTGATGATCCTCCAGGCGCAGTTAATGTTCGTCTCGGTGTGAGTCCCGGGGAACAGGCCGTAGAGCACGGAGTCCCGCGTCACGGCGCTGCTCGGGACGAACCTCGACAAGCACCACTGCATTCCTCTCCAGACTTCCTCTGCATAGGCACATTCCAGAAGGAGGTGTGTGACAGTCTCGTCCCCCCCGCAGCCACTTCGAGGGCAGCGTGCGGTGCGGCAGAGAGTCCGGGCGTGCATAAAGGATCTCACAGGCAGAGCCCTTCTCACCACCAGCCAAGCCACGTCTTGGTGCTTGTTGGAAAGTTCTGGCGATGAGGCATTCTGCCAAATGGCTTTGACAGTCTGCTCAGGGAACCGCTCGACAGGATCTGCCCTCTCCTTTTCCCGAAGGGTCTCAAGGACGCTACGTGCTGACCACTTCCTGATGGACTTGTGGTCAAAGGTGTTTTTCCTCATAAATTTCTCCACGAAGGACAGGTGATACGGAACGGTCCAACTACTCGGAGCGTTCCGCGGCAGCGAGGCCAGGCCCATCCTTCGCAACACCGGGGACAGGTAGAACCTCAGTACGTAGTGACACTTGGTGTTTGCGTACCGGGGATCCACGCACAGCTTGATGCAGCCACACACAAAGGTGGCCATCAGGGTGAGGGTGGCATTGGGCGTGTTTTTTCCCCCATTGCACCGGTCTTTGTACATAGAGTCTCTTCGGACCCGGTCCATCTTTGATCTCCAAATGAATTGGAAGATGGCCCGGGTGACTGCGGCGGCACAGGTCCTGGGGATAGGCCAGACCTGTGCCACATATAGCAATACTGAGAGTACCTCACACCTGATGACCAGGTTTTTTCCCGCGATGGAGAGCGACCGTTGCCCCCATCTGCCTAGTTTCTGTCTCATCTTCCTGATCCGCTCCTCCCAGGTCTTGGCGCACGCCCCAGCCCCCCCGAACCAGATACCCAGCACCTTCAGGTGGTCAGTCCTGACGGTGAAGGGGATAGAGGATTGGTCGGCCCAGTTCCCGAAGAGCATGGCCTCGCTCTTGCCTCGGTTTACCTTGGCCCCCGAGGCCCGTTCGAACTGGTCGCAGATGCACACGAGTCTGTGCACGGACAGCGGATCCGAGCAGAAAACAGCGACGTCATCCATGTACAGGGAGGCCTTAACCTGCAGGCCCCCGCTGTCAGGAATAGTCACCCCTCTCAGGCTCGCATCCTTCCTGATGGATTCGGCAAATGGCTCTATGCAACACACAAACAAGGCGGGTGAGAGGGGGCATCCCTGCCTGACTCCAGATCTTACAGGGAAGCTATCTGATTCCCACCCATTGATTGAGACTGCACTGACAATGTTGGTGTAGAGCAGTCTGATCCAATTTCCGATTCCCTCCCCAAAGCCCATTTTGGAGAGGACATCCCTCATATATGTATGCGATATCCTGTCAAAGGCTTTCTCCTGGTCCAGGCTGATGAGGCAGGTGTCCACCCCCCTGTCCTGCACGTAGGCGATCGTATCCCTGAGGAGTGCGAGACTCTCAGAGATCTTCCTGCCCGGTACAGCACAGGTTTGGTCCGGGTGGATCACCGATCCCAGAGCAGACCTGACCCGGTTGGCGATGACCTTTGACAAGATTTTGTAGTCTGCATTTAACAGTGAGATCGGTCTCCAATTTCTAATTTCCTCCCTCTCCCCCTTCCGCTTGTAGACGAGGATGATGATGCCTTTCCTCATGGATTCACTCATGGTACCTGCCCGAAGCATACTGACATACACCTCCAGCAGGTCCTGGCCAATCAAGTCCCAAAGAGCGGAATAAACCTCGACCGGTAAGCCGTTGCTTCCGGGAGTTTTATTCTTTTCGAAGGACTCCAGGGCCTTGGTCAGTTCATCCAGAGATAGCGGCTGGTCCAGCCTCTCTCGTGTTCCGTCATCTAGGACCTCCGTGATAGAGGACAGGAACGAGTGGGAGGCCGCGCTGTCGGTTGGCTTCGAGTCATACAGGCTGGCGTAGAAGGATTTGCTGATCCTCATGACGTCAGCCTGAGATGACGTTACCGAGCCATCTTCTTTCTTCAGGCTGCTGAGCACGGAGCTCTCTTTGTGCACCTTCTGGAAGAAGAAACGTGAGCACGTCTCGTCCTGCTCCACCGAGCGGACCCTGGACCGGAAGATTATCCTGGAGGCCTCCGAGGCAAAGAGCGAGGCTTGCTGGCCCTTCACCTCCTTGAGGTCCTCCGTGACATCGACCCCCATCGTCTGCAGCAGGAGCAGGTTCTGCATACTTTCCTGGAGCTGGGACAGTTTTCCCCGCCTCTCTCTCGCCTCCTGGACACCTTTGAGGATAAAGAACCTCTTGATGTTCCCTTTTACCGTTTCCCACCAGTCCGCTGGAGACTCAAAGAGGGGCTTCACGGTTCTCCAACCTGCGTAATCCCTCTTGAGCTCTTCGATGTTTCCCGGGGTCAACAGCTTAGTGTTCAGTTTCCACGTTCCCTTGCCCGCCCGCTGTTCGTCCTGTAGGTGACAGTCGGCCAGCAGGAGGCAGTGGTCAGAGAAGAACACCGGCTTGACGTCGGTGGATCTGACCGAGAGCGTTCGGGACACAAACAGGTAATCTATCCTTGAGCGGATAGACCCGTCTGCCCGTGACCAGGTGTATCTACGCTGCGCTCCATCTGCAGGGGCGCTGAAGACGTCGTGCAGCTTGGCGTCTTTGACCGTTTCCATCAGGGCCCTGGACGTAGCGTCCGGTTTACTGTCCCCCCCGCCGGATCGTCCATCTGCATCAAGGATGCAGTTGAAGTCTCCGGCCAGAATGACCGGCCTGGACGTAGCCAGCAGCAGTGGAAGCTGTTGCAGGACGGCCAACCGTTCACTCTTACCCACTGGGGCGTATACGTTGATTAGTCTCACGGGAGCGTTTCTGTATTTGACGTCCACGACAGCAATGCCACACCTCCCCCTCTTTTATCCCCACCTCTGACCCTATTAAAACATTTAAACACTGGAAGCTGCAACAGCCAATCCTGTCCCTGTTCTACCCATGTCTCCGTAACAGCCACAACATCAAAATTCCAGGTACCAACCCACGCTGCAAGTTCACCTACCTTATTTTGTATACCTCTTGCATTGAAGTATACACACTTCCAGCCACTTTCCTGTTTACAGGCACCCTCCTTTGAGATTGATGCCATGTTCCTAACCTCCCTACACTCCAGTTCCTGCACCCTAAAGCTACAGTCTAGGTTCCCATGCCCCTGCAGAGTTAGTTTTAAACCCCCCCCCCCCCCCCCCAGAACACTCGCAAACTCTCCCCCCCCCCCCCCCAAGGATACTGGTGCCCCTCAGGTTCAGGTGTAGACCATCCTGTTTATAGAGGTCCCACCTTCCCCAGAAAGAACCCCAGTTAATTAGAAATCGGAATCCCTCCCTCCTGCACCATCCCTGTAGCCACGCATTTAACTGTTCTCTCTCCCTATTCCTCGACTCTCTATCATGTGTAGGTTTGTTTGTTTGTTCAAATTCATGAAATCGAAGTAGGTATACATATTAGCACTTGTGTAGTTTTAATATTTTGAGCATTTATTTGTAATAGTTAATAGTAATAGTAATTTAGAATGTTATTGACTACGTATATGTTGTCTAATCTGTTTTGTTATATTTGTGTTCTGTTAATTTGTGCATACCATGCTGAGATTGAAACTGTTGATGAAGCAGGGTGCTACAATCCTTTTAGTCATGTTGTTACCTTGGCTGCATTCAGAGTCAAAAAGTGTGGAGCTGGAAAAAGCACAGCAGGTCGGGCAGCATCTGAGGAGCAGGAGAGTCGAGTTTCAGGCATAAGCCCTTTGTTAGGACTATGGAGGGGGAAGGGGGCTGAGAGATGTGGTGTAGGGCTGGGGGAAAGGTAGGAGGGATGGCGCGAGGTGGGTGCAGGTTGGACATGGTTGTGATGGGAGGTGGAGCGAATGGGTGGAAAGAAAGATGGACAGGTAGGAAAGGTCAAGAGGGTAGTACCGAATTGGAGGTTTTGATATGGGATGATATGCGTGGTGGTGAGATTTAGAAACTGGTGAATGTTGATACCTTGTGGTTGTAGGGTTCCGAGGCAGAAAATGAGGTGGTCTTTTTCCAGTTGGTGGGTGGCTTTGATTTCATGGTGGAGGAGGCCCAGGATTTACAAGTCCTTGGGGGAGTGTGAGGCAGAGTTGAAGTGTATTGCCTCAGGGCGGCGTGGTTGTTTTGTGCGTGTGGACTAGAGCTATTCCTTGATCTACCCTGTGAGTTGGTGGTCGGTCTGTCCAGTGTAGAGGAGACCACATTGAGAGCAACGGTTGCAGTCCAGCATCTGCACTCCTGCTGAAAACCATACTGCGAAGCTTCTTCCGAGGATGGGACTCTGACTCTCCAGCATCTGGAGTCCAGGCTTTCTCCTACCTGCAGTTGCACTTTAGGTTGGTAACTGCAGTATATTTGCCAGCTGAGATATGTACTCATAGAGATTTGTTATGCTACAAACTGACTTCCGTCTTTCATATAATAAATAAATGTAAATTACTGCGGATGCTGGAATCTGGAACCAAAAGAGAAAATGCTGGAAAATCTCAGCAGGACTGGCAGCATCTGTAAGGAGAGAAAAGAGCCGACGTTTCGAGTCTAACTGACCTTTTGTCAAAGCTAAAAAAAGGAAAAAGGTGGAGAGACAAAATGCCGATTGGGTGATTGCTTTGCTGAGCACCTTCGGTCTGTACGCAATCAGGTCCCAGACCTTCCTGTGGCTTGCCACTTCAACACCCAATCCTGCTCCCCTGCCCACATGTCTGTCCTTGGCCTGCTGCAATGTTCCAGTGAAGCTCAACGCAAACTGGAGGAACAGCATCTCATCTTCCGACTAGGCACGTTACAGCCTGCCGGTCTCAACATTGAATTCAACAACATCAGATGATTATCCCATCTCAACCCCTCTGTTTTCATTCTGCTCCGTAATTTTATTTCATTTATTTTATTTATCTCTTTTTTTAAAAAATTTTTTTTCACTGTTCCGATTCTTGACTGTCTCTCTTTCCCTCGCTCCCCATTCTCTCATCTTCCCTCTTTGCTACCCTTCTCCGCTGTTTTCCATTTTGCCTCTGCTTCACCCATCCCCCACATATTTTGTCACATTAGCACTGGCTTCAGTCTTGGTCATTTACAGCTCCTAATCTTCCTATAATCTCTCTATGCACTGTCATTATCACCTCTTTATTGCTACCTTTGCTTCTGGAGCCATGACTCACCTTCTCTCAGCCTAGAATAAATACCTCCCTATTTCTCCCTTATTTTAGCTTTGACAAAGGGTCAGTTGGACTTGAATCGTCAGCTCTTTTCTTTCCTTACAGATGTTGCCAAACCTGCTGAGATTTTCCAGCTTTTTCTCATTTGGTTTCAGTCTCTCATGCACTGAGGTCAGAGAGTCATAGCATAGAAACAGGCCCATGAGCCCAACATGTCTGTGCCAACTAACAAACGTCAAACTATACTGATCCCATTTACCAGCCTGCAATGCCCTGGCATTTCAAGAGCTCATCCAGCTGCTTTTTAAATGTTTGAAGAGTACCTGTCACTACCATCATCTCAAACAATGCATTCCCTATTTCTACCAAAAAAATGTTTTGGCTCAGATATTTTTTACCATATACTCCTCACCATAAATTTGTGTCCTCTGTTCTTAGACATACCTGCCATGTGGAAAAGGTTCATAAGTATGCTTGTGCATTGTTGTGTTTGTATGATGACATTGCAACATGCGCCAAACAAACTGTTGTTCAATGATAGGATTCTGCCCTGTAATCCATAATTGTTCATTCAATCCCCAATCTTAGGCTTCAGCATGTAACCTAGTTTGTCAGTTGATAGCAGTGCATAGAGAGGTCATGGTTTGTTAATGCTGTTGTAAAGATTATAAAAAACAGGTGGTCTTTGAACATTAGTAAAAATGAGGACTGCAGATGCTGGAGATAGAGTCAAGTGTGTGGTGCTGGAAAAGCACAGCAGGTCAGGCAGCATCTGAGGAGCAGGAGAATCGCTGTTTCGGGCATAAACCCTTCATCAGGAATGAGGCTTGTGGGTCGGAGCTGAGTGATAAATAGGAGGAGGATGGGGTTGGAGGGAGGTACTTGGGAAAGCGATAGGTAGATGAAAGTGAGGGAAAAGGTGATAGGTCAGAGGGAGCAGTGGTGGACCGGTGCCAAGTTGGAGGCTAGGGATTGAGATAATGTCGGGGGAGGGGAAATGAGGAAGCTGTTGAAATCCACATTTATCCTGTGTGGTTGCAGGGTCCCAAGGCGTTGCTCCTCAAGGCGTCGGGTGGTAACGGTTTGGTGGTAGAAGTGGCCCAGGACCTGCATGTCCTTGATGGAGTGGGAGGGGAAGTTCAAGTGTTCAGCCACGGGGTGGTGGGATTGGTGGGTGCGGGTGTCCGCAAGAAGATGTCCTTTCTCCCCGATGTAGAGGAGACCACAGTGGATGCAACAAATGAAGTAGATGACATTGATCAGAAATTCACCTACACTTCTACCAATGTGGAAGGATCCCTTGGCACCTTGAATGGAGGTGGTGTGGGTGTAGGTTTTGGCACTTCCTGCAGTGGCAGGGAAAGGTGCCAGGAGTGAGGTGTGCACTGGTGAGGATGTGGACCTGACGAGGAAGTCGTGGAAGGAGTGGTCTTTTCAGAACACTGATGAGGTGGGGAGGGAAATATATCTCTTGTGGTAGGGTCCATTTGGAGGTGATGGAAGTGGTGGTGGATGATGCGTTGTATGCGGAGGTTGGTGGGGTTGAAGCTGAGAACAGGGGGGGTTCTGTCCTTGTGTTGGGAGGGGTGGGATTCAAGGGCGGTGGCGCGTGAAGTGGCGGAGATGCGCTGGAGGGCATCGTCAACCACAAGGGAAGGGAATATGCAATCGTGGAAGAAGGAGGCCATCTGGGACTTTCTGAGATGGAATTGGTCATCCTGGGAACAGATGCAATGGAGGTGGAGGAATTGGGAATAAGGGATGGCAATTTTAGAGGAGGTGTGGTCTAGGTAGCTGTGTGAGTCGGTGGGCTTGTAGTATATGTCTGTGGTTAGTCGGTTACCAGAAACTGTGACGGAGAGGCCCAAGAAGGGGAAGGAGGTTGCCGAGATGGTCCAGGTGAATTTGAGGTCGGGCTGGGAGGTGTTGATGAACTGTTCAACCTCCTCGTAGGAGCACGAGGCGGCACCGATACAGTCACCGATGTAGTGGAGGAACAGGCCAGTGTAACTGCAGAAGATGGACTATTCCACATAGCCGCCAAACAGGCAGGCATTGTTGGGTACCATCCGGGTGCCCATGGCTACCCATTTGGCTTGGAGGAAGTGGGAGGATTGGAAGGAGAAGCTGTTGAGGGTGAGGACCAGTTCAGCCAGGCGGATGCGGGTGTTGGTAGAAAGGTACTGGTCGTGAGAGGAGGAAACTGAGGGCTTGGAGACCTTAGTCGTGGCGGATCAATGTGTACAGTGTCTAGATGTCCATTGTGAAGATGAGGTGTTGGGGGCCGGGGAAATGAAAATCTTGGAGGAGGTGAAAGGCATGGGTGGTGTCATGAACGTAGGTAGGGAGTTCCTTGACTAAAGGGGACAGGACGGTGTCAAGGTAGGAACAGATGAGTTCGGTGGGACAGATGCAGGCTGAGACAATGGGTCAACCGGGGCAGTCAGATTTGTGAATCTGAGGAATGAGGTAGAATTGGACAGTGCGGGGTTTACGGACAATGAGGTTGGAGGCTGTGGGTGGGAGATCCCCAGAGGTGATGAGGTTGTGGATGGTCTAGGAGATGATGGGGTCGTGATCAAGGCGGCACATTTCAATGGGAAACAGCAGTGGCAAAAGATGTTGAATCAGAGCTGTGAGACTGAATAGGTCAATAAACTCTGCAAAAAGAAACCAAACCACGTAGCATTTTTAATCTCACCAGATCATTATAGATATTTGTCAGAGAAACTATATATTGTTGGAAGTAACTGTCGTTCAGATTATAATTAATCATTGTATTATCAGACTTTTTTTAAAAAACATTGGTATATAGAACAAAGAACAACACAGCACAGTACTGGTCCTTTGGCCCTCAATGTTGTGCCGGCCTTTTTCCAACTCTTTTAGATCAGACTAACCTACATACCCTTCATTGTACTATCTTCTCTGAGCCTATCCAAGAGTTGCTTAAATGTCCCTAATGTATCTGACTCTGCTAGCAGTGCTGGCAGTGCATTCCATGCACCCACCACTCTGAGTAACGAACCTACCTCTGACATCTTCTCTAAGCCTTCCTTCAATTACCTGAAAATTATGCCCCCTCATAGTCATGATAGACATTTCCACTGTAGTAAAAGGTGTTTTTCTATCCACTCTATCTGTGTCTCTCAACATCTTGAACACCTCTATCAAGACACCTCTCAACCTTCAGCGCTGCATTGAGAAAAGCCCTGGTCCCTAAACCTTTCTTCACAACCCTCCAGTTCATGTAGAAACATTTCTCACATCCACTTCTGCTGAAATTATAACTAACACAGTCTAAGAGCAAAGGATTTGTATTTGAAAACAAAACTCTGGATGCTGGAAAATCTCTGCAAGTCTTCAAAACTGAAGAAGTTTCACTGGACCTGAAACATGAACTCTGCTTTCTCTCCACGGATGCTGCCAGACCTGCTGGGTTTTTCCAGAAATTTCTTTTTTTTGTTTGAGAGATTTTTATTGTTTCTTTTCAGCTAGTACTGATAAATTTCACAACTATACCTCTTATAAGTTTTGAAATAACTGACATATTTTTCTTCAATCTCCTTAAAGGAGCTTTTAAAGATTGTTTTGTGCAGTAAACACATGACAATAGCATGGTTAACATATAGCTCTGATTTTGAGCAGATGAGAAAACTTTGGCATTATCTTAATTTCTACTATGCAATTAACAAAATTACGCATACTGTAATCCTGAAATTACATTCAGTAAGTAATATAATTATAGACTATTTTACTGACGTTTTGCATATCGGCAGTAACAGCAGATGCATAGCCAGAGATTGTGTGCAGGGGGTGTGTTGTCGCTGCACAGGGAGTGGAGGTGGATATTCACATTTCCACTTTGAACTTAGTGTCCAATTCATAACCTCAAACAGATTATCTAGATTCATAAAATTTGATTCAACTCTGCTTGGAGCATTCCCTTTGCTTATAATCCTTTCTCGAAAATTGTTACATAATGCAACTCTTTTAAGGGGTCAGAGACATTGCTAACATAATGTTCACAGGGTTATCATGAAAAAATTAAGAATGTGCTGCCACCTGATTTTCAGAATTTATTCATTAGTATTTATATGGCCAGTATTTACTATTCAATTTGACAAGAAACAGATTTTATGTAGTCATTATCACATTGCTGTTTTGGAGCATTTACTGAGTGCAAATTAGGTGTCCTATTTGTATGACAACAGAGTCTACACTTCAAAAAGTATTTTGTTGACTTTAAGGTGCATTGAGCTATCTAGCAGTCATGAAAAACACAAAATAAATGTAAGTATTTGTGTTTATCAGCAATGCCTTTGAATATTATGTGGAACTGCAAATCATTGAATAGTTTTAATTAAATATATTGAATTTCCGGTTGGGTCATCTTTAAAATTCCTAGTTATGTACATGAAGATATATAAAGGAAAAAAGATGAAATGCTGTTCTTTAATCTGCTTGTAATTCTCTCATATGGATCCATGTTTGTGATTTATTCACATTGACCTCCTAGTTGGTAGAGTTTTCCAAGATTCTATCGTACAGGTGTTTCTGACCAGCATCACTGGACATTGCCATTACCTGAAATAAGTTGCACTATTGTCTGTACGCTTATGAATAAAATCTATCTTGAATACAGATCTCATGGAACCAGAGGCATTTGTCTAAATTTGCCTATTCAGCTATGACTAAAATATTGGTTTAGAAAGAAGCAGTGCAATCTGTTCATATTCAAATAAAAATGCAATTTTTTATATCTGAGTGTTCCATTAGTTGCTGTTTTATATAGTATTGTAATGGCATCTTATGGGGACCATTAGTCAAACTGTACGGTCGATTAATACTACATTTGAATGCTGTTTGTTGTAGGAATAATGAGAATGGAGATGACAGGGCCACCTAAAGGCAGTCTACATGGTTTTGCTGAATTGTTTAATCAGAAATAAATATTGCTCTAAGCTTCTGAAGTGGTCACTTTCATTCACAGATATTATGTTGAATCTCAGGAAATGAATGGAATATTGAAGACCCTGCTGTCGGATTGGTTTTCAATAGGATTCTTAAACCTTGAGCGTATCACCTGGCAGTCCTCTTGTGATCTGCTGCAGAAAATTAGCGAGTAAGTGTTTCTTAATCACTTTTTGCAGTAGTTATTACAGCAATTCAACTTTGTCAGCAGATTTACAAGTTAATTTGTGATCAGTCTCACTAAAATCAAATTCAATTAACGATATTATTTCACTTAATGCCCATTGTCAGCTAATTTCTGGCCAAACTCATCATCAAATGATACATAGTAGTGGAGTCCATTCATCCCATTGTGCCTGTGCTGACTGCTGAAAACAGCTAAGCAATTAGTCCCATTTTCTTGGTGTTTCAACGCTTCAAATTAAATATATTTGGAGGTGAGCCAGATTTAATTACAGCCACATACCTCTGACTTTCTGTACTTTTTAATTTTGACACAGCAAAATACTTATGAAAAATACTTACTTGCAGGTCAGCTACAGCTAACATACAGTGTACATGCTATGCTGACCTGTCAGAAAATGTACTAAGACGATATGTCTCCCATCAGCAAATGGAGTACGAGAGCTTTCATAAAGCTAAAGTACAAAGGGATCTGGGAGTGCTAGTTGAGGATTCTGTAAAGGTAAACATGCAGGTTGAGTCTGTGATTAAGAAAGCGTCATTAAGAAATGTGATTAAGAAATGTTGTCATTTATCTCAAGAGGGTTGGAATATAAAAGCACCGTTGTGCTACTGAGACTTTATAAAGCTCTGGTTAGGCTCCATTTGGAGTACTGTGTCCAGTTTTGGTCCCCACACCTCAGGAAGGACATACTGGAGCGTGTTCAGCGGAGATTCACATGGATGATCCCTGGAATGGTAGGTCTAACATACGAGGAACGGTTGAGGATCCCGGGATTGTATTCATTGGAGTTTAGAAGATTAAGGGGCGATCTAATAGAAATTTACAAGGTAATGCATGGCTTGGAAAGGGTGGACGCTCGGAAATTGTTTCCGTTAGGCGAGGAGACGGCATGGTGGCATAGTGGTTAGCACTGCTGCTTCACAGCGCCAGAGACCCCGGTTCACTTCCCGCCTCAGGCGACTGACTGTGTGGAGTTTGCACATTCTCCCTGTGTCTGCATGGGTTTCCTCCGGGTGCTCCGGTTTCCTCCCACAGTCCAAAGATGTGCAGATCAGGTGAATTGGCCATGTTAAATTGTCTGTAATGTTAGGTAAGGGGTAAATGTAGGGGTATAGGTGGGTTGCGCTTCTGCGGGTCGGTGTGGACTTGTTGGGCTGAAGGGCCTGTTTCCACACTGTAAAGTAATCTAATCTAATTGAGACTAGGACCCGTGGACACAGCCTTAGAATTAGAGGGGGTAAATTCAGAACAGAAATGCAGAAACATTTCTTCAGCCAGAGAGTGGTGGGCCTGTGGAATTCATTGCTGCGGAGTGCAGTGGAGACCGGGACGCTAAATGTCTTCAAGGCAGAGATTGATAAATTCTTGATGTCACAAGGAATTAAGGGCTACAGGGAGAATGCGGGTAAGTGGAGTTGAAATGCCCATCAGCCATGATTGAATGGCGGAGTGGATTCGATGGGCCGAATGGCCTTCCTTCCACTCCTATGTCTTATGGTGGTCTTATGTGATTTATGATTAGGTCCTAGAGTTATTTTTTTTTAAAATGATTGATCTCTTGTGATTAGGGTGAATTTATAACTTGTTCCATTGCTCAATCAATCAGAGTTCCAATCCCTGTAGTTGTTTTTAATGAATTTTTAATAAAGTATCAGTGCTCAAAATCTGAGTGAGCAGTATTTGTTTTATTTCCTTCTGACCAACATTTTTGTTTCTTGAGATCTAGTTAATTGTTGCCCTTTTGAACTTCATGGGCACAATTGTTTTTATGTTATAGAGTCAGAGTCATACAGCTCAGTGACAGACCCTTAGGTCCAACTTATCTGTTCCATCCCAATCTGACCCCATCCTTCTTGCCATTAAACCCTTCCTATTCATATACCCATCCAGATGCCTTTTAAATGTTGTCATTGTACCCACCTCCAACACTTCACCTGGCTGCTTATTCCATACGTGTACCACCCTCTGCATGAAAAAGTTACCCCTCTGGTCCTTGGTAAATCTTTCTTCTTTCACCCTAAATCTTTGGCCTCTAGTTTGGACTCCCCCACCCTATGCAAAAGATCTTGGATGTTGATTCTATCCATGCCCTTCATGACCTTATAAATCTCTATAAAGTAACCCCTGGGCATTTGAAACTTCAGGGAAAAAGTCCCAGCCTATTGAGCCTCTCCCTATAACTCAACCCTCTAGTCCCAGCAACATCCTTGTAAATCTTTTCTGCACCCTTTCTAGTTTCACATCCTTTCTATAGAAAGGTTTATTTCAGTTTCAGTCCTCTAGTGAATATAGTTTAAACACATTTATTTCTCTCAGGTATGAGGCCGTGCATCCTGTCAGAAACTGGGCAGATATTAAACGTCGAGTTGGACCTTATAGAAGGTGCTATGTTTTTACTCACAATGCTATGCCAAGGGAACCTCTGATAGTTCTACATGTGGCACTGACAGATAACATCTCTAATAATATACAGGTAAGCTCACTATATTGCAGTTTTCCTCCAATGTACATCAATTAAAATCTAATATTTACTAAGATTTATGTAAATATTCTAGTTAAATGTTCAGAAAGCATTGATGAGTAATTTGGCATGGGAAAGTGTTGCTTGAGTTTGGTTGTAACTCAGTGATAGCACTCTTGTATCTGATTCAGAGGTTTGTGAATTCATATCCCACTTCAGGGCCAAGAGCAAAAATTGGAACTGACTAGCACTGAGAGATTGTTGCACTGTTGGAAGTGTCACCTTTCCAATGACACTTTCAATGATCCCATGACACTTCAGCAAAAGAGCTGGGGAATTCTGTGAGGAAAAGGTGTCTTCAGTATGAGAGGCAGGAAAATTGCATTAAGCTGAGCGAGAGAGTAAACTGTTTTGGGATAGAAGGTTAGTTTTGAACTAACCAACCTCTTATATAACATTTACAAAACGTAAACATTTGAATTGGTAACAGCTGTCCAGCTCACCACGTGAGAGAGATAACATACTTTCTTTGTTTCATTTAGCAAAATGAAAACTATGATTTGAAAACTGAATGTGCTCAGTTCACCTCTACTGTGAGAATAATTTTAGCATTTGCATTTCTTAGTGATGATGAGAGAGAGCAATCAAATATGTAGAAACACCGTCTGAGAACACGCATTAATTTTTTTGTAGAGTTCATTTAGAAAGTGGCAAAAAATTGCTATTGTAAATCAGATTTCCATCAGCTAGGCTCAAGCATGCACTCATCTCTTCTTTGATGACAGGCACTAGAGAGCAGAGTTTCATGCTTCTTTCCACTTTGTAATGGAGGGCAGGCTGGCATTACAAATGAGGAGGACCTTATTCAGGATTCCCATCCCTAATTTCCATCTACACACAACACTCCTGCCTTGCCAGTTTTATTGCAAGGGTGGGAATTTCACACATGCTGAAATTCGCACACCCAGTTGACCTGGCTTGTGATGGTGAACATAGTTCATGATACTTCAGAGGAATCATGAACCATCAGGGATTTCTAATCTTAGTCTATAAGTTCAAAACATGCTGCCACGTTCACGTGTCTTGATGTAACATATGTTAAAGATGGTTTGTAATTTAGTGATGCTTTACAAAATATTGATAAGGCTTTGTTATGAAAAAGTAAATGATAATTAAATTGACCAGTGTTGAGAGTGAAGTTTCAGATACATAGACTACATTATCCAATGAATTGAATTTCCGATTTGTCTGTGTGAATAGTCCCTGTGATTTAATTTTTTTTAAGCACTATTCACAAATTTATTTCCCTCCTTCAAGAACAACACAAATGACAGGCATCAAAGATTTAAATATCTTTAGCTCTGGAGATTTTGTTATGTAAGTGATTGTTGCAATTCCATTATGAATGCTTAGCTGAAGTCCAAGACCACTCTATGAAATCCGCTCAACAGTGGTTTTTGACACAGCCACTCAACAGAATTTCATTATATATCCTTGGTCGACTTCCAAACTCCCCTGGTTTCATTTTAGCAGGTTTTGATGACTCAGTTATTTAAGCAACTGTAACTTTTTATTTATTAATACTGTTTTATGACCAGTTAAAATGATGATTATTTTTAGGAGGAATGTATAATACACTTTAAGTGACAGCTTTATGATCACTTAAGGATTGCAGTAAAATTATGATTGACCTGGCAAGGTGTTGTTATCTTTTGCCTTCAGAGCAGCGCACCTGATGGAAAAATGTTTGCTTTAGCTTCCGTAACACAAAAAAGTAGACATGAGTAATTTACTTCTGAGAAATATCTTCTGGAATGCAAGCTGAACATTGCTATACAGCTGAAGTACCAGGAGAGTTTTGTAACTTAAAAGTACTGAGTAACCCTGGTGGAGCTCAAACTGAGCATTTATGAGCAGTTTATTGCTAAGCAAGTGCTGCTTGATAGCACTTCTGCTGACACCTTCCATTACTTTACTAATGATCAAGCGTGACTGATGGGACTGTAATTGACTGAGATAGATTTGCCCTTTTTTTTTCTTTACAGGACATATGTGGGTAATTTTCTGCATTGCTGAGTTGATGCCAGTATCTGTATCAGCCAGGCGTGTGTCAAGTTCGGAAGCGTAGATCTTTAGTATTGTTGCTGGAAAGTTGTCAGAACCCATTGTCCTTGCAGTACCCAGTGCCTTCAGCTCTTGACATCACATGGCATTTCTGAAAACTGACATTTGTGATACTGCAGGCCTCCAGTGCAGTTCAAGTTAAATTAACCAATCGATACTTTTGGCTGAAGATTGTTGCAAATGTTTCAGTCTTATCATTTTTACTAACCTGTTGGGCTCCACTGTTATTGAGGATGGGGGATGTGGAACCACCCCCTTCAATGCTTTGTTTAATTCCATCATCACGCTCATCTGGATCTGATGGGACACAGAGCTTGAATGTGATCTGTTGGTTGGGGAATCAATTTAGTTTTATCTGTCACTTGCTACTTGTAATGTTCTGCTCCTGGTATGCTGTCTGCATTCTTCATTTTTCATGGTTGCTTCTCTGGCTTGATTGTAATAGTGCAAGGGGTGCTATACTGGGATATGCAGTTGCAGATTGTGCTCGATTAGTCTGCTATTGATTATGGCACACAGTTTCTCGTGGCTGCCCAGGCTTGAATTGCAAAACCCATTTGATATCTATTCTATTTAGCACAAAAAGTATTGTTACGTATCCCCATGGCATTGCACAGAGTGGACTTCGTCTCCACAAGCCCTGTGTAGTGGTCAGTTCTGCCGATAACTGTCACAGACAGATCCATCTGAAATAGTTGGAGGAGGAAGTATGTTTCAGTCTTTTGCAGGTGCCTTGACCACCTGCCACAGATCCAGTTGAGCACCTTTGTTCTTTAGGAGTCAACCTTCTTGATCAGTAGTGGTGCTGCTGAGCCACTCTGTGGCCAATGTTAATGCTCCCCACTCACAATGGAATAAACATCTGTTGTTAACAGCCTCATGACTATTTCTCAAACTAGCCACCATGTTAACTAGTTAAATTTAGAAAGAAAATTACCATGCCATGTTTCATTCTGGGATCTGACTTATACAGTAGTATTATCAGCTGGTATCAAAGCTTATATAATTGGATTTTTGTACTGTTTCTTCCAATCTCCTGCAATTTAGAGAATATTAACTAAGAGAAGAGAGAAACATTTTTTGTAAAACAGTTGATTATGATTCTAATTAGTGTGTATTCTACTTACATTCTAAGTAATGAAGAAATAAAATTCTGCTTTAAAAAAGTGTTTCAATGCATTTGTATTCAGTCATAGGCGTCATGAAGGAGTGTATTAAAACTGCTTTGTTAGCCAATAAATTGTTGTTTAAGATTGAATACATATTTCTAAACCTGATTATAAAATGAACTGCAAATTAAATGTAGGTTTTAAAAAAAAATTAACTGGATGTTTTACATAGGCTATTGTCCGAAAAGATCCTTCCCTAGAGACGACTGAGGATGTGAACAAGATCACCACAGCTATTTTTTACTCCATTAGCTCTTCACAGAGGGGACTGCAGGGGGTAGAGCTTGGAACCTACCTCATCAAACGAGTTGTGAAAGAGCTTCAGGTATGTCTTAGTAACAGCAAGTATAAATACCGTAAGGACTTGTATCGAATATGGCTGGAATCAGCAACATCCTACTACCTGAGACCAGTGACAATGAATGAATATAGTTGTACTAGGAGCCATTACACTACGATACTTTGAAAGGTTAATATCTGGAGTTGAGAGAATGTCAAGACTTAACAATTGCTAAAAATTATTCATGTAATAGGAAATGTTTTAAAAAAGCACTTAAATGCTTTTTTTTAAAGTAATAACTTGTACTGGCACCATCTGTCCACATTTTTAAATGTTTGATCATTATTCTCTTTTGTTTTTTAAATGTAAACCAGAAGTTTTTACCAAATAGTTCCTGTTCATCATTTCTCCATGATGCTGTTCATAGGACTTGTATGTGCAGTTTGTCACATAGTTGTGGGGAAAGGGACTAGTCTTCAATAAAACAAAGAACTGCAGATGCTGCACTTCTGAAACAAGCAGGAACAGAAATTGCCAGAGAAACTGAGCAGGTCTGGCACACTGTGTGGAGGGCAAACAGAGTTAGCGTGTTGAGTCCAGTGCCGCTTGTCACTAATTCCAGTCTCAGCTGTTATTATTTTGTGTTCACTTAGTTTTACTGAAGCAATCCACTAATTTTGTTTGTATCACAATGAGGAAAGTGTGAAAATAATTTTTCTTGTATTAGCTGTCAGCAATAAGCTGTCATCAATTTGACACCGCAAAGGTTTAAGTTCACAGTTAAGCTGCCAAGTTTTACAAAAGCAGTTTGTCTTTCACTGTTGTGACATTTCAAATTTCTCGAACCAGCCACTTTTCCCAGCTCCCTAAACAATTCAGTCAGTTGGCGTTTTAATGCTGTGATTTAATTCCTAATCACATTAAATGGCCACCCAATAAGGTGGTAGTCAACAGCATTTTTTTTTATGGAGAAAAAAAAATTGACATATTAGCTTACTTTGATTGAAAAAGTCAAATTGAATTAACACAAGTTGTCTAGGATAAGAGACAAGAGGTTTCCTGAAGCTTGGAATATTCCTTTAATTGCTTTTGGCGGGCCAGAGTTACAATACTCTTCTAAAGTCGATTTGATTTAAAAAAAAGAATTGGTATTGAGACAATATGTGCTGACAGTAAAATGTTTCTATTTATTCAAGGTGAAGGTTCATTCAGTAGACTTGAATTTTAGATATGTGTTGAAAGAACAGTCTTTGTATTTGAGCTTTGCAAGCTAATCAGCTTTGAATTTAAATTCTGACATTCTGGACCTGCTGATAGACATTCAAATTATAATGTTGTCAGTTAACTTTCATGCATCACCAACCTCACTGCTAATTTCCACCACCTTAAACTGGACGATTGACATCTCAGTTACATTAAGAATTTTGCTGCTGTTACTGCACTATTTCCTCAACCTCAGTTTTTAGGTTGTGTTCTTGTTTACAAAATTTATTAGTATGATGTGAACATTGCTCGCTTTTCTGAATTGAACATCTGGCAGTCTCTTCTGTTGTATTTTTAAATTCTGTTTGCTGTGTTCTAGTGGCTGAAACTCTTTGCAGTTTTCACTCCGTTTTATGCAACTCAGTCCTTTTTGTTTCTTGACACGACTACTGATTCTTCCTTAAATTGCCGAGGTCCCACTTTTGAACTTCCCTCTTAAATGTTTCCATTTTCCGGTCCAATAAATCCTCCATTTAAAACACCAATTTGACCTGCCTTAGAATTTGTTTTTTTGGCTCATTGAAAATTTTAAGAACTTTGGGCATAACTTTTCTCATTAAGGGTCTAGAAACTGACAAGTTATTTTTGTAAACTATACCTGTTCTGACTATACTGCTTGCAAGTAAAGTTGCAAAACACTGACAAAGTTAATGCTTTAGGTACAGTTGACATGTGCGTTGAGTAGAACATAACTGGAAAAGTCCAAGTCTGAAATTCGTGAAGACTGTTACTGTAAATGATTGTCTTGTTGAAGATGAAATTGTTCCTCCTTTGTTCTGTGCAGTGTGTTTTTGCTCATGATTCCTACATCCAGACTATTTATTTGCATATCATCATTTTGAATTTGAGTGCAGAAATAACAAATGAACAATCATCAAGAGATTATCGCAGACTGTTCACCTTTCTATTTGCGCTTATTCAGTACGCACAATTCAAGATTCAAAAACAGAAATTGTTGGAAAAACTCAGGTCTGACCGCATCTGTGGAGAGAAAGCAGAATTAATATTGCAGATTCAATGATCCTCCTTCAAAACTGATTATAATGAGGAAATGCTTGGTATATATTGCTAAAGAAGGGGTGGGGAGAGGCGGAAGATGCAAATGATAAATGGAGATGGAGCCCAGAGAGAGAACCAGTTGGGCAGACAAAGGAATGGGTAAAGGTTAGCCCAGGAGAATGAATAGCTGATAATGGGCACTATTAGTGGTTGACATTAGGCAGTTTGTGGTAGCAGCCCATGTAATGACAAGGTCTGGGGTTTGGGTAAGGACATGGGAGAAGGTGATCAAAATCATTGAACCTGCCATTGAGTCCAAAAGGCTGCGGGGTTCCCAAGTGGAAAATGAGGTTTATTCCAGCTTGCACTGAGTTTCTCTGGAGCACTGCAGCATGCCTGAGACAGAGATGTTGACCAGGGAACCTGGTGATGTGTTGCAATGGCAGGCGACTGGAAGCTCAGTAATTTTTGCTGACAATATATAGGTGTTTTACAAAATGATCTCACAGTCTGCGCTCCATCGACCAGACAACATTGTGAGCAGCAAATAGATGGGGCTAAATTGAGTGAAGTGCAAATAAATCACTGCTTTTCTTGGAAGGTGTGCCTGGGACCTTTGATAGTGAGGAGGGAGAAAGTAGAAAGGCAGGTGTTACACCTTTTACAATTGCATGGGACGGTGCTTTGATGGTGTGGGTAGAGGTTGGGAGAGGAGGAGGAATGGATCAGTGTGTCCTGGATGGAGCAGTTCCTGTGGAAGGCTGACAAGTGAAGGGTGGAGAATATATGTTTTATAGTGGCTGAACTGTGTCCCTGGTCAGCATCTCAGTCGTGGGCTTGCTACATCGCTCCAATGAAGCTCAGTGCAAACTGGAAGAACAACACTTCATTTTCCCCTTGGAAATCCTGCAGCCTTCTGGTTTGCAGCACTCTTGAGTGCAGGTACATGTTCCTTTACCTGCAGCACAGGGGTGTCTGAGGGATGGTCCTCCTAGTGCGATCATCATAGCAGTCTAACAATTGAACCCAGATTGCAGCATACAAGAGTATTCAGTCCCAACAATACCCTTCTATAGAGTTGAAACAGCTTTTTTTTTAATCTAGTCCTTTTCAAAGGGAAAAACACAATGTATCTGCAGGTTTGGGTGTAATCTGCAGAGGGTGGCTTGCTATTGAACAGAGCAGTTATCTACTGTTTGATTTCTTTGTACTCACAAGAAATGATTAGTTACTCTGTTTAAAATTCATTACCATCTTTAATTATCACATCCCATTAGTCACTCTCCAATTTATTTTTGGCAGCACGTCACAATATTTACACCTACAATTATTTTGTCTTTTAAAAAGAATCACATTTTGAGATAGGGCATTTTTAAAAATTCAGTCAGGATAGGCATGAGGCTGGCTAGGTAAGCATTTATTGACCAATTTTAAGTATTGCCATCACTAAATCCATCCCTTTCAACATTCTTGGAGTTACCTTTGACCAGAAGCTAAACCGGACTAGTTATATAAACAGTGGCTGAAAGGGCCAGGAATCTTGCAGTGAGTAACACACCTCTTGAACCCCCAAAGCCTCTCTAGCTGTTGTAAAGCACAAATCAGGCATGCGATGAAATACTCCCTGCTTGACTCAATGTCTGCAGCTCCAGTATCAATAAAAACCCTTGTTTCATCTACGTCATAATTACATTTAAAGTAGAAAATTAATTGATAGAATTTGTCCATCATTTATAAATTGTTATTCTGTAATAATGGATGGTATTTTTAGAGGTCCTATCTATTAGCTACAGAACCAGCAAGAGCCCCACGTCACCTGTCTTAAGGGGCACTTAGCAGCACTTCTGTGCGCTTTGCTTAGGATCAGAGGCTGGCAGCTTTTTGCAACTGTGAAGTAATGACTGCTGGTATAACACTCACCAGAGTTCTAGGATTAGTGAGTCTCGGGCTGAAGTTGAAGATGGTAGGAGAGAAGGGTGTGGAGCTGAAAATGTGTTGCTGCAAAAGCGCAGCAGGTCAGGCAGCATCCAAGGAGCAGGAGAATCGACGTTTCGGGCATGAGCCCTTCTTCAGGAACCTTTCCGCAACGTCGATACTCCTGCTCCTTGGATGCTGCCTGACCTGCTGCGCTTTTCCAGCAACACATTTTCAGCTCTGATATCCAGCATTTGCAATCCTCACTTTCTCCGAGAAAGGTGTGGAGGCAGGGTGGGTGTCATTCATGAGAATTGGCAAAAGGGGAAAATTGATAACAAAAGAGAGGAAATGGTCTTCAAATCAGGCCCCTTCCCCATCACCTCCCAACAAATTAAATTCCCCCACCATCAAACCCACAATCTGCCCAGAATATGTAGATTAGATTATATTACATTACATTACAGTGTGGAAACAGGCCCTTCGGCCCAACAAGTCCACACCGACCCGCCGAAGCACAACCCACCCATACCCCTACATTTACCCCTTACCTAACACTACGGGCAATTTAGCATGGCCAGTTCACCTGATCTGCACATCTTTGGACTGTGGGAGGAAACCGGAGCACTCGGAGGAAACCCACGCAGACACTGGGAGAACATGCAAACTCCACACAGTCAGTTGCCGGAGGCGGGAATTGAACCCGGGTCTCAAGCGCTGTGAAGCAGCAGTGCTAACCACTGTGCCACCCACAAATTTGCATCTCTTCGGGTTGATACTGTATCTCAGTGCAGCTTTACCACATAACTAATGTTTTTTAAATAAGATTGTATGTGTTGATTGATTTTTTGTGTGATGTAATTAATGTAAATCTTATTCCCAATATTTCTCCCATCAATCTGCAGCGCCTATCCTTGGCAAGGAGATTTTACTTGTGGACCTTTAATGTAACAGGACATTAATATTACAAACACGTCTCCCATTTCAACGCAGTCATTGCCCTTGCATAATCACAACTCTGCCTTTTGAGGTAAAATAAACCCCAGAGACACGTTTTGCCATCCCCACTGCTGAAAATCCTTGAAGCAAATCTGTGTTTTACCTGTTCTTATTTCATCAACTTTGCTTTAGGCTAGAAGATTAAAAGAAAATGGAACGCAACTTTTCTAAGAATGTAGATAAACTACTTAAATGTGGCTGTTCTAAAGGATCACCAGCTCGTGAGTGTAAAATTATCAATAGTGTGCCAACATGCACCCATTATTTTCCACGGAGAATCAATTAGCTTAGTTGGTTGGATAGTGGTTTGCAATGCAGAGCAATTCCAACAGCACAGGTTGAATTCCTGTACTAGCTGAGGTTATCATGAAGGCCCTGCCTTATCAACCTCGCCCTTTGCTTGAGACATAATGACCCTTGAGTTAAACCACCATCACTCGTTTTCTTCTAAGGAGAGAGCAATCTTATGGTAATGTTTCATTCCTCATCTCAGGTATCTGTTATGTGGAGATTGTTGGGAATGAAGTAATGCTGAAATGAAGAAAGAAGCTACACACATGCAGAGCAAAAAAAAAATCATGATTTTTAACATTGGCAGGAACCTGTTGGTATGTCATTAGCTCACACTTTGATTGAGGCATACAGTAAAATTTACATTACGTGGCACACTGTTTGAAGAGCACACAGTAAAGTGAGAATTCTGGTTAATTGAAGCAATACTGACTTGCATAGTAACCAGGCACCATTCAGTCTCTTGAATCCTGACACATTAATTGACCAGGGGAGCCATGCATGCTGTTTGAGATCAAAAGCACAGCTGAATGACTACTGTAACAGCAAGTGAGCACAATAAAGAGTATTTGTTGATTTGGCTGTGCTGTTATTAATCCTAAGAATAGTCAGATGAAGCTTGTTTTCCCATCATGCCCACCCTCAGTTGCTGGTTATTGTCCGTATAGTGTCCAATTAATGAAGTACACAGTTGTTCTTCAGTGGGGTGGTGGGTAGTTGGAGTTGCCTGTTGGTGATGCATCCTGGTCTGTGAAGTGCCAGATAATGCAAATGTTAATTTAATATACTGGAAGGCTAAAGGAATAGGTGGCATAAATCATCGTGTGATTCAACTTGCTTCTGTTTCACAAATCTTCAGTATTGTTTCTATTGTTGTTACATATATCCACAGTTCTTCATTGTCGTCAGAATAATACAATAATACTGTCCAGTCTGAGCACTAGTTTATTTGTTTATGATGGGAAAGTATTTGTAGGATCCCAGTAGGTGAGACATGACAGACTGGCACTTGCTGCAGGAAGAGTAAGATAGTTGGTGTGTTTTCTGTTTCAAAAAAAAGTTGATAAATCCATAACCTATTTTAAATGTGTGAAAAATATGGACATCTTAGAGTTCCAGTTAAGGAAGCATATGAGAAAAAAAAATGTGTAGAGTCCCATTATTTTCGAACACCTAACTAATTTTGTCCTCATTTGTAGTTCACACAGATGAGAAACAAGTAGGGAATAAATCTGTATACAGTGCTCATAGTGCACTTAAGAGTCTAACAGTTGCATTTTATCCTGCTGCTAAATTTTAAAAAAACACTTTAATGTTGTATTCAGGAATGAAGGGCTTTTGCCCGAAATGTCAATTTTCCTGCTCCTTGGATGCTGCCTGACCTGACGTTTTCCAGCACCACTCTAATCTAGACTCTAGTTTCCAGCATCTGCAGTCCTTGGTTTTACCCAATATAGATAAAAGACTTGTTCTTATGATGTCCCTTTGCAGTCATTATTCCATATTTGTTATTAATATTATAAAGCATGATTTCCAAACATGTATCACTGACTACTTTGCTCAGTTAATGTACACATCTTTTTAGTAAATTGCAACATTGGAAAAATCCACAAAATTCACTTCAGTTTACAAATGTTGGAACTTGAACAAGTTTTGAGCTAATTCTGAGAAGAAACACATCCATTGAGAATATTGTCTGTTTCAGAATAATAATGTACACCAGTATTACTATTTGAATGTTCTGCAGTTCAATATAAGAAATTAGATAGCAAGAACATTTTTCCATTAAGAAACTTTTTGTTTTGAAACTTACATATAGCACCGTGGTCTAATTTCTTTTCACAATGTTGAATAGAATAGCAGAACAGACTTGGTGTAGCAAAGCAATAATGATGGAATTGTAGCAGTGCTATGTTGACATCCATCATTTTTGTCTGTGATCTACAGGTTGAGTTTCCTCATATGAGCCAATTCTCCAGTCTGTCCCCTATTCCCGACTTCACGAAGTGGCTGCGTGGAACCCTCAGTTTCAAAATCAAGGAAGGGAAATCGAACCAGATCTTTACAGAACTTGAATACAAAGAACTCCAGGACATCATTGAAGGACCTGTGTTAGAAAAACTTCAGCATTTACTTTCTAACAATGAATGGGTGAAGTCTGACAAATTAGTTCGAATTCTTGAGACACCACTTATGCGACTTTGTGCCTGGTACCTGTATGGGGAAAAACATCGTGGGGGTGCCCTTGATCCAGTAGCTAACTTTCATCTTCAAAATGGTGCTGTGATATGGCGAATAAACTGGCTGGCTGACACAAGTCCTCGTGGTCTTTCGTCATCCTTTGGAATTATGGCAAACTATCGATACTTCCTCGAAGATGCCAATCGAAATAGTGTCCAATATTTGAGAACAAGACAGATTGAGGCATCTAAGCAAATTCTGAGTCTTGTAGCTCAATGTCAGACAATCAGCAAACTTTAACTGGAGCTTCACAGGAAAATGAACTGTTTTGAAAATAATGAATTAATTTTAACTATCATTATTACTTGTTAGTGTTTAAATAAGAAATTGCAACAACAAAAAAAATTAAACATGAAATTTGTTGTGGAACAGCAATTTTATTTTGCCAGTTTTATTAATAATATATCATGTAAATCTATTTAATGATGAGCTACATGAATGCTGAAGTCTCCAAATGAAAACAAAATTTATTATTGTCGAACTGATGAATCGTCAGCCATTAGAAAGAAAGAATGAACTTTTTATGGTGACTTTCACGGCACAGAATGTCTTGCTGCCAGTGAAATAATATTGATTTGTAGTCCCTTCTGAACGCCATCCAGTGTTATTGTAACATCTGCCAACCTGAGAGAAAGAGAGAATTATTTTCAATAGGGCATCAGTGTACTTCTTCAATTTTAAAAAAAAGCCATCAGAACCAACTTACTGTTAATTATATTGCTGATCTTTATCTTATTTTTAGTTTAAACACGATCAATTTTACATACTCTCCTATGATGGTGACAGCAATCAGTATACCACTGCTGAGCAGTCTGCCTCATTGGTGGTTTGTCATTTCTAATGTTTGCTTTAGCTAGATGATTTCTTGCCAACTCATGGATATTATTATGCCATTTTTTTAGTCTAACACAAAATACTATCTGCTGACGTTTGGACTTGCACCTTGCCTTATAACTGACTGAATGAAACAGTTTAACAAGTTATTTTCTTTCTCCTCGTTCTAAGGATTGGGCTGTGGGTTTCCTTTGGAATAGTCTCTACTTATGGCAAGGTACTGGAGTGACTTTCCAGTTCCTTTTACTGAATGGTTGACCAGGAACTACATCACTTTTACTGCCTACCATCAGCTTTATTGGATGATAATTACAGGCTAATAATCAATCTGTTGACTACATTATGAGCTTATCTTAAATAGCTGGCAAGTCTTGAAGTGGAATTCAAATCTGGAATCTCTGGCTCACAGATCCAGGCACATGCTACATGATCGCCATATATTAATCTGTAGCTACTGTCCTGTATTTTAAATCCATGAAAAAGTTCTTTTATTACTATATTAATCTACAACCTACCTATGGAGATTATTTAAATTGACTTTAGATTTTTGTGAAAAATACTATTTTACATAGCCATTAGAGAATAAAATACGTTACCTCTCTTCTAAGAGAATTTAACGCCATGATGAATTTTTAAATTGAATAAAATTTAAATACTTAGCCTGATTGTTGTTTGCTTAATTTGCAATGAACACTACAATTATTTTGCTTTCATTATTTATATATTGGGCTCCCAGATATGTCAGTATGCTTCCCTGTTAGATAGTTGGGGGAGAGAGTTAAGTACTTGTGAAAGCTCTTCTATTTGTCCCCATGAACCTGTGGAAATGAGCTACAAAAGTTTCAGGAAAATGGAATAAAGAGCAACTGAACAGACCCTCATCAAAAGGGAAATTAAGTCCGGGAAAATTTGCTATTTTGTCTTATAATCATATGGTTCCAGACCTCAGCCAGTGAAAGACACTTTACCAGAGTCATGTTTTGCACAAAAAAAAATGTTAATCTGTTGCTTTATAGCCACATCTATACTGTGGACACAAGAACTGCTCAGACGCAAGGAATCTTGCAGAAAGTAACCCTCCACTTTATGTATACCCTGCTAAGAACTACAAGACAACAGCTCCCAGCCATCTTCTTCATGATAACCGGGGTGGGGTGCAATAAAAAAAATGGCCTAACAAGAATCACCCACATTCCAGGAATGAATAAAAAAATTAGAATAAGCAATAGTAAGGTCCTAGGCAGTGTTGCTGAACAAAGAGACCTTAGAGTGCAGGTTCATAGGTCCTTGAAAGTGGAGTCGCAGGAAGGATAATGAAAAGGCGTTTGGTATGCTTTCTTTTATTGGTCAGAGTATTGAGTACAGGAGTTTAGGAGGTCATGTTGCAGCTGTACAGGACATTGGTTAGGCCACTGTTGGAATATTGCATGCAATTCTGGTCTTCCTCTCGGAAAGATGTTGTGAAACTTGGAAGGGTTCAGAAAAGACTTACAAGAACGTTGCCAGGGTTGGAGGATTTGAGCTATAGGGAGAGGCTGAACAAGCTGGGGCTGTTTTCCTTGGAGCGTCAGAAGCTGAGGGGTGACCTTATAGAGGTTTACAAAATTATGATGGGCATGGATAGGATAAATAGACAAAGTCTTTTCCTTGGTTGGGGATCCAGAACTAGAGGGCATAGGTTTAGGGTGAGAGGGGAAAGATATAAAAGAGACCTACGGGGCAACTTTTTCACAGAAGGTGGTACATGTATAGAATGAGTTGCCAGAGAAAGTGGTGGAGGCTGGTACAATTGCAACATTTAAGAGGCATTTGGATAGGTATATGAATACGAAGGGTTTGGAGGGATATGGGGCAGGTGCTGGCAGGTGGGACTAGATTGGGTTGGGTATCTGGTGGATATGGACAGGTTGGACCGAAGGGTCTGTTTCCATGCTATACATCTCTATGACTCTAAGTAATTAAAACAAAGTTATCCAATTAGGAATGTTTTAATTAAGGAAAATTGTGCATTACAACTTTTACTGCCTTGAAACTGTAACTCGACTTGTGATCGTGATAAAATATGAACTAGTAATGTTCAACTTCTATCATCTAATTTTAATAACTAACTGACTTTCATAAATTATTTTCTTTAATAAACGGAAGCATTGAAAATTAAAGTGGCTATAGTAAACAGCTGGCCACAAGTTAGCTGAGCCTCCTGAAATCATAGTTAAAGTCTGAGCTGAAATTAATATCTTCAAAAGGCACTGTAGGTCCAAACTTCATGTCCTATTTGAATTATAATATAATAGATAAGTTTTGTATTATTGGTGATGAAAGAGTTGCCAAATTATCCAGTTTCATAAAAAACTGAGCCCATACAATGTTTGAATTGGCTGTGTTTCAAGCTGCTGCTTTGGTAGAGCAGCACAGACATAGATGGATTTGGAAACTGGAACTGGAAAAAAACTCTTTTTTTCGATTAGATTACCTACAGTGTCGAAACAGGCCCTTCGGCCCAACCAGTGCACACTGACCCTCCAAAGAGTAACCCATGCAGACCCATTTCCCTCTGACTAATGCGCCTAACACAATGGGCAACTTAGCATGGCCAAACGTTTGCACATTCTCCCCGTGTCTGCGTGGGTTTCCTCCTGCTGCTCCGGTTTCCTCCCACAGTCCATAAAAGTGCAGTTTAGCTGAATTGGCCGTGCTAAATTGCCCGTAGTATTAGGTGAAATGTAGGGGAATGGGTCTGGGTGGGTTGCTCTTTGGAGGGTCGGTGTGGATTTGTTGGGCCGAAGGGCCTGTTTCCACACTGTAATTAATCTTATCACTCACCTGGCCTGCACATCTTTGGACTGTGGGAGGAAACCAGAGCATCCAGAGAAAACCCACACAGACACTGGGAGAACATGCAAACTCCACACAGATAGTCACCCGAGGCTGGAATTGCACCTGGGACCCTGGTGCTGTGAGGCAGCAGTGCTTACCACTGAGCCACTATTCCTGCATTTTTTTTTGAAGATTTTGGAGATACATCTGTTCGGAGATTGAGAAAGTAATTCATTTTGCTGAAGAAAACTTTGTAATAGGCTACTTATTTTATTCTGGTGAACTGGCAAACTTTTTACTGGAGTGGAGTATAGCTGCTAAAAAATACTGAAAATATTTGCAGTCAATTGAGGCATTAACAAGAGTGAACCACTGGAGAGTGTGAATTAGTTTTAGAAAAAAAGGTGCAATGATATGTATACTCTGAATTATGATATCCAGCTGGAATTTAACCTGTCCATTCAGAAATGTCTTACTTTGTTGAACACCTTTCCCTTGACAAATTCCTGTTCTTTATTGCTTTAGGAGCTGAATACACTGATAAACAAAGGACCAGGACCATGTGACCAATTGCCATGTACAATCCTGTGAGAAGCAAGATGCATTCATAGGTATTAGTAACTTCAAATTGTAGTCTGGGCTGTCAGGTATTTTATTTTGAGATTTTCAATTAAATTAGTTAATCTGCATTACTTACCAATGACTATCACACTGATCAGTCATGCAAGGTTCAAAACTGCAGGAGATCTCAGGCAAGACTTGAATCAGTGTCGTACATATACACTGGCACCCTAGAAAAAATCCATCTAGAAATTATGAGTAATTGATGTGCGGGCCTGTTCAGCAAATTGGATTTTAAAAGCATGCAAGGCAAAGTAAAAAAGAGCAACTGAAGATAATATAGTGCCAACTTTCTTTAGAAAAAGCAAAAGGACCAGTACCCACGTTGCTGAATTCCTCCACAGAGAGTAACCTTTGGCAGCAAGATTTCCATCACAAAAGCTAGCATGCAAGTTCAGCAAATAATAGGGAAGGCAAAGTGACTTTTGATCTTTATAGGGCGTTTGTTAAAACTGTACAAGTCATTGGTCAAGCCACACAAAAGACTGTAAACAATTTTGGTCCTCTTATCTCAGGAAAAATGTACTGTTGTTGGAGGCAGTCCAAAGAAGGTATATTAGGTTGAGTCCAAATATGGAAGAATTTTCCTATGAGGAGAGGTTGCATTTATTCTCATAGAATCCCTCCAGTGTGGATAGGGAGCATTTAGCTCATCGAGTCTGATTAGATTAGATGTCCTACAGTGTGGAAACAGACCAGACCACATCAGCCGTCCGAAGAGCAACCCCACCTAGACCCATTTTCATTCTAACTAATGCACCTGACATTATGGGGCAATTTAACATAGCCAATCCACCTGACCTGCACATCTTTGAATTGTGGGAGGAAACTGGAGCACCCGGAGTAAACTTGTGCAGATACGGGGAGAACGTGCAAACTCTATGCAGACAGTTGCCAGAGGTGAGAATCAAACCTGGGTCCCTGGTGCTGTGAGACTGCGGTGCTAACCACTGAGTAACTGTGCTGCCCTGTGGCACTGACACTGCAATAAGCATCCCACCCAGACTCAACCCATAACTCTCTCCCCATAACCTGGCATTTCCCATGGCTAATCCACCTAGTCTGCATATGCCTGAACACTACAGGCAATTTAGCATGGTCGATCCACCTAACCTGCATATCGGACTGTGGAAGGAAACCAGAGCACCTGGAAGAAACCCACACGGACACTAGGAGAATGTGCAAACATCACAGGGATGATTTCCCATGGCTAGAATCAAACCTCTGGTCCCTGGTGCACTGAGGCAGCAGTGCTAACCACTGGCAATACTCATTGGCGCTTAGAAGAATGAGGAAACCTCATTAAAACATAAACGCTTATTAGGAGGCTTGAGAAGGTAGATGAAGAGTGGTTGTTTCCCCTGAGGGAAAGTCAAGGATGAGAGGGAAGAATTTCAGAGAAAGAGATCACCTGTTTAAGCCAGAAATTAGTTTTTTTTTGTCAGTAGTTAATCCATGAATTCTTTACCAAACAGTGTTGTCAAGACTGGGTTGTCAAGCATATCTGAGGCTGAGGTTGTCATTTTTAATCAGTGAGACAATCCAGAGTCATGAAGATAAAGTGGGCAAGTGCAATTGAGAGTTAGCAGATCTGTCATAACCTCACTGAACGGTAGAGCCAGATCTGATTAGTCTACTTCTGCGTCCTTATCTTATAGTCATATAAATCCCCTACGTATCAACAGCATTTGCAAAAATCAGGGAACATCAGAAAGTTGATTATCAAAGGCCCTACCATGAATTGGAAGGCCATATTTCTGAATTAAGGCATTTTAAGCAAATAATTAATTTTTACTTTTTCAATTTAGCCTTGCAGGACAGTGAAAATAAAGGTAGCTATTAAAAATGAGTGGTTGCACAGAGTCAATTGTTCAGGCTGGTTTCAGCAGAGCAGGAGACCCTGCTATACTATTCTGAGTTTCATAGTCTTAGAAGCAGGAGTAGGCGATTTGGCCCATCGAGCCTGCTCCACCATTCATTTTGATCATGGCTGATCTATCCATTTACTCAGCTCCTCCTATCTGCATTACCCCCATAGCTCTTAGTTCTCCTGCCGCGCAAAAACCCATCCAACTGTGCTTTGAATATATTTAATGAAGCTGCCTCTACTGCTCCCTTGGGCAGAGAATTCCACAGATTCACTACTCTCTGGGAAAAGCAGTTCCTTCTCATCTCTGTCCTAAATCCACTCCCCCCTAATCTTGAGACCATGTCTGCTAGTCCTAGTCTCACCCACCTGTAGAAACAACTTGCCTGCCTCTATCTTATCTCTATTTCAATAGGAATCCCCCCTCATTCTTCTAAATTCTAGCGAGTATAGCTCCAGGCAGCTCAACCTCTTCTCATGAAGTAGCCCCCTCATTTCCAGAATCAATCAGGTGAACCTTCTCTCCACCGCCTCCAAAGCCATTATATTGTTCCTCAAGTAAGGAGACCAGAACAGTGTACAATACTCCAGGTGTGGCCTCACTAACACCTTGTCCAATTGCAGCAGAACCTCTTTGCTCATGAATTCACTCCAGTGATGAAAGCCAATATTCCTGATTTGTGGTTGCATTTGCAAATCAACTTTTAGCAGTTCATGTCCGAGCACTCCTAAGGACCTTTGCACAACAGCAGGTTGCAATCTTTACATCATGGGAATAGACCTGTTGGCCCACCATGTCTTTGCTGACCATGATGCCATTTTAAACTAATGCCTACACATGGTCCAACTCCCCTTCCTGTTCATGTGTCTGTTTAAATGCCTGTTAAGAAGAAAAACAGCAACCCTATTATGGTTCTTGAAGGAACGGGAAGTACATTTGAGCTAAGTATGGGCCAGGTTTTCCAGTATCTGAAGCAGTGAACACACTTAATCTAAGCTGCTAGTGTACACCAGGATCTTGAGAATGTTCTGACGCATGTACAATGTGAATGCTAACTTCTAACATGCTATGGTCACTGATCCCTTGGGGATCTTTTGCTCTAAGATCATTTACTAAGTTTGTGAGAAGATTTGTAGCTCAGGTGCTCGTTGTTGTGGTTCTATTTGCCGAGCACAACATCATTTACTAAACTTGCCTCATCACACAGTGCTTGGTGCAGATTACTAGACGCCTTGATAAAGCCTATGCTTTTACAGAAACACATGTCTGAGAACAGCTATGGATAGAATTCGTAAACCATGGAAACAGGCCATTCAGCCCAACATGTCCTTATAGATACTCCAATAAGCATCCCATCGAGACCCACCCCCTACCTTATTCCTATCACCCACATTTCCCATGGCTAACCCACCTAGCTGTACACTATGGGCTATTTAGCATGGCCAATCTACCTAACCTGTACATCTTTGGAATGTGGGAGGAAATTGGAGCAGCTAGAGGAAACCCACACAGTTGTCCGAATGTGGAGTCGAACCCAGATCCCTGGCGCTGTGAGGCCATAGTGCTAGCAACTGAGCCACTGTACCACCCTGCGGTGTATGGTTAGCATTTGTTGGAAAATAAAGGAGTGTTATAATGATCAACAAATTGAACTGAAGGAATCATTGAGCATCTAATGACAAAGAAAGTAGGAGCAGGAATAGAGCATTTAATAAGATCTTTTATTCACTATCCCTATATTCCCCTAATTCCAAACATTGGTCAATCTATCTTGAATTATACTGAACAACTGAGCATTCACAGCTATCTGAGGAGAGCATTACAAATGCACAACCTTTTGAGGAGAGAAAATATCCCTCATTTCAGTTCCTATATTCTAACCTGCTAAATCCTTAAGAACTGTGTATATGGTGACGCAGATAAATCAGTGAGGCCATCACTGTGGCAATCTCCTGTTACATTACTTTTGTGTCCCTCTCATTAAGTTAATGAACCTTAAATCTGTAATTTCTGATTTCTTGTGTTTTGCTTCCAGTGGAATATTTTACCTGCTGTAGCAATATTTATCTCATTCCTTATAACTGAAGAACTATCACATGGACAATATGATGTGAAAAAATCCAACAGACATTAATTACAAGCAACTATTATACACAAACATTATGTTCACAGGCACATCAGTGTCTGGGCTATCATTAAACTAACAGATTACAACACAGCAGCAATCAATTGGGTGCCATAGTTAGAATAGATTAGAACAGAGCAGCCATCAATTATGTGACATGTTTAAAATAATCAGAGTTAAGGTGGATACTGAGAACTTTATAGCTTCAGTTCACTTGCTTTTCACAGTGATGATATCATGTGCATGGCTCTTCAAGGTCAACTGACATAGGGAGTCTCTCAAAAAATATATTGACTTCTGATTGTGTGACATAACATCAGTTCCTTGATGTTATCGCTACATCTGGTCTTCTGTCTATCTTCACCATGTTTTCCTCTACCAATTGTTCTAGCATCATCTTTTCTACATCATTATTTTGTTGCACATTCTGCAGATGTTTCAACACTTGGCTATCCATCATTGATTTCCAGCACCACACTCTTGACTCTGATACTCCAGCATCTGCAGTCCTCACTTTCTCCTCACAATACGAGTGACCAACTCCCACTGGTGATTATACCCACAGATTTGAATATATATCACAGAGTCATAGAAAGTAGAAACAGACCCTTCGGCCAACCATGTCAATGCCAACCAACAAATGCTGAGCTACATTAATCCCATTTCCTGTGTTTGGTTAAGAGCCTAATATACCCTGGCCTTTCAGTACATCTCACCATGAGAATCCTTCAGAAACAATGAAGTTCTGTTTTTCATGTCTAATTCTTTATAGTTCAACATTCTATGCCATAAATGACAATAGGAAACACCAATGCCTGAAAAATCTAATTTTAGCCATTTTCCTAATGGTTTTATTTTAATAGATCAAAAAATGAAGCACTGTGAATGCTGGAAATCAGAAACAAAAACAGAAATTGCTACAAGTCTAGCAGTATTTGTGGAAACAAATCAGAGCAAATGTTTTGGGTCCAGAGTTCCTGCATTAGAACTGATGGTAGCTAGGAAAGATAGGGTGGTGGGAGGGAGTAAGGAGTAAATGATAAGTGGAGATAGAGCCCAAAAGGAGTATAGGATAGTTAGGCAGCATCCAAGGAGCAAGAGAATCGATGTTTCGGGCATGAGCCCTTCTTCAGGAATGAGAAAAGTGTGCCAAGCAGGCTAAGATAAAAGAAGGGCTCATGCCCGAAACGTCGATTCTCCTGCTCCTTGGATGCTGCCTGACCTGCTGCGCTTTTCCAGCAACACATTTTCAGCTCTGATCTCCAGCGTTTGCAGTCCTCACTTTCTCCTAAAGGATAGTTAGACAAAGGTCAGCTGAGGAGAATGAATGGCTGCTAATGGGGCTTATTAAGTGGTTAACAATAGGTGGTAAGAGACCATACGACAGCAAGGCCTGGTATGTGGACGTCAGGGTAAGGACATGGGAGGAGGCACCTCAATCCCTAAAACTGTTGATCTTGATAATGAGTCCAGAAGGCTGGAAAATTCCCACATGAAAAATGAGGTACTATTCTTCTAGACTGCACTGAGCATCGCTGCAGCACTGCAGCAAGCCCGAGACAGAGATGTTAACCAAGGGAGCAGGGAAGAGTGTTGAAGTGGCAGGCATCTGCAAGCTCAGGGTCTTCTTTGTGGACAGAGCATAGCTGTTATGTAGAGCAGTCACCCAGCCTGTGGTTTGTTTCCCCAGTGTAGAGAAGAACATGTTGTGGGCAGAGAATAAAGCAGGCTGGATTATGTGAAGAGCAGGTACAACATTGCTTCATCTGGAAGATGTGTTTGATGCACTTGAATACTGAGGAGGGAGGAAGTAAACACGTAGGTGTTACAGCTTCTACTATTTTTACATGATGTTCCAAAGAACATTCAATGTATGATGTATAAAGAGAGATTTGATTGGTTAGGATTATCTTCAATGCACTGTAGAAGAATGATGGATGATTTCATAAAAACCTATAAAATTCTAATAATAATAGACAAGACAAATGTAGGAAAGACCTTTCTAAAGACTGGGGAGAATCAGAGGTTACAGTTTAAGGATATGGTGTCAGTTATTTAGGACTGGGATGAGAAAGCCCTTCACTCAGAGAGTGGTATTCCCTACCACAGAAAAGAGTTGTGGCCAAACATTTAATTTTCTGGATGTAGGTTTGCTCATTGAACTGGAAGGTTTGTTGTCAGACGTTTCATCACTATACATTATCAGTGAACCCTGACAAGCAGACAAAACATGTCCAGAAACCCTAGCCGCTCTCCCCTACATCAAAGACATCTCAGAAATGACTGCCAGAATCAGACCTCTTACATCATGGTAGCCCACAAACCCAGCAACACACTAAAACAGCAGCTAATCAACTTGAAAGACTCTATATAGACCACAAGCAAAACTAATGTCATTTACAAAATACTGTAACAAACAGTATTTACAAGTACTGTAACAAACACTACATTGGACAAACAGGCAGAAAACTAGCCACCAGGGTACATGAACATCAACTAGCCCCAAAGTGATATGACCCTCTCTCACCAGTATCCTGACATACAGATAAGGAAGGACACCACTTCGACTAGGACAACATATCCATCCCAGGACAAGCCAAATAGAGACATGCACGAGAATTCCTAGAAGCATGGCATTCCAACCAAAACTCTATCAACAAATACATTGACCTGGATTGCATTTATCACTTCATAAGAAAAAGAATAGGAAATGACATAACCACAGGAAATGACATCATCAACACAAGGAAACCTATGCACATAAATAGAAAGCAGGCCATGCCCACCAGTGCATCATCCGGAGGCTCAGAGATGATATTACCTAGTATGGTGACAAAAATGTCTGAAAACGAACCTTCCAGCTTAGCAAGCAAACCTACCTCTAGAACCTTAACCTGAGCTACAAATCTTCTCGAAATTCACAAACATTGAATGTTTTCAAGAGGAATTAAATGTGGTTCTTAAGTTTAAAGGGATTGAAGGGTATGGCAAGAAAGCAGGAACTTGGTAGTGAGTTGGATGATCAGCCATAAACATGTTAAATGGGGCAGCTGGCTTGAACGACCAAATGGCCCACTCTTGCACCTAATTTCCATGTCTATGTTCATATCCTCACTGTTGACTTAATAATTATAGTCAAAACGTGTGGCGCTGGAAAAGCGCAGCAAGTCAAGCAGCATCCGAGGAGCAGGAGAGTCGACCTTTCTGGCATAAACTCTTCATCAGGAATGTATATGACTGTATATAATTGTATATGACTCTACGGATATGTTCGAATGGCATCAACTCAGTATGTTTCAATTCAAGGGAATAGAGGCTTAGTCTACTCCATCACTTCATAGAACCACTCCCTCATCCAAGGAATCAGCCCATTGAGTTTTTATTGCACTCTTTCCAAGGCAAGTTTATCCATCATTATGTAAAGACACTAAACGTTTTTCAAGGTCAGGTTTCCCACTGGATTCACAACAACTGTACTTCAGAAACAGAAGAAATGAGCTGACCAGCTTATTTTTCAGCTGTCTTCCCTCAACTGAAACACTTTAACAAACTCCAACAACCAGCAAAGCACTGTTCCATTAAGGCAGGCATAAAATGTAGTCAAGTGATCTCTGGAAAACAAACCCAGCAGTTAGTTGACATCATGTAGTTTCAGGAAATGTCTTGTTAAAACAAGATTCCCTTGTATAATTTAAAAAAAAACAATCCAGGTATCTCTACAGAACTTGAAATGCATCCAGTTTTCTACAATCCTTCAAAATTCAAGTTTTCAACAAATTAAATATTTCGTTACAAAATGTAGACAAAAATTATATATGAATGAACACGCATCAACCAACTGATTCTCATTCACTGTTTATGTATAATCTTTTCAGGTGTCTCTGACATCTTTTTGGCACTTACATAATTCAAAATTGTTTTACTGACAAAACATCTGCAACTACATTGTTTTTATTTTCACAAAGTGACCAATCTTTAAGTGTGAAGGCAATAAAACCACAGGAAATAGAAACAGGAGTAAGCTGTTTGGCCTTCGAACTTGCTGTACCATTCAGTACGAGTGTGGCTGATCCAAAATTCCTCACATCCACTTTGCTGCTCTTCCCTTATAACTCTCGCTTACTTTACTGATCAAGAATCTATCTATCACAGCTTTATACATACTCAAAGACTCTGCCCCACAGCTCTGTGACAAGGGGTTCCAAAAAAAAGGTGGCTACAATAGCAAATTCCACTGAAACAGTCTGGGATTTTGTGTTTGCCTTTATTACTGAATTATCTCCCTTGCACTCATTGTAGTGTTTTTACTTGACCTCAAAGCTGCAGTTACAGTTCTCAGTATTCTCATGGGCTCTTTTTTCTACATTGACTTTTTGGTAGTCTCTGCAAAATCTGGTTGAACTGTCAAGCTTGGTCTCTAACATGACAGCAGTTGCTTTAACCTCGGTTGGTTAGGTGATTTTCTATATATTTTCTGATCAACATATTCAGGGATTATATTACACATCTCTGGACCAAGTGGGACTTGAACCCAGGCCTCCTGGTCCAGAGCTAGGATATTACCATTATGCGGCAAGAGCCCTCTTATGGTGATTTTCTAAAATATATTGAATTTCTGCTTTCACCAGGCCTATATTCTGGACCTAAACAATAAGGACACTGTTTTATAAGACAAGATTCTTCAATAGCGTATGTATGACTGATGTTGTACACTCTGCTTTATCCCTACAGACTCCTTAAAATTTTGAGAATTGCCTTGTTCAATCCCATCATTCTTCTGCATATAAATATGAAGGCATAGTGTTCAACTTCCTGAATACTTCAGTATTAGTTAACTTGATGGTAGGAGGTTCAATCTGGGAATTGAGAAGTGTCCAGACCTCCTCCCTCATTCTCACCATCGCTCTCATTCCCAAAGTTCTTACAACCTGGCATACCTGTTTATCCTCCATTCAGTGGTGGTGTTGTTTCAATGTGTTGGCTGAACCATTCTGTATTCAGTGTGTTGGGGTACCACCAATTGGCAAAATCTAAATTTATTTGTTTTAACTTGTTCTGATATGGTCAATTATGTGATTTCTCCATATTAGACCGAGAATGAAATGATCCATTGATTAGGTTTCTTTAATAAGTACAAATTATTGTTTCATTATAAAGCAAAATCTATTCCATGAGAATGCAGAATTGTTTATTTCATGCAGTTTATATGGTGACAATATGTATGATTAACCCTCTAAATAACGCAAAACAAATATATACACACATACCCATTGGGTAAAAGAAATTGATACTCTTTCTACAGAGATTCAACTTGGGGAAATAAAATGCTTTTGACCAATAATGATTAGTACTTGAAGGAAACAAAAAGGATAAGATGTGGAATGTTCAGATGCCTGGTGATCGAGCATAATAAAGAAATAATTCTGGTGCCTTAGCAGATGCAACTTGCTCAGAAAACAAACCATTGCAAAGACTTTTGGTTCTTATCAAGAGGACCTTCAGGTTTCATACTTGATTCAGAAAAGGGTTTTTTCAGAAGCAGGAAGAACAGTCTATTTTCCATGTCTTCCCTCATTGTAAAGTAAAACAAATTCCAACTGCCCGCAAAGCACCATTCAAACAAAACAGCCATAAAGCCCAGTCAGGTCACCAACAGCAAACAAATCCAGCAATTAGCTGAAACCTTGCACAAGAAATGTTTTATTTGGAAAACATTGTATTTTCATTAACCTTTAAAGAAAATACTGAAGTATTTCTAAAAGACCTTGAAATCATTAATTTTTCTACAACTGTGAAAACTTGAATACTCATAAATAAAGAAGCATTCAGATCACAATTTAGGAGCTATTTGTGATAAAATAATTGCAATGTATGTTCCTATAATTTTGGGATGTGGAATTTTCAAAGGTTTAGAAGCTCACTTGGATGTTGTACCAAAGATATTGGACTAAATTTTACCAAACATTGTCTACATGTCACCTAGCAAAGTTTCGTGGAGGATTTCTTTCTGAGAGTTCTGGTGAGTTTCTAATGCAGCTGTACAATTCTCACCTCTATGCACCATACTTGCATGGCACCATGCTCATGGTATTAAAGCACTTATTAATGGTAGAATTATTCAGCACTGATGGGACCTTTCATTTTTAGCACTGGCCACACCATACTTAGAGCCCAGCTGTGTACTAAGTCAAGCACTGCCAGCCAGGGTAAACACATTGCAATACACATAGTGGGAGGGAAACTTGCACATTTGTAAATTGTACATTATTACCTTTCTACTTAACTGCCACAATCAATCCAGTAGGAGATTGTAAATCCAGCGGGATTACTGAAACTCTGATCACCACCATCTCCCCACTTCATTTAAGAAATGCATTATTTCATATAAGAACATGTAATCATATGTTTATAGTTCAAAGTGGAAGGAAACCAGATCTGCGTCTTTCTGCGGTGTATGAGGCCTCAGTTTATATTTTTGAATTACGTGCTAAGATTTTAAGGTCACCTATGACGTGACCATATCTGCTTCCCAGAAATGGCTGTTATCAATTGGTAATGTCAAATGACATGGTCAACATTCCTTAAGGTCAGGATTTTTTTCAATATAGTTGGTCACTACACATGTTTCACATGCACAATTCTATGATTGCAGATATCTTAAACCTGTGCTAATCAAATGCCCATCGAAGGAATTGGAATTGGATGATTCATTGTCACTTGTATTTTAGGGAAAATATAATGAGAAGCTCTAACAGTTGCCATGCACTGGTGCCATTTTGAATAACTTAAATTTTTAAAAAAGATATAACTGAAAGGGAGTCCAACTTTGTTCTTTATTTACTGTTCCACCTCCGTCACCAACCGGAATCTCGCTCTGGGCTGGTAAAGCCGCACTGCTGCATTCAGTGTGATGGGTTGAAGTGTGTCTATTTTAATGCAAGAAATATCAGAAATAAGGGTGATGAACTTAGAGCATGGATCAGTACTTGGAACTATGATGTTGTGGCCATTATGGAGACTTGGATATCACAGGGGCAGGAGTAGTTGTTCGATTCCAGAAATGAGAGGGAGATAAAAGAGGTGGGGGAGTGGCATTTCCATTCAGGGATAGTATCACAGCTGCAGAAAGGGAGATCATCAAGAAAGAACAAAGAACAAAGAAAAAAGAAAATTTACAGCCTAGGAGCAGGTCATTTGGCCCTCCAAGCCTGAGCCGATCCAACTCCACTGTCTAAACCTGTCATCCAGTTCCTAAGCACCTGTATCCCTCTGCTCTCCAAATGCATCTTAAATAAATCTACTGTGACCTCTCGTTATTGAATCCTTCTCTCTGGGAAAAAGCTTACCTCTGTCTACCTTCATAATTTTGTTAACCTCAATCAGGTCCCCCCTCAATCTCCTTTTTTCTAATGAAAACAATCCTAACCTACTCAACCTCTCTTCGTAGCTAGCACCTTCCAAACCAGGCAACATCCTCACAAACCTCCTCTGCACCCTCTCCAAAGCGTCCACATCCTTTTGATAATGTGGCGACCAGAACTGTACACAGTATTCTAAATATGGCTGAACCAACATTGTGAACAATTTTAACATGACCTGCTAGCTCTTATACTCAATAACCTGTCCAATGAAGGCAAGCATACCATATGCTTTCTTGACCACTCTATCCACCTGTGTAGCAACCTTCTGGGTACAATGAACCTGAACTCCCAGATCTCTCTGCTCATCATCTTTTCCCAAGGCTCTTCCATTTACTGTATAATTCGCTCTAGAAATAGACTTCCCAAAATGCATCACCTCACATTTGCCTGGACTCCATCTGCCACTTCTCTGCCCAACCCTCCAAACTATCTATATTCTCCTGTATTCTTTGATAGTTCCCTATGCTTTCTGCTTCTCCATCAAGCTTCATGTCATCTGCAAACTTGCTGATCATACTAACAGTGCCCCCTTCCAGATTATTGATATACATCACAAACAACAGTGGCCCCAGCACTGAATCCCGTGCAACACCACTGGCCACCTTTCTCCATTTCAAGAAACTCCCTTCAACTACTACACTCTGTCTCCTGTTGCTCCACCAGTTCTTTATCCAACCAGCTAGAACACCCTGCACACCATGTGACTTTACTTTCTCCATTAGTTTACTTTCTCCATAAGGATGTGGGGAACCTTATCAAATGCTTTACTAAAGTCCATGTATATGACACCTACATATTTGTTGACAGAGTCAGTATGGGTGGACATTAGAAACAGGAAAAGAGCAGTCCCTTTATTAGGAGTTTTCTATAGACCCCTCAATAGCAACAGAGACATGGAGGAGCAGATTGGGAGGAAGATTTTGGAAAGGTGCAGCAGTTACAGAGTTGTTGTCATGGGTGACTTTAATTTCCCTAATATTGATTGGGAAGCCAAATTGCATTTGGTGCCTGGGAATGAACCAGGTCAGTTGTCAGATCTCTCGGTGGGAGAGCATTTTGGTGATAGTGATCATAACTCCTTGAACTTTACTATAGTCACGGAAAGGGATAGGAGCAGATGGCATTGCAATGCATTTAATAAGGGGAGGGGGAATTACAATGCTATTAGGCTGGAACTGGGCACCTAAATTGGAAACAGATGTTCTCAGGAAAATGCATGACAGAAATGTGGAGGTTGTTCAGGGAACAATTGCTGACCGTGTTGGATAGGTTTGTCTGACTGACGCGAGGAAGGGATGATAAGTTGAAAGAACCTTGGCTGACAAGGGATATAGCACATCTAGTCAAGAGGAAGAAGGAAGCTTACTTAAGGTTGAGGAGACAAGGATAGGACAGGATCTACAGGGTTACAAGGTAGCCAGGAAGGAACTGAAGAATGGACTTAGGAGTGTTAGAAGGAGACATAAAAAAGCTTTAGTGTGTAAGGTTAAGGAAAACCCTACAGCATTCTACACTCATGTGAGGAACAAGAGGATGGCCAGAGTGAGGGTAGAGTCAGTCAGGGATACTGGAGGGAATGTGTGCCTGGAGTTGGAGAAGACTAGAGCTCCTCAGTATTCACTACTAAGAGGAACCTTGATGTTTGTGAGGATAGCGTGAAACAGGCTGATATCTTTGAACAGGTTGATGTTAAGAATGAGGATGTGCTGAAAAGTTTGAAAAACATAAGGATAGATAGGTCCCCTGGGCCAGATGGGATATGCCCAAGGTTACTATGGGAGGTGAGGGAACAGATTGCTGCGCCTTTGGTGATGAGCTTTGTGTCCTCACTGTCCACTAGAGCAGTTCCAGATGATTAAGGGTGGCAAATGTTATTCCCCTTTTCAAGAAAGGGAATGGGGATAACCCTGGGAATTGCAGAGTAGTAGGTATGTATGTGGTAGGCAAGTTATTGGAGAGGATTCTGAGATACAGGATTTATGATTACTTGGAAAACCATAGTTTCATTAGAGATAATCAGCATGGCTTTGTGAGGGGCAGGTCATGCCTCACAAGCCTTACTAAAGTCTTTGAAGATGTGACAAAACACATTGATGAAGATAGAGCAGTAAATGTGGTGTACATGGATTTTAACAAGTCATTTGATAATTTCCCCATGGTAAGCTCAGTCAGAAAGTAAGAAGGCATGGATACAGGGAAATGTGGCTGTCTTGATACAGAGTTGACTGTCCCAGAGAAGACAGAGGGTGGTAGTAGATGGAAAGCATTCAGACCAATGGTGTTCTGCAGGAATCTGTTTTGGGACCTCTACTCTTTATGATTTTTATAAATGACTTGGATGACGAAGTGAGGTTAGTAAGTGAGGTGGGTTAGTAAGTTTTCCAATGACACAAAGATTGTTGGAGTGTGGAGGGCTGTTGTAGGTTGTAACTGGACATTGACAGGATGCAGAATTAGTCTGATAAGTGGCAGATGGGAATTCAACCTGGAAATGTGTGAAGTGATTAATTTTGGAAGGTTGAATTTGAATGCAGAATATAGGGTTAAAGGCAGGATTCTTGGCAGAGTGGAGGAACAGAGGGATCTTGGGGTCCATGTCCATAGATCCCTCAAATTTGCCGCACAAGTTGATAGGTTTGTTAAGAAGGCATATAGTGTGTTGGCTTTCCTTAGCAGGGAGATTGAGTTTAAGAACTGTGAGGTTACGTTGCAGCTCTATTTAGCCCTGGATAGACCTCAGTTGGAATATTGCATTCAGTTCAGGTTGCTTCATTGTAGGAAGGATGTGGAAGTTTAGACAGGGTGCAGAGGAGTAACAGGATGCTGCCTGGACTGGAGGCCATGTCTTATGAACAAAGGTTGAGGGACCTAGAGCTTTTTTCATTGGAGCAAAGAAGGAAGAGAGGTGATTTGATAGTCAACTATCTCTCACCTATGATGAGAGACATGGATAGAATGAATAGTCAGAGACCTTTTTCCCAGGGCAGAAATGGCGATCTCAGGGGGACATAATTTTAATGTGATTGGAGGAAGATTTAGGGGAGATGTCAGAGGTCGGTACTTTACACAGAGAGTGGTGGGTGTGTGGAATGCACTGCCAGCAGTGGTAGTGGAGTCAGATATATTAGGGACATTGAAGTGACTCTTGGATAGACACATGCATGATAGTAAAATGAAGGATATGTAGGTTAGAGTAGGAATAAAGGTTGGTACAACATCAAGGGCTGAAGGGTCTGTACTGTGCTGTAGAGTTCTACGTTCTATTTTGTATGTTCTACATTGCTACCGTTGCCTTGTTTACTTGCCAACAGGATTCTCGTTTTCCAGTAAGGAACTGAAGGATGGACTTAGGTGAGCTAGAAGGGCAAATGTAAAAGCTTTAGTGGGTAAGGTTAAGGAAAACCCAACAGTGTTCTCCACTCAGGTGAGGAACAAGAGTAACAGCCTTGCTGCTAGTGTCCCCTCAGTGATCACCAGCTGCTGGCACTGCAGTCACCACCTAACCACTGCCAGAATCCTGGTAAGGATTCAAAACATCACCTCCGATTAAACCGCAACTTCACCACTTCTGCCAGGAGTTTTATTTAGATAATTGTGAGGTGGTGCATTTTGGAAAGGCAAGTCAGGGCAGGACTTTAACAGTTAATAATAAGGTCCTGGGGAATGTTGCTGAACAAAGAGACCTTGGATTTCTGGGCCATAGTTCCTTGAAGGTGGAGTCACAGGTAGATAGGATAGTGAAGAAGGCGTTTGGTCAGAGCATTGAGTATTGGAGCTGAAGGTCATGTTGCGGCTGTACAGGACATTGGCTAGATCACTTTTGGAATATTGTGTGCAACTCTGATCTCACTCCTCTAGGTAGGATGCTGTGAAACTTGAAAGGGTTTAGAAAAGATTTACAAGGATATAACCAGGGTGAGGCTGAATAGGCTGGGGCTGTTTTCCCTGAAGTGTCGGAACCTCTGACCTTACAGAGGTTTATAAAATCATGAGGGGCATGGATAGGGTAAATAGACAAAGTCTTTTCCCTGGAATGGGAGAGTCCAGAACTAGAGGGCATAGGTTTAGGGTGAGAGGGGAAACATTTAAAAGGGACTTAAGGGGCAATTTTCTTCTCAAAGTGAGTGGTATATGTATGGAATGAGCTGTCACATAAAGTGGTGGAGGCTGGTACAATTATAGTATTTAGAAGGCATCTGGATGGGTATATGAATAGGAAGCGTTTAGAGGGACATGGGCCAAGTACTGGCAAATGGGACTAGATTAATTTAGGATATGTGTTCGGCATGGATGAGTTGAAACGAAGGGTCAATTTCCATGCTGTACATCTCTATGATTCTATGACTCTATGACTCAGGCCCACAATGTTGTCGCTTCTGAAGCCTCTAACATCAAAAGTCTCACTTTGGATCCTGTTGAAGCTGCTTTGCTACCTAATTCCGCTTTCCTTGTTATTGCCTCACCACCGATGCTGCTGCGACTGAGCTCTTCACCAGAAGATAAATAGAAGTGAAAAGTAAAAAGAAAACTAAAGAAGAAAAGAGAAAGGAAATATTAAAAAGCGGATACAGCAGTCAAGCCCTGGGCTTATTTGCCTGAATGTGACTACTCCACCGTCAACACCTTGGGTATCAATTGCCCACTGAAGGGTCTCACATCATGTGTGTGTCGAGATCAAGCTCAGTGGCCTGAGACGCACCCTTTCCAATGCCTGTCACTGCGCACAAAGTAGCCTGGCAACAGCATTGCAATTAAAGCTTTTGGTATGTGCCAACGTGCAATAACAAATGGTGAACTTTATTATAAATGTATCAGGGAATTGTCCTAATGATCTATTGAGGTTGGGGCATGCCCAATAACAGCATCCTGTAGATAAGAATGTAGATAATCACTGCTCATTAAGTGCAATCTGAAATGTTGGCAAAAGCTTGTGTTCTTTTGGTAAAAGAAATTGCAGCCTCACGTGGAGTTATAGAGTCAGACACATGGAATCAGACCCTTTTGTCTAACCAGTCCATGCTGAACATAATCCCAAACTAAACTAGTCCAACCTACCTGCTCCTGTCCCATATCCCTCTAAATGTTTCCTATTCATGAACTTATCCAAATGTCTTTTAAAGTTGTAATTGTACCCATATCCACCACTTCCTCAGGAAGATCATTTCACATGTGAACCACATTCTGTGTAAGAAAATTGCCCTCATGTCTTTTTCAAATCTCTGCTCCTCACCTTAAAGATCTGCCCCCTAGTTTTGAAATTTCCCATCCTTGGAAAAAAAACAACTACCATTAACCCTATCTATACCCTTCATTATTTTATAAAGTTCTATGAGGTCACTTCTCAACCTCTTACAGTCCACTGAAAAAAGACCCAGCCTGTCCAGCCTTTCTTCATAACTCAAACCTTCCATACATGGCAACATCATGATAAATCTCTTCTGAACCCTCACCAACCTAGTAATATCCTTCCTACATCTGGGCAAACACAACTGGATACAATATTCCAGAACTGGCCTCAATAATGTCCTCAACACGTGTACGCTCAGTTCCTATCAGTTTCTAACCACTACAGTCGGAAACTGCAAAACTTAAAATTTATCAAACTTGGTTTTGTTCTGGTATCTGACTTCTGCAGTATTAACCTCAATAGGGATAAAAGCAATGTATTTGTGCTTGCTGAGCATCAGACATAATTTTCTATTGCAGGAAATCTTCTATTATAGGAATATAATGTAAGCAAGGCATTGCAGTTTACAGAGATATCAGATTATTATTCTAAACTGTGAGCTTGCCTTCATCAATTCTCTGTATGAGATTGCTGTGAGGCGATGACTCAAATAAAAGTATTCAACTATTATTGTGTAGTTCCTGTAGCTCTTTCTTCATGGAGGCACAAGACCCTTCTTTCATCATTTAAGTAAAGTGGCCTGAGGTTTCCCCAAACCCTTGGTGCTGAACTCTAGATCATACTTTTCCTAAGATCTCTGCAGCAGTATTCCACAGATCAAATTTGTGTAACTCTCTTATAGCCGAGTAACCAAATTCATATAAAAGTAACATTTAAGAAATTGAACAGTGAAAACTTCATTAAAGGTGGACAAACAAAATTCTGCACCTGAAGAAAGTTCAAATTGAGGATTAGTAATTAATTTACATGACGTTATTTCATTACAATATTCATAAAAAGTGAAGAGCCAATTGTTATGTGTGTAAGAAAGGTAAAGTCACCACAGTTCCACTCTCTCATTAGAGAGAGAAGACTAGTGGCAAGTTTAATCAGAGGGTCACCAAACCTCAAGGTTCAGAAGGTGGAACCTTCATGCTAATATCAGCTGGTGTCAGAATTGAACCCATATTGTTGGCATCAGTCAATTATCTAGCCAACTAGCTAACTGAGCCTATTATCTGTATTTAGATCCTGGCAGCAACACTTCACTACTGCATTGCAGTCCTGTGCCAAGTAACAATGCATCAGTCTAATAGTCGCATAGAAGGCAAGAAGAAATACAGTCAATGAAGTTCCAGCATTTTGAGTCTAAAGTGTGGTTATTTCTAACTTATCTGAACCAAAAGACTTAAGACATGACCCCTGGCAAAATTGGAAGTAGTAGAACAATTCAATTGCCAGCTTTCATCAACTGGCTGAACTGTAATTAATATTTCCTATTTAGTTTTATTACCATCATTTGCTTTTAATTAAATTTTCATCTAAAGTTTCTTTTACCAATGATATTGCCAAATAGCACTAAATTCTTTTTGGTTTACTATAATTATCAATATTGCAGATTGACTCGATTTCAAAGAGGTCACAATCTAAATTAAGAAAATAATTAAACGATAATCTGTTGGACATGTTATCATCAATTGATGTAATAAAATGTGGTTTTGTTAAAACTATACAAAGTATGAGTATATCACATGAGAAAAAGCATGACGCTATTTTCTGAACTTGTATTGTTTAAAAAGGAATCAGAATTAGAGTCATAAACTATTATTGTATGGAAAATGATCATTTGGCCCATTGCATCCGTTCCTATCTACCCTAATTCCATTTGCTAGCACTTGGCATTTAGCCTTGTATACTGTGGCATTTCCAGTGTTCACATCAATATTTCTCATATGTTGTGAGTGTCCTGCCTCCACAAGCTTTTCAGCCAGTCACTTCCAGATATCTCTTCCCGATTGGTGGATTTTTTTTCTCTCATATTCCCACAAAACCTTCTGCCCTTTCCCTTTAATCCATGCTCTTGGTTATTTATCTCTCTATGAAAGGAAAAAAGTTTCTTACTATTTCCTCTATCTACACAGCTCATATTTTTTGTACAGTACAGTCAAGTCCCATGTCAGCTTTCTCTGCCTAATTAAACCTTCTTCTCAGCTGAGTCACCTCACTTCAGGGAACTTCCTGATTTTGTTGAAGTAATTTAGTTGAATTTCAATATTAACATGTAAAATGGAATGTTCTTTGGCTCATTGTAATTTCAAATTCTTGGTCTATTTGACATTATAGTAATCTGAGTTAAGAAAAATGAACTCCTTTCAAACAGGATATTTTTTACATTGAATCTGTACATATATACAGCCCCAGTGTGATACCAATCAGACTAGCAAGATCCAAAATCTCTTGTTCATCTGTACTAACGTTGTCTTAAGTCTTGAATCAGGGTATGATTATTGTTGGTTAGTGTTTCAGAAAATCCCCCAGGGTCAACCAAAGTTTGCTGAGAAGTGTTGATGTGGTATAATGTTCAATCTTAGTTGTAACATTCCCATTTTGAGTAACCAACAGATAGAAGAATATGCAAAGGAGAAATAATTGTTTTAATGTGTCAGCAATGGATTCATCAGCTAACAGGGAGCCAGGAGAACTTAACATGACTAAGATAATGCATTCTTTGAAAATGGATATGGAATCTCTAGCTTAAGGCTGCACGAGCTTCTGTACAAGGGCGGGGGTGGGGGTGGGGGGTAGAATTGAACACTATGTTAACTATTACACTTAAATCTGTGATTGAGGTGAGAGGTATAGTAAAAAGGATAATACTTGTCTGTTTTAAAATGTTTCAGCTTTGCTCTTACACCTTAGAAATACTATAGTAGTGACTTCCCAGTCTGTGGAAATTGAGTTTAGGATGATGGACTTTAACCGTCAACACACCCTTTGCCAACTTCCCATGTAATTTCAGAAGGTGCAACACCTGCCCTTTCACTTCCTCCCGGCTCACCATCTAAGGGCTTAAATAGTCTTACCTGGTGAAACAGTATTTCACCAGTACCTCCTCCAAAATTGCGTACTGTGTTCGCTGCACCCAATGTGGCCTACTCTACACTGGAGAAACTAAATGCAGACTGGATGATCATTTTGCAGAACACCTTCGGTCCATGTTCAAGCATAACCCAACCTTCCCGTAGCCAGTCATTTTAACACAATGTCCTGCTTGTCTGTCCTCGACATGCTGCAGTGTTCCAGTGATTCACAACGTAAACTGGAGAAACATTGGCTCATCTTCAGACTCGACACTTTACAACCTTCTGGACTTAATATTGAGCTCAACACCTTCACATTGTGAACCCATATTTTTTCCCTCTATTTTAGCTTTACTTGTTATATTCTCTGACACCATGTCCTCTCTCCCCTCCCCACACCCCAGTAGGACCGTCTGTTCTTTCCAGTCTGGTGATTAGACACACCATTGTTCTGCCATTCTCACATTCCGATCACTTAATCTGAACTGTTAATAACCTTTCTCCCCCAGCACTCGACCCTTCCAACTCCACTATTGCAGAAATGCTGCCCTCTCCACACTTCAGGTCAGCTTGAAACGTTAGTTTGCTTTCTCTCCATGGATGCTCTCTGACCCATTATGATCTTCACCATTTTTTGCAAACGTTGGTTGGCTGGTTTCTTGGATGCAGTTAGCAATTGTGAATGCTTCAGTTATTACAGTTTTTGATACTCTCACATTTCTTCCTTGGAGTTGTTTATTTAGAAACTGTATCAGTTTCTTTGAGGGAGAGGGAAAGCAGCTCACCTTCTGTCAAAGGATCACAGAACTTTCCTTGAAATACTCATTCTGATATATATTTCTGAGAGTTCATTTCAGGTGGGTTTGCATATTACAGCTATGGTGTCACCATAAAATATTGTGAAGTTTTTAATGTTTTATAAAACCATAATAGATTTTGATGGGTCTACATTGTAGAGGGAGTCTCTTTTCACCCTTCCTCTATCAAAAGTTGTTTCATTGGTTCTTTCACCTCCTCTATGAAGTAGCTTTAACATATTTAACACATCTAACGTACAGGTGGCACAGTGGTTAGCATTGCTGCCTCACAGTACCAGAGACCAGGGTTCAATTCCTGCCTCAGGCGACTGTCTGTGTGGAGTTTGCACATTCTCCTGGGACACTCTCTGGGCGGTCCGAAACCTGTTGATCTTCCAGCTGAAGGAGTTGACCCCGACTGAGTGTTGCAGACTGGCACATTCCAAGGGCCAGGAATACATGTTGAGGGACGTGCTGAAGCTTGGGGCGGCTGCTGCCAAGGCGTGGTGGGTAAAGACCACTGTGTAACATCTGCCTGCCTAAGGAGAACAGGGGGCCCATGCAGTCTTTTGGGCTCTGCTGACACCTCAGCTAAATCTTTGGACATGTGATTGATAAATGTACAGACCTGCATATACAAATGATAATTTCTGACCTCTGTATGCAAATGTTTATGTATGTATAGCATGACCAACTGTACAGACCATCAAATTATTTTATGAATAAAGTATATTTTTGAAATTAAAAAAAAGTTTGCACATTCTCCCTGTCTCTGCATGGGTTTTCTGTGAGTGTTCCGGTTTCCTCCCACAGTCCAAAAATGTGCAGGTTAGGTGAATTGGCCATGCTAAATTGCCTGTAGTGTTAGGTGAAGGGGTAAATGTAGATGGGTGGGTTGCTCTTCGGAGGGTCAGTGTGGACTTATTGGGCTGAAGGGCTTGTTTCCATACTGTAAGCAATTTGAGCATTTGTTTTGTTTTAGCCAAATTTGCTATGCTTCCAAACAGGTGAAAGCTCTAAAAATCATATCTTGAAAAATAAAGGGGTATAGATTTATGACATACTCTAACATTTGTTTGCATATGTCTTCAGATAGATTTTGACCCAAACTATTCCCAGTGCTGCAACAACTTCTGAAAAGTTTTGCCCATAGGTTTCCATACAGCCAAGTGAAAAACTTATGAGCTGAAAATCTATAATTTTAAAACTATCTATGAATATATTTGAGACTGATAATTTGATAAAGTCCGACTGATGCATTTTAAAATAGGTTTGTTACAAGAAATGTGGATTTTTAGAATCAGTGTCAATTCATCATCTATCAAGCAGTAAATTACTGACGACTTTTAAAAATATACACACAACTAACTGCCAGGCATGACACAACCACTGGTGAGAAAGTTGGTTAAACGTGGAGAGAATGAAAAATAATCTGAAAGTAAAAGCTTCCATTGCCTGGAGCAGCTTGGGCAGCAGCAGCCAAATTGAGAGAATATGGTGCATGAAAACTCAGACTCCATGTGTCGAGAACATATTTCCAATTTTCTCCCAAGGGCTTAAATGGTGAATTCTGAATCTCACTGCTGAGCCATGACTGCTGTATTTTCATGCATTAACTGGCCCCATCTCACTTCCATAAGTCTCTGAATTCTCCCTTCCTTCTTTGAGGAACTCAACAGCGCCAATTCCCAGTATGAAAGTTAGAATTATTACCTAGCAACAGCAAGGAGGATTAATCATTGTAGAAAACTTATATGGCATTGGAAGCAGTCCAGAAAGGTTTCACTAGGCTGATACCAGATATGGAGGGGCTGTCTTATGAATGCTCAGAAATACACATCAGAACGAGTATTTCAAGGAAAGTTCTGGGAGCCTTTGTCAGAAGGTGAGCTGCTTTCTCTCTCCCTCAAAGAAACTGACCCAATTTCTAAATAAACAACTCCAGGGAAGAAACGTGAGAGTATCAAAAACTGTAATAACTGAAGTATTCACAATTGCTGACTGCATCCATGAAACCAGCCAACCAATGTTTGCAAAAAGTGCTGAAGATCATAATGGGTCAGAGAGCATCCATGGAGAGAAAGCAAGGTAACGTTTCAAGTCTAGATGACTCTTCAGAGCTGACCTGAAGTGTGGAGAGGGCAGCATTTCTGCAATAGTGGAGTTGGAAGGGTCGAGTGCTGGGGGAGAAAGGTGATTGACAGTTCAGATTAAGTGATCGGAATGTGAGAATGGCAGAACAATGGTGTGTCTAATCACCAGACTGGAAAGAACAGACAGTCCTACTGGGGTGTGGGGAGGGGAGAGAGGGCTGTTGAGACTAGTTTGTTCAATATATTCAAAGCTGCGATAGACAGATTGTTAATCAGTAAGGGAATCAAGAGCTATGGGAGTAGAGCAAGAAAGTGGAGTATGGACTATCAGATCAGTCAAAATCTCATTGAATGGGCTCAATGGGCTGATTTACCTACTCTGGCCCTCTATCTTATGGTCTCGCAGCAATTTTCCACTTGCTTCTGGACCTTCATCCAACTTCACCATCACCACCATTTTCTTCCTTGCTCCATGGACATCATCTTCTTCCCCTTTCATCATTGGTTGCACTAATTGGGAGGGGGTGCTATTATTGGGGATAAGTGTCTGAACATCACTCCCACCATATAGCCCCACAATGTTGGATCTGTACCATATATTTGGATGAAGTTACATACCTCACTGCCCCATATTGAGGCATGATATTGGCCTACTAGTGAAGCCTTATGCCTGAAACATTGACTCTCCTGCTCCTCAAATGCTGCCTGACCTGCTGTGCTTTTCCAGCACCATACTTTTTGACTCTACTTGAGAAAACATAAGTCTATGCACATTGTGTGAGAGCACAATATGTTACTTAGTTGTGATGGAGATGAGGACCTATGACTGATATGCTGCTCTATCTCCAACATTCTCCATAGATATCCAATCACTCATATGAGGTTGCATCAGTCTTGGAGGATTCCTTGTGGCCTCAGTGAAAATTATGACAACACGAGTGAATAATAGTAACAGCTAGTGGTTGCCGCACAGCCTTCAGAAGGAGAAGTGACGGAGGGAAAGATCCATCAAGGAGGTGGAGGAGAATGACCAGGCCTCAAATCTACTAACCTCACTGTTACCATCTACAGCTTTCAGAAACCACAATACAAATGCAGACTCTGGATATCCAGGCATTAGTTTTGTATTGGAGTCATCTATTGGAGTAGGATTTGTGCTTGGAAGGAATGGATGGTCATCCTATTCCCAGTGTCTATTACTGTTAAAATGGTCCTGAACTATTTTGCTGGTGGCTCATTTCCAAGGAGGTCAAGCAGTTCAGCACCACAGTGTAAGGGACAATTCCTGGAGTACAGTATCTGAAGTGTTATTGGAGCTGAGGTTTATGTATGGAATTAGCGGTGTGAATGTCACAAAGTTCTGGCACTTTCGCCATCCATGCTGTGTGATTGCATGAGCTGGGCCCTGTAGAAGTCAGTTGCACAGTTAATGTGCCGAAGAGCAGGCAATTGTGTGAGCAAAATCACCAGGGGCCACAGTGGATTACCCTCCAAAGTCTTTCTGAAAAGACACAGTTGCCAAAAATGGGAAAATTTCAGCCCAGAATTTTAAAATCAAGAAAATGTTTTGTGCTTTTCTTCTCAGGCCTCAAACAGCAACTCCAGAATCTCACACCTGAGAGATGACTATCTTAATCACATGTGTTAAGCCTCAACTTGTCTTATTTGTATGTCACTTTCAATTCTCTTCTCCTTCTCTAAGAAATTCCTAACGTAAAACAAAGTAGTTAGGTATGGCTACAGTTCATTGAATACTTTCCTGGCCATCTAAACATTTCTTCACAACAACATCTTAGTGGCTTCATGGTCACCATCCTCCTTCACTCTTTGTCTACATAAGCCAGCATTGGTGAGCCACGAACCTCATTACAACATCCTGTCTATTCTGGAACCAACTTCCGCAAACTTGGTCTTTCAACAAATTTTAGAGCCCAGGGACACCTACAATACTTGTGTTCTTCTGCTAATTCCTTTATGCCATTTATCTCAACAGGATGCATCTTTTTATTCTTAGCTCAGCTTTTTTGGGGCTCATTCACCTTACACTTAATTGGAGGCTGCTAGAAATTACTTTCTTAGCACACTCATTGATTTTGATACTGCCTTAAGGATTGATTGACCCTGCTTTCTTAATGAGCAGGGTCTTCAGTGTTTAGTTGTTGGCTGCTCATCTCTGTCTTAAACATGGCTTTTGAGTGCAGAAGGAGAAGCATGCTATGGAACAATGAACAGTCATGAGGTGAAAATGTCACTAATGCAGCACACACCATGTCATTGTCGCATAGAAAGCATGTGTGAGCTGCACACATGTGGCATGTACAAATGGTGATGTGTGAAAATCAAACAGGAGCTGTCCTCATTTGGGTGCAAAGGGACCAAGGTTAGTCAAGGGTTCCCAACAGTCAGTCAAGGGGCTTTTCCGATTCCAGTTCAGGGGGCTAGCCACTGTCATTCAGCCACCTGGTCCTTTCAGATATTTGTCGACATTGGGTCACAGTCACTCCTCCAAATCCAATGCACTGGCCTGGGGTTTATAGATATATCATAGAGTCATAGAGATGTACAGCATGGAAACAGACCCTTTGGTCCAACTCATCCATGCCGACCAGATTTCCCAACCCAATCTAGTCCCACCTGCTAGCACCCGGCCCATATCCCTCCAAACCCTTCCTATTCCTATATCCATCCAAATGTCTCTTAAATGTTTCACTTGTACCAGCCTCCACCACATCCTCTGGCAGCTCATTCCATACATGAAAAAGTTTCCCCTTATGTCTCTTTTACATCTTTCACCTCTCACCCTAAACCTATGCCCTCTAGTTCTGGACTCCCCAACCCCAGGGAAAAGACTTTGCCTATTTATGCTATCCATGTCCCTCATAATTTTGTAAACCTCTATAACGTCACCCCTCAGCCTCTGATACTCCAGGGGAAACAGCCCCAGCCTGTTCAGCCTCTCCCTGTAGCTCAGATCCTCCGACCCTGGCAACATCCTTGTAAATCTTTTCTGAACCCTTTCAAATCTCACAACATCTTTCCGATAGGAAGGAGACCAGAATTGCATGCAATATTCCAACAGTGGCCTAACCAATGTCCTGTACAGCCGCAATATGACCTCCCAACTCCTGTACTCAATACTCTGACCAATAAAGGAAAGCATACCAAACGCCTTCTTCACTATCCTATCTACCTGCAACTCCACTTTCAAGGAGCTATGAACCGGCACTCCAAGGTCTCTTTGTTCAGCAACACTCCCCAAGACCTTAACATTAAGTGTATAAATCCTGCTAAGATTTGCTTTCCCAAAATGCAGCACCTTGCATTTATCTGAATTAAACTCCATCTGCCACTTCTCAGCCCATTGGCCCATCTGGTCCAGATCCCGTTGTAATCTGAGGTAACCCTCTTCACTGTCCACTACAGCTCCAATTTTGGGGTCAGCTGCAAACTTACTAACTGTACCTCTTATGCTCGCATCCAAATTGTTTACGTAAATGACAAAAAGTAGAGGGCCCAGCACTGATCCTTGTGGCACTCCACTGATCACAGGCCTCCAGTCTGAAAAACAACCCTCCACCACCACTCTCTGTCTTCTATCTTTGAGCCAGTTCTGTATCCAAATGGCTAGTTCTCCCTGTATTCCAGGAGATCTAACCTTGCTAATCAGTCTCCCATGGGGAACCTTGTTGTACGCTTTACAGAAGTCCATATAGATCACATCTACTGCTCTGCCCTCATCAATCTTCTTTGTTACTTCTTCAAAAAACTCAATCAAGCTTGTGAAACATGATTTCCCTCGCACAAAGCCATGTTGACTATCCCGAATCAGTCCTTGCCTTTCCAAATACATGTACATCCTGTCCCTCCAACAACCTGCCTACCACCGAGGTCAGGCTCACCTGTCTATAGTTCCCTGGCTTGTCTTTACTGCCCTTAAACAGTGGCACCACATTTGCCAACCTCCAGTCTTCCAGCACCTCACATCTCAGTTGGGGTTTTGTTGAGCTATCAGTCTGGGATTTACGTCATTAGGCTGTACCTCCAAATCAGTCCAGGAACTAAGTCACAATGAATCCTGGGATTTGGTAAACTGTAATCAGGGGTTTATCAAACAGCAGTCCATAAAGTCCTGCAGAAGACTGGAAAATTATGTCTGAGAAAGGGGTATATTGTACTGAGTTGTTTTGAGAATGGTGGTAGTGATGGTAGTCAATTAGAAGATATATTAGGTTGGAAACATGCTGTGTTAGAGGGGTGTGGGAACATCAGAAATGAGAGAGAGGTCAACAAAGTACATGATTTTTCAAAGTCATGGGGGTAAAGTGGGGGGGGGGGGAACATGAATTGTTTTATAAAGTGTTTCAATAGAACCAGGGGTGGCTGAAAAGGTCATGAAGGACACAGGTGGGAGAAAAGGGAAGTTGAAGCTTGGAATGTGAGGTGTTGGAATTGGTGCCGCAAAGACAGAGCCTATAATTCACTGAATGGAAGCTAGAAACTTTCCACAGCATGTGAAAAGTCAGCTGAACTTATTTTTTGGAGATTACCAGACTGTTTTATAGCTGACTTGTTTGACAAGCGTTGGGCAGCCTTTTTAGAGTTTGTTTTTTCTTCTCAGTGGGAGAAGCTGGATTTATGTTCAGAAAGTCTGAGTGGCAAGCCCATCTCAGTGGCTGTCAAGGTCACAGCTGCCCTGAGATTTTGTTCCAGCATATCCTTTGGCAAGCCTCTCCCACTGAGAAGAAAAACAAACTCCAGCTGCTTGCAGAACACTTGTCAAACAAGGCAGCTGTAAAACACTGTCAGATGATCTCCAGCAAACAAGTCCAGCAATTAGCTGAAAGCATGCGTATTCAGAGAAATGTCTTGCCTAGAAAAAGAATTCCAATATTACCTTCACCATTACAGCGAAATCCACGTATTTCTGTAGAACTCAAATTTGAAATAAATAATTCTTCCACAATCCTTCAATCAATATGAATTGCCCACTTAAAGCCCTCAGTTGGGCAATAGGTAGGCTGCCCACTTACCAGATCTCTTGTCCTTCTTAAAATCATGGCTGAACTGCAGCTGGTGGCTCATGTTCTAATGAAGACACAGCATCAAGAGTGTAGTGCTGCATACACACAGCAGGTCAGGCAGCATCTGAGGAGCAGGAGAATTGACATTTCGGGCATAAGCCCTTCATCGGGCCACCTGACCTGCTGTGCTTTTCCAGCACCACACTCTCGACTCTGATCTCCGGCATCTGCAGTACTCACTTTCTCCCTCACTAATGACACAGCATTCTAATTTACAGGTCCACCCATCTATTTTTCTGCCTATGAATGATCTGGAATAATCATCCTCATGTTTCTTCACTCCATACACTGAGTCATAAGTAGAACCAAGAGTCAGAGCTGTGACAATGCTGAATTTCGTTTTGCTTTGTCTACCTGGAAAAGGAAAATGTTGTATACTCAAGGCTTTCCTGTATCGTTTCGATCACTTTTGGATGCAATGCAATAATAAGCACTGCCTCATTTGCACTTTGTCTGAGAACACTGCTGCTATGGAACACTTTGGTTCCTTGTTAGCAATGGACATGCTTCAATTTTTAATAGAAGGCCACCTACTTTTTGCAAGTTGACAGAATTTTGAATTATTTTGGCAATGGACCATCTCATCTAGTAATCCTTCAGACAAGCTAACTCCTGCAACAATAAGTAATTTTGAAGTAATTTTCATAAAGTTATGTTAAAATGAATGAGAATTCAGGAAATTTATATTAAAATAGACTTTTACATTCTGCCACTGCTTGATTCCTAATGGTAATCTGTGCCTGGTGCCATGGGAGTCCATTTTGATAAAGGATATATCATTAAGGGCCTTGCGAGTAAGGAGGGAAGTGAATGTGTACCTAATGAGGTGCTGTCTCTTGAGACCCCAAAATGTTGAACACAATGCAACCCACAAACATAAGCATGGGTTTTGCATGAGCAGTCACATAATAATCTACCCTTTAAGAAATGTTAAATAAGCACAAAACAGTTTTGAGATATTTTTGAGGTCAGAAACAATAATGGTACACAAAACCAAATCCATTGCATTCAGAAATTGCTCAGGGAGCACAATGAGAAAATAATGGACTGAATAACATTGTGCAGAAAGAGGCTGATTAAGGTACAAAAGTAACTTAGTAATCTTATCACATCTGCTGAAAGCAAAATCCCACTAAAACGTAAAGACTTGTCTCAATGTGTTACTTTTTCATAGCAAAATGACACAATGGGGATAATTTTGACTTTGACTGATGGTGTAAAACAATGCTATCGATTCAGCCATCTGTTATATATACTGACTTCAATGGGAATAAAAATCAGGAAAGATGTATAATGGGCAGTTGAAATGATATTGTTCGTCTTGTTCTATCACGCAAATCCAAAATTACCCCCAAATTCGTGTTAGATAGCAATGGATTTGAAATAATAAATGCTTGGAAAAATAGACACATTTTAAATTAACAGGAAATTGACTTGTTGGGGAGATATTTATAACCTTATTTTAGCATTATTACAAGGTGGAAAGTGATTTACAGAAGAATATAGTACCAATTCCCTATTTGAGATACACCATTATATAAAAGAAGATCTGCACTCACACACAACTTGAATCAATATTTGTTTTGATGATGTTTTCCGTACTTGAGAGAGTTGGGACTGAGATAGGTGAGTGAATCTTGAATCAAAATCAGAAATTGCAGGGAATTCTCAGTGTGTCCTAAACAATCTGAGAAAACAAATGAATCAGTGTTTTGGTTCAGACTCTTTTTTTAAAATGGAACCATGACTTGATTTGTGTCAGAGATAGTAAACACTGCTGCCTGACCTGCTGCGTTTTTCCAGCAACACATTTTCAGCTCTGATCTCCAGCATCTGCAGTCTCACTTTCTCCTAGTTGAAATCAATGACCTGGTAATACACTTCTACATGACTAATTCACCATTAAATCAGTTAAATTAATTAAACCAATAAAAGTGTATCTGCCAAATGTCTCAGGCAACCCATAAATTGTTAGAGGTTATGTGATTGATTGTTTGTTCTGTGTACTTGTTCCTGCGACTGAATAGGCAGAGGTGGATATATAGAAGAAAGTTAGGATTGCAGATGCAGGGGGTCAGAGTTGAGACTGTGGTACTGGAAAAGCACAGCAGGTCAGGCAGCATCCAAAGAGCAGGAGATTTGACGTTTCGGGCATCAGGAGTGCCTGATAAAATCCTGATGAAGTGTTTATGCCATAAACATGTACTCTCCTGCTCCTGGAATGCTACCTGACCTGCTGCGCTTTTCCAGCACCACAATTAAGTGGATATTTGGAAACACTTAAAAGATATCAATAGGATTTTCAAATTCTTTTTTGAAGGCGGATTTGCTTTCAGCTCTGAGAGCCAAAAATATCTGTGATCAAACTATCTGACCGTTAGCTTTAAAACAGAATTGACTCAGATCAAAAAAGCCAGCAGTTCACAACCAGTTTTGAATACAAGTGAAAATAAGTGCATACCTTTGTTACAATGCGTTAACACAATGATATTGCAATTATATAACTTTCTTGAAACATTTCCCTTCCAGGGCGATGCGCAGGAACTATAAAGCTTAACTACTAAATCTTTTAATTTGGAGTTTCTGTCTCAGAGAGGAGATTTCAGATCAAACCATATCCAATAAGCTGCTCTGAAACCTTTTGACTGCTGTGAGGAATTCCACCACAGTAGCTGATGACCCACAGCATTCAAAAATAATCTAAATATGACAACAACAATGTTCTCAAAAAAATGCAGTTTGCCTAACTCCAAATGTTAATGGATGACTTTATAAAATTCCAGAATCTGCATCTTTGCTAATAACAAATCACTTCCCTTGGACCATACCCAATCTGTGCACAAACTTTTACTGAAATGTGTCTATTAGTTTTTGAGGTGGTTTAAAATTCAATCAAGGCAATGAGCTTTGCTGACTGGGCCAGCATTTATTGCTTATCCTTAATTGCTTTTGAGAAGGTGGTGGAGAGCTCTCTTGAATTGTGTAGTGTTTGGCGTAGATACACTCGCAGTACTATTAGAGAGGGAATTCCAGGATCTGGACTCAGCAACAGTGAAGGAATGGGGATACACTTCCAAGTATTGATGGAGAATGGCTTAAGGGAAACTTCCAGGTGGTGGTCCTCCCATATATCTGATGCCCCTGCCCTTCCAGGTGGCAGAGGTCATGTGCTGCATAAACAGCTGTAGTGGATATCTGCATTTAGTGCACTTTGTAAATGGTACACAATATTGATACTGTGTGTTGGCGGTGCAGGGAGTGAAAGTTTGTAGATGTGGTTTCGATCAAGTGGACAGCTTTGTCCTGCAAAATATCAACAAGCTTCTTCAGAATTATTAGAGCTGCAGGTATCATATAGGTGTGTGGAAAGTATCCTACCATACTGCTAAGTTTGCTTTGTAAATGAAAAGGAATAAGATCTTAGCTCAATGCATTCAATTGATATTACACATGGTCTGTGAGTGGTGACATGGAATTCTACTCCAGCTCTTGGAGAAAGCAAATGTATTTGTACAAATCCCCTATGTCCTAGTAATTATACCTGAGAAAATGAAATTGTACATATTGCTCTTATCTATTAAACATTCTTGTCCATTAAGAACAGTGATTGCTCTCTAGATATTCTATGATAGTGTATTCAGTAACTTGAATCACCAGGAGAAAGTGAGGACTGCAGATGCAGGAGATCAGAGCTAAAAAATGTATTGCTGGAAAAGCGCAGCAGGTCAGGCAGCATCCAAGGAGCAGGAGAATCGACGTTTCAGGCATAAGCCCTTCTTCAGGAATCCTGAAGAAGGGCTTACGCCCGAAACGTCGATTCTCCTGCTCCTTGGATGCTGCCTGACCTGCTGCGTTTTTCCAGCAATACATTTTTCAACTTGAATCACCAGACAAGCCCATGTCAAACCAAAGACAAAGGCAGATCAGTGACAACATGGTGCGTCAAACAACCTTTATTCGGTACAGTTGGTTCTGATATAACATGATAGTTCGATTCTTGTGCGATCTCGTATTATAAGAAAATCATGCAATAGTCGCACCATTTAAACTAATGTGGCCAGGAATGTGTTATAGCCAATACAGGTAAGGAAAGTTCATATTCTGCAAATAACGGTTTAAATTCTTCTCTCACATTAAACACAATTCATGTTAAAGAAACATGCGTTATAGCAGAACCAACTGTTTCATAGGGGTGAGAGATAAAGGCAGAAATCATCTTGAAAAATGCTACATACTCCACCTTTCAATTAGCTACTTGATAGCCTCCTAGAATCAACATGGACCCAGATCTTCCATTTAGAGTAGGAGACCCTCAAAAATACATCTTATTCAAAATGGTTCTCTATACTATCTTCCAGGCCAAGAGTCTTCCTAGCTGAAGTGGTTTTGTCCAGACCAGCTGCTGTATCCAAAGATGTAAAGGTCTTAAAGCCACTTTCCCAGCTGTTGAGAGAAGGGAAGTGATAGACTACAATGGTAAGTGCATGAGGGGTTAAGGTAACAGGTGAGTAAAGGTTTATTTTGCCAAGTGGTTGAAAGGTAGAGGCACCAGGGAGCAGAGTTGGGGCATAGTTTGGGTAGAGTGGCAGGTATATGAATGAGTACTTATGATAGGTTGGGCACTGTTAGGCAGGTCCACCCAGGGCATGGTCTTTAGGATTGCGGTGATGGGGGAATTGCAGGGGCTGTCAGAATGAGCTTTTTCAATTTCCGCCTGAGATGTAGGGATTACTGATTTGGTCAGTGTTTATTGCCCATCCCCAATTGCCCAGAAGCATTTAAGAGTCAGCCACAATGGCTAGATACAGACTAGGTACAGCAGATTTCCTTCCCCAAATGATTTCCATTTCTAATGGGTTTTAATGACATCGACAGTGGTTACATGAATTCCATTAGGCTAGCTTTTCTTTAATTGAAGAAAAGAGTAGACTCAGCTCAGTAGGATTTTTCAGGTTGCATCAATGGTGAGTGTGGGGATTGTGTCAGATCTTAGGATGAGTAAGGGGATTTTATCAGATGTCTATGGAGATTCCAGTGGGGTGTGGAGAGGGTGATTTTAATACTTATTGAGAAGTGGATTTTAAATGCCCTAACCTTTTCTAAGTATCTTTTAACCTAAGTCAATCGAAACCCTCTGAAGTCTCCGATGCTATGCCAGATTTCGGGTAATTGTCCATCAAATATTTCAATTTTCAGGGCACTTCTCAAAGAGTCAGTCATAGATTGGAACTTTTACATGAACCCTATGCACAACGCATATCTCTGAGGCTGCATTGACTATCCTTCTGTTGGGAAATCTGGTTCTGGAGTTCAGCAATTGCTAATCATAACTACTGTTTCCATTTTATTTTGAACAGCAGCTATGTAAGTGTTATTGCTACTTCCACAAGACCTCTCTTTTCTCTCTTTGCTAGTCGCTTTAACATGTCAGTTTTCCTTTGCTCCACTGTCTCTTTTATCTTTCAATCATTCCAGTGTTTCATTCTATCACAGATCTACCCTTACATTTTCTCCTCATTCACCTCTTTTCTTAAACTCAACTTTTCCAGTTCCAATGAGGCAACACAGATTGGAAAATTCAGTTTTTTCTCTCTGTTGTTATGTGAATTGCTGAGTGTTACCAATATTTCCTGTTCTTATTTCTGAATTTCAACATCCGGGTTTTTTTTTGTTTCTGGAAAGTTCAGTTCAATTGGTGTAATTTGTATTGACAGAATTACAGTGGTAAAGTCTAAGGTCTGTTCTTAGTAGATGTGGTTGATCTAGCTTTGGAGATCAGAAGCAAAACCTTGAAATTTGACAATGAAACAAGAAGTTGGTAGGACAGATTTCTGAAATAAAAGATTTCTGAATGATGGGTAGGTTAGCAAACTCATAAATCTTAAAGTACAGAAAAGGCCATCAAGTCTGTACTTTCAAAAATACACTATCGATATTAGTTCCAACTATTTTCCAGTACTAAGCCCATAGCCTTGCATGTTATAACACTTCAAGTACTCATTCAGTACTTTTTAAAGGTTGTGAGGTTACCTGCCTCAAAATGTGGTATAGTGGCATAGTGGTTAGCACTGCTGCTTCACAGTGCCAGGCAACTGGGTTTGACTCCACTGTCAGATGACTGTGTGGAGTTTGTACATTATCCGTGTGTATGTGCATGTGTGTGCGCGTGTGTGTGCACACGTGTGTGTGTGCGCGCGTTTCCTCCCACAGTCCAAAGACGTGCAGATTAGGTAGATTGGCCATAGTAAATTGCTCATAGTGTCTGGGGATGTTTAGGTTAAGTTGGTTCTCCATGGTAAATGAAGGATTACAGGGACATGATGGTGCGTCTGAGTGGGATGCTCTTTAGAAGGTCGGTGGAGACTCGATGAGCTGAATAGCCTGTTTCCACACAATTGTGATTCTATGATCCTAACTACCCACCCAAGTAGTGCATTCCAGCCCCCAACACCATTTTGGTGCAAACATTTCTCCTTAAGCCCCCTTTAAAACTCTTGCCTTTCATCTTAAGATTGTGATGTGAAAGTGCTAGCGTTGGACTGGGGTGGACAAAGTTAAAAATCACACAACACCATATTCCAGTCCAACAGGTTTATTTGAAAGTACAAGCTTTTGGAATGCTGTTCCTTCATCAGGTAGCTAATGGAGCAGGATCACAGGACACAGTATTTATAGAGTCCTCTGATCCTGCCCCACTAGCTTCCTGATGAAGGAGCAGCACTCCGAAAGCTTGTACTTCCAAATAAACCTGTTGGACTATAACCTGGAATTGTATGATTTTTAACTTAAAATTATGCCCCACTTGTTATTGACTCTTCAGCTAGAGGGAACAGCTGCTCTCTATCCACCCTGTCCATGTCCCACATAATCTTATACCTCTCAATCAGGACAACTCTCAACCTCTCTGCTCTGAAAGAGAGTTTATCCAGCCTTCTAACTATGCAGATAAATCAAAGATTCAAATCAGTGTGGATAATTGTTGAGTTAAAATAACATGGATTGAAATATGATGGCTTTAAGGAAAGACTCATTGGGAAGTCATTGAAAAGTTTGAATGAACAGAGAAACCTAAAGGTTCAAATAATGTCTGAAAGTTTGAATGTAGTATGTTAAATCTTTCTCAAATAGAGATCAAATGTGCATTGACAGAGATGAGAAAATATTGCGTTGAAGAGAGATTTGAAGAGCTATTGTCACACAGGCAAAGGAAAAAAAAGATATTAAATGGTGGTTTAAACTTTATGAAGAGTTTTGATTAATTGAATTTGGAAAATGTAATCGGATTATGGGCTGGCGTAACAGTATTTGGGAAGAGACATCTTCGATGTAAAACTGTCACTGAGGAAGTGAGAAGATGGAAGTTAAATGTATTTTCATGGGGAAGTTTTGGAAGAGAATAATTATTTACAACAGGGGAGCGTGTTTGAGTCACAGACTATTGACTTTGGAGACAATTGGATGAATATGTGAAGCAGGAGTAGATATAAACTATTTATTTTGGTTTAGTCTTACTTGCATAGGAAATGGAAATGAGGGGTGGATTCTTACATTTTTTTGGCTGTCAGTTTCATCAGCTTTCACTGACAGTTTTTTTCCATTCTACCACCTGCTGTGTACAGAACAACTTGCCACTGTTGGGAGATCCAGGCATTTACTCGCTTTCCTAGCACTGATGGCATTTTTAAAGAGCTCTTGTGAATCCAGTCAAGCACTGTCGTTCCAGAGCTGATGTGCAGGGTAGTTGATATTTATCTCAGACATGGCAGCAAAGGGAAGATTGAACGTTGCTTTGTAGGCAGTGACTCAGTAGTTGTGACAGGATGGTAGAGGGGCAGGACTTCCCCTGTAGACCAGTAGGAAAGGCCATAACAGATCATGATGTTCTGGATGATGGCTGGACCAATGCACTCTCAGCATTTTGGAGGGATTCACAACAATATAGAGACCCAGATAATGAATTGCTCCTCTCTGTCAGGCTAAGTGTCAACACCTTCTCTCCAATATCCCATGCTCAACATATCTCTGCTATTGTACTTACCTCCCACCAACACACATGCTCCATCTCTCCCACTGTTATCTACAACAGCTTCTTTCACACACTGTCACCCATCTCAGTCCCTGAAACTGCTGCATGCCCTCTGCTGTCTGCTGACGCACTCAGGACACCTCCCAGCTTGCATCAAGAGGAATAGCTGTACTGTTCACTTTCATCTCCCGTAATATCCATCCCTCTCTCATTCCAGGAAAAGACCAACCCACAATAGGACAGAACGGGTCAACACAAGACTATCCAAAATTCAGCTCTCAACCTTTATGAGCAAAGCATCCTGACTCACAGTGCGGCTGACTGACTGTATCCAATCCCTTGTACTTGTATTAGAGATTACCCTTGACTTACTGTGCCAGAACCTCTGACTGAAGGGTATCTTCCTTAATTACTGAGGAATGCTGACAAGCTCAATGAGTTTTCTGGCTTTCTGTCTGCACTAAACTGTGAGGCGACACAAAAAAGACTGTGACCCTGGTATCTCTGGCTAGAAGAGCAAAGCACAAAAAGATATGGCAATGCACGGCAGGAGGAGTGTGAGCATCCAAGTCGGCTCAAAGTGAGTGAGTGCAAAGATCATCTAGAGATGCTGCTTGGCTCAGTCCACGAGCTTGGTGCATGCCCTTGATTGCAGTGTCTTTGCTGCAGCACTGCAATAATCATTGAAGTGGAAAAGTGTACTGTAAGTAGACTGGGGATATGCCATAATAGTTCTCAGCAGGCTGACACAGGTCAACTGCCAATGTCCGTGAATGGGGCGTGTACTCATGGAGTATGCCCTATGATTATATTGCATGGTGACCAACTTGGAGGTGCCCACCATTGCCAAGTGACCATCTCACCTTAACATCCAGACCTTAGTTAAAAGATCCAGAGATGTTTTCCCAATGTTGAGCGAGGCTTTGCTACATCTAGCATCGTCATCATCATTGAATCCGTGTAGTGTGGAGGCAGGCCATTTGGCCCAAATGTCCACACTGACCAGCCCAACAGTAGTCCACCCAGACCCATTGCTTTATATTTACCCCTAACTAATGTACTTAACCTACACTATTGGCAATTTAGCATGACCAATTCACCTAACCGGCATATCTTGGGACTGTGGGAGGAAACTGGAGCACCCCCATGGAAACGTGGGGAGAATGTGCAAGCTCCACACAGACAGTTGCCCGAAGCTAAAATTGAACCCAGGTCCCCGATGCTTAACCACTAAGGCACCGTGCCACCCTAACATGACTCTGCTCCATTTCTCACCATTGCCCATATCATTCAGGCCCCAATAAGATGCCACCCAAGGGATAAAACTGCCACTTTCTATTGTTCTATAACATAATATTTAATGCCATGCAAATGTGGTAATGTGTTGCAGTTTATTCAGAAGGTCTGAGTTACTATAGCAACGTGCAATTTTACATGCTTGTTGTTGTCTGGAGCTTTAGGAACTAATGAAAGAGACTCTAACATACCTTTCAATATATCACTGCCCAGAAATTTCTCACACTCTTGCCACTTGCCTTTGGTGGGTGTTAGAGGATTTGTCTGTTGACTGTTTTATGAACACAGTTTCCATGTATATCAGGTCTTGGGACGGGATGGTACTCGAACCCAAAGATTCTGGCATAAAAAGCAGGAACATGACTTTCTGCACTACATTTACCTTCTCACATAAAAAGACACTTACTTATGTTGGATTTTGTTGTGATATTAAACATATAATCCAAATATCAGTTAGCTATAGCACTCACAACTCATCTTTTTTCAACAATCTACAAATTCTGTGAAATCTTCAGTGAAAAACTATAACCATAAACTGTTTAATATACATCTGTGAATTAACTATCCATAATTTGTTCTTCCTCGTAGACTGATTTACAAACTGTTTCTTAACAACGTATAGTTGATAATTAATCAGTACTGACTATATGTATATTAACTATCTATTAAAAAAAATCAAGATAATTGTATCATTTCTTTGATGCCACAAGACTGGTGTCACACCAGCATCTAGTTCATGTAAAATATATTCAAAATGATTGGAATTTAAATGCAAATAATTTAACAATAATTATGCAAAATGACAACAAACTAATCTTAGAAGGCAGTTATGATCCATTATATAGAAAGAATATTATAACTGTGCTGCAGACTTACTCAGTATGACTGATTGATCATGTAATTGGAGATGTGAAAATTATTAGTTTCAGCAATGTTAGGGTTAAAAGAAGCATCATCAATTCAAGGTCAAACATTCCTGTGCTGGTCATTTAAGTGTCAAACAAGCATTTATTCATGTGGTGATTGAATCTGTTAACACATATGGAGATTGACAGTTCACAAGATTCACCTTGTATCACATTTAATTGACAATTAGTCAATATGTTAAAATGCTACAACAGAATAATGAGTAAAGGAGGGCTACTGCAAGGGTCAAACTCCTCTAAGGTGCTGTATAAAAACTCCTGATTAGAATGCTGAGTGACCTCATTAACATTCAAAGTAATAAGCAGATTCTTTTTTTAGGTATCCCTACATTTCAATGCATATTTATAATGTATTCATAGATTAGTAATTAAAAAAGACCAATAGTTTAAAAAATTGGTAAGCAAAAATAGTAGAAAAGGCAGTATAAATTGAGAGAAGGACTAAAATTCAGAAGATGAGTTACAAAATTGGGAAGGAGAGGTTTACATTTGCATTTAACGATATTATGATGGCTAGATGTTAAGACTTGCCATCTAGTTTATGTTTTGTGTTAGACTCTTTAGGTATGAATAAGATTAAGTTCCTTCTATACCTTCACGGATTGATCAGTGATTATTTGTTTCTGCGTGGTACTTCTACGACAAGAAACTGAAAATATTGAGTTATACTCTACAAATTGAAGTGTATGGGATAGGCCTTATTACCTCTGCTCTTGATCCAAGTAGATTGTCAATGATTTATTTTCTATGCTAATATGGATGTATCTTAGGTATCATTAGTACTGTTTATCAAATTTGGCTAATCCAGATCAGAACTACTGTCTGGACACTGAGGTTGGCACTGAGGTTATGTGAGGCACGTGGCTCAGTGGTTAGCACTACTGCCTCACAATGTTAGGGACCCAGGTTTGATTCTTGCCTCTGGTGACTGTCTGTGCAGAGTTTACACATTCTTCCCATGACTGTTTCCTCTGGGTGCTTCAGCTTTCCTCCCACAGTCCAAAGATGTGCATGTCAGATGAATTGGCCATGCTAAATTGCCTATAGTGTTAGGTGCTTTAGTCAGAGGAAAATATATATGGTAGGAGAATGGGTCTGGGTTGGTTACTCTTCAGAGGGTTGGTGTGGACTCATTGGGCTGAAGGGCCTGTTTTCATACTGTAGGGAATCTAATTGAAGCCTCTGTTGCTAAGACAAACTCCACTGATTCTAGCATCCAAGCCACTGGGATTGTAAGAAAATTCCTGATATCGGGAATGCATTCTTCCAATCCGGTGATCCCTGAGCAAATTGGGAGGCACTAGGTTTCTGAACAGAGATCTGATATTATTGGTGCTGATAGGGTTTCCATTCCTGAACCCACTCTCATCCGGGATCACTGGGGGCAAAACATTTTGGTGTCTAACTTATCTTGGCCCAGCCAATAGTACTCTGCTGCTGAATCGGTTCGATTTGCATTCAGTTGAGTAGTTAATCTACGATGATACTTCCGCTTTATTGAGAGATTCCTGCATTGCTAGAGGCATTCTTTCAAGCCAATGTATAAAAGCATTTTCCCACCCACCAAATTATTTTGATTTAAACATACCATAGCATGAATTAAACAAGAACAGTGAGTCCCAGCTAATAAACATTCCTTAGTCAATACTTGTGAAAATAGAATATTTGATTATAAACTTGCTAACTGTGGGACCCTGTTGTGCACCTCCATTGCCAATATGACTGCAACGACTGAAATTTAATAAGAATCCTTAGTTGGAAAACACTGTAAGACACTCTAGGCTTAGAAAGCATGCAACTGCATCCTGACATTTTCTCTGAACCATGATATACAGGAAAAATAATGCCTATTACACTCAAAGTCTACTCTGTGTTTTCTGTCTGACATCATTCAGTGAATTTCTGTGTGTCCTTGTCACAGCTGGAGAAAAATATTAAATGAAAATCATCAGAAGAGACGAATTGAGCCAACCATACTAATAAGGAATTATCAACATTATAGCCGACAGGAAGGGCATCCCGTATTAGTCGAAAAGGCATTTAACTATCAAAGGAGCCAATGAATCTATATATTACTATCATATCCATTTAAAACACTAACCTAACGATTTCGATATTTATATAATTAAACTTTGCCAGGTACGATGGGCTTTTGTAAAGGTGTTGAACAGTCTTTTTATAATACTTTGCAACTCCCAGAGGTAAGATTGGTAACTGTGATTTGTTTTTGTGCTATTTTAGTTCCCCAAAGCTTCAGTCTCCCATTTGTTTGGCTCAGGTTTATAATACTAGCAGCATCTACTCTTGGTTCAAGTCCCAGGCAATGATTAATTTCCACTAAGGATATATCAGTCATAATAGCCAATGTTTTCATGTGCCATGGGTCTTCGGTAATGGCAGATTCCTTCTGCTGCTGGAGCCAATGCTGAGATTAATGCCCTCAGCAGGCAACAGCCTTGCAGCAGCATGTTCAAATGAAGCCCAAGCCCTCTGTAGTTATGTTTCCATTGTGATGTGAAGTCCAGACAAAGTAACTTGCCAAAGCAAAATGTATTTTAGGAACATTTTAAATGAGCAAAATAAAATTGCTTATGTAGGGTGCAGTTAACAATCTCCACATTTCCCAAAGACATCACAGCTAATGAATTACTTTTGAAAAACATTCATATTGTAATGTAATTGAATGTGTCAGGCAATTTACGTTCAGCAAGTTCCCATATACAATGAAACAAATGACCAGATATTAGGTTTTATTGACTGTTTGTGGGAAAGATATTGCCCAAGGCACAGGGAGAATGCCAACATACACAGATTGCCTGGATAATTTTCACTGTTTGTGGGATCTTGCTGTGTCTGGAAATTAACTGTGTATTTGCCAATTACAAACAATCATTACATTTTGAAAACAATATTTTGATTGGAAAGCATTTTTGAGCAACTGAATTCTTTTTTTATCCATTAGAGATAAGACACCAGGTAAGTGCTTTATCCATAAGGTAGTTGCTCTGCCAGAGAATTTAATCTTATTTCTGTTATTCCCAGTAGAGAGTTTGAGATCCTAAGTACTCAGTAAGAACATAAAGTCATAAAATTTCAGGTTTTAAGCAAACAAAATAAACATTTGCAAAATTAGAAAAGTAATACAATTTACAATGTGGACAGCTTATATTTTCAAATCCAATTAACTTGATGTAAACGTGAGTTGTGAAGTACATATTATTTTTTGTATGTTTGATTATGGGCTGAACTGAAAAAAGGACTGTTTTAAAATCAAGAAATGTTGAAGTATTGGTATACTTTTTAATAGCCAACCACTCATCATAAGAACACAACTATCTGTTCAGAAAGAAGTACAAGGCTCATCTGCAGATGAGTTGCAGCCAAGTGCTGGGCACAAATGGAGCTTTGGGTTGTCAACATGTAGCTGACTGGTCTATGAACTAGAGACCAATTATTGAAGATGAAGGCCATTGGCCTGTTAGCAACTATGTGATTGGCCCTCACATAGCTGAGTAACTTATGAATGTGATTGTTTGGAAAGAAACCATTGGACCTCTGCAGAAGGAACTGACTCAGTTCTGCAGTAAAAAGCTTCACAAACCTGAAGAGAACTATTTTATTTCTCCTTGCCAGTTGCTGTAAGCTGTGACTTTTAATTGATAAGTCAAGGGCCTTCATAACAGGGAGCCAGTCACCCTACACCTTTGAAAAGTGAGTGGAAGTATCTGGAGAAGCAGAATCAAGAAGCCACATGTCTTGAAACGCTAATTGAACCATGTCAGTGAGCCCTGTGAACAGGGATCATTGAACTACCTTCCCAGTCTTTCTCTCCACCCTTCATATCCATGATTCTTTTCCTTCCTATGTACATCTATCTGTACATATGTATGTTGGGGAATATTTATAAGGGGGACATGGGGGTTACTGCTATAACCAGTAAAGTTACATGCTGACAGTTAATTATTGTTTTTGTGTACTTAGAATCTATTTATTTGAAATAAGTATTCATTTTTGTTAAGCACAGAAACCTGGTCTATGCTTTTTGTCAGTCTGAATCTGAATGCCATGTAAACGTGGGAATTTTGTGTACTTTGTAAAATCTTTAACTTCTGTAATGACTGGGAATAGCAGGGATTGATTTTCAGCATGTTGCATCCTACAGAGCAAATGTAAAATTATCAAGTAAGAAAATGCTTAGTACCTTTCTCAAGGATTTCTTGGTAATCCCCAGATGATAATGAGACTGTGGAAATCAAATCTCATGAGAGTGTTACAAGGGATTGCAATTCTTCGCTGGCAAAGACCGAGTTTCAGAACTCCCTCAAAAGTCATAATGTCACAGACTGCTTCAATAACTGTCCATGTACTGGTACTTCACCAGCCTTTTCTGGAACTACATATGCCCTGGATTCTGAAACTGTTCTCCAAAACTCATTAACAGGCAAAATTCCAGCTTCACCCAGCTGGTTAACTCCACCAGGCCCGTATTGTCCCATAGATATTTTCCTGGACTCTCATTTTGCAGAGTTATACCAAACGGATAGGGGTTTGGGAGTTTTCATCTTCTACGTACAACTGCATTGAAGCTTTAATTGATTGTTGTCTTCTTTTGAGCCTCTCATGACTTCCAGTACTTTTCTGAGATCTAACTTAAAACTTAGTTGCATCTAAACACTCCGAGGACCTTCTTTGAGTCCTAAAAGCACAGTTATCCAAATGGTCTTGACACATCTCCGTAACCTTTAACAACAGTCCAGGAAAGATTCCTGATGCAACAGTGTAGATTGGCCAACTAGAGGGGAGGCCATATTGGATTTGATGCTTGGCAATGAACCAGGCCAGGTGTCAGATCTCTCAGTGGGAGATTATTTCAATGATAGTGATCACAACTCCTTGACCTTTACTATAGCCATGGAGAGGGATAGGAGCAGGTGGTATGGGCAAGTATTTAATTGGCAGAGGGGGAATTATAATGGTATTAGGCAGGAACTGGGGTGCCTAAATTGGGAACAGATGTCCTCAGGGAAAGATATGGCAGAAATGTGGAGGTTGTTTAGGGATCACTCACTGAGAGTGCCGGATAGGTTTGTCCCTTTGAGACAAGGAAGACATGGTAAGGTGAAGAAACTTAGGGTGACAAGGGATGTGAAATGTCTAGTCAAGAGGAAGAAGAAATCTTACTTAAGCTTGAAGAGGCAAGGATCAGACAGGGCTCTAGAGACTTACAAGGTAGCCAGGAAGGAACTGAAGAATGGACTTAGGAGAGGTAAAAGAGGACATGAAAAAACTTCAGTGGATAGGATTAAGGAAAACTCTAAGGCATTCTACACTTATATGAGAAACAAGAGGATGGCCAGAATGAGGGATCAATCAGGATAATGGAGGGAACTTGTGCATGGAATTGGAGGAGGTAGGGGAGGTCCTTAATGAGTACTTGGCTTCAGTATTCTCTAGTGAGAGGGACCTTGAAATTTGTGAGGTCAGTGTGAAACAGGCTGATATTTTTGAACAGGTTGATGTTAAGAAGAAGGATGTGCTGAAAAGTTTGAAAAACATAAGGATAGATAATAAGTCCCCTGGGATATACCCAAGGTTACTATGGGAAGTGAGGGAAGCGATTGTCGTGCCTTTGGCAATGATCTTTGTGTCCTCACTGTCCACTGGAGTAGTGCCAGATGATTGGAGGGTGGCAAATGTTATTCCCTTGTTCAAAAAAGGGAAAAGGGATAATCCTGGGAAATACAGACCAGTCAGTCTTATTAGTGGACAAATTAGTGGAGAGGATTCTGAAAGACAGGATTTATGATTACTTGGAAAATCATAGTTTGATTAGAGGTAGTCAGCATGACTTTGTGAGGAACAGGTCATGCCTCACAAGTCTTATTGAATTCTTTGAAGATGTGGCAAAACATATTGATCAAGGTAGAGCAGTGAATGTGTAGTATATGGATTTTAGTAAGGCATTTGATAAGATTCCCCATGGTAGGCTCATTCAGAAAATAAGAAGACATGGGGTACAGGGAAATTTGGTTGTCTTGACACAGAATTGGTTGGCCTATAGAAGACAGAGAGTGGTAGTAAATGAAAAGTATTCAGCCTGGAGCTCAGTGACAAGTGGTGTTCTGCAGGGATCAGTTCTGGCACATTTGCTCTTTGTAATTTTTACAAATGACTTGGATGAAGAAGTGGAAGGGTGGATTAGTAAGCTTGCTGATGACACAAAGGTTGGTGAAGTGGTGGTTAGTGTGGAGGGCTCTTCTAGTTTGTAATGGGACAGTAACAGGATGCAGAACAGGACTGAGATTTGGCAGATGGAGTTCAACCTGGAAAAGTGTGAAATGATAAAATTTGGAAGGTCGAACTTGAATATAGAATACAGCGTTAAGGGCAGGATTTTTTGGCAGTGTGGAGGAACAGAAGGATCTTGGGGTCTATGTCCACAGATCCCTCAAAGTTACCACACAAGTTGATAGGTTTGTTAAGATGGCATATGGTGTGTTGGCTTTCATTAGCAGGGGGATTGAGTTTAAGAGCCATGAGGATCTGTTCCAGCTCTATCGAGTCCTGGCTAGATCACACTTGGACTATTGTGTTCAGTTCTGGTCATCTTATTACGGTAAGGATGTAGAAGCTTTAGAGAGGGTGCAGAGAAGATTTACCAGGATGCTCCCTGGACTTGTGAAGAAAGTTTGAGGGAGCTAGGACTATTCTTATTGGAGTGAAGAAGGATGAGAGGTGACTTGATAGAGGTGTACAAGATGATGAGAGACATAGATAGAATGAATAGTCAGAGACTTTTTCCCAGGGCAGAAATGGCGATCACAGGGGGACATAATTTTAATGTGATTGGGGGAAGGTTTAGGGGAGATGTCAGAGGTCAGTTCTTTACACAGAGAGTGATGGGTGTGTGGAATGCACTGCCAGTGGTGGTAGTGCAGTCAGATATATTAGGAGCATTGAAGCGACTCTTGGATGGGCACATGGATGATAGTAAAGTGAAGGGGGTGTAGGTTAATTTAATCTTAGAGTAGGATAAAAAGTCGGCACAACATCGAGGGTAAAGGGCCTGAAGTCTACTGTTTTTTGCTGTACTCTTCTATGATCTACATTCTACGTCTAACACAGAAAAACTTAGACTTCTCAGCAGTGCAGCTTAATGGCATTTTTATGCATGTTAACTGCTTTAGCTCAGACGAATTTGTTCCTCTGAGATTGGTAAGAAGGGGTAAGATTAAGGAACCTAGGATGATGAGAACAGAGGACCTTCTCATCAAAAGGAAGAAGGCAGCTTATGTAAGGTGGAGGAAGCAAGGATCTAGCACACCTTTAGAGGATCACAGGCTTGCTAGAAAGGAGCTCAGAAATGGACTGAGGCGAACCAGGAGGGGGCACGAAAAGAAGGATAAGGGAAAACCTAAAGGCATTTTACTCATACGTGAGGAATAAGAGAAAGATCAGGGAGAAGATAGGGCTGATCAGGAGCGCAGGGAACTTGTGCGTGGAGTCTGAGCAGATAGAGGTAGCCCTAAATGAGTTTTTTGCTTCAGTTTTCTCTAAGGAAAGGGACCTTGTTGTAAAAGAGAACTTTGAGGAGCTGGGATACGGGCTTAACCAGATCAAGTTTGATGAAGTTAATGCGCTGAAAATTTTGGCAAACATTGAGATTGATAAGTCCCCAGGACCAGACCAGATTTATCCTAGGCTGCTCCGGGAAGCAAGAAAGGAGGCTGCTAAGCTGTTGGCAAGGATCTTTGCCTCCTCACTCTCCACGGGAGTCGTACCGGAGAATTGGAAGGAGGTGAATGTTGTTCCTCTTTTCAAGAAGGGTAATAGGGAAATCCCTGGCAATTACAACTCAGTTAGTCTCATGTCTGTGGTCAGCAAAGTTTTGGAAATAATTCTGAGGGATAGGATTTATGACTATTTGGAAAAGCAGAGCATGATTAAAGGCAGTCAGCATGGCTTTGTGAGGGGCTGGTCATGAGTCCTTTGAGGAGATGACGAGACAAGTCGACAAAGATCGAGCAGTGGATGTGGTGTCCATGGACTTCAGCAAGGCATTTGGTAAGGTTCCCCATGGTAAGCTCATTCAGGAAGTATGGGATAGAGGAGATTTGGCTATCTGGATTCAAAATTGGTTGGCTGACAGAGAGTAGTTGTAGATGGAAAGTATTCTGCCTAGAGGTCAGTGTTTAGTGGGATCCCGCAGGGCTCTGTTCTTGGCCCTCTGCTCTTTATAGATTTTATAAATGACTTGGATGAGGAGGTTGAGGGGTGGGTTAGTAAATTTGCAGATGACACAAAGATAGGAGGTGTCATTGATAGCATGGAGGGCTACAGCAGGCTGCAGCATGACATAGACAGGATGCAGAGCTGGGTTGAGAAATGGCAGATGGACTTCAACCTGGATAAATGCGAAGTGATGCATTTTGGAATGTCAAACTCGAATGTGAATATAGGATTAAAGATAGGATTCTTGGCAGTGTAGAGGAAGAGAGGGATCTTAGTGTTCAAGTACATAGATCCCTCAAAGTTGTCACCCAAGTAGATGGGATTGTTAAGAAAGCATATGGTGTTTTGGCTTTCATTAACAGGGGCATCGAGTTTAAGAGCCGCGAGATTTTGCTGCAGCTCTACAAGACCCTGGTGAGACCACACTTGGAATATCATGTCCAGTTCTGGTCGCCCTACTATAGGAAAGATACAGAGGCTTTGGAGAGGGTACAAAGAAGGTTTACCAGGATGCTGCCTGGACTGGAGGGCTTGCCTTATGAAGAGAGGTTGACTAAGCTCGGACCTTTCTCTCTGGAGAGAAGGTGGAAGGGAGGTGACCTGTCATGAGGGATCATAGTTTTAAGATATTAGGAGAAAGGTATAGAGGGGACATCAGAGGAAGGTTCTTTACACAGAGAATTGTGAATACATGAAATTAGTTGTCAGCAGTGGTGGTGGAAGCAGCGTCATTAGGGACATTTAAGCGATGGCTTATGCCCGAAACGTCGATTCCCCTGTTCCTTTGATGCTGCCTGACCTGCTGCGCTTTTCCAGCAACACATTTTTAAGCTCTGATCTCCAGCATCTGCTGTCCTCACTTTCTCCACATTTAAGCGACTGTTGGACATGCACATGGATAGCAGTGAATTGAGGGGTGCGTAGGTTAAGTTATTTTATTTTACATTAGGTTTAATCCTTGGCACAACATCATGGGCCAAAGGGCCTGTTCTGTGCTGTACTTTTATATGTTTTATGTCCTGTGTTCTCTCTGTCTCACGTGCATGAATGTGCGCGCACACACACGTTTCCAAATGACTGTAACACTTCTCAGTGTTGCTTGTTTTATTTTGAACAGCCTATTGAAAATTTTGCAACAGGCTCCATCCCAAGTGTTAGGCAGAACTGAATGTAGCAACCAAAACTCAGTGTTAATAATCGAGCAGAGGGTGTGGTACTGGAAAAGCACGACAGGTCCAAGGAACAGGAAGATAGATGTTTCTGGCAAAAGCCCTTCATCAGGAATATTAATACTGGAGCACCAAGTTCCCTGATTATTACAATATTCACAGATTGCTGGCTTAACACAGTACAAAAGAATACGATGAAAACTAAAATCCACCACAATCTCTGTCACTTGTGGTTGGTCTGTAGTAAGGAAAGAAAGAATAGACCATTGGCATATCTACATCAGCAGTGATTTAGTTAGTTTACTTAAGGTAACTGAATAAAGGGAAAGAAAATATAGAAGAAAAAAAATCTACCATATATAAACAGAATACTTAAAAATCAAATTGCATTCCAGATTTCAATCCATTGTTTACAGCCAATATAACAAGCAAATACAGTCAAAGGCTGCTGAATATTTAGCCATATCCACTCATGTATAAAACAAAGTGTAAAAGTGATTCCATGTAATTAAAAAATTACATCTGCTAAAAGCTTTCATAGATAAAAATTGGTTTGAATCACTGTAAAGGACATCAATATAAGGAAGGTCAAAAACTCTCGTAATTTTTTGTACTTATACTAAGTGCCACAAATTGTGCTGCCCCCTCTTTTGTGTTGCTTGAAAAGATCTTGGAAGGCTTCCAGTCACTTGGTTCATCATTCACATCAACAATATAACATTGAAATGTTTCTACCAAATCATTACACTCCCAGGAAAGCCTTAATACCAATATAAACTGGTTACTATTGACAACATCGGTTTGAAAGGATGTACTAAAGGAAACAAATGCAGGGCATAATAACAGAATCTAATAATGAATGCTTGATTCTGTTTAAATATTTACACTTTAAATCATTAGAAAATAAAACTCTCCACATAGTTTATTAGGCTTCTACACTAAATCAGAGAATGTATGCTTTGCATTTGCATTGGAGCAAAACTACAGTCCAAAATTGCTTTTAATGGCTACACTAATGATTATATCTGGAGATAAGAGTAGAAAACAACTTAGAAGAGCTTTTTGTAATGATATTTTTCAGAAGGTAAAAATTAAAAGGCTGTGTTTGTTAGTTGGAAAAAACAGTCAGGACATCAAGAGGCATTTATTCGTTCTGTGGGTTAAGTATTGATTGCATTACCACATATGATAGTGAGACAGAGAAAAAAAATTACAAGAAAATTGTTTTTCAAAACAAAGAATATAAAAAAATACTGAGGGACCAAAGCATGGAAATGAAAATAGCAAGTTTCCCTCAGACAGCAAGTAGCCCTGTGGTGTGACTAACCTTCACACGTACTACAAATTCCATAACTCCGAAAGGCCAATGGAATGGCTTCACATGGCTGGGAGCCAATACTATCGCTGTTCTCATCCTATCTTAAGTTGCAAGGCCAGACTGTGGAAATCCAACTCACAGTAAATCAAATACTGTACTTTTGGGAGATGGAGGAGCAAAGGCTAAGCATCAAAAAATGCGTTGAATATTTAGTGCCTGAATTAGATTAGATTACAGTGTGGAAACAGGCCCTTCAGCCCAACAAGTCCACACCGACCCACCGAAGCGCAACCCACCCATACCCCTACATTTACCCCTTACCTAACACTATGGGCAATTTAGCATGGCCAATTCACCTGAGCTGCACATCTTTGGACTGTGGGAGGAAACCGGAGCACTCGGAGGAAACGCACGCAGACACAGGGAGAACGTGCAAACTCCACACAGTCAGTCACCTGAGGCGGGAATTGAACCCTGGTCTCTGGCTCTGTGAGGCAGCAGTGCTAACCACTGTGCCACTGAGCCACCCATATGGATGGTTGGGAATGGTCAATAGATTTTAATATGTTTATTAAGATACTTAATGGGGATGTAAATGATATACAGTGCATTTTAAAGCTTGATGCAATTCAGGGATAAATTTCTTGCCTCCTCTCAAAAATATATTGATCTTTAACTTCTCATTTGGTACTTTTTCCATAATTTGGGAGAATCCCAATATCAAATAGGGTTGAGGGCAATTAGAATTTCCTTACTTTGCAACCCATGACCTTCATCACCTAGTATGAGAAGACCAGGAGATTCATGGGAATGCCATCACCTGCAAGCTCCTCTCTGAGACACACAGATTCCTGACATGGGATTGTGCCACTGTTTCTTCAATGTCACTGGGTTAACGTCCTTCCTGATAGCAAAGTGGCGTGCTACATCCTAAGTACTGCAACAGTTCAAAAAGCTGGGTCACAACCAGCTTCTTAAGGGCAACTAAATATTGGCAACAAATGCTGACTTTGTCAGCAGTGCCCACGTCCCATGGACTTATGAAATTGTGAACTCATAGGATTGGATTTCATCGAGTGAGATAGATTCTGCTGACTATTAAAAATGGTGGTTGACAGCTGATTCCAGGATTCCTATGCCAACTCATGCCAGCTTAGATCGAAAGTTGTTATCAAAGGTGGTGGCTTGGAATTACAAGTCACCATCCATGTTGCAACAGAATCAGGATCGATTTAAGAATGAACCCAACTCTAGGATCGGTGCCCCCATTCCAGGTGGAAGAAACCTTCAGCAGTGGGGATAAGGGTGTGGGTAACTGAAGTGTTTGGGTTACAAGCAAATGTTAGGAAACACTTGGAGCAGATTTTATCAAGGTCACTCTCCAATGTAAGTCAGGAAGGCAATTTATAGCCTTAACTCTTGCATTTGTTTATAATGTTTTTCTTCATTGTTGACTGATTTTATACCTGCATTTTATATCCTTAATAAATGAACAAAGTTGTCCATGCTCTGTATGTGTTCTCTTTCATCTCCTCATTAGTCCTATGAAGTGTTGTTATCACTGTGAGTCTAGCATCTGTCTGCTCCCTTGTAATTGATTATCCATTATCACTGTTGATTGAGATTGATATTTAAACACATACTCATAACCTTAGAATAGAGAAATGTGGGCATGAGCACTTTTTCTATGTGTGATAGGAAATGTAGATAATAATAAGGCATTGTGGAATATATAGAAAATTTTGCTGGAACCTAGTGAAGATTAAGTGTTAAAATTTTACATCCTTCACAAGACTGGTAACAATCAGAAGGTGATAATAGAGGAGACAGACGGGTGATGGTAGACCCTAGAGATAACAATGTTTTCCAGGGCTAACAAGAAAATGAAAGAGAACATTTGTAAAGCAGAGGGAATTCTGTTCATTGATTAAGGATATTTGATGCATACGTGAATTCAGTTAAAGGTTGTGTACTATAATGAAAAAACTACATTATAATGAAATATGAGAATTAAGACTACACGTTTACTTGTTGACTATATATTGGCAAGAGAACTTGGTGAAGTCTGCCAAGAGTGTCTCCCAATGTATGTTGTAAAATGAAGATTGTAATAACTGAATACAAGTTCCAAAGTGGCTGTTTAAAAACACTAGTGATAAGCCCATACCCTGCACTGCCAACCCGGCCAGCTCCATTACAGTGAAAGGTATTTCATTCACCCTTGCCCTGCCTCCAGTTTCTGGATGACTTGTGGTTCCTGGCCCCGTGGTAGGAGTCATGAACCATAGTCTGGATTCAGAAACATTTTGAAAAGCAACTTTAAAATAATTTACATATTTCCCCCAATGTGACCTCCATGAACCCTATGATGCTTCTATGCCCTTCATGACTCTTCCACTAATACTCACTCGATATGCCTAATGTACAGAACCATTGTGTTATATAATAACATGATAAGATTGTAAATGCAAGGTCAAGAAGTCTGCTTTGAATAAAGAAATCTGCTGTTCTCACAATATTATGAAAGGTTTAATCAGAGTCATTCTTATGTCAATAACAGAAGCTTTCTTTCACTTCATATGTTTTAATCTTGTCTAAATAAATATACAGCCTTCAGCAAGGCGAGAGCATAAAGAACTAATAGCTCATGAGTACCTCATAACAATGTCAAAACATTAAAATAAACTCCCCATACATATCTCCATTGCTGAACTAATTTACTTGAGAATTTTGGCAATCAGCCAAGCATTCATATCATCTATCCCTGTTAGCACAATTCCCATGTTTTGCAAAATCTATTACTTCTCTTTAAAGGGCTGGGTTTAGCAACAACAAGGTGTATAGCATTGTGGATACTGCATACCCTACTTATAACAAATCTTGTTCTACAACATGCAGTACATGACAGGAGTGTGCAGAAAAAGATGAGGTTGATAATGGTGATTGACTAAAGAAAAGAGGAAAAAAAATAATTTGCCTGTTTAACAAAGATTATTGATATAATAATGAGAAAAATGCTGTTGGTTATTCCATGGGGGTATTTGGAGGCTATTGTTTCTTTTACATCTATTATAGTATTGTCTCGATGCTGTTTCTCTATTCCTGAAAATGTCCCAAATGTCCAGAGGTGAAGAATTGAGGACACTGCAGTACGTATTATGAAGAAAACAAGCAATTTATAAAAGACCTTTTATGCCCACTTTATATTGCAAAGCACTTTAAAGCAATGAAGTACTTTTGAAATGCAATCATTTTTGTCAGAAACACAGTAGCCAATATTTTGCTCAACAATCACTCACAAAAAGCAATGAGCTACAGACCAAATAATTGTTTTTTTATGATGTTGATTAAGGAATGAATATTGGCTAAGACACATTATGAAAGAACTTTGGACTCCTGATAGGGCACATGATTAAGGCAGCCATGTTTCATACCTGCTTTTAAAAGATATAACAGAAGCTGGCCAATCAGTGGATCATGTGTTCATTAGAGAAAGCCTTCAGGTCACAGAGGGATGGTGTTCCTGTCCCTCTGTCCAATGGTTGCCAAAAAATGAAACTATTGATCAAATTCTTTACAGTCATAGCTCCTCAATCAATTTTGCACAGTGGACTACAAATAAGAATCCATAGATTCATTCTGAATTTAATGTCTGCACTGAACTTTTATTCTATTCAAAATTGTAATGTTAATCTCTTAGGTTAACGTTTGTAAGGGTGAATCTTATACATGAATGACGTAAGCTGAAGTAAGATTTGTGATAGTGAGTAGACTGACAATGCCTATCTCAATGTTGGCAGCAACTCATGGCATCATTTGTGCATCTGTTGGGTATTAAGGTGAGTTTCTTGCTAGGCAGTGCCAAGTGCCTATTGGTGGGGATTATTGCTGACATTATTAGTTGCCCATCTCACCACATTAATATGCAGTTTCTTATCTTACCAATGCTCTGAAGGAATGAGATTTAGAGAATTCCTGACATGGGAGTCAGAGCGGGTACCTGCCAAGTTCAACTCGTCATTGACTGCCAAGACCCTGCATGTTGGTCACCATGCAACAGCATCTCAGGGCATGGCCTGGGGACACCAGAGGTATGCACTCCTGGTCCAAGGATATTGGCATCCAATATTTGGCAACCGTTCAGGATCCTCATGTCATCTTGCTGATCTCCTTGCAGGCTGCTTAGCAAGAACAGACCTCCGATACAGAGCACACTGGGAATAAGCATTGGATGTCGCTATGAGTATATTTTGCGTAAGGATGGGAACCCAGCTTACAGTTTGGAGCAGGCTACATCTAAGTGCTGCTCACCTGCTTTGTTAGCATCCATGCATTGCCATGGTGTATACATTGGTGCTTAGCCAAAACCTAAAGACTGCCATATTGAAATGCTTCTGTTCAGACACACAGACAGGCTTCTTGTCATGCTTAACATTAAATGATTTAACAATCAAAGTGCAGAAACAAAAGCTTTTAAATTTAAGAACAGACTTTATGTCACATTCATATTACTGTCTTTACAGCATTGTCAGGATATGTTGTGACATAAAAGATGATTATAACAAAACAATTGTACAGTTTCAGACTGAGGGCTTGAGAGGTGAAATTCCTTCTGTCATTTTCTCATGTGCCTTTCAGATGTAAGATGCTTCCCTGTTCAGCTAAGATTGTGTGGGATGCAGGGACAAAAAGTCTGAGATACATTCAGAGTTGATCATTTCACAACGATTGTTGGAGCTCAGGAACAGATGTTTTACAGGCATCACACTCTGTCACCACTTTTGAACTATACGACAAATGGGAAAGAGAAGTTCCATTAGTTTATTTTGCCAGTGGAGAATAGATTAAGAGCTTTGAAAGAGAAAGCTTTATAGCTGTAATCTCTGAAAAGTTCAAAATATTGAGGGAAGTATCAAACAAAATGAATGTCGTTGGAAATCGTACATGATCATTTGACTCCCCAAATACACAATCACACTCTTCTGCGAACCAATCTAAAAGCTCTTAAGATCCTTTCAAATTAATTACATCTAACACAGTAATTTATCCTTTCATTGTATTAATTTGCCCTTGCATTGATGAATGTTAAGGAAATGCAAATTTGAAACCCTACTATGTGAATTTTGCGATATAATGTGATTAGGGTACTGTGCCATACCATACAGAAGAATGTCACTGACAGGAAAGAAGCAAATTAATCTAACACCACATGTACTGTAGGAAGCAAAATCACGGACATGTTTATTCAGAAAGTGAACTGATTATGCCTCCTAAAATCTAACACAGGCAATTTTCAATTTTAGTTTAGTGCAGCCTAATATTTTTTAACCAGTGCAGGCTTTAATTAGTTTACATGAATTAAAACAATTTAGGGTAAAACATATTGAAGGTCCCTGCAATTTGCAACAATGTCACATCAGCTGTGTTGAACCTTACTAAATAACTCTAGGCTGTCTAAGTGACAACTAATCACACAGAAAATTCACGTGTCACTCTTTCGAGACAAAAGCAGCATCCTGCCAATCAGTGCCAGCTGTATCATTTGTTCTGGGTGGTCATTGATCTGCAGGAGCTGATCTAATGACTCCTGCCTGATCCTTGAAAGCCTAAAGGATTGTTTCTTGCAATTGTCTGAAGACCAGAATCTGTCTGATCTATTCTCCATAATTTCAAAGGCTGCAGTCACTGCTTTTAAGGTAGAGAAGGCACAACAATTATTCTGGTTTGCTACTGAGAGATGGGGGGAAAATGGTCACAGACTGGAAGCTAAATCACTACTCCATTGTTCTTTGCAATGGGAATAAAGCTTCTCTCATATTGCTGCCTCTTAATACAACAAAGAACAAATAACAAATAAAATTACAGCACAGGAACAGGCCCTCCAAGTCTGCGCCGAGCCAGATCCTTGATCTAAACCTGTCGCCTATTTTGTAAGGATCTGTATCCCTCTGCTCCCTGCCCATTCATGTATCTGTCTATTTATATCTTAAATGATGCTATCATGCCCACCTCTACCATCTCTATTGGCAACGCACTCCAGACACCCACCACCCTCTGCATAAAGACCTTTCCACACATATCTCCCCTAAACTTTTTCCCTCTCACTTTGAACTCGTGACCTCTAGTAATTGAGTACCCCACTTTGGGAAGAAGCTTGCTATCCACCCTGTCTATACCTTTCATGATTTTGTAGACCTCAATCAGGATCCCCCTCAACTTACGTCTTTCTCATGAAAATAATCCTAATCTACTCAACCTCTCTTCATAGCTAGCACCTGCCATACCAGGTAACATCCTGGTAAACCTCCTCGGCTCCCTCTCTAAAGCATCCACATCCTTTTGGTAATGTGGCAACAAGAACTATACGCAGTATTCCAAATGTGGCCGAACCAAAGTCTTATACAACTGTAACATGATCTGACAATTCTTATACTCAATACCCCATCCAATGAAGGAAAGTGTGCCGTATACCTTCTTGACCACTCTATTTACCTGCATTACCACCTTCAGGGAACAATGGACCTGAACACCCAGATCTCTCTGTACATCAATTTTCCCCAGGACTTTTCCATTTACTGTATAGTTCGCTCTTGAATTGGATCTTCCAAAATGTAACACCTCACATTTGCCCAGATTGAACTGTCTCTGCCATTTCTCTGCCCAATTCTCCAAACAATCTGTATTCTGCTGCATTCTCTGACAGGCCCCTTCACTATCTGCTACTCCACCAATCTTAGTGTCATCTGCAAACTTGCTAATCAAGCCACCTATACCTGTGTCCAGATCATTTATGTATATCACAAACAATAATTATCCCAACACAGATCTCTGTGAACACCACTGGTCACAGTTCTCCATTTTGAGGAACTCCCTTCCACTACTACTCTCTGTCTCCTGTTGCCCAGCCAGTTCTCTATCCATCTAGCTAGTACACCCTGGACCCCATGTGACTTCACTTTCTCCATCAGCCTAACGATGGGTAACTTTATCAAACGCCTCACTGAAGTCCATGTATATAATATCTACAGCTCTTCCCTCATCAATCAACTTTGTCACTTCCTCAAAGAATTCTATTAAGTGGTAAGATATGACATTCCCTGCACAAAACCATGTTGCCAATAAATGATAAGCCCATTTTCTTCCAAATGGGAATAGATCCTATCCTTCAGTATCTTCTCCAGCAGCTTCTCTACCACTGATGTCAGGCTGACTGGTCCACAATTACCTGGATTATACCTGCTACCCTTCTTAAATAAGGATACAACATTAGCAATTCCCAGCTATTTCCTCTCTTGCTTCTCTCAGTAACCTGGGATAGATCCCTTCTGGACCTGGATACTTTTTCACCTTAATGCCTTTTAGGATACCAAACACTTCCTTCTTCCTTATGCTGGCTTGACCTAGAGTAATTAAACATCTATCCCTAAACTCAACATCCATCATTTCTCTCTCCACAGTGAATACCGATGCAAAGAACTCATTAAGAATCTCACCCTTTTTTTTGACACCATGCATATCTTTCCTCCTTTGTCCTTGAGTGGACAAACCCTCTCTCTAGTTACCCTCTTACTCATTATATATGAGTTTAGGGTTTTTTCTGAACCCTGTTTGCTAAGGATATCTCATGGCCCTTTTTAGCCCTCTTAATTCCTCATTTCAGATTGGTCCTACATTGCCGATATTCCTCCAAAGCTTCACCTGTCTTCAGTAGCTTAGACCTTATGTACCTATCCTTTTTCCTCTTAGTTAGTCTCACAATTTCACCTGTCATCCATGGTTCCCTAATCTTGCCATTTCTAACCCTCATTTCCACAGGAACATGTACTCTAATAAACCTCTCTTTAAAAGCCTCCCACATATCAAATGTGAATTAACCTTCAAACAGCTGCTCCCAATCTACATTCCCCAGCTTCTGCTGAATTTTAGTATAGTTGACCTTTCCCCAATTGAGCACTCTTCCTTTAGGGCCACTCTCGCCTTAGTCCATGAGTATTCTAAAACTTACAGAATTGTGGTCACTATTCCCAAAGTAATCCACTACTGAAACTTCCCCAACACCAGGTCCAGTATGGCCACTTCCCAAGTTGGATTATTTATGTGCTGCTCTAGGAAACCCTACTGAATGATTCTTACAAATTCAGCTCCGTCTAAACCTCTAACACTAAATGAATCCCAGTCAATGTTGGGAAAATTAAAATCTCCTTGCCCCAGTACCCTGTTGCTCCTACACCTTTCCATAAACTGCTTACATATTTGTACCTCTATCTCATGCTCGCAGTTGGGAGGCCTATAGTACAGTCCCAACATGGTTACCGGACTCTTCCTATTTCTGAGCTCTGCACATATTGCCTCATTGCTCAAGTCCTCCAAAATGCCCTCCTTCAGCACAGCTGTGATATCTTCTCTGACCAGTAATGTAACTCCTCTACCCCTTTTACCTCCCTATCCTGCCTGAAGCATTGATATCCTGGGATATTTAGTTGCCAATCATGCCCTTCCCTCAAACAAGTCTCAGTAATAGCAATAACATCATACTCCCAGGTACTAATCCAAGCCCTAGTTATGTCTGCCTTACCTACTACACTTCTCGCATTAAAATCAATGCACCTCAGACCACCTGTTCCTTTGCATTCATCATCTGCTCCTTGCTTACTCTTACCCTTAGTCACGCTGACTTCATTACCTAGTTCCTTACAGGCTTTAGTTACTACCTCCTTACAGTCCACGAACCTCCTCATTTGGTTTCCATCCCCTTGCCATGTTTGTTTAAACTCGCCCCAACAGCATTTGCAAAAGAAACCTCCATGGATATTGGTTCCAGTCAGGCCCAGGTGTAGATTGTCTGATTTGTAATAGCCCCATCTCCCCCAGAACTGGTCCCAATGTCCCAAAAATCTGAACCCAACCCTCCTGCACCATCTCTCAAGCCACACATTCATCCTGCCTAATCTTTCATTTCTACTTGGACTAGCACATGGCACTGGCAGCAATCCTGAGATTATTACCTCTGAGGTCCTACTCTAGGAGGGTAACTTGCACTGACTTTTATCTGCAACACATTGAGTAAGAGCATCAATGCACAGGTAGGCTTTTCAGAATCCATTTCACTGATCCCAAACTTAGCATCAATGGACTCATAGAATCTTTACAGTGTGGAAAGAGTCCATTTTTTTCCCATTAGGTCTCCACTGACTCTCCAAAGGGCATCCTACCCAGATCCAGCCCCTGTGCTATCCCCATAACCTCGCATTTATCTTGGTTAACCCACCCATCTAATACATCCCTGGACATGATAGGCAATTTAGCATGTCCAATCCACCCAACCTTTGGACCGCAGGAAGACTGTGTAGAGCACCTGACAGAAATCCATGCAGGCAAAGAGAGAATGTGCAAACTCCAAACAGACAATCACACAAGGCTAGAATTGAACCGAGCACTATGAGGCAGCAGGGTAAACCACTGGGCCACCATGCCATCCTGGAGCAGTTGAAGGTTATTGACTCCTTTACACCTATTATAGACTCCTCATATAAGGATTTTCCCAGAGCAACATGGATTTGATTTGATTTGATTTAATTTATTATTGTTACATGTACCCGGATACAGGGAAAAAAGTTTTGTATTATGTGCCAACCTCCAAATCATACCTTACACAGGTACATCAGGGTAATATAGCAGAATGCAGAATATAGTATTACAGCAGGTGCAGAGATAGATCGACTGTAATGTATGAGAGGTCCATTCATAAGTCTGATTACAGCAGAGAAGAAGCTGTCCTTAAATCTGCTGGTTCATGTTTTCAAACTTTTGTATCTTCTACCCGATGAAAGAGAGTGAAAAGCTTCTTTGATTATATTGGCTGATTTCCTGAGGCAAGGGAAATATAGACAGAGTCAATGGATGAAAGGCTGGTTTTCATGATGCACTGGGCTGCATTCATAACTCTATGTAATTTCTTGTGATCTTGGGCAGAGCTGTTACCATAATAAGCTGTGATGCATCCAGATAGGATACTTTCTATGGTGCATCTACAAAATTTGGTAAGAATCATTGTGATTTTGCAGAATTTCCTTAGCCTTCTGAGGCAGTACAGATGTTATGTTTTCTTGACGTGGATGGACCAGGATAGATCATTGCTGATATTTACTCCTGGGAAATTGAAGCACTTGACCATCTCCACCTTAGCACCATTGATAGAGACAGCAGTATGTCCTCCATTCTGTTTCTTGAAGTCGATGATGGGCTCCTTTGTTTTGTTGAAATTGAGGAAGAGATTATTGTCTTCACACTATGCCACTAAGCACATTCATTTCCATAACTGCTAGTTTCTTCATATTATTTTAAGGTGGCTTATTTGGTAGCATTCATTCCTCTGAATTAGGAGGTCAATTAATTCAAGTCTAACTCCAGGACTTGAGCCAAAAAATGAAGGTTGATAATCATGTGCAGTTCAGATGGAGTGCTACACCGTCTTTCAGATAAATGTTAAAGTGAAACCCCTTCTGATCTACCAGGTGGATGCAAAAGGTCCCATGACACTACTTTGTGGAAAGGTAAGCCATAAAAGGTGGTGGGGTGCACTTACAGATCCAGTGCCAAAGACTTTCTGAGGTCATAAGACAAACAGGGCCTTTGTTTATGATATGAGGAACCATCAAAAACAATGAAAGGCTAATGAGACTTATTTCGTACTTGTTTAACATCCACTCAGATTGGAGATCTTGATTGTCTATCGTGAGCCAGCAAGACAAATAGGCTGTTATCTCACAACTCAGTTTGTTATTTATCCTGAGCAAAATGATTGGAGTGTCACAGGTACATGGAACTGTTCACATTTTAAGCAGGTTCAAGGGAAGGCTAATGTGATGAACAGGTGGTATCCCTACCTGTGAGTAAAACAACTGAGGTTCAAGTCAGTTCAAGTCACCTGCTCCAGAGGCATGTCGTAACATCCCTGAACATTACATACATTTTAGCAGTTCAAGAATATCTTTGTTTATGAATCACTGAAAGGACTGTCCTATGAGGAAAATTGGCCTGTATTTTCTGCACTTTAGATAAATGAGCCTCAGTGAAACTTAGATAATTCTAATCACGAAGATTGGATAAATACGAGATATTGCATCTTGATAAAACAAGTAAGGGCAAGACTTGTACAATTAGTTGTTGGGCTCTGGGTAATGCTGTAGAACAGAAAGACTTGGCTTTCAGGTATATAATTCCTTGAAATTTGTGTCACAGATAGAGAGAGAAGTTAAGAAGGTAAAATTCACACAACACCAGGTTATAGTCCAACTGGATTTAACTGGAAGCACTTGCTTTTGGAGCAGCGCTCAAAAAGCTAGTGCTTTCAATTAAACCCGTTGGACTATAACCTGGTGTTGTGGGATTTTGAACTTTGCACACCCCAGTCCAACACTGGCATCTCCAAATCAGGTTAAGAAGGTGTTTAGCATGTTTGACTTCATTGCTCAGACTTTTGAGTAATGTATAGGAGATGTGATGTCATGTTGAGATTGTGCAGGGCACTGATGAGGCCTCTTCTGGAGTACTGTGTGCAATTCTGGTCACCCTGTTATAGGAATAATATTATTAAATTACAGATGGTTCAGAAAAGATTTACACAAATGGTACTGGGAATGGAGGGTTTGAATTATAAAAATAGGCAGGATAGGCTGGAAGTTTTTTCATGGAGCGTAGAATATTAAGGGGTGTTCTTACAAAGATTTACAGAATCAATTGGGGCATTGATAGGGTGATTAGCAAAGGTCGAATCCCAAAGGTGGGAATTTTCAAAACCAGGGGGTATATTTTTAAGGTAAGAGGGAAAAGATGTATAAAGGATATGAGGAATAACTTTTATACAGAGAGTGGTTAATGCATGGAATGAGTTGTTAGACGAAGTGGTGGTTGGACAGATAGTTACAGCATTTGGATAAATACATGAATAGGAAAGGTTTGGAAGGATATGGGCCAAATGCCCAGGTGGGACTGGTTTATTTGGGAACATGGTCAGCATGGACTGGTTAGATTGAAGGGGTCAGTTTTAATGCTGTATGACTCTCTGACTAGATAGGGTAGTTACAAAAAATGATGTTTCACCTGGCTGGGGAGGGGGTGGAATCTGGAATCTGGAGTCAGGGGCACACTCATAGGATAAGGGGCAAGGTATTTAGGACAGAGAATGAATTTGTTTCACTTTGAGGGTGGTTAATCATCAAAGCTCTTGACTCCAAAAGCTTGTGAGTCATTTTGTATGTTCAATATGGAGATTGATAAATTTAAAGAAATTAATCACATCGAGGAATATCAAGATCGGATGAGAAGATAATATTGAAGTAGATAACAAGCGATGATGTAGAATGACAGGGCAAGCTGGAGAGTCTAAAAGGTCTACATTTGTTACGGATATACACTGTACCTGTGTTTCAGATCTCGGCTATAACTGATATTGACAAAGTCATAAGATGTGATATCAGATATCTTAAATCTTTTCTGTCCATTCTTAAGCTATAGTTTGAAAAATATGCAATATCTTCATTCATTATGCTGAAATGGTCATGAGGCAGATGTATGATTGGGGCACTGTGAAACCTTTCACTAGTATTTTTATTTGATGGAAGGAAATGGCTTTTTAAGCTTTCCAGCACCCATTTCTTTTGCTTGATTAAGGTAACTGATTACAAGTAATTATTACATTTTAAAAGACAATAGATCCTGCAGACTAGTGTACACAGTGGCATGCTGTAGGTATACTTGCAAGGCAGTGCTGTTGTATGTTATCGTCTCAGTGAGGCATGTGATATTGAGAGGGGATAAATCAAATGACAGTTGAGAAAAGAAAGCAGCAAAATGACTTTCTGAAATGAACACCACAAATTTTGTCCCTTAAAATTGATATATTTTTCTGATATAAAACATAAATGGGAATAATATATAGTCTCAACAAAAATTATTTAAAATTGGGGACCAGTGCAAAATCAGAGACAACCAGGCCTCTATTGAACACAGATCCTATTCTTCCTAGAGCTCTGCTCTGTCAGCTATCATGCAGTGTAATATTTCCTCCCACCTTGAAGACAGACTCCATCCCAAATTGTAGGAGAAATGCTATCATCATAATCTATAATTGTGATACTTATTTTGAAATAATTTCTTGCACAAAGTGAATAGGTATCTTATTTGACCCCCTGCCATCCACTTAAAATACAATGATATTGAAATAAATTGCCCTTTGGAGAATTTCACCTTGAAGCACAAACTTCCTCTTAGATGACGCCAGCACTCAGCAGACCGATACTTATTAAGAATTATTAATACATATCTGTGTCTTTAAAGGTGCAATTATCTTGCACTTTTTAAAAAAAAATTAATGCACAGTGGTTGATATGAAACTGAATACTAAATTAAATTTGATTGATTTCATTGAACTCACTTCACCAGTACAGAGGTAGGAGGTGGAAGGCTTAATGCTGGTGAAGTTGATCCCTGATGCAGGTCAAAACTAGACTGGGAAAAAGGCTTAGGTGCTCTGCTGGATATAGTGGCTGCATCCTATTCTGCAGATCCTTCATACATCTTGAAATAATAGACACCATCAACCATATTCTCTGAATGTCAAGATGTTTACCGCTAGGGAAATCCCATCTGCTGGGTGAGATACAATTTTCAGTCTGTAGAAAAACTTGGTTATTAGCTACTATGATCCTTATTCTACAGTTCTTAGGTTTAAGATCAGTATTATCACAGTAACCTACATTTCTTGCAATTCCTGTCACCATGCTTAGAATTAGGTGGGGAGGGAAGATACACCCATGAATTTCTTCCAATTAAAATTGTGTTTCAGGCAACAGTTATAGATAATTTCACAATATGTTCATTCATCAGCAGATGCAGCTTAATCTTGGAAGAATTAAACATTAAAAGCACAGTTACTGTCATCAATAACTGTACCATTGTTCAAACTATTAAATGGAAATGTCTAGTTACATTTTCTACTTCCACATTAGCCTCCAGTTGTACAATCAATTTCTTTCTTCAAGGTCATTAAAGTATAAACGTGAATGCTTCCTTGCAGATCTCAGGAATTAAACAAATACTGTTATCATTTTGAGTGGGTCATTGCCCATTTTGCCTACTGCACCACAAATGAAATATCCAAACTGCAGACAAACATAGATGGGTTATAGTGAAAATCAATGAACTGTGCTGTGTTGTGCACAAAGTGATGACATACAGGCTTGAGCTGCAATAAAAATAGCTGACATATTAAAAGCAGATTGAGAATGAAAACCATTGGAATACAATTGACAATCGCACTTAAAAACTAGTGAAGCCACATTGTAAAGTCATCTTACCATTGAGCCTCAAAGGAATATTGAAGGGTCATGATGCAGGGCATGTATTCCCAAAGTGTGACCAAAACATTAGAGATAGATGAGATAAATTTTCAAGTGAAATCCCTCTACAACCAGATCTCCCGATCCTCTCCACCAATGTGCCAAATACCAACCTGGCAGCTGATGGTCTCCAAGTAAAACTGGGCAGCAGGGACTAGTGGGGCCAAAGGGCCTGTTTCCATGCTGTAAACCTCTACAATTCTATGACTTGACTGTAGCCAGACTATACGCCAAAGAAAAAAGAATTAGGTCTCTTGAATATGCAATCATTCCAAGGACTGTATACAAAATCTGAAATTAATGGCAAGCTATTGTTCTAGATGCTCCCTCTAACGTTCTTAACTTAAATACTGATTCAAGTAGCAACTAAATTATGATTTAAAGTTGACTGTAAATCACATCGATCTACCCTATGCATCCAATACAGGGAATGTGGACTAAACTACGTTAGACTAACTATTGGATAGATTCTACCTCATTATTAAATGACTAACTGACATTATCTACACACATTATCTGTAGAATGTTCTTATTAATTATAGCCCTCAGTTATGGTTGTCTAGGCAGGATAATTAAACTATTTCTGCAGAGCAACTAAATGCAATTGAATTTGTCATATTCTTAACAGTGTTTTAGCACTACAGGTGTTAGTTTTATTTTGCTTTCGGATTTTTCCTTTTCCATTTGGTGTTTCACATTATCCCTCTATATTAGTTTGTCTGCTGAAAAGAATTGTAGCTAAAAATAGTAGCTAACAACCAAATTTTTCACATAATAGCTAAGCAAATGACTTCCAAATAGCTTACTGTTATGTATGAATCCATTTTATTCAGGTCCTTGCCTTGAATCAGCCAGACATTTTTTGTTTCACAAGGCAGTGTTTCATAAATGTTTCTTACACATTGGCAAACTTTCTCAAAACTAATTTGTTTATTGGGATGTCATACACTAAATAAATAGATAAAATTACTTTAATAATCCAAGAAGGAGGTTCTCAGCTGAAAAGCTTAGTCATCTGAAATTTCAAATTTGTATGCATAATGTACAATGTCCAAAATGTACTATAGAGAGATTATTCTAATTCTCCAAAGACTGAAGACAGTTTAAGTTTTATTTTACTAAAACAGACAATTCAGAAGTCTAAAACTGCTTAGGTATAATCAACAGGTCAATAAAAATGTTTGTGTGGGTCTAATAATTAATACTGAATTTGATAAATAGGATAAAGACTGGGGATCTGTCAGATAGGAACTTGGAGCACTGAACCATAAGATAGCAAGTTTACGTTGCCATGCCCAGAAATATGGCAGTTTCCTTGCCCTTATTTTGAGAGAATGCAGACATGCAACAACTGTACCTGAAGCTTTACTGGTGACTGGGAGATGTAACAGAACCAACAGAAAGTCAACACTTTTCAAAGTAGGAGCAAATGACTGCAGATGCTGGAATCTGTATTGATCAAGAATCATCTGGACTCAAAATGTTATCATGTGTTGTCTCCTTGGACACTGGCCTGATCTGCTGTGATCCCACTTTCAATGCATCTGAATATGTCCAACTCCTTGCTCCATGGCTTCAAAAAAACTGGAGCAAAACTATAGAAAATCCAGAGCTATTTTTGTTTTCTAGAGGCCAACGGAGACGGTCCAGTGTACCCATAATGGCTCTTTAAAAGATTAGTCTCACCCCATTTACCTTTCCCTGCAGCCTGGCAAAACTCTCCTTTTCAGGTAATCATCCAATTCCTTTAAGAAAATTACTAATAACACTGCTTCCATCACCTCCTCGCACTGTGATGAGGCTGCTCATCCTGGCAAGGTCATGTTGTCCCCGACTTTTTTCAAAGAAATTGTGAATGGCCCATACTCCAAAAAGTCTGAGTTTGGATAGATTTTACGGCTCATTTATTTATAGCTAACAGGTACTACCTCAGGCAGAAGGCGTTCAAGTTAAAAAAAACTTGTATAATGAAAGGGTAGTGGCTAGTTCAGCATTTCTGGCAATTCAGCAGCAGTATGTATGAAGCTCAGGCTGGGCTTTCTCTCCTTCTAATATCAAACTGGTAAGCTCATTTTTTTTACCTTTTGTGCCAAGGATTGTTTATTAGGAGTGTTGCAAATATTTTGGAACAGCATCATTAAACCATGATAGCCTATTGTGTTCAGGTAGGATAAATCATTCAGTATTCTGTCTTCTGTTCTTTGTGTTTCATTCATTAATCTGTAAATAAATTCTGTTTTTATTTAAAATTAACTAGTCAGACCATGTAATTCTCTCCTGGAACATCCACTGTACACTCGCTTAAAACAACTGGCAAAGTTAGGATCTGCACAACCTTCTTGAAATATTTTGAGGGGGTCTGGCCTGGTCCATAACAATCCTTTTCCATCCCAGGATAACATCAATGGTGAGAAGGGGAAGCCACTGACCAATACAGTTATTTGCATTTTAAATAATGTTAAATTTGACAGGGTTCTGAAATGTCAGTATTCCTCATTGGCTGTCCAATCGTGGAGCTTGTGAAATTTAACTAAATAATGCAGGTCATATTTTCCTCTTGACAAAAATTAACAGAAGTGACTCTCAGGATATCAAAGCGTATAACGTATTCTTTGAAGCGAGGTAGCTCTCAGAATAACCTATACCGGCAGGTCACATCTCACAGATGTTTAAAATTACAAGGGTGGATCTGTTTCAAATTCATCACAGGGACAACAAATGCAAGTGGAACATTGGAAACATTGAGTGGAAACTTGTTTATTATTTCCCTACTAGAAAAAAGGGAAACATTTTCACATTAGCAACTGAACTAACAGACTTGCATGAATTATGATTGCTCTATCCCAGAATCCCGCTTCTGTGCTTCCTGAACCAGTAGAGAAGACAAGTGGGATGATGAAAAGGACCACAGCAGGTTGAGAAGAGCTCAACACATTTGTAGTTACTACACCCTGGCAAATCCAAGAATGAAAAGGAGTCCTGCTACAGTTCTTCCCATCCTCAAGTCTGTTACTGACACCTGGAAATCTGCTGGAAAATATGGGCTGCTGCAGCAACAAGCTTTCTGTCTCCTACCCTTTTTCAAATTAAGGTGTTTCATTGGAAGATGCTTATAAGGCTATCCATAACTCCTAAACAGGCAATACTATAACACCACCTTGTTGTACCTCAGACACAACTCCAGGAAACTGTGGAAAAATCATGAAACATAGCAAAATAGGAATTAAACGCTGAAACAAAAAAAAACAGAAATTGCTGACGAAACTCAGCAGGTCTGGCATCATCTATGGAGAGAAAGCAGAGTTAACATTTCAGGACCAGTGACCCTTCTTCAAAACTGCCAGACCTGCTTAGTTTCTCCAGCAATTGCTGTTTTGTTTCAGATTTCTGGCAACTGCAGTTCTTCATTTGAAGTTGGCAGAGGCAAACACATTAATAAATAATCAATAGAAATTGATTTTGTGAGGTAGTGCCAAGTGATCTGCAGTAAATCAGGTGGCCACCTTGAACTCCGTATAATTTTATTTTCTATTGAAGTTCATGGACAAAAAGGTTGGGCAGAGTGGAAAACAAGTTACTGATAACGTGGAATCCATTTATTTTACTGTTCAGACATATGTATAAATTTATGAGTCCTTGGAAAGCAACATGATAATACAAGTGTAATAAGTGAGTTAACCTCTAGAAAGTTTATAAAAACTGTATTGCCACTGGAAATACATAATTGCTAAATTGTTTCTTGCAGGATTTGATCCATCTTGAACTAATACATATGATACCACTCAGTTCTTGCTCCAGTTTGTGCAACAGTTTTGATCATCTATTATACTTTGTCATGTTGCTTCTTATTAAAAAAAAAATCACCTCAATTAGCTCTCAAATTGCCAAACTAAGTTTTGAAGTCCAGGACTGTCAGTTTCATATCTACTTCTTTCATCTACACATGCAAGTACTTTATGTGTCAAGTTTACCCCCACCTTGTCTTGGCTATAGTGTAAGACAAATGTTACGAAGGTGTAGAGGTGTACTGTATCTTTATTGGAGTTGTAAAGCTAGCAAGGACCGACAAAGCACAGAGAGTACTGAACAAGGTAACAATGTAACATTTGGTCAAAACAAATAGCAGCAGATGGGTTGCCATAAAACAAAAACAAATTCAAGTTCAGCCAATCAGTTTAAATTATGCCCCAAGAAACCAAACTCCAATCAAATTTGAATTTAGTATTTTGATAATATTAGGACCAATGAAACGATCTGATTTTTTGGGGTATAAACTGGACATTTTGAACAGGGAGAGGATGGCTAAGCCACCAGCAAGTACAGACTGCCAGCAGAACAGCTCTCTGAAAGGAACCAGTCGATAAATTTGTGCAGCAGAACATCGAAACCGACTGAGAGAAAATCAACAGAGAAAAATCTACAAAGGAGAATTTGCAAAGTTGACCGGTATTGAAACTTCTTTTTGTAAATCTTAATTGAGAATTTTTTATCGGACTAGTATTGTAGAGTGGGAGATAAAAGATGGGTTTGAAGAAAGGAGTTGTAAATAGTTGCTGATTTTAATATTCTCTGTTAAAGAATAAAGTTGTTAATTTTTACTTTAGTGACCTCTGGGATAGTTCTTTACTTCTCAACTTTTAACAGATTACAGCACAAGGTGAATCTTTTCTGTGTGGCTGGTTTAAATTTGCAGAGGGGTTTACCCCATGTCATAACACAATTTCACTTCCTTGAAATCTCTATTCTTTGAATTGTTGAAAGATTTTGTGAAGTTTTCAAGATTTCTGTCCCCTCAAGCTGCAACTGCTGAACACGATAATATTAGTTGCAAGCATATATCCAAACTTTGATAAATGTTATTTCATATAAGCTCAATGAGAAACATAGGGCCTTTATCAGCTGTCTAGGGACAGGCTGAGAGGCAGAGGAACACAAGACAGTGAAGGAAGGAAAGAAAGAGCAAAGGTGTGGGTGGTGAGAAGTGTATGTTGTCTTCCTGTCACCATGGCCTTCTATCAGCGACAGAGATGATCTAGGATAGCCATCCCACGTAAAGACCAATTGAGCCATTTAAGTACTGAAATTTTACCTGCGGAGGAAGTTTTACCAGTGTGGGGAGATTGATTGATGAACCCTGGTTGTGTCCTGCAAGATTTTATTGGGAACTCTTAATTAGGCACAGTGAAGCTCATGAAGATGCCCATTCACCATGACTGAGACAACATTCCCACATCATCTTCCCTGCTGATGGAAGTCTTTAAAGGCACCTGAGTCAAAATATTAACTAATTAGTTGCAGGATAAATGGACGATTGGCGTTGCTTCTGACTTTCAGGTCTGACACTGGGGTGCCTGTGACTCCAACAAAATCCCAGCCACAGAAAGTGATTCAAAGAACTATCTGTTTTACACTCTTCCAAATACATTGCTGTAGAAACACTGACAACCTGCTTACATGTGCAGAGAGAGCAACTGTATAGTTTGTATATTGCCTTTCATGACCTTAAGAACCCCAAAGTGTAGCATAGCTGTTGAGTTACTTTGAAATGTAGCCATTGATGGAAAACTATTTGGAAAATGTCTGTCAATTTGCACATGGCAAGTTCCCACAGACAGCAACATGATAAGGATCAGGAAATTGACTAGGATTGGATTCCCTGACTTTATTGGATAGCGAGAAATGTTGCAAAGAACTGGGTGAAGGTCAGTCTGGGGAATCAACAGCTGCTAGTGGGGACCATTAGTAACTGACAATGGATCAGTTGAGGTAGCAGTCCAAGTGATGACAAGGCCTGGTATATGGGGGTTGGGATAAGGACATGGGAAAAAGCACTCAAACCTAAAATTATTGAAGTCAATGTTGAGCCCAGAAAGTTGCAGGGTCCCCAAGCAGAGAATGTGATGGTGTTCTTTGAGCTTGCACTGAGCTTTGCTGGAGTATTGCAGTAAACTTGAGACAGAGATGCTGGCCAAAGAACAGGGTAGTGTATTGGAGTAGCAGGCATTAGGAAGCTCAGGATCATTTTTGTGGACAGAGCATAGGTGTTCTTCAAAGCAGTTGCACAATCTGCATTTCAACTCCCCACTAAAGAGCAGATTGTTTTATCAGCAGCGAATACAGTAGATGACATTGTGTGAGGTGCAGGTAAATTGCTGCTTTACCTTGTAGGTAGTGAGGAGGGAGGAAGTAAATGGTTAAGTGTTACACCTTCTACAATTGCATGAGAAGGTGCCTTGGCGTTGTGGGGTGGTGTTGGGAGGGGAGGGGAATGATCCCAGCAGAAGACAGACAAAGGAGGGAGAGGGGATATGTGTCTGGTGGTGGCACCCCACAGAGATGGTGGAAATGGTGGCTAATGATCCTGTAGATATGGGGTGGTACGTGGGGAACAGAAGGACCCTATTCGCTGTTCTGGGACTTTTGATCTGTTATTGTTTATCAATGAAAGCTCTCAGTTGTTGAACCTCATCTGTGTTGGTTTGTACCTTTGGTACTTACCATTTATCAAATTTCCTGATCATTTACACCAACATCACATTTTCTCTGCTGGACTCCGGCTATCAATTTTAGTGACTTACCAATACTTAATATTCTTTTTCATCACTATAAAAATCATAAGACTGGATTGAGGGAAATGGTAAGCTCAGCCCAAAAGCAATGTAGCAAATTTACATTATAAGAAATTTATAAAGAAATTTCAAATAATTCAAGACTGTCTTTGTGCTTTTATTCAACTATACATATATATATATATATATTAATTATTAGAAACATGATTGTTTAATGTGAAACAAACATAGTGGACAGCGAAGAAGATTATCTCAGTATAACTTGGGACTTGATCAGATGGGCCAATGGGCCAAGGGCTATTAAGTATAGAAGTCCTGCCTGTTTTATGTCCTACCAAAATAATAGCAGGATCTTGGGAATGTTGCTGAACAAAGAGGCATAGGGGTGCAGGTGCGTAATTCCTTGAAAGTGGAGTCTCAGGTAGACAGGGTAGTGAAGAAACCATTTGACATGCTTATCTTCATTGGTTACAACATTGACTACAGGAGTTGGGATGTCATATTGTGGGTGTAGACACGAGGCTTTAGGATATGATGCACAATTTTGGTGGCCTTTCATAGGGAGGATTGTATTAAATTTGAGAGGGTGTAGAAAACATTTACCAGAATGTTGCCAGAACTGAAGGATTTAAGCAAAAGGGAGAAGCTGAATAGGGTGGGACTTTTTTTTCCTGAATTGGAGGCTGATGGGCGACCTTATAGAGAATCATAAAATCATGAGGGGCATGGATAGATGTGAATAACAAAGATCTGTTGCCAAGGGTGGGGGTTCAAAAATTAGGGGACATAGATTTAAGGTGAGAGGGGAAGGATTTAAAACAGACCTGAGGGGTAACTTTGTCACACTTGTATGGAATGAGCTGCCAGAGGAAGTGGTGGAGGTGAGTACAATTACAACATTTAAAAGGCATCTGGATGGGCATATGAATAGGAAAGGTTGAGAAGGATATAGACCAAACGCTGGCAAATAGGACTAGGCAGATTGAGATGTCTGGTCAGTGTGTACAAGTTGAACCAAAAGGGCCTGTTTCTGTGTTGTATGGTTCCATGACCCTATAAACGATTATCAAATGGATTTGTGAAATACTACACAATATTGTCAAAATGTTTTGACAAAATTATTTTTGCTAACAATGACATTTTCAAGACTCTTCATTTTTAAGTTGTTGGAAGTTCCTTTGTCCTGATTCTTTTTTAACTGGTTTGCTGCACTTGGAGTAACAGAGGGCCTTTACCTACCAACAAGGATAACTAGAGGATAGTTCTGTGACTGTAACCTCACAGTACAATATTGCTCAAATCCAACATAGTACATGAGAGCATTCAGTCCAACTAGTCCACTTCAGTCGAGTTTGTTTAACTCCTGTGCCTGTGTGACTGCAGTTTGAGATATAAACTGCAGGGATGGCTTGCTATTGAGCAGGGGGGCTGTCAACCCATTATTATCCACAGCTTTTCTGTAGCTGTCCTCATTTTAAAAGCAACACAGTTTGGAATTAAAAGTCAAATATGTCTACAAATAGTTTCGGGTCATGTATATGATATTCTTGCTTCTATTTTAATATGTATTAAAATGTCTTACACTTTAATAACCACACTTTAACAGTAACACAATGTAAAAAGCAGACCATCTGGTCATTTGTCACCATTTTTGTTTTTGGGACTTTACCTCTCATAAATTGGCTCCAAGCATAACACTTCAAACACGTAATACTTCAAAAGTATTTTGTTGACTATAAATATTTGAAATGTTCTAATGTCTTAAATGATAGGGAATAAAGGCAAGCAGGTTCTTCATTATCTAGCTTCATACTATTTAGACAGATATTGCCATCATGTATTTGGCAGACAATCATTTTGTCAGACAGGTAAAAAAGGTTGCATGACAACATTGATCTACTGTATTCATATGTAAGCCTTACATTCCTACACAGTGACTGTGAACATGGAATATGTCATGCGGAAGAAAATTTGACAATTTTTTTTTGATGATCTATGAAAACAATGGTTGCTATTTTGTAGGTATAAGTATAAGTAGTTCTCTGATGAGAAAATTGTGAATGACCATTAAGGCTGTCACCCACACTGACTGACTTTATATGACAAGGGCAGTAATGCATGAGACCATCAGGGCACTCATTGGAAAAATAGATAAAGGGCAATGGTCATGTTAGTCCAGTCAAAAACTTAGAAGTACATGACAGTCCTTCAGGCAATTTCCTTGATTATCTGCCATCAAACAATAGCTCAGGCTAACAAAAGTGACGCTAACATTTGGAAATCCTAAGCTACAAGTTTGAGAAATGGTGATTGAAAATCCAATGCCTTAAAGGTTTAATATTGGATGGTTACTGTATTGCAATTTTAAGCTTGCTTCTTTGGCATTTCTTATGTCACATGGGGTCATCACTGTGACTGATCATCTTCTGATCAAGGGTAATTTAAAATAAAATTGCTGGGTTATTTGTTGTGATTGGGTAAGGAGGAGGTGAATCAGCTTTCCCCTATTTCGAACGCCCTCCCCCGTAGCATCAAACATTCTGAATTATTTTAAAAATGCTGCAAATATGCTTCATTTAAAGGCCTAGTCAAAACTAAGGAGCCAATTACAATGTTTTCATGAATGTCCTAAAGAGGAATTTTATTACTTACTAACACCAAGAAAAATAATAAAATGTGACATCAAACACACACAAGGGGTTTTAAAAGAGGAGTGTGTCTCGTATGTTATCAAGTTGAAGAAAGTGCAGTTGTAAAAATTCTTGTGCTGTCTGAGGTGTTAACATTAAACCTGAGATCATAGCTGTTTAGTTGATGTCCTGTATTATCAGTCGCAGTAAAATTTGTAGAAACCTTGAGTCCTCAACAAATGGATGGTTCTATAATTTGTTTCATTGATGGTGCTGACTATTAAGATAATCGGGAGAAAACAAGGAGAGAGATAATATCTCCCAGTCATTTGTAAATCTATTTTATTTGTCTCTTTCCATGCTACTTGGCCAAGAAACTAATGACGCATGGTTTATGCCTGCATTGTTCATTGAAGTTAAGAATTACATGCAAACTTTTATGTCAAATATGTGTAATTTCAAATACAAGGGTAAATTGAAACAGGAAATGCAAATTTTTTAATGCTTGCTTCAGGCATTTTAAATACTTCCATTAAATCAGGAGGACATAGACAGGTTTACACAAGGTGTCTTTAGTTAAATGGTCATTTTCATTCAGATGATTTCTTTCACATTAATTTCCTGACATTGCTATGATCTTTGGTCATGTAATCACAGCAGCCACTTTAAATCCAAGGTTTTTTTTGCTTCTTAAAATCATTGTAGTCCAGAAATATCATATTTATTAAAAACAGATGATGGAAGTTGAAAATTAGTGTTCCATACTTTACCACTATTGTGATCAGTATTCCAGCTGGATGTCCATTTATCCAGGCTGGGAACCTGAGCAAGGCCAACCAAGAGTCTCTTTCATTTTTACTAGCTGACACAGTGTGTGGCTACATTTTGACTGCACCTTTTGTGACTGTCAAGTCCAGTAATGAGAACTAAACCTGGAACATCTGGTTCAGTAGTGAGGAGGCAACCAACACACCACAAGACCTCTGTGTTTCTAATTTTCTAACACAATTTATAAATTATATCATCATTTTTACCATCAATCGTTCTTGTTTATTACTTCAATGGGTTCTTTGCCAGACTTCTAAGCAGCATCAAATGTTAAAAATGTCTCCTTAAGACAACTTTCTTCATCCTCATGGAACAGTCACTCAGGCAGATCAATGCCAGCTTCACCAGGTGCTTACATTTCTGGATATGATATCTCATTCAAAAAGACTATGTTATTGTTTAAAAGCTATGTCAATCCAATGTATATTAAGTATTTTCCTCCCTTTTGTTTTTCTTTCTTATGGCACAAATTTTATTTAACTGCTATTTGCATTGTTAAGACTTCAGGAAGTTAGTCAACAGGAGCTTTTGGAATATCATTACACTATGTATAAAATTAAAACATTGATTTATTTTGGTGCCTGTTTCAATCTATTTTAAACACTGGAGCAAAGATTTATTCAGATATTGCAAAATGACAACTCTAAGAGCATTGAGGCAGAGTTTTTCTTAATTAGATTTAAAGATTAGGTGTCAGTTAGAGATTTGTTTTATTGTGATAACTTCACTGAAATCCCTGAGCAGCATAAAGCTAACTATATAGTATGATCCAGGGAACAATTGATGAAGATATCTTTGATGGTTGAGAGGATCCCATATCAATTAGTCAGCAGTGTTCAGTTTTGTAATGCAATACCATGAATAATATTAAGCATTTTCCATCCCATGTGCCTCTAAATAGGTTGTGGACTGTGGAAAATGTATGTGTAACTATGACATTGGCTAAAAAACAATCTCACTATGGAAATAATAATCATATAGCTGTTGATGATAATGATCTGCTGGAATAGCTGGCCATTTACGTTTAATGGTTAAGACAGTAGCTGTGATTCTGCATCCTTGTGAACAATTCCAATTGCATTTGGAGATGAACAGTTTTATTAATTTCAACTTCTGCTTCATATTTGGGATAAGAATTCAAGTTCATATCAAAAATGGCTGGCTCATTAGTGATGAAGCAACCATTTAATTAATAGCAGAAATGGGTATATTACCACTTTATATCCTGGAATTAACTACTGCCAAGGGATCTGACAGTGCTGCGTACAATCATCTGAATGCAAAGCCGCCAGCCATCTTCCACTTCCTAAACTGCTACAGACTGGATGATTTTATTTTCTGACAATGTGAAAACCAGAATCTCCTCTTTTCTCTGCAGAGATATTTAATTAGAATAGATAAATGAAACCACAATGGTGAAATGGTTGCAAGTCACCAGGAATATTAAGAGAAAGAACAGCATTTCTTCCTGAATGTTATTCTGTGCAGAAATTATAAGGACATGAGATCTGTGACAAAGGCATGGAGAATTGTCTTTTGTAAAATGATAAAGGTCCCTGCATCTCACCAAGTGCATCAATATCAATTGTGGGGAATCAAATCATCTAAACAGCTTTCCAAAGAAAATTGACTTGTCCACAATAATTCTTCATACATTAGCTTACATTTGTATAGGGAGTTTATCCTTTTATGCCCCTGTTTGCACTAAGGAGAGTGAAGTGAAATTGGCTTCCATGAGAAATGAAAGTATGCACTAAAATGTAGTACTGATTTGAAATTGTCTGTTTTGAACTACTGTTCAAGATCAGTTTTGTTTCACTGTTAACGTGCTCCTTCTTTGCAACTGAGACCAGCGCTTGCTAATGTTGAAATGGTGTCAGCAGATGCAGCCATGTTGTTCGGTTTGTCCCATAGCCTGGTCAAGGAAAGCAATTAGTGATCTTAACTTTGTTTTTGTTAACAAAGCTGATCAGATTGTTTGCCCTTTAATCATCTTAAAAAGAGTCAAATGAAATTTAAAAGTTTCTAATTGCTTCAATTAATTGTCTTTAAATGATTTTAAACTCAACTTGGGCCCTATTGCAGTTTTACTTTCCTTTTATTCCCTTCATGTCTGAGTTATGCCAGAATTTAATGTTGGGCTGAGCTTGAAATCATTGATGTTTGCCGAATCTGGTATATTATAGCACTTACTATGGAATAATTGGTGCCAGTTTCCTGTCATGCTGACCTTGATTGAATTTAGAGAGACAATGAGAAGGCATTTCACTTACATGTAGCTCGCACCTCTCCAACTGTTCCAGGATTTTGACCCAGTGACAGTGAAGGAATGGAGATATATTTCCAAGTCAGGATGGTTAATGGTTTGGAGGGAAATTTGCAGGTGGTGGCATTCCCACATATCTCCTGCTCTTGTCCTTCTAGATGGAAGTGGTTGTGGGTTAAGAAGGTGTTGTATGAGGATCTTTGGTGAATTTCTGCAGTGCACCTTAAGATGACACACAGGGCTGCGCCTGAGTATTGATGTTGGAGGGAATGGATGCTTGTGGGTGTGGCGCCAATCAAGTGGGCTGCTTTGTCCTGGTTGGTGTCAAGTTTCTTGAATGATTTAGAAGCTGCACTTATTCAAGCAAATGTGAAGCATTTCATCGTAGTCCTGAATTGTGCCTTGTAGACAGGGTCTGGGGAGTCAGGAGGTGAGTTACTTGCTGCAGTATTCCTAGCTTCTGACCTGCTCTTGTAGCCATTGTATTCATTCAGTGAGCTCAGTTGAGTTTCTGGTGAACGGTAACCCCCAGGACATTGATAGAGGATGATTCAGTGATAAAACACCATTGACTGTCAAGGGCAATAGTTAGATTGTCCCTTATTGAAGATAGCTATTGCCTGGCTTTTGTGTAACATGAATATTATTTGCCACTTGCCAGTCCAAGATTAGATATTGTTCAGATCTTGTTGCATTTGAATATGGACTGCTTCAGCAGTCTGAGGAATAATGAATGGTGCAAAACATAGCACAATCATCGATCAACATCCTCACTTCTTCTCTTATGATGGAGGGTAAATCATTGACTAAGCAGCCAAAGGTGGTTATACCTCTGCCATGCTACCCTGGATTTGCAGGTAGTGGTGTTCCCATGTAGCTGCTGCCCTTGTCCTTCTAGATGGGTTTGGATAGTACTGTCTAAGGACTACCAATGAATCTCTGCAGTGCATCCTGCAGATAGTGTATGCTGCTGCTACTGAGTGTTGATGGTGGAAGGAGTGGATGTTTGTGGATGTATTGCCAATCAAGCAGGTTTCTTTGTCCTACAGGCCAAAGGTAAGTATATGGAATTAGGCCACAAATCAGTGATGATTTCACTGAATGGTGGAAAAGACTTAAGGGGCTCAATGTCCCTATGTTCTGATATCTTTCCTACCAGTGGGACTGGACATATTCATAACTGATGATGCTGATGCCTAATGCAGTATATAAGGTATAATTCAGTGCGTATGATCAGATGTGGCTTTTATGTGGCTAGGGTGTGGGACAGCTCTTCAAATTTCCACACGAGCAGCCAGATGCTAATAAGGAAGACTTTGTAATGTCAACAACATTGGGTTGATGTTGTGATTTCATGTGCCTGTGTCAATGATGGATGATTCACTTGGCTTTATTCATTTTCAACTTTGTAGCAGTTTTGTACAACTTGGTGGACCATTTGAATGGTATTTTAAATTCAACCACTTTGCTTTGAATCTGGAATCATGAGAAGGCCAGACCAGGTAAAGATGGCCAATTTCCTTCTCGAAGGAGCATGAGCGAACCAGATGGGTTTTTACAACAATTGACATTGGTTCCATAGTCATCGTTACTGAAAGTAGCTTTTAATTCTAGATTTATTAACTAAATTCAAATTTAGGTGTTATAGATCCATGTCCCCAGAGGCTTAGTCTGGACCTCTGGATTACTCTCATGTGATATATATATATGTGGATATATATATAAAATATAGATGCACATAACATTTCTAAATTAATAAACAACTATAATTAATAAATTATAAACAAGGCAGTCTGAAATATTTTCATCAATTCTTCCACTAATATTTATTATTCTTTAACTTTTAATCGCTTCATTTGAATTGAGCCCAGAAGCCGATAACAACTTGAACTGTGATGAACTTCATCTTAATTTTTTTATTTTATGTTTTTATTATTATGTATGACTTCTGTTATTCATGTAGGCGTCATGGTGGGATGATTTATAAAACTCTTCACTATATTTTTCATGTAAAAGTGCACATGACAATAAATTTCTACTGTACTCTAAATACAGTCTTACTCATTTAAGTAATACATACTGAATGGTATTGCACTACATTTTAATAAATTGTGCCTCAATAGGTCTGTCACTGTGCCTTGCTGTTCCTCTTTAACCTTTAAATTCTGTTGCTTTTAACATCATTAATCTCTCAGATGAAGTAAAGTCAGTTATTGAAACTTAATGATGAATGAAAGGCTACATTACATTTTTTCCTTTACTACAGGATATTTTTGGTTGATGATGTCAAGGTTGAGAGAACTGACTCTCATGTCCGGTATCCAATTGCACCAATTTAATAGCAACTGATTTATCAAACTTCATTATGACTATCCTTATTATGATAACTCTGGCATCCTAACTGAGTTGTTCCCATATGTCAACTTCAGCTGCGTAATGTTTATTAAAGTAATTCAGTCAACTGCTTACTCTAAATAATTATTTATGAGTAGAGTCAAATCATAGAGATGTACAGCACAGAAGCAGACCCTTTGGTCCAACTCGTCCATGCTGACCAGATATCCCAACTAAATCCAGTCCCATTTGCCAGCACTTGACCCATATCCCTCTAAAACATTCCTATTCATATACCCATCCAGATGTCTTTTAAATGTTGCAATTGTACCAGCCTTCACCACTTCCTCTGGCAGCTCACTCTATATTCACATCACCCTCTGCATGATAAAGTTGCCCCCTAGGTCCCTTTTAAATTTTTCTCCTCTCAACTTAAACCTATGCCCTCTAGTTCTGGACTCCCCCAACCCAGGGAAAAGACTTTGTCTATTTATCCTATCCATGCTCTTCATGATTTTATAAGGTCACCCCTCAGCTTTTGACGCTTGAGGGAAAACAGCCCCAGCCTATTCAGACTCTATTAAAAGACCACAGAAGCTGAAGTAACAAACCATGCTAGAAATGCATAGCAGAGTTATCAGAGTCAGTATTATCTATAGTTCTGAGCACCATATTGGTAAAAGAAAGAGACACTGGAGAAGATACAAAAAAAGATTTTTAAAGACAATGCCAACAATATTAGTTTATACCTAACATTCTTATGTTACATAGGGAATAAGAACATTCCTCCTCTCAAGCCTACTCCACCAGGTCATAAGATCATGGTGGCTGAGTTAAGACTCCACTTTCCTGTTTGTCCAATGTCAATCAAAAATGGTCAAACTCCACCGTTAATACATCCAGTGACCTAGCCTTCACTGCTTGGTGGATAAGAGAGTTTCAAACAATACCGACCTACTGAGAAGACGTTCCTCTCTCCATCTTAAATGGGAGACACCTGACTTTGAAAGTGTTAAAGTCAAATTCCCTGCTGAGGCGATACATGCTCTTGCATTTACCTTGTCACTCCTCCCTCAGGATCCTCTGCTATTAGAAGATCATCTCTTAGTTTTAAGAACCCTAATAAGCATAAACTCAACTTTTCCTTATAAAACAACCCCTTCCTCCCAGAAATTATCTGAGTTAACCTTCACTGAATAGTCTCCAATTCAAGTTTGATCCGCCTTAAATAAGGCAACTAAAATTGCTCGCAGGATGACCAGAGTTTGTGCTATATCTTTGTGCTGATAGGAAAAAGACTGAGGTTTACAAATCTCTTTAAAGTTATAAATGTTTTTACTGAGTAAATGGATAAAGTGTGTTTCAATTTATGGGGGATGGTAGGTAGTCACTAAAATAATCAAACAGGAAATTTTAAATGCATTATTAGATTGGTGAGAATATGGAACTCAATACCACAGATATACTTGTGGTGTATTATCTTGATACACTTAAGGAGCTTGGGGAGCTTTAAGGGAAAGCTAGATAAACAGAAGAGAGAAAAGAGAATAGACGGTTTTTCTGGGTCGAATTAGATGAAGAATGATGAGATGCATCTGAAGTGGAATATTAGTGCGGGCATGAAGTGATTGGTCCCATTTCTGTGCTGTGCCTTACATGTAATTCTAAGTAATTCGATCAGTAAATGGGTAATGGGTTATGTCAAAACTGATGAAGGGTCTTGAAAATATGTACACGTGCATAACTTTTCTTTATTGTTCACATATTTTGTGTAGATACACATTTTGCTCTTTTTTGGCAAGTGTTATGATTTTCTTTCAGCCTGTGGGCAGCACGGTGGCACAGTGGCACAGTGGTGAGCACTGCTACCTCACAGTGCCAGAGACCTGGGTTCAATTCCCACCTCAGGCGACTGTCTGTGTAGAGTTTGCACATTCTCCCCGTGTCTGCGTGGGTTTCCTCCGGGTGCTCCGGTTTCTTCCCACAATCCAAAAGTGTACAGGGTAGGTGAATTGGCCATGCGAAATTGCCTGTAGTATTAGGTTAAGGGGTAAATGTAGGGGAATGGGTCTGGGTGGGTTGCGCTTCGGCGGGTTGGTGTGGACTTGTTGGGCCGAAGGGCCTGTTTCCACACTGTATCTAATCTAATCTGTTTCAGAATATAATAACAATATTTGAATATGCAGGTTGTCCTTAACTATTCTGAAAGGAGAAAACTTCTTCATTTTTGTACTCATTGGGACAAATGCAAGAATGCCAAATGGAAAATGTCCACAACAATTTACACAACAAGTGAAAATTAGTTGGCAAGTTGATTCAGGCCTAAGTGTTGTCATGTGAAAGCAATGGAACCATAGATCCCCCAAGTTCCTACATATTTCAAAATAGCTCTAGGCTTGAACATAATCCCTTCATTGGCAGAGAATGCATCCCTGTGTGTGAAAGTATGTTCTCCTAATAAGCATAAAAGAGCCACATTATCAACTTAAATGATTTCTTAAATTCATTGTTAGTATAGTTACTCGTGCACTCAGAATTGTATAGAAAGTGCTGCTCATTCAAAGAATCATTTTGTAAATATAGGTTGATGAAATATGGCCTGTATTCTGTTTATTAGGAATAACCAAAGGACCACATTGTTTTGTTAAGTCATCCAATGTGATTAGAATAGTTTGGTGGTTGTTTTCCACTAGCATGGACATGATAGGCTGAAGGGGCTTCTTCAGTTCTGAGATCGCTATATCTCTATGAGATGTGTGGCTTACACACTTTGGCATTACAATCAGGCTCACACACATCGTTATTTTATTGTACATTAGGCCAAAAGTCTTTCTGTACTGCTGGCATCACCCTGTTTGTGAAAATTACCACTCAGGTAACAATTATATCACAGTAGCATGAAATGGCTTATTTAATATGTTATACAAATGTTTTCAGACCAATTTGAAGTAGACTGGATACTTAAGTTGCCTTTGGTCTACTTGTGAGCTTACATGATGCAAAACGAACAGGATAGTCTTTGTTGTATGTCAAGGTTGGAGGAGTGTACTGTTGCTCAAACCATTCTACTGGTTATAACATGGCCAATTATCTATTTTTTCTATATTAGGTTCAGGGCAAAAAGAAAACACAGGAACTAGGTTTCAAGGCAGGCATGGCATGGTGTCTCAGTGGTTAGCACTGCTGCCTTACAGCACCAGGAACCTGGGTTCAATTCCAGCCATGGAACTCTGTGTGGAGTTTGCACATTCTCCCTGTGTTTGCGTGGGTTTCCTCCCACAGTCCAAAGATGTGCAGGTTAAATAGGTTGGCCATGCTAAATTGCCCATAGTATCCAGGAATGTGTAGGTTAGATGGATTAGCCATAGGAAATATAGGGTAGAGGGGTGAGTCTGGGTGGGATATACTTCAGAGAGTTGCCGTGGACTTGTTGGGTTGAATGGCCCATTTCCATATTGTAGGGACTCTATTCTACTCTAAAATTGTTAATTTATTTTTTTTAAAAACCCTTTCTGAAATACGAATGCATAAATCAGCTAAACATCAGCTAAACTAAATTAAAGAAACTTTTTCTGTTGAAATTATCTTTGGGAAAAGAAAATGCTTTGGACAAATTGTTGTTAGTTCTTAGAGAATAAAAGGATAGTTATAAAAGTTGCAGATGGCTTTTAGTCGAGCATGCTGGTACATACTGATGGGCTAGTTGCCACAATTCATTCAGGCGCTGTCAAGATGAAGGCTTTTAGGAGCCTTTCAGGGGGAATGGTTGTTTTGGTTTTTCTGTTCTCACAAGTAATACTCAAAAGAGTTTCTCAGAAAGGTGGCAAAGGTTGAGCTGGGGGTCTTATATCTTAGGCTACATTCCAACTAAACGCCAAATGATATCAATATCACCAGAGCTGCTGGTATCTGTAAACCTAGGCATGTGACTTACTGTTAAATCCAAGCTGTTAACTGAAGACATAAAACTTCCAGCAAATCCTACAGTTCATCAGTCTATCAACCTTGGGTGCATTCTTAGTTTAAAACATGTGACTTCAAATAAATGGTTTTGGAAAAGTAGTGTCTCACAGTATCTGTTAAATAAAGATTAGATCAGATTCCATACAGATGGAAACAGGCCCTTCAGCCCAACGAGCCCACACCAACCCTTCGAAGAATAACCCACCCAGACTCAGTCCCCCACCCTATATTTACCCCTGACTAATGCACCTAACACTATGGGCAATTTAGAATGACCAATTCACCTGACCTGCACATCTTTGGATTGTGGAAGGAAACTGGGGCACTCGGAGGAAACCCACGCAGACAAGGGGAGAATGTGCAAACTCCACACAGACAGTTGCCCAAGGTGGGAATCGAACTTGGCTCCCTGGCGCTGTGGCAACAGTGCTAACCACTGAGCCACCATGTCTCCCCAAATGAAATGCGGTCCACATATCACCGCAGTACTTCAAATAAACTCATTTTTGCAATCTTGCAGAGCCAAGTCTTCAAAAATGCCTAAGAGCCGAGTGCCTTCTTAACAATTTTCCCACAGAATAGCTTTGATCCTCTCTGTCTTTGCATCAGGTTGGCAAGGTTGGGAAATAGCCATATCGAGGTAACAGCAAGAGACCATTGCTTTGGGGACTTAGCTACAAATCCCATCACAGTAGCTTATATAATTTCAATTCAGTTCATAAAAGAGGAAACTAAATGTAGCCTCCATTGATTTTTGTGAAAACCCATTTGATTCACTAATATTCCTTAGAGAAAAAAAATCTGCCATCTTTACCTGGTCTTTCCTACATGTGTTTCCAGATCCACAGCAATTTGGACGCCCCTTACTTATCCTCTGAAATGGCCATCTGAAGCCAGACAGTTCAATGGCAATTAAGAATTGGTAACAAATGCTGGCATTATGCGATGATACAAAAGGAAATAAATCATTGGGGTCCTATGTACAAGATTGCTGATAAAGCCAACCTTACTGTAAAAGGGTGATATGGTTCCAACATGGGTATTGATCAGTCTGGATAGATTCATGGTTACTGTATTGGAGAAAATATTACCCAGGACAAACAAAGTAACTTTGATTTTCAGATTTTATTAACTGAATGTACATTCTCAAATTTCCATAAAACAATGCATTGGACTATTAATCTAATTTCATAACCACGATACTATGTTCCCTGACAATTTGCCTTTGGATCTTTCATCTGAGATGTATGTCAGATGGGCTGAAGAAGAACTGGGGAATGTTAAGTTAATGCCCAGCAAACAATGTATGTAAATATCACAGCAACATTGGAATTTAAAGAACAATGAGCTAAATATTCCTGCTATTTTAAATCCAATTATACAGCTCACATGACTCAGTTTCTAATGTTTCAGAGACATCCACATTTCAAACTTCATCTAAACAGCTATTTCTGATTTTATCTCTCAAGAGATAAACATTTTATGTTAAAATATTGAAGCAATAGAACTGGCAGCTTGAAAAGTTCTCTGAAGTTGCTTGTGGACAGTATGACATCTATATTTGCCAACACTGCTGATTTAAATTCTCAATTAGGATACCATTCAAGCAATGTTCATTAATTATTTCAAAGTGAAATGGTATAATGTAAATAATAGCAAGCACAGAATAGAGAAAATTACACTGTGTGAAAATTGGAAGTGTCCCCTGTAAGAAATATCATTAGGTTATGTTGTAAGCATAATCAAACAAACTATTAAATCACTCTGAAATATAAGGTGGCAGATATGTAGTAATAAACATCGGAAAGAATATTAGTAATAAATATTCCATCCTTTCTAGTACATAATATCCACTAGACAAAACAGCAAGATTGTCAAACTAATGGACAGGAATTGCCAGGAATGGACATTCCTGTTGAAGGACTTTTGCCTGCCCTCAACTCTCCTGCTCCTTGGATGCTGCCTGAGCTGCTGGGCCTTTCCATCACCATACTCTCAACTCTAATCTCCATTCCTCACTTTCACCTAAAGAGTTAATGGACTAACTGACCATCAATACAGATGTGATAAATGTATGAAATTCGGACAATAAGACCAAAAGCACAGTTGATAGAATAGTTATCTCTAACACCAGACGATAATGGATTTGAGGTTTTGGACTGCCTGTCACTGTTAGCAGGAATTTTTATCAATTTCAAGCCTTATTCAATGGAGTGCCTCAGCGGGGCAGGCTACTCAAACTTGAAAGGAGGAGGAAAATGGTGGAGAACATGTCCTTTTCCAAACAACAATTCCTCAAGGATGTTGATGGAAGAGTATTCTTGGTCGATGTTGAAAAGAAAATGCTGAAGGAAGACAGATAGTGACAAATAGCAGTATTAAGGTCGAGAATAGAAAGACTAAGGAAGATTTTTTCAAAAAATATTCAGGTATCAAAGCTTATACAGTCAATGCTGTGCAATTGTTTAGTCACAATTTCAGTGTTTGTGCCATTGCTTATAGAAGCAAGATTTGTAGTAAGTTTCACCATTTCTCAGTTGTATTCATATCTCTGGATTTTTCTTATTTCCAATTGACACATAATGGGGGATATATTATAGTCTCCAAACTTGGGGCAACTCTTTCTACATTTTTGCAGGTTAGGCTGGATTATTCCCTCTCACTTGCCCAATGTAGCCCAAAAAGGAACCCATGCCCCTCTAGATTTTGACTCAAATCAGAGCCATTCTCTGACCTGGCAAATTATAGAGTGGACATCTTAGTGGTATGCTTCTCTGCAGTACCATATCCAGAGCAACAAGAAAATAAAGGGAGTGTATCCTTTGTTTTACTAAGAGTAATACCACAGGAGTTCCATTAACAGTATGTTAGGATTAAAAACAGAAAATAACAGCAAACACCACACCAGGCATCATTCATGAAAAGCCAAGCAAAGTTTATGTTTTTGATCAGTGATCTTTCCAGTCATTGATGAAGTTTTAACTCCAGAGGACTGAATGGTTAGGCCCCGACAGGGGTGTGAGTGGAGGCATCAAGTCATGCTGCTAGCTGATGGGCCAGTCATCCCTCCATCTTTTTTTTATCTCCAGAGGTCAGATTTGGTGAAGAGCAGAGTTAAGTGTGTGTTGCTGGAAAGGCACGGCAGGTCAAGCAGCATCCGAGGAGCAGGACAATCAACTTTTCAGGATGGAGCCCTTCATCAGGAATGAAGTTGGGAGCCTCAGGGGTGGAGAGATAAATGGGAGGGGATGGGGCAGGGGAGAAGGTAGCTGAGAGTGCAGCAGGTGAATGGAGGTGGGGGGAGCAGCAGAGCAGAGCAGCAACCATGAATGGCAGATCAAACAAATTAAAGATATGTTAAGGTCCATTGTCAGAAGCTGACTGAAATTTGCCAGAAGGCCTCTGAATGAGTGGAGTTATTAGGGATCAGTGTGGCTATCTGGTGTCATACCTAGAATGAGACAGTACTCTAGCCAGGCTGAAATGATGAGGGCCCCAATTACCTGGCTTCATAGGCAGACCTGTGGAAAGGTTCTCTCCACATAATAGCTTAGCTGCTATGGAAAAGTTCAATAATTTCTTGGCAATGCTTAATTTAAACACTGCTCAAAGAGGCATGAAACCATAACTTTACATCTTGAACTTTTCAGGACTGTAATTGAAGAATAAGCAACTTTAGGAGGAGAGCAACAAATTCTTACAGCATGAACAATTCATAAAGCTGATTGGCTGGAGTATGTTTGGTATGAAAATGCAGCAGGAACACTTAGACTCAAAGAGTCATAGAGATGTACAGCATGGAAACAGACCCTTCAGTCCAACCCGTCCATGCCGACCAGATATCCCAACCCAATCTAGTCCCACCTGCCAGCACCCGGCCCATATCCCTCCAAACCCTCCCTAATCATGTACCCATCCAAATGCCTCTTAAATATTACAATTGTACCAGCCTCCACCACTTCCTCTGGCAGCTCATTCCATACACGTACCACCCTCTGTGTGAAAAAGTTGCCCCTTAGGTCTCTTATATCTTTCCCCTCTCACCCTAAACCTATGCCCTCTAGTTCTGGACTCCCCCACCCCAGGGAAAAGACTTTGTCTATCTATCCTATCTATGCCCCTCATAATTTTGTAAACCTCTACAAGGTCACCTCTCAACCTCTGACGCTCCAGGGAAAACAGCCCCAGCCTGTTCAGCCTCTCCCTGTAGCTCAGATCCTCCAACCCTGGCAACATCCTTGTCAATCTTTTCTGAACCCTTTCAAGTTTCACACCATCTTTCTGATAGGAAGGAGACCAGAATTGCACGCAATATTCCAACAGTGGCCTAACCAATGTCCTGTACAGCCGCAACATGACCTCCCAACTCTTGTACTCAATACTCTGACCAATAAAGGAAAGCATACCAAACGCCTTCTTCACTATCCTATCTACCTGCAACTCCACTTTCAAGGAGCTATTTCTTAACTGATTTAATTCAAACAAGGAGATCGAATCTGCATGTGAATGAATGCAGTTTCTAGAATGCAGAAATGAATAATGCTGTAAACTCAACTGATAATCTTAAATTGGCTCCTGGTATAATTCTTAGTGCATTAACAGGAGTTTTGGTAAATATTGCCCAAGAAACAGAAATAACGTTGACATTATCTTCTGGATTTTGCAGGCAATGACAGTTTGAGCATGGTCAGCAAGCTGTCTGCTGCAGAAAGGTAAAAGATAGGATCTTTGACATAGGTTGGCAGTCCTTATTACATATGGCCTTTTCGAAACCCATTACCATATTATCATTTCTATGGAAGGCATAATGGTTTTTCGGTTTTATTGTAGCTTCTTGCGAGTAGGGATAACTATTCATACACTTACTGTTAAGTAGCAGTGCTAGCTTGCAAATATTTGAGTTGTAACACTATTTCAGGATAAGGTGAGATAGACTGGGAATTTTCCAATGCTGAATATGGTAGTGTTAGACCAATTCAGGCTTTTGCACAATACGCAGTGGGTGATTATTTGATCAGGGCAGCCATTATCACACTAGATTCGATTCCTTACAGTGTGGAAATAGGCCCAACCAGTCCACACAAACCCTCCAAAGAGTAACCCATCCAGACCCAATTCCCTCTGACTGATACACCCAGCACTATTGGCAATTTAGCACGGCCAGTTCACCTGACCTGCACATCTTTGGACTGTGGGAGTAAACCGGAGCACCCGGAGGAAACCCACGCAGACACGGGGAGAATCTGCAAACTCCACACAGACAGTCGCCCGAGGCTGGAATCGAACCTGGGATGCTGTGAGGCAGCAGTGCTAACCACTGAGCCACCACCATCAGAGTTAGCAGATGGCTAGACTACTATTCACAAAGTTGCCAATAAGATTGATCTTGTAGTGCACTGAACTGTGGGAATTCTAACATGTATATTGAGCAGTGAGCATAGACAAGCAGTAGATAGTATTAAAACATCCCATTTAGACAGTCAGGAGACTGGAAGAACAGAGCAGGCCAGGCAGCATCAGGAGGTGGACAAGTCAATGTTTCGGGTATAACCCTTCTTTAGGACTGGGAATGGGTGTGGGGGGGAGCTGCAGTTAGAGGGTGCCAGGGCAGGGTGGTGAAATGGGGATAGGTGAAGACAGGTAGAGGGTAGGACCTGGTTGGTCAATGAATCAGGTTGTTGGCAGGGAGCAGTGGAAAGGAGAGGGAGGGGCTGGGAAGGGAGTAAAGGGATGGGGAGGGAAGTTATTTGAGCTTAGAGAACTCAATGTTGATTCCTCAGGCTGTCGGCTATCCAGGTGGAAGATGAGGTGTTGTTCCTCAAATTGCGCTGTGGTTCATTTTGGCAATGGAGGAGGTGAAGGAAGGTCATGTCAGAAAGGCAGTGATTGGGGGAATTGAAATAGGTGGTGACTGGGAGGTATGGTTGGCACATGGCAGATTTCTCAACCAGCACATAGAGAAAAGGGAAGGTACAACTACTCCATTTCAAAGATGAATTTGAATACATGATGAAGGCATGTCAGGAAATTTTTAGATGCAGCTATGGATTCAATTAGGGCTAATGTGCCATCTATGTATTGGAAGCATATAGGAAGATAATGCTCATTCCTATAAGAACTTTCAGTTATCCAACTCTCTTGGCTTATGTAACTGACCAGGCAACACTTGAGCACTTCTTAACATCAGCCTATATTCAAGCAATTATAGGGGATCCGTTACCACCTTGTTGCAAACAGACTCCCTGAACATTAGTCTTTCTACCTTTTTGTTGTATTGATTGTTGTCTTCAGATAAAAGTCGAAAATATGCACTTGTTTTATGGTTTTTGAATTTGAAATACAACCAGTATTTCTGGTTACGTCATTCATCTCACATTTTTGTATTCAATACATTATTACATGTATGTGCTTGCTTAATTACAATGTCCAATAACTAATGAAGCACATTTCTATGACTATACTATCCCAGCATGTACTTATGGCCCTTGACTGCAATCTTGAGTGCTGCCTTATGACCATCATATAATTATCAAAGTTCCTTTTTGTCCATTGCATTGCCTGTTTTTCTCAATCATCAGCAGTTTCACACTCTATCACTATCTGCACTTTCCCTACAGAAACAAACATGGGTGTTAGTGAGGGCAAGGTCTGGAAAGGTTTGCCTGGCATCCCCATCTATTTAGGTGTATGTATGTTGTTGTCACCGAATTCAATCTCATGAGTTACTAAATTCATGAGTTTGATGGAAACAGATTCAGAACCCAGTGGCATATCTCTACTGCCATGATATAGAGACATAGTGCAAATGTCAATGGCTTTCTTGAGTAGTGCATTAGTTGAATAGGCTAGCCTGTTGAAAAGTGAACTGAATGTGATATTACTAACTATCAGTATTAAATCACACAACACCAGGTTATAGTCCAACAGGTTTAATTGGAAGCACACTAGCTTTCAGTGCGACGCTCCTTCATCAGGTGATGAAGGAGCGTCACTCCGAAAGCTAGTGTGCTTCCAATTAAACCTGTTGGACTATAACCTGGTGTTGTGTGATTTTTAACTTTGTACACCCCAATCCAACACCGGTATCTCCAAATCATAACTATCAGTAGGCTTTGTAGGATCTTCAGAGAAGGATAAGTGGAAAACTCACCGAAACCTGGTGGAGTGCTGCCAGAGATGTAGGTCATACGCACACTGTACATACCGACCACTGACAGAATGTATCAAACAACACATCCCTTTATCTGTCAAGGAGCACTGACTATGCCCAATTCGCTGAGGTTTGAAAAACTTCTTCAGGAATTGGCTTATGCCCGAAATGTCGATTCTCCTGCTCCTTGGATGCTGCCTGACCTGCTGCACTTTTCCAGCAACACATTTTTCAGTTCTGATCTCCAGCATCTGCAGTCCTCACTTTCTCCTGAGGGTACAATTACAGTGTTTAAAATACATTTGCATAAGTACATGAAAAGGAAAGGTTTGGAAGGATATGGTCCAGGAGCAGGCAGGTGAGACTAGTTTAGTTTGGGATTATGCTCAGCATGGACTGGTTGGACCGAAGGGTCTGTTTCTATGCTGTATGACTCTATGACTATCACTCTACTACTTCAAATGAGTTTAAGTTCATATGTGTGCTAGAAACTACCTTTTCTCACATGCAAGTCCATTCTTGTTGCTGGCCAAAGGAATATGGCTACACATTGTATATTTTTCCCACGGAATAAAGGCAATTGGAGATTGCCATGGGAAGGCAGCAAAGATTGGCTATGTCCTAACCAATTGCAGTTGAGCTGCCTGGTTTGAATTTAATCAGTTAAACAAGTCATCGGACAGTTCCTGTTGCATCTCCACAGGGTCCAACCAATCAGCACCCTTTCTTGTATAAATGCTGTAGAAATTGTCGCTTCATGTCTAAAGTTGTTTTTCCCCTTGTATTTCAGTCCTGATGACTACAAGAATGAAAAAGATCTGACTTCACCTCTCCCTTGAGCAATGTTTAGCATTTTTAAAAAGTGGTTGGAAGTTTGGAGTGCCCTCTCTCTCCTTTATCTGAAAGGTCAGCCTACATCTGTGCAGCTGGACAGTCCCTGTTGGCCCCTTTTTTTAAAAAAAACATTTTTCTCATCAAGGCGAAAGTGAAGCCTGCAGATTAGAGTCGAGAGTGTGGTGCTGGAAAAGCACAGCAGGTCAGGCAGCATCTGAGGAGCAGGAGAATTGACATTTCAGGCAAAAGCCCTTCATCCTGATGAAGGACTTTTGCCTGAAGTGTCAATTCTCCTGCTCCTCAGATGCTGTCAGACCTGCTGTGCTTTTCCAGCACCACACTATCGACTCTATTTTCTCATCAACCTGTTCAGAGATGTTATTACACACCTCTGGAACAGGTGGTACTTGAACCTGGCCCTTCCAGTCCAGGGGTAGGGATACAGTCCACTATTTTCTCCTTTTATTTCAGATTTCAGCATCCACAGTATTTTGCTTTTGTCACAAGGAAGCAATGTATCACGGAAAAATATACAGTGCACATATTTTGTGCCACATTTCCGATCAGACTTTGTCACCTTTCTATCACAGACTCAAATTTATTACAATTGGTGTGAATTCATCCTAAGCAGGTTTACCAGGCACATTTATTTCCTTATGCCTGAACGAGTAACTTTATAGCCATGTGATTGACTTCCTCGCTAACCCCTCGCTAGGAGAGTGACAGCTGACTACAGAAAATGGATTTAAATTAAAGTGAAAAGAATCAAGTAATTCCATGCTTGATATAAATGTCAAAAAGTTTAATTTTTTGAAAGACTGATTTTTATGACTTGCAAATTTACACTTCCTTGGAATAATTCTTTCCCTCCTTTCTTGATCAATGAACTGATATTTTAGGTTAGACTTCTGTTTTAGAAACTGCCTATTTTGATTGCATGTTCAAAATCAACTCTTCTACCTTCCAGCATTGGATATTTTCCCCTATTTTCCAAATAAATCTTAAAAGATCGCAAGTTTCAGCTCCCACTTACTATGAAACACACTGGGCTTGATTTTTCTCAACTTTCATTTTATGTTAACAGACTGGTAAACACCTTCAAAATGAAGTCAGTAGATCTAGCATCTCACTAAAATCAAACAAAGAACTATGGATGCTGGGATGTTCTGCAGAAGGAAGGGTCATAGGACTTGAAACATTAACTTTGTTTTCTGTACAGCTGCTGCCAGACCTGCTGGGTTTCTCCAGCAAATTACTTTTTTGTTTGTTTATTTTAGATAACCAAAACGCTTATTAGTTACAAACAAAAGTCATCAGGCAAACTGTTCATTTTATGATTGAGACCATTTTTCCACTAGTGTTGTTTGTTTCTTCAATGAATAGGTAGAAGCCATTTGTCCAACTTCAAATGCTCTTACTGAATCAAATGGGTCTTGGAATCACATTTTTATTTGTTTAACATCTCATTAATACTGGCATAAAGCCAGTTCAATTTTGAAAGGAGGTTACAACTGTTATGAAGATGTGGGTGTATTGTACTTTTAAGAAAGTTAAAAGCAAGTAGAACCATCTGACAGCACCAAATGTTCTCAACAAGATACAATGTAGCATGTGGTCCAGCAGTTAGAGTAGCTGGTTGCCAGGAGATAAAAACAGATTTGAATTAGGCCAATCAGTTTAAATTATACCCCCCAAAAAAGCCAAAGTCCAATCCAGTTTGAATTGGGTATTTTGACAATCTTAAAAGCCATTGACACAATCCGATGCTTTGGGGTTTTAAGACCAAGGAAAGTTGAATAGTCGGGTGGAGAACCACCAAGCCACCATCATGTAAAGACCGCCTAAAAATAGCCCTCTTAAAGGTACCTTTACCAATCTGTAACTTGAGAAGCAGAATCCCCAAGAAGAAGAAAAGAAGGCAGGAATACAGAGAAAAACCAAAAGCTACCTGGATTTTGAGAGAAGAAGTTTTGTTTTGTAAATCTTAATCGGGATTTTAATTGGACCAGTATTGTAGAGGGGAAAGTAAAAAATAAGTCAGAGGAAGGAGTTGTAAATAGCTGCTAGTTAATTATTCCCTGTTATACTTTAAGAAATAAAGTTGTTAATTTTTACTTTAAATAGTTCTTGGCCTCTTAACTTTTCACATGGGATAAATGCATAGGATAAATCTTTTCTCTGTTGCTGGTTTAAATTAAGCAGGAGCAAAACCAGGTGTCCAAAGCCTGTTTCAGATAATGGCCTAAGTGGCAACTGGGTCATTTGATGCAAATAAGACTTCTTTTCAAGCTATAAGTATATTTGCAGAGTTGTTAGACTCCTGAATGAAGACATCAGCATTTGCATTACTTTTGCTTCATCTGTACCAAATCTGGAATTGAAATTGCCAGAGTTTAGTGGATCATTGGATCCCTGCTACTCGATGGCCCGGAAAACTGGCTTCAGTTGAAACTGTGGACATCCAAGGGCAGGTGATGTGACAACCTGCTGCTTGGGGATTACGCAGTCGCACTTACTACTATTCACAAGAATGATCCTAGGGAAGAAGGGCTTGTCATATGAGGAATGGTTGAGGATTCAGGGTCTGCAGTTGATGGAGATTAAAAGGATGAGGGAGGATCTCAATAAAACTTACAGAATATTGAGAGGCTTGGATAGAGTGGACACGGAGAAGATGTTTCCATGAGTAGGAAAGACGAGGAACTGATGGTTCAGCCTCAGATGAAGGGACAGACGTTTACAACTGAACCAAGGAGGAAGTTCTTCAGCCAGAGGGCGGTGAATTGGTGGAACTCATTGCCACCGAAGGTTATGGAGACCAAGCATTAAATGCACTTAAGCCAGAAGTAGGTAGTTTCTGGATTAGTAAGGAGATAAAGGGTTATGGGGAAAAGCAAGGAATATAGGCTTGAGAAACATATCAGCTAGAATTGAATAGTGGAGCAGATGTGGCCTAATTCTACTCCTATATATTAGAGAGCTAGAAGAGAAAGGAATTATTGCACTGTTTTGACCTCCTCCTCTGCCTCTGTCAAAAGTTTAAAAAAGGAATCAATTTTCCAACACCCTTCCGTTCTAAAGAAGATTCATATAGAGCTTGAATTGATAACTCTGTTTTTCTTTCCATAGATGCTGCTCGACCTGTTGAGTTTCTCCACCACTTTCTCTGTTTGTTTCAGATTTCCAGAATCTGCAGTATTTTGTCTTTATTTAGATGTTGACCGGATGTTTTGTCTTGTGGGACAATCCAGAACTAGGGGTCATAGTTTAATTCAAGGGGTCACCCTAACACGACAGAGATGAGATAACATATCCTGGAGGCTTCCTGACTCTATTCCTGATGAAGGGCTTTTGCCCAAAACGTCGATTTTCCTGCTCCTTGGATGCTGCCTGACCTGCTGTGCTTTTCCAGCACCACTCTGATCTAAACTCTGGTTTCCAGCATCTGCAGTCCTCACTTTTGCCTAACATATTTTCTCTCAGAGTCAGTGAATACACAATCTTCAATATTTTTAAAGACAGCGGTAGATAGATTCTTGATTATTGGGGACATGCAGGAATGTAGATTTGAGGTTAAAATTAGATTAGCCACGATGTTACTAAATGGTACATCAGGCTCAAAGGGCAGAGTCATCTATTTTTGTTCCTTGTTTGTATGTTCGTGTGATAACGTTTCATGTAATGGGTATCAAAGGCTTCTGCTCATACTTTTAAAAAAACTACATTTAGAGGTCACATCACTACGGCATGTTAGAGAATACAATGTTGAAATGTGTTTCTCCAAACACCATCCATCATTCTCCCACCTGATTAACTGGACAATGCCACCAATACACCCCAGCAGACAGTATTTAAATTCCAACTGAATCTCCATCTATAATCTTATATCTGCTAAAACATGTGCTAAGCCTTCAGGTTTCTAATCAAAATTAACCATAACGATGAAATGAAAAGATGATGAGGTTAAATATGACCAATCGATGCCATACCCTTCTTTGGACACTTGAGGGGCTGATTTGTTTAATGGTCAGCCAGTGTTACTTATTAATGAATCACTCATAAAATGTGGGCTTCAATAGCTGGCCAGCATTTATTGGCTGTTCCGAGGTGCCCTTGAGAAGATGGTGGCAACTAGCCTGTGTGCTGTAGACGCAATAGTAATGGTGTTAGGGAAGCAGCTTCATGATTCTGACTCAACAACACTGAAAGGAAGCCAATAATGCTAGCTGGAGGTTAAGCAGATTTTCCTCACAAATGACAAAAGTATTTGCATGATCGACTTAGTACATTTTCACTGGGGTCCTATATGCTCTGGTTATATCAGCAACTGTACCACTTGAAGCATCTCAGGCCTCATTGTTTTGTCTCTCTTGATTAGTAATAGAAACCAGGTAAAAACAATAACTGCAGATGCTGGAAACCAAATTCTGGATGAGTGGTGCTGGAAGAGCACAGCAGTTCAGGCAGCATCCAACGAGCAGCAAAATCGACGTTTCGGGCAAAAGCCCTTCATCAGGAATAAAGGCAGTGAGCCTGAAGCATGGAGAGATAAGCTAGAGGAGGGTGGGGGTGGGGAGAAAGTAGCATAGAGTACAATGGGTGGGTGGGGGAGGGGATGAAGGTGATAGGTCAGGGAGGGGAGGGTGGAGTGGATAGGTGGAAAAGGAGCTAGGCAGGTCGGACAAGTCCGGACAAGCCAAGGGGACAGTGCTGAGCTGGAAGTTTGAAACTAGGATGAGGTGGGGGAAGGGGAAATGAGGAAGCTGTTGAAGTCCACATTGATGCCCTGGGGTTGAAGTGTTCTGAGGTGGAAGATGAGGCGTTCTTCCTCCAGGCATCTGGTGGTGAGGGAGCGGCGGTGAAGGAGGCCCAGGACCTCCATGTCCTCGGCAGAGTGGGAGGGGGAGTTGAAATGTTGGGCCACGGGGCGGTGGGGTTGATTGGTGCAGGTGTCTTGGAGATGTTCCCTAAAGCGCTCTGCTAGGAGGCGTCCAGTCTCCCCAATGTAGAGGAGACCACATCGGGAGCAATGGATACAATAAATGATATTAGTGGATGTGCAGGTAAAACTTTGATGGATGTGGAAGGCTCCTTTAGGGCCTTGGATAGAGGTGAGGGAGGAGGTGTGGGCACAGGTTTTACAGTTCCTGTGGTGGCAGGGGCAAGTGCCAGAATGGGAGGGTGGGTCGTAGGGGGGGGCGTGGACCTGACCAGGTAGTCACGGAGGGAACGGTCTTTGCGGAAGGCAGAAAGGGGTGGGGAGGGAAATATATCCCTGGTGGTGGGGTCTTTTTGGAGGTGGTGGAAATGTCGGCAGATGATTTGGTTTATGCGAAGGTTTGTAGGGTGGAAGGTGAGCACCAGGGGCATTCTGTCCTTGTTACGGTTGGAGGGGTGGGGTCTGAGGGCGGAGGTGCGGGATGTGGATGAGGTGCGTTGGAGGGCATCTTTAACCATGTGGGAAGGGAAATTGCGGTCTCTAAAGAAGGAGGCCATCCGGTGTGTTCTATGGTGGAACTGGTCCTCCTGGAAGCAGATACGGCGGAGGCAGAGAAATTGGGAATACGGGATGGAATTTTTGCAAGAGATAGGGTGGGAAGAGGTGTAATCCAGGTAGCTGTGGGAGTCGGTGGGTTTGTAAAAAAATGTCAGTGTCAAGTCAGTCATCACTATTGGAGATGGAGAGGTCCAGAAAGGGGAGGGAGGTGTCAGAAATGGTCCAGGTAAATTTAAGGTCAGGGTGGAATGTGTTGGTGAAGTTGATGAATTGCTTAACCTCCTCGCGGGAGCACGAGGTGGCACCAATGCAGTCATCAATGTAGCGGAGGAAGAGGTGGGGAGTGGTGCCGGTGTAATTATGGAAGATCAACTGTTCTACATAGCCAACAAAGAGACAGGCATAGCTGGGGCCCATACGTGTGCCCATGGCTACCCCTTTGGTCTGGAGGAAATGGGAGGATTCAAAGAAGAAATTGTTAAGGGTGAGGACCAGTTTGGCCAAATGAATGAGAGTGTTGGTGGAAGGGTACTGTAGGGGACGTCGGGAGAGGAAAAAATGGAGGGCTTGGAGGCCCTGGTCAAGGCGGATGGAGGTGTAGAGGGATTAGATATCCATGGTGAAGTTGAGGCGTTGGGGGCCAGGGAAACGGAAGTCTTGGAGGAGGTGGAGGGCGTGGGTGGTGTCTCGAACGTATGTGGGGAGTTTCTGGACTGGGGGGATAGGACAGTGTTGAGGTAGGTAGAGATGAGTTCAGTGGGGCAGGAGCATGCTGAGACAATGGGTTGGCCAGGGTGGTCAGGCTTGTGGATCTTGGGAAGGAGGTAGAACTGGGCAGTGCGGGGTTCCCGGACTATGAGGTTGGAAGCTGTGGGTGGGAGATCTCCTGGGGTGATGAGGTTCTGTATGGTCTGGGAGATGATGGTTTGGTGATGGGGGGTGGGGTCATGGTCGAGGGAGCAGTAGGAAGAGGTGTCCTTGAATTGGTGTTTGGCTTTAGCGGTGTAGAGGTCAGAGCGCCAGACTACCACTGCGCCCCCTTTATCCGCTGGCTTAATGGTGAGGTTGGGATTAGTGCAGAGGGATTGGAGGGCTGCGCGTTGTGAGGGTGAGAGGTTGGAGTGGGGGAGGGTGGTCGACAGGTTGAGGCGGTTAATGTCCTGGCGGCAGTTGGAAATGAAGAGGTCGAGGGCAGGTAATAGGCCAGCGCGGGGTGTCCAGGTGGATGCAGTGTGTTGGAGGTGGGAGAAGGGGTCCTCAGAAGGTGGGCGGGAGTCCTGATTGTGAAAGTAAGCTCCGAGGCGGAGGCGACGGAAGAAGTGTTCAATGTCACGGCGTGTATTAAATTCATTGATGCGTGGATGGAGGGGGATGAAGGTGAGTCCTTTGCTGAGGACTGATCGTTCGTTCCTCAGTGAGTGGGAGGTCTGGAGGGATGGTGAAAACTCGGCAGGGCCGGGAGCTGGGATCTGGTGTGGGTGTGGAGCTGGGAGTGGGGTCGGAGCCAGTACCTGGAGTGGGTGTGATGGTGGGGTGAATGGGGGTGGAGGCATGAGCAGGGGTAGTGTTCCCCTCGGGGTTCTGGGGGGTGAGGATAGTGACAGTGGGGTCTGTGAGGGGCGTGTCAGCAGAATGCAGGTGAGTGGCGCTGGTGGGGGCGGAAGTGGTGGTGATCATGGCAGTAGGGGTGGGGGAAGTCACTGAGCGTGTGGCATCAGCGATGATGTGAGGGTCGGAAGTGGCTGTGGGAGTGGCCATGATGGGGGCGGAAACCTCAGAGGCAGGAACAAAAATCACAGTCCCCGCTGCTACTGCTGCTCCTAGCCCCAACCTAAGCCCAATGGGCCTCTGAGGTTCCAAGGCCCGACCATTGAACCTTGGTGTAGCCCCCTGTCCCAGGCTTTGTTCAGATATAATATATGCACTGCTGAAATATTCACTTATCAATTAAAACTTACAGCTGAGTGTAGTAACAGTTAAAACTAGCAACACAATGTTATAAAATATGCAGAGCTAATTTTCCAAATGACTGCTACCTGTGGGGTAAGTTTAATTACTGACAGCTTGTTACACAATTATGGAAGTACAGAGTCATGTTCTTCGCTACAAATATATATATTGGGGAATTAACCCACACTGTATCTAACAACTCTTATCCACACTAGTAATTGAATCTCAATGTGCGTTCTTTTATACAGAGATTAAACTCATAGGAAATTTTCTCTTCTGAATGCAGGTCATCTATAGTAGCAGGATGAAAGTTTCATCAGCATGCTGTCAATTACATTAATGCATCTGTTTAGTTCTTATTAAATGTAGATTAAAGTGTCCTAATTTCATGTGAATTGTGAATATACTCAGAGTGTAAGGTGTATTGTTGGACAGCACAGAGGAAGCTTCACTGTGAGTCTAATTGTATTATACTTCATTAGTGCAGGAACTGGATTTGCTGAATATGAAACATATCTATTCTTCAGAACCAGATACTGATGAGTGCAAAAATAAACAAATAATACAAAAAGACAACAAGGAACAAAAGCACTTTAACGATGACTAACGTTCATGCTCTAGGCACTGAAGCAGGCAATAAACAAATGTTTGCAAGAAACAGGCAAAAGCAAAGTCATTAACTGTGATTGAAACTATTCTTACCAGACAACAAGAGAACTATGAATGAGAAAAGCCCACTTCAGTTTATCCACTTTAAAATCCATCCGTTCCTCTCGAAATGCAGCATGTTAAGATCAAATTCAAAGTCCATTCCATGTATTGATAATCTCATAAAGACAAGAAATTCATAATGTCACTGCAAGTTCTGTCCTTTCTGTGCTGTATGGAAGGAAGGGTTTGAGAAAGCCACCAATTTACTCAGAAATATTGGTGTCTTTAGGCATTCTTATATTACATTTCTGTGCTTTTGCCTGTGAAAAATAAATCGAATGTCACAACTTTTACACAGGTGCTTTTTTTCCCCATTTCCATGTAAGACTGTCACTGGTTGATCATTAAATGAACATTAAACCAAATCATTTTTAGAGACATAGGCAAAACTTACAAAAAAATAGCCAGAGACTTATAGAGATGTGAAGCACGGAAACAGACACTTCGATCCAACTCATCCATGCTGACCAGATATCCTAAATTAATCTTGTCCTTTTTCTTAGCACTTGGCCCATATCCCTCTAAATCCTTCCTATTCATGTAACCATCCAGATACCTTTTAAATGTTGTAATTGTACCTACCTCCACCACTTCCTCTGGCACCTCATTCAATACACGCACCACCCTCAGCATAAAAAAGTTACTTTTGATTTTTCCCCTCTCATCTAAAACCTTTGACCTCTAGGTTTGGACTCCCCTGCCGTGGAAAAAAAAGCTTTGGCTATTCACCCTTTCCATGCCCTCATGATTTTATAAATCTCCATAAGGCCACACCTTAGCTCCAACGCTCCAGGGAAAACAGGCCCAGCCTAGTCAGCCTTTCGCTATAGCTCATACCATTCAACCCTGGCAGCATCCTTGTCCATCTTTTCTAAACACTTTCAAGTTTCACAACATCTTTGCTATTGGCCTAACAAATTTCATTGACTTCCCAACTCCTATACTCAATTCATTAATCAATAAAGGCAAGGGCACCAAATATCTTCTTCACTATCCTAACTACCTGTGATTCCATTTTCAAGAACTACAAACCTGCACCCTAAGGTCGCTTTGTTCAGCAACACTCTCTAGAGCTCTAACATTAACCGTACAGGTCCTGTCATAATTTGCCTTTCTAAAATGCAGCAACTCACATTTTATCTAAATTAAGCTCCATCTGCCACTCTCAGCCTATCGGCTCATCTGATCAAAGTCCTGCTATACTCCAAAATAACCTTTTCTGCTGTCCACTGTATCCCCAATTTTGGTATCATCTGCAAACCTACTAACTATTCCTCCTATATTCACATCCAAATATTATGCAAATGTGTTTGATGAGGTAATAATTCAGTGTTATTATGTTAATTGTCTTTTCATTCATCAGGATACCAAAATGTTTTGTTCTCTCCCATGTTGACAACATAATAATAGCAAGAAAGTGAATCTTTGGTCGTGCAACCAGAAAGCAAAGTTTAGCTGTACTTTAATCCTGTGGCATTTTGGCTCAGTTGGTAGAATTCTGATCTCTGTCAGAGCCTGAAAGTTGCACTCCAGGATTCAGGCACACGGACTATTACTATAATACAGTAATGAAGCAACAATTACTGACACAGCATTTGTACTTCAGCTAGTAACGTCGAGTTAAGAAGTATTTGGTCTGATCATGGTGTCAAGATTCAAAATTTCAAAGATATGACATAGGAGGAGTTATTCCAGTATCCAGACCAACATTCCTCATTTAACCAATGTCATGGAAAATAATTTAGCTGGTCATTCATCTCTGTATTATTTGTGGGTTTTTGATACGCTCAGAATGATCTTTAGCGCCAGATACCTGGGTTCAATTCCCGCCTCAGGCGACTGACTTTGTGGAGTTTGCACATTCTCCCCGTGTCTGCGTGGGTTTCCTCTTGGTGCTCCGGTTTCCTCCCACAGTCCAAAAATGTGCAGGTTAGGTGAATTGGCCATGCTAAATTGCTCGTAGTGTTAGAGGCAGGGGTAAATGTAGGGGTAAATGTAGGGGAATGGGTCTGGGTGAGTTGTGCTTCGGTGGGTCAGTGTGGACTTGTTGGGCCGAAGGGCCTGTTTCCACACTGTAAGTAATTTAATCTAATAGTCCCGTAATTCAAAATAATTAATTGCATGTGCCGTGCTTCAATGGCTTTTACTGGTCAAGCTCAAATGGTACATAAATCAGAGGCAATCTTTGTTTTTGCTCTTTCTTAACACTGAGGCAGCTGCTGCTGCTGGAACGTTATGAAATTGTGAGAGGATCGGACGAGAAATAATTTGATTGAGTGTGAGGCTCAAATATGACTTAGAGCAAGAGTTCTCAGCTGAGAGGTCTGCAGCTCCAGAAGCATCCACCAGATGGTTGAATGGGGTGCACTAAAGATATAATGCTCTCATTCGGTATCTCCTCTTCTCAGAATGGACAGTTATGTCCTTTGCAACCTTATTTAGAACAAGAGGCAGAGCTGTTGGATAGATTGTACAGATTGAGGGTGAGAAGCTGAAAGGCTATCAGAGGTCAGAAATGTCTTAACTCGCCGCAATGTAGTTCACGCGTTAGTTTGTATAGCCTGAACCCAGGTTAAGGTCAGTACAGCCACAGTCCATTGGCTTGTCTGAGTATTCAGGACTTCTTATTTCAACCAGAGTGGGTGAGAAGATGCCACATCTGCTCTGTCCCTAATATGACACTGTGGACATAGGTGTACAGGCCCTTGATAATAGGAATTTAGGTCCCTTAAGGGTAAGCAAGAACAAGCTCAAAGTTAATGGAGAGCAACAGATCATTTGACTTTGTTTTTAAGAGAAGGCTTTATACCATTTTGATTTATTGCCCTCCTTTGTTTTTCCCACATTTCTGGTTGTTTCTAATTATTGTCACACTATCTCTGGTGGGCAGCAATTGTAATCTGTATATTCAGTTGATTTTTTGAATGGGTTTTATAAAAAGAGATAGCTTCTTTGGCCCATCTAAAAGTAGCCACTAACAGTGCCAGGTGGCAGACTGTCTGCCTACCACTCTATCAAGCCCCTCTACTGTACATGGGTGTCCTTGGAGAGAAAGTACACTGGGTCCACTGGTACCCTTGAGGTTATTAGGGAGAGTGACCACTGTGAGTTGGGATGCATTATTTTCCCATTTTGATTTACAGTAATCGCCTCCCTAATTTCTTCCCAATCTTCTGTTGGAGGATTGTTTGTAATTTAGGTAAATTCAGCATTTTATTACCTTGTTGTGGGTTTCTAAAATTAAAAAAAGGACACAGCCAGGGGGTTAACTTCTGGACAGGGAAAGAGCCCAGAAGGGAAGGTGGAAAGTGCTTTTGTGCTTAACTATAGATTTGCAATAAAACCTTGATTAATCTCAGACAGTCTTTTGCTGATTAATTCATTATATAGATATCAGCCTATACAGACTACAGCACAAAGCAGGATATGGAGGAACCTATAAAACAGGACAGAACCTCAAACATCAACAAGAGACAAAAAGGGATGGAATAATCAACATGTAAGACACTTGAAAGCGAATGTGGGAATCAATGCAATTGCTGAATAATCCTAAGACTGACCTGGTTCACCTGAACATCAGGCTACATTTGATTTGCTGTCATATTACCTCCAGCTTCTGTTATTATTAAATGTGGATTTCAATTTAATAACCATTGGAAAGCAAACTGAATAAAACCTGAAGTATGGCAGTAAGAGAGTGCAATAGAAGCAACATACTGCAAATCTGTTCCCACCTTTTGTTACTGCAACTTGGTTTCCTGCAAAACCTTTCAGTGTTTCAAATGAATTGTGACACTTCTTTATAACATTCATAAACCATGTTGAGAAGTTATCGATATTTTTTATCAACATCATAGACTTGATGGGGTAAGTGGCCTCATTCTTTGCTGTAATGACTCCATGACTCAATAGACTGAATTTCACGAGGTGCAAACTGAACTGCCATAGTCCAGGTGTATGATCCAATGAGTTGATGTTGGGTTGTGAACCTGATGTTAACTTCCAGGCTCCTAAGTCAGCAATCTTTCAACGACTTGGAGATTAATAAAGGGAGCAACTTACTGTAGATGCTGAAATCTGTACTGAAAACTAAAAATGCTGGAGATCACGGCAGGTCAGGCAGCATCCACGCAGAGAGAGCAAACCAACGTTTAGGGTCTAGATGGCTCTCCATCAGAGCTCTGCCTGACCCACTGTGATTTCAAGCATTTTTTGTTTTCAGTTGAAAATTAATAAGTTGTATTTAAGGTCATAAGTAGTCCAATTGACTTTTTTGTTAGTTCACGAGATATGTACATTTATTGCCCATCCCTCGTTGCCTTTGTGAAGGTGGTGGTGAGCTGCTGAGGTTCATGTGCTGTATGTTGACCCACAATGTTGGTGGGGAGGGAATTCTGGGATTTTGACACCACAGCAGTGAGGTAACAGCGATATATTTCCAAGTGAGGATGCTAAGTGGCTTGGAGAGGAACTTGCAAGTGGTGGTGTTGCCACTGCTGTTATAATACATTCCTGATGGAGCAATAAGGAGGATGCACATAAAACACACCAATGTGTTCAAGTCTTTTTTCAGGCAGTCATGAAAGAGTGGGTTTAAAGACGAGAGGTAGATCGCAGAAGAGACTGCTCACTGTTGTTTCTCTGGGAAATGTTAGTTGTCCGTAAGCATCTAACCATAGTCAAGGATATCCTTCTGGGGAACATCCAAAATTTTGTTAATGTTGTCCATCTTTCATCGTGGCACTTCAGATGCTGAGAAAGTCTCCTTTATGGACATTGTGTACTCTTTGGGAGGTACCTTCTCCAGAGCTGGAGGTCAGCTGTCAAAGGACAGAGAAGACATGCTTTGGAGAAAGGTGGTCTCGTTGCTGAGGAGGAAGGGAAGCAACAGCAGACGCTCAGAGATAGCCAAAGGCCATATCCTGTCAAGCTCATTCCGAGGATGAAATGTAATATCGTCAGATAATAAACTGTCAGGGTCTCATGAGCCATTGTCACATGTCAATGTGACATGCTTGTCCCTGAAATAGTTACCAATTATGTAGGTGACCACCCCAGTAACAATGACAGCAGTGCAGAGCCTCTTTGCCTTGAGGTCATGTCAGGTCACGTGTGGAGACCTGAGTGGGACCATCAAGCTTGCAGCACATCTCAGTATAAAGAAATTCACTGATGCCATGCTTAAGCATACTCAGCAAATAGAGTTAAGGAAAATCCCAAAGCTTTTTATTCATATATGAGGAGCAAGAGGGTAACAAGAGAAAGGATTGGCTCACTCAAGGACAAAGGAAGGAAGTTATCTGTGGAGTCAGAGAAAATGGGTGAGATCTTTAATGAGTACTTTGCATCGGTGCTCACCAAGGAGAGGGACATGATGGATGTTGAGATTAAGGTTTGATGTTTGATTACTGTAGGTCAAATTGGCATAAGGAGGGAGGAAGTGTTAAGTATTCTAAATGGCATTAAGGACAAGTCCCCAGGACTGGATGGGATCTATCCCAGTTACAGAGGGAAGCAAGAGAGAAATGGGGCCTTAACAGATATCTTTGCAGTATCCTTGGACGTGGCTGAGGTCCTGGAGGGCTGCAGAATTGCTAATGTTTAAGAAGAGTAGCAAAGATAATGAAGGTAATTATAGATGGGTGAGTCTGACGCCAATAGTAAGGTAGCTGCTGGAGAAGATTCTAAAGGATAGGCTCTATTCACACTTGAAAGAAAATGGTTTTGTGCAGGGAAGGTCATGGCTTACCTACTAAATAGATGTCTTTGAGGAAGTGACAAAGTTGATTGATGAGGGAAGGGCTGTTGATATAATATACGTGTACTTCAGTAAGGCATTTGATAATGTTTCCATGGTAAGTTGATAGAGAAAGTGAAGTCGCATGGGGTCCAGGATGTACTAACTAGATGGATGGAGAAAGGGCTGGGCAACAGAAGACAGAGAGTAGTAGCAGAAAGGAGTTCCTCAAAATGGAGAACTGTGACCAGTGGTGTTCCACAGGGATCCGAGCTTGCGCCACTGTTGTTTGTGATATATATATTTTATATATATATATAAATGATCTGGAGGAAGGTATAGGTGGTCTGATTAGCAAGTTTGCAGATTACACTAAGATTGGTGGAGTAGTAGATAGTGAAGGGGACTGTCAGATAATACAGCAAAATATAGATAGATTGGAGAATTGGGCTTAGAAGTGGCAGATGGAGTTCAATCCGGGCAAATGGGAGGCGATGTATTTTGGAAGATCTAATTCAAAAATGAACTATATAGTAAATGAACAAGTCCTGGGGAAAATTGATATGCAGAGAGATCTGGGTGTTTGGGTCCATTGTTCACTGAAGGTGGCAATAGAGTGGTCAAGAAGACAAATCATATGCTTTCCTTCATGGACGGGGTATTGAGTGCAAGAGTTGGCAGGTCATGTTGCAGTTTTATTGGACGTTGGTTCAGTCACATTTGGAACACTGCGTACAGTTCTGGTCACCACATTACCAGAACAATGTGGATGCTTTGGAGAGGGTGCAGAGGAGGTTCATCAGGATATTGCCTAGTATGGAGGGAGCTAGCTATGAAGAGAGTTGATGAGACTAGGATTATTTTCATTAGAAAGATGGAGTTTAAGGGGGAGCCTGATTGAGGTCTACAAAATAACGGCAGGTATAGACAGGGTGGATTGCAAGAAGCTTTTTCCCAGTGTGGGGGACTCAATTATTAGGTATAATGAGTTCAAGATGAGAGGGGAAAAATTTAAAGGAGATATGCGTGGAAAGGTATTTACACATAGGGTAGTGGGTGCCTCAAATGTGTTGCCAGCGGTGGTGGTAGGGGTGGGCATGATAGCATCATTTAAGATGTATCTAAACAGATACATGAATGGGCAGGGAGCAGAGGAATACAGATCCTTGGAAAATAGGTGACAGGTTTAGATAGAGGATCTGGATCAGCGCAGGCTTGGAGGGCCGAAGGGCCTGTTTCTGTGCTGTAATTTTCTTTGTTCTTTGTTTGTATTATCTTCAGTTAACAGCAGTCAACTGGAAAGGTCCAGAGGCCTTGAAGCCATGGCAGATTTCCCAATGGTGCAGGTGATCATTTGTTGTACCCGGATAATCATCAAGGCACTAGCAGGCCAACTTGACCTTTTATAAGCTACAAGGGATCACATTCGATTAACTAATAGATACTTTGTGACCACAACCTGCTAATTATATTGGCTTCTGCTAAGTCCCCTGGAAGCAATACTCCCAGGTGTCAAGTATGTTTTGGCCTAGGATGTATTGGATGGAAGGCTGATTGGTGATAAAGGTTACTCCCTGCAGAAGTGGCTGATGAGTGGCCTGGTTCAAAATGCTAGGATGGAATCTGAGTGCAGTTATAATGAACGCTACTCGATGAACCAGTCCATCATTGAGTACACTGAAGATGACATTCAGATACTTAGACAGAAGAACAAAGAGCAGGTGTAAGGTAATTCAGCTCCTCTAGCCTGATCTGCCATTTAATATGATCATGGCTGATCTCTTCTCAGCCTCAAATCCACTTTCTTGCCTCCTCCCCCCAACTCTTTAGCCCTTTATTGATTAAAGAATCTGTCTATTACTTACTTAAATTTATTCTGCATCTCAGCATTCACCACACATTGGGATGCAGAATTCCATAGATTTAAGAACCTTTGAGAGAAGTAATTCCTCCGTATTGCTGTTTGAATGTGTCACCCCTTAGACTAAATCTCAGATGAGATTGTTCCACAAGAGGAAACATCCTCTCTAAATCCCCTTCATCGATCCTCTTTAGCACCTTGTATACCCCAATTAGATTTCCTCTCATTTTTCTAAACTCTAGCGAGTATAGGCCTAAACTGCTAAATCTTTCCTCATAAGACAGATCAGATGGTACCAGCTGGTGCATTGTTGCTTGCGATAGTATTCTGCTCAGGATTTAGCACCTTTGCTCTAATGAGGAATAACTTCAGAAGGTGTCAAAGGGAATTACTCCAGATTGCAACTGACATATTCTGCTTAAGTTTTCCAGGACCGTAAAGAAAACAACTTCCTTAGCTCTTTCCTTTAATTTGCCTCCTAACAATAAGACATAGCGGAAAGAAAATCTATCTACGGATCCGCTACTCAGAACTTAAATGTTAGTGTACCCCATTTGCTTCTCCAGCTCTCCCAGATTTCAAGACCAAATACAAAACCTTGGGGAGACACAGATGGAACTTTATGGATAATCTTAGTCTCCTTCATTAAGGAAGGATAGCTTTGTTAGAGATGGATGCATGCAAATAAGTATCCATTGGACTAATTCTTGGGATGAAGGGATTGTCCAATGACCAGAGACTGTGAAGAACAGACCTATGTTGCCTGCAGCTCAGAAGAACAAAAGGTGATCTCATCATTGTTTTGACAGAGTAGATGCTGGGAAAATATTACCTTAGCTGGGAAGGGCTGACAGTCTCTGGATAAGGGATTAGATATTCAGGACTGAGTTGTGGAGAAATTCCTATCAGGTCCATGAATTCTTTGCAATTTTAGAAGTTTAATTCAAGATGGCGGCATAGTCCGCTCCGTCCATTTTCTTTTTCTTTCTCTCTCCTTTATCTTCTCTTTTGTATTTTTCTTTCCTGCTTCTCTCTTCCCCCGGCAAGGAACTCCCAGCATCAGACTCAATGCAGACCTGGCGAGGCAGCCTCCTGGCCTGGCATGGCATAATTTCGGCCTAGCGAGGTGGTCATTTGGCCTGGTGAAGCGGTCTTTCGGCCTGGCATGGTGATTTCTCAGTAGCTCAGTATGGTGGTCTTTTGACAGTACGTGCTGGTCTCTCAGTCTGGTGTGGCCTCAGTATGGGCTTCTGGTCTCGAGGTGATTCCTCGAAATGCATTGCCATTGTGGTGAAGCACTTAAGACTGTAATGTTGGAACTTTCAACTTTACTTCCTTATTTTCTACTTCAAACTAAGAAAGTCTGCAATGTGTAGCGTTTAACTCTTTTTTGTATGTTTTACGCTATACTATAAAAACTGCAACTTTAACTTTTGACTTTGTTCTTTCTTCCTGCCTTGTTCTTCAGATTATTTACTTCGATACCTAAGATGGCGCCTTGTGTGTACTGCTGTACTTTTGTACTTGAGTACACAGGAGAATAAAATCAAATCCAAATCCAAAGAACCAGGGATGTTTAATCATTGGATTAAATACTTGAAATAGTTCATATTTTTTACCTAAACGTCCATCTATATATTACACCCAGAGAGAAAGAAGAAATGTAAAGATGTTGAAGGAATAGGTCTAAACGTAAAATTATATCCTATTTTTCTTTTTTTTTTAGTGCAGGTTACCTTTCATGATGCTTCTCTCAGAAGGAGGTCTAAATTAGATTACTTACAGTATGGAAACAGGCCCTTCAGCCCAACAAGTTCACAACCGACCCACCGAAGCGCAACCCACACAGACCCATTCCCCTATATTTACCCCTTAACCTAATACTACGGGCAATTTAGCATGGCCAATTCACCTAACCTGCACATTTTTGGACTGTGGGAGGAAACCGGAGCACCCGGAGGAAACCCACGCAGACACGGGGAGAATGTGCAACCTCCACACAGACAGTCGCCTGAGGCTGGAATTGAACGCGGGTCTCTGGCAGTGTGAGGCAGCAGTGCTAACCACTGTGCCACTGTGCCACCCACTGTGGAAAGTTTGTGAAACCTTTTAGAATTGATCCATATTTTGACACTTTTATTTGTATTCCACTACTCATTCGCCTCATCCTATTCTGTGCACACTTATGCCTTTAGGTTTGTTGTTGATAAAACAGGCATTGATTGATCAGGTCGGTGAGTAACATTCTCTTTGTCACCTGGGGCACACCCGCCTGTCTAAAATCAGATATACATTGACCTTGCATCACAGAAGACTTTTAACAAGGCATTTCTTTCTGGTCAAAGGGCATTAACAGAAAAATGCATCATAGCCATATCAGTAAAATTCAATGCAGCATATAATGCTTTGAATGATCTGTGGTCTTAAGCTAATGTCTTTTTGATTGATCTAATGTCAAAGCAACCTTGTTTTTGTGATATTCTCAAAGAGAATCTATTTGATTTATAACCATTTCAAGTTAAATGAACTTGGTTAAATATTCTGAAGACAGTCACAAAATTCAGAGCATTTAAAACAAAACCCAACACTCTTATTTTGGGCCATTAGTGTTTTATATGCAAACCATAAGTATGTTGTAAAATAGATACCTTTCTCACTGAGTGTGTAAGCCCTGCCAACCATTTTATATCTTTGACTTTCCTTTGATTTATGACATAAACAACATGTTCTTTTGACATTTGTTCTGGGCTTAATTTCCTTGAGACCATCAATTCAGCAGTATTGCGAACTTCATCGCAATAGTTTTACTGACACAGCAACCTCAGGCTGATCAGATAGATATTTCAGCTGTTATTCTTATTCAAAGGCACTTTATTATTATTTTATTTTGCAATGTAATGCTGTTGCACATCAGAGATTTCTAATAAAGAATAGCAGAGCAATGGGAATTACTCTAAATACACATAAAACAGAAACTGAGAGCCTTGTCTGCTGAAATTTCTAGAGCATAAATCACTCCCAAGAATCGAAGGATTAGCTATCAAAATGCAGGGGTCAAGTAAAAGACATGAACATTTTTCGGCAAAATTGGCTTAATATTGTACTGTCACTTACCTGAAATGTCAAATAATTGGATTGTGGCAGAAAAGAAAATGTATCTCAGAATGAAATACCAATCTTTATGGTAATTAGTTTAGCAACAGTTTAAGATTTTCTCGATGAGGGACAACCATATCAATCTTTTATCTCTTTGCCAGCAATGGAATTAATCATTTTGGATGAAATCTGTAACTGGATGGACATGGCTGGGTGATCACCTGTGATTGGTGTTGCACATATTCCCTAGTTTCCACTGGAGTTGAATTCATTCTATCCCATTTGTTCTGTACAGGTCACAGCTGAAGCTGTGGCCATCAGAATTCAATGTACTGTTAAATGCAACCAAAAGAAGTAATGTTGAATCATTTGTATTAGGTGATAGATTTCCCAGTGATGCCATTTTTGCTTAATTTATTTGATTGATGTAATCAGAACATCTTCAACATTGAATATTTTCAGTGAATTTACAGAACAATGTTCCTTTTACTGCAGGAAAGCTATTCTCCTTAATAGAAAATCAATGTGCATTACTTTGTGAATTTCTGAACCATTTAATTTCATCTTAAGTCCGCTAAAAATGTTGAAGATTATTTTTTATTACTAACATCGGTTTGCTACTGGGACAGCCGTGTATCAGTTAGACTACTTACAGTGTGGAAACAGGCACTTCAGCCCAGTCCACACCGACTCTCCAGAGAACAACCAACCCCCCCTACATTTACCCTTTCACCTAACACTACAGGCAATTTAGCATGGCCAATTCACCTAATCTGCATGTCTTTGGACTGTGGGAGGAAATCCGAGTACCCGGAGAAAACCCAAGCAGACACAGGGAGAATGCGCAAACTCCACACAGACAGTTGCCTGAGGTGGGAATTGAACCCAGGTCTCTGGCTCTGTCAGGCAGCAGTGCTAACCACTGTGCTAATGTGCCACCAGTAGTCTCCTTCGTGCTTTAATCAGAAGTTTGTGGCTGGAGACATGAGCAAGAAACATTAGGCTAACACTCCTTGTGCAGCACAGAAGAGGGGCTATACTATAAGAGCTCCATCTGCAGATAAAGCTTCTGTCCATTACTTTAAAGAAGAGCTTGGTGAATTATCCCTGGGTACCTTAATCAATTTATCCCTCTAGGGTCCAGGATAATTTTTTTTCAAAGGCTCCTCTTTAGGGCTATTTTTGGTTTTTCAAGGTCTCCCTCTATTCTCACTAACTCCTTTATGAGGGAATGAAGTCACATAGTAACAATATCTTCTATATTTGTATTGGTGTATGGACTCACAGATTCAGAATTATAAGCATTCATCCATATCCTCAATAATTATCAATCCTCCATAACTTTTAAAGCCATAAAGCAAAATGCAAGCATTAACTTTCCTAAATACCACGATATTCAAATTAGAACAGGCACAAGTTAAAAACAGAAGCTTTTATTTTAATACAACTGACATGCAGTTCTACACAAAAATACTCACAATAGACACCTTTCAGATTGGTCAGGTCACAGTTAATGCATTCTATCACATAGTCACAAAGCTGGAATATTTTAACTGGACAGTTTTTATCTATTCAGAAAAGATTTACAAGGATGTTGCCAGGGTTTGATCTATAGGGAGAGGCTGATAGGCTGGGTTTTTTTTCCCTGGAGTGTCAAAGGCTGAGGGGTGACCTTATAGAAGTTTATAAAATCATGAGGGGCATGGATGGGATGAATATTTTCCTTGGGATTAGGGGAGTCCAGAACTAGAGGGCATAGGTTTAGGATGAGGGGGGAAAGATTTAAAAGGAACCTAAGGGGCAACATTTTCACACAGAGGATGGTGCATGTATGGAATGAGCTGCCAGTGAAGTGGTGGAGGCTGGTACAATTACAACATTTAAAAGGCATCTAGATGGGTTTAGAGCGATATGGGCCAAGGGCTGGCAAATGGGATTAGATTTGGTTAAGATATCTCGTTGGTGTAGATGAGTTGGACGAAAGGGTCTGTTTCTTTACTGTACCTCTCTATGACTCTAAGTGTATCTTGCTGACTTGGCAAACATTTATTGCCCATCTTAATTGCCTTAAGGACAGTTAAGAGCTACATGTAGGTCAGACTAGAAACAATTTTCCTCCCTTAAGAATATTGGGGAACTAGGTGGGTTTATACAACAATCAACTATAGTTATATGGTTGACATTAGACTAATCTTTAATCCAAGTTTCTTTTATCAAATTCAATTGAATTCACTATCTGACATGGTAGTACTCAAAACAATGTCACCAGCCTGCAGTTCTGGCCTACTAGTCCAGTGATATTATTACTACACCAACATCCACTATTTTTATTGCATCTCAGATCTTATATTCAGACTTAAATCTAAAATTTAATACAAGATCCATTGTGATCTCAATTCAGTTGATTTACTAGCTGCCCAATTTGTCACTGCCAGTCACTTGGAAAAAGGTCTGTTTACTCCTATTCTTTGTTTCCAATCAGTTCTCCATCCATGTCAGAGGACAAACCCAATCCCTACACTACACTGTGGGGAAGTGATGTGTCCTGATTGTATTATCGCTAGATCATTAATCCAGAGATCCTGGTAAAGTTCCAGGGACATGGATTTGATTCTGTCATGACAGGTGGTGGAATTTGAATTCAATAAATATTTGGAATTCAGAGTCTCATCATGACCATAAAAGTACTACTAATTGTTGGGAAAACTCGCTTGTCCTTTAAGGAAGGAAACTGCTACCCTTAATTGATCTGGTTGATATGTGACTCCAAACCCACAGCAATGTGGTTGACTATTAACTGCCCCCTGGGAAATTAGGGATGGTCCAGATAGTGATACCTACAGCCCATGAATAAATTTTAAAAACCATGAACAAAAAATGTTTACAATCTAATCTCTTACCAAAAGCATTCTGAAAGTCTAAGTTAACCACATCCACTAGCTGCTTTCTTATCAACTCTACAAGTTATATCCTTGAAAAATTCCAATAGGTTTATGAAGCATGGCTTCCCTTTCATAAATTCATACTGATTCTGTCTGCTCCTGTCACGGTCTTCCAAGTGCTCGACTATTAATTACTTTATAATATACTTTACCACTTTCCCCACTACTAATGCCAGTCAATGTTCTTTCTACTTCCTTTTTTAAAATAGTGGTGTTACATTAGCCACCCTCTAATGCACAGGAACTGTTCCTGAGTCGAGAGAATCTTGAAAGATACTTGTAGCATTCCACAAGTAATGACGTTCCAACCTGAAAAAGACCCATTAATCCTGACTTGTTTGTTAACCATGCAAATATCTTTTAAATGACACCTTATCAAAAGCCTTGTGGAAGTCCAAATGCATTGCACCTATAGATTACCCTTTATCAACTATACTTATTATAACCTCAAAGAACTCTAGCAATTTTTTCTAACAAAATTTCCCTTTAACAAAACCATGTTAACTCTGTTTGTATTAAGCTCTTCTAAATGTCCTGCTAATTTGTTCTCAATAATAGATTCCAGAATTTTCCAAATGACAGATGTTAGGCTAAATGGATTGTAATTTCCTGCCTTCTGAACCCCTCGCTTCTTGAATAGGGGTGTCAGATTATAGGCTTTCCAATTCACTAGGACCCTGCTTGAATCCAGTGAGCTCTTGAATATTTTGACCAATGCCTCCACTATTTCTGCAGCTACATCCTTTAAAACCCTGAGGTGCAGGCTGTTAGGTCCTGGTGATTATCTGTCTTTGTTCCCATTAGTTTATCAAATATTTTGTCCTTTGTAATAGAGACTCTCTCTTTAATTACAAGTCCTTTTCTCTATTACCACCTTTCTTATCTGATTCTTTGGAGTGTCTTCAGTGGCCACCACCACGAAGAATATGCAGAGTATTGGGTTGAGTTGTCTGCCATTTCCCTGTTTCTTGCTATTAAATCCCCAGCCACATCACCAAATGGTCTCAAACCCACTTTATAGCTACTCTCCCTTTTATGTAGATGTAGAAGGCGTTGGGTATTTTTCTTTCTTACTAATTTATTTTCTTAATCAATTTTTATTGATTTTTAGTCACCTGCTACTGACCCCCACCCCCCCCTAAAATCCCAAAAAACTTCTAGTTCACCACTTTGTATGACTTAGCTTTTTATTGGCTATGACACAAAGGTAGGTGGAGGGGCAGGCCATGTTGAGGAAGTAGGCAAACTGCATAAGGCCTTGAAAAAGCGAGGAGAGTGGACAAAGAAGTGGCACTCGGGAGCCCTGTTTCAGGAATCTCTTAAGGTTAACATGCAAGTTTACTGGCAGTTAGGGAGGCAAATGCAAAGATGACATTCATTTCAAGAAGGCTAGAATACAAGAGCAGAAATGTACTGACAAAGTTGTGCAGTTGGAATGTTGTGAGCAGTTTTAGGCCCCATATCTAAGGAAGGATGTGTTGGTGTTGGAGGGTACCCAGAGGAGATTTACAAGAATGCTGCCAGGGATGAAAGGCTTGTCATATGAGGAGGAGAAAGACTCTGGGTGTGTGCTTGATGGAGTTTAGAAGAATAAGGGGGCAATCTGATTGAAACTTACAGAATGGAGAGGCTTGGATAGAATGGACATTAGATTTACTTAGTGTGGAAACAGGCCCTTCGGCCCAATAAGTCCACCCCAACCCTCCGAAGAGCAACCCACCCAGACCCATTCCCCTACATATAACAATATGGGCAATTTAGCATGGTCAATTCACCTAATCTGCATATCTTTGGACTGTGGGAGGAAACCGGAGCACCTGGAGGAAACCCATACAGACATGGGGAGAATGTGCAACTCCACAGTGCCTGAGGCAGGAATTGAACCCGGACCTCTGGCACTGTGAGGCAGCTAAGCTAACCACTGTGCCACCGTGTCACCTGAAATTGAGCTTCAATTAAGCACAATGAGCCTGACGTGACTTGACAATGCAACCTTCTGATCTGGAGCCAGACGCGCAACTGTTGCGCCACAAGCCCACACTGAGGTGATGTTTCCACAAGTAGGAGACACTAGGACCCAAGGACACAACCGTCAAAGGAACAAATCTTTAGAATTGAGAAGGGGAGGAATATCTTCAGTCAGAGGTTGCTTAATCTATGAAACCCCCTTGCTGCAGAAGATTCTGGAGGCCAAGTTAAGTAGCATATTTAAGACTGAAATTGATAGATTCTTAATGAGTAAGGAGAATGGGGAGGAGAAACTTGTCATGATAGAGTGGTAGAGCAAACTCAATGGGGCAAATTGCTGCAAAGACCTTTCAAATCTATGTCTTATGGTCATACAGATACTCTCCCTGACTGTCTTTGTGAACTATCCTTCTCATTGAGTCCTTCTTTTGGACTGGAATAAGGTTTTGCTGAATATTATGAGCTACACATCTGCCACTACACATCAACTGACTTTGTCCTTAGTCTATTTTCCCAAACAGCTTTAGACACCTCATTTTCATACCACTGACATTGCATTTATTTTAGCTGAGGACACTGGATTGGCACATACATTGCTCTCCCTCAAACTGAATTTGAAATTCTACCATGCTGTGATTGCTACCACCTCAAGTATTCTTAACTATTGGATAGCTTATTAATCCTACCTCATTAGACTACTAGATATTTAAAAAAAAAACTGTTTCCATGTAGATTGTGTAATGTACTGCTCTAAGAAACAATCTCTGACCTCTGACTCTACAAATTCATCTTCCAAGTTACCTTTGCCTATCTGATTTGTCCAGTCAGTATGCAGATTGAAAACACCCATGACATTTCTGGTGTCCAGCTTGCCTCTTCATTTTCAGAATTATACTTGATCCTAAAACAGCAGAAACATTTGGAGGCCTATTCGGCAACACCCATCCGTGACTTCTTTCCACTGCTATTCCTTATTTGAAGGGAACTGATTCCACATCATGATGTATTGCACCTATGTTACCCCCCATCACTGCTTTGACACTTTCTACCTTACTTCCTTTTCCTTTCTGCCTATTTTTCCAGAACAATCAACATCCTTGAATATTGAATTCACAGCCCTAGTCACCCTGCAACTAAGTTGCTGTAGTAGCTATCCATTCATTTCCATTTGTTCTTGTTTGTGTTGTTATCTCATCTATCTTGTCACAAATAATCTGAGGCATTCAAATAAAGACCTTTCAAACCCGATGTGCAGATAACTTTCCCTTTCCCTTTCCCTTTCCCTGATGTGGTGCCCGGTCCACAGCTTGGACTCCAGCACATCGACCCAGAGTTAAAGTTCCTTGATAAGCCAACAAGTGCACCAAATGTGGTCACCGTGGATTACATCAGTGTCCACCAGCGCTCCAACAAACTGTACCTGCCTGACACTGCATGCTTGAAGTTTTTATTTGATCTATTTAATTAATTTGAATGTTAAATGTTTTACAAGTGTATTTCCTAATTGTGGTCTTCAGCTTTATTTTGTCTCCTGATTCAAACCAGTTGGCCAATCAAAAGAGAGAGGGAAGAAATACTAACCAATTAATTATTTGTTTTCTTATGAAAACTGTACAGATTGTACAGATATGACAGGTTGAAACAGGTTGAAGGGGCTCTCTGCCTTTGGTTTTTACCTACTGCTGTCCTTCTAATGTAGGTCTGCTCTCCTAGTCTGTTTCTCAGTGCTGCTAATGTGCTGCATACTCTACGCTATCTGTGTCACATGGCGTTGACCTCACCACTGGCAGGTAGTGATTGACCTGGTGCACAGCTTGGTTTTCAATATTTTGCCGACAGCAGAAATCCTGGAAGTTCCCCACAAATGGTGGTTACTTTGACACCAGTGAGTGTAAGATACTTTGAGAGCAGTGCCAAAAAAAGATATGGTGCATGTATAATGAGGTGTACCTTTGAGACTGGCATGAGATAACACAATAGAGTTCACAAAAAAAACTAATTGTGAAATCCTTGCAATTGACTCGTCTGATTTTCCATAAAATTCAGCCTGTAATTTTAGGAACAGCTGTAACAGTTTGAATCTTGATGTTAATTCTATTATGTTGTCTTTATTATTTCTCAAAGTCTCCTTTTACAGGAAGATCATTAATTAGCCTTTCCTTAGTGCATTAAAGCAAAGCTATAATGGCTTAAACCTTCATTGAGATAATGATCATAATGAAGAAAAGGAGAAATGAAGTGGTGGTGATAACAGTGAAGATTAAAAAATGAACTGCTGGCCACAAACACACATTCCTGGAATTAGACAGTGCCTATTATCACTGATCTCCTCACACCTTGTGTTATCTCCATTCTGATTTCAATATGCCATCTCAAATGATTCCACATGAAAGAAACTAGTTACTCTTTGTAAGGATATAATATTTGACTCAAAGAATATGAAAAGAACTGGAGCAGTGAGAATGGAGTGAAAATGTACCAATATGCCAGTCAAACTGACAGATATGGTTTCCTTTAGCTTGGGTGGTCAAAAATCTAACATTTCATTGGTAATGTAAGATAAATATTTGAGTACCATAGAGCACTTTCCTTTTTATAAGGTGATGGGAGGTCTTAGCTGCTTCTCAGTATCAACAGATTGTCAGATCATTTCATTGGAATCCAAGACAGTCCTGATTTCAAGTGTGGCTGAGGAGCAGTTGCTGCTTTCCCTCTCACTGAAATATAGGTTGTAGTCCCTCAAGATGCTAAAGAACAGAATACACAAGACCTTGCATAAAACTCTAGAACATTTGGAACATGGGTAGAGGAAGCTAAATATGAAATCATTCAGGATTTTATGTAAACCAGAAATGTATCTATCACATTGATTGGTAAACAGGCAGATCTAAAGTCCAGTAGAATTGTGCTGAATATAGCCTACTGGAAATCTCATTTGTCAGAACAGAAGCACATTTTGGGCAACTGACCTCAAAGCACTACTGAATTGCACTCAGGAGTGAAGATTAGGAGGCTGCCCTGGTTCAGTGTGGGTATGCAACAAGTCTTTGGTCCACTTCAGAACCAAGCTATCAAGAGAAGAGAATTCCTTCAGCCGTGCACCTCTTCTGATCCTGATCCTCAGGTTGCAACTGGACAATCACACAAATAGGAGAAAGGAGAAAGTGAGGACTGGATATCAGAATCAAACAGTGTGGTGCTGGAAAAGTACAGCCGGTCAGGCAGTATCCGAGGACCAGGAGAATCGACGTTTCTGGCATAATCATGTCATTGGCAATTTGGGTACATAATGTTATGCCTGAAGTCTTGGCTTAAGAAGTGGCTACAGTGAAATTAACATTACAGACACAAATGTTACTAAGTTAGAATCATTGGATTTTATTGTACACAGGAGATCATTCAACCAGTTGCGTCTGTACTGGCTCCCAAAAAATTAATGGAATCATAAAATCCCAACAATGGAAATAGGCCATTTGCCCAAAACGTTCACACCAACCCTCTGAAGAGTATCCCACGCAGACTCATTCCCCTACCTGATTACTTTACATTTCCCCTGATTAATGCACCTAACCTAAACATCCCTGAACACTATGGGCAATTTAGAATGCTCAATTCAACTAACCTGCACATCCTTGAATTGTGGGAGGAAACCAGAGCACCTGGAGGAAACTCGCACAGACACGGGGAGAATGTTCAACCTCCACACAGACAGTAACCTGAGGCTAGAATTGAACCCAGGTTCCTGGTGCTGTGAGGCAGCAGTGCTAACCACTGAGCCAATGTGCCATCCTTCATTGAGCCACCGTGCCGCACAGAACTGCCCATCTAGTTCCATTCTCCAGCCCTATCACCGTAGCCCTCTGAATTCATCACTTTCAAACATCTATCCAGCTTTCGTTTGAAACCTGCAGTGGAATCCATCTCCAACACCCTCCCAGGAAGCACATTCCAAATCCTATCAACTTTCTGAATAAAGATGTTTCACCTCATCTCTTGCTAACAATCTTGAAATTGTGACCCCCTAGTTATTGAGATATCAATTTGTGGAAACAAAATACCCTTCTTTACCTTGTCAAAATTGTTCATAACTTGGAAAACCTCAATAAAGTCACCTCTTAAACTTCTCTGCTCCAAGGAGAATAAGCCCAATTTCTCTAATTTTTTTTGTATTTAAAATCCCCCATTCTTGGTATCATTTTAGTAAATCTCGTTTGCACTGTCTCCAGGGCTTTAGCATCCCTCCTTAAATAAGGTGTCCAGAACTGAACACAATACTCTAAAATGTAGTCTGACCAATGATTTGTAGAGGTGCAATATTAATTTTTTGTTTTTATGCTCTTTTGCTTTATTTACAAACACAAAGATCCTGTAAGTCACTTCAACTTTCCTGACCACCTTCAGAGAATTATTCATGAGAACCCCAAGCTCTCTCTTGAACTCCCCTTAAAATTGTACCAGTGAGCCTGTATTGTCTTTCCATATTTCTTTGAATAAAGTGAATTATCTCACATTTCTCTGTACTGAAATTCATCAATCAGGTGTCTGCATGTTTATTTTACTTATGTATATTGACAAAATGATTATACCCTTTTATTGTGCCATCTCTTTCTGGCACTAGTTTTATCCAAGGACTTTCTCGTTGCTTTCAGCCTCAGCAAAACCAGGGACAAGAGATTTGTCTTTATGTTGCCTTTTGGTCAAAGTGACAGTAGCCTTTTATGAAAAAAAAATCAAACACTTACCAAAGACTTTTGAGTTAAGCCAATATTTGCCCAATATTGCTCAGACCTAATTGCTAAACTAAAGAGGCAGATATTTGTAAAAGAAGAGAACTTGATGGACTTCCAGAAGACTGAGAAGTGAGAATCATTTTCCAGCTTACCAACAGTAGATAGCACACCACGTAATGGTTCATTTATAACTGGGACTTCTAAGGACATTGACAATATTTTCCCCACTTACTACATTATTATGAAAACAGCTATTTGGTGTTTACTTCTGTTTTGCTCCAAGATTAATAAATGGGGAAAGGTATCTCATAGAATTTAATATTTCACGGGCAGTGGTGTATTTTTCTGAAGAATATAACTTTTGGCATTAATTATCAAGCCATTAATAAAAATAAGAGGGGGAATGGTGCTAAACATGAAGGCTAATGGAATGTTGAACCTTATTTAAAGGAGGTTGGAGTATGAGAGTCGGGAAGTCTTGCTGCAACAAGTATAAGGTGCTAGTAAGATCATTTCCGGTGTACTATGAACAGTTTTGGTTCCCTTTTTTCAGGAAAGGTTTCATTGGAGGCATTCAGAGAAGAGGCACTGGGATGATCCTCAGTATGGTGGAATTGTCTAAAACAAAGGCTAAACAGGTTGGCACTCTACTCACTGGAGTTTAGAAGAATGAGAGGGGATCGCATTAAACATATGGGATTTTTCAGGGGCTTGACAGGGTAAATGCTGAGAGGATGTTTCCCTTCATGGGAGAGTCTAAGACCAAAGGGCATTGTCTCAGAGTAAAAAGGCTGAGGTGAGGATGAATTTCATCTGAGTGTTGTAAGCCTTTAGAACTCCTTCCATCAGAGCTGTGGAGGCAGAGTCCTTGTGGGGATATCTAAGGCTGAGATCAATTCTTGATCAGTCAGGGAATCATGGGTTACAAAGAAAAGGCAGGAAAGTGGACATGAGGACTGGTGGAAAGGCTCACAGGGCCAAATGGTCAACTCCTGTTAGTATTTCCTTTGGTCTTACAGTCTAAACATGCGTCTATATACGATGATGGTTAAAACATAATATTGGCTTAAAATGCCATTTATGTTTACATTTTCCACATTAGTTTGCATGCACTTTTCTGCATACCCATGTAAGTGGCTACTAATGTGAAATGAATAATTTTAATAATAGAGACTGCTATTTCCTCTGATCGAATAAAACATTGTGTTATTTATATTTGTGTCTTGATTCTCAAAACCCTCTGATTGTTACTGTTTTGAATTATTTGTTTGCAACCTTTAAAAGAAAATCTGGATTTATCCATTAACACAGGATCGTCCTCGATAATTACCTGCAAAATAGGAGAAAAATATTACATTTAGAATAAATATTTTGAATTTCTATGTGCCATGTTTAATTTTTGATAAGTTGTGCTGCCTCACAATCGCTAATGTGGAAAGGATATTTCCCTCATAAAACTATAGCTAATTAATAAGTACTGAAGACAAATGTGAACATATCATTACCAGTGTACAATCAGTTCTGGGGTTAACCATTGATGGTTTCAAAACTTGCTAAGATCATTGGACCTTTGAAATTATTTATTGACCAAAGATACATGACGTACTTTGTCATAAACGTTGAAAAGATGCAATTTTATTCCAGCTATTGAGCCACATTTTGTACAAACTCCTTTTCCAGCACCCTGTGATTAATGTAGATATCTTGCTTTTAATTATCCAGTTCACCTTGTTTCAGTTCATCCCTATCCTACTGTGATGTACGATAGATGCAATGAACCTGAGTTAAAAGCAGACAGTTGGAGATTGTAAGAGTATTTATCCAAACCTGGATGGATGACAGCAACCGTGTTAGTATCAATATTATTTAGTGATTCCAGTAAGATGTTTATCAGGTTGCTGATGTTCTATTACATGCAGGTATGGCACATTCAGAACTCAAGACATATTATTTTATAGTCACACAGTTAACCAAACATCACAATCAATTTAGAGATACTTGACAAAAATTATATATTGTTCTAGTTTAATGGTACATCAGCGTAGCTGTGGTGTTCATTCACATTCAAGTCTAAAGTAAACAGGAGTCCCCTGCAGTTTAGTGATTTGTACACTGACAATCATTCTTCTGTTGTATGAACTACATTATACAGCTCATTCTCCTTTTTGGTAAAATGAATGCCTTAGTATTGACTGTAGAAGATGCAGATAGTTTAATGACAAACAATTGAGGCCTGCTTTTTCTGAATTTCTCCAGGTTACCAAAACCAAAACACAGTAGATGCTAGAAATCTGAAAAAAAAAATGCATGCTGGAGAAATTTAGCAGGGCTAGTAGCATCTGTGGAAAGAAAACCAACAGTTTTTTTTTGAGTCCAATATGATTGTTCTTTGCAACTGAGGAGTCATATTGGACTTCAAACCATATCTCTGTTTCTTTGTGCACAGATGCTGCCAGACTTACTGAGTTTCTCCAGATTACACTGTGCTTGTTTCAGATTTCCAGCATCCACAGTATTTTACTTTTAATTGGATTGCCATAAGGTATTTGGAATCAAAGTATTTTGCAACTCCATGGGCAAATTGTTTCCATTTTGAATCATTGGTCCAAAAGTCGTCTGAATTATTAATATCAATGATCTAACTGAAGCTTTAGTGAATTTCCTCTAATCTAATAGCTTTAAGGAAGTCTTCAGAGTGATGTATTTCTTTTGTCCTTTTTTGGGTTGCTAGCCATTTGAAAACTCTAAGTAAGACCTGGCAGGCCAGACGTTATTGACAAGCTGCATGCTCTTCATAAGACCATAATAAATAGTATCAGGAGTGGACCATTTGGCCCCACAAGCCTGCTTCACAATGCAATAAGATCATGACTGATCCGACATTCCTCACATCCACTTTCCTGCCTTTTCTCTGAAACCCATGATTCCCTGACTGATCAAGGATCTGTCTCAGCTTTATGTATACACAAGGACTCTGCTCCCAAAGCTCTGAGGCAATGAGTTTTAAAGGCGTACAACACTCAGAAAAACTTCCTCCTCATCTCAGCCCCTTTATGCTGAGACCATGCCCTTCTGATCCTAGACTCTCCCATGAGGGGAAACATTCTCTCAGCATCTACCTGGTCAAGCTTCTTAAGAATCCTTTATGGTTAATGAGTTCATCTCTCATTCTTATAAACTGCAGTGAATAGAGTCTCTGGCAATTTTCAGTCTTATTCATGACTCCTCCAATACCAAAAAAAAATCTATATCCAGGAAACCTGAATAAACATTCAGAATATGAGTCACAGAGCCATTGAAGAAATACAGCACAGAAAAAGGCCTTTTGATCCATCAATCTAAGCTGGTCAGAAACAACCACCTAACTATTACAGTCCCATTTTCCAGCACTTAGTTCATAGGCTTTTGCACTTGCAATGCCAAGATATACATCAAAATACTTCCTCACAGTGAGTTCCAGATTTCCAATGCCCTGTGAGTGAGAGAAACTAGTTCCTCACATTCCCTCTAAATCTGACCCCCCTCAGCATTAATCCCTTCAACTAGCAGAAACGTTATTTCCTGTTCACCCATTCTGTGTCCCTCGTAGCTTATACATTTCAATTGTATATCCCCCCCTGTCTTTCCAATCTTTCTTCATAAATAAAACTCGTCAGCCCAGGCAACATCCTGGTAAATCTTCTCTGCACTCTCTCCATTGCAATGATATCCTTCTTATAACATGGATTCCAGAACTGCACACTGTACTCTAAATGTGGCTAAACCAATTCTTTTATACAGTTCCAGCATAATGTCCTTGCTGTTAAACTGTGTATGCTTTGGCTACTGAAGGCAAGTATCCCACATACCACCTTAATCATTCTATCCAACTGTCCCACTACCTTAAGGGATCGATGGACATGTGCACCAAAATCATTCTGACCTTCGGTGTTTCCCATGGTCCTACTATTAATCATGTTCTCCCTTGCCTTGTTTGTCTAGAAGTAAGGTTTTTAAAAATGTGCAGTCCATTGAAGTTTATTTAGAGGCAGTATTGCCTGAATACTTGTAGATCTGGCTTCAAGAAGTACATTAGTTTCCATTTGATGATCATTTAGTTGAATCAAGAGTGTCTAATGTAGTGTGTCTCTGACGCACTGTGCAGATTTCATTGCCGAACAAGACTATGGTGATGAAAACAACGTTTGCATGAGGGCTTCTGTTTAAGTGTGGATTGTTGTAAACTACCTGCTGCCATATTGCATAGAAAGCTGAAATTGCACAACTTCATCCAAAAGATTCATATTCAGGAATAATATGATTGCACCAATCTTCAAGAAGTAGTATCAATCATGTTGTGAAAACTATCAGTGCATTTGTCCTTGTTTGTAACATGGAAAATGATGGTATGGGCTGGATTGCCTGCTTTCTATGGTTGAGGAAATCCTGTTTCAAACACTGTGGCTTTAGATTGTCCTGATAAATTCATAACACATTCTTTGGTTGCCTGACAAATCCAAAAAAAATGTTGAGAACAAAGTCAGGAACTTTTCAATGCATTCATTGACTGGACCAAAACATTTGACTCAATAAAGTGTAAGTCTCGTTGGATTATTCGTCAAAGGTTTCAACTTGAACAGTATTGCATCTGCTTCATGATTATATGTGTGTGGTTGTATTGATTGGGAAATCAAAAACAAATGCTTCAAAAGCCAGATTTGCTGAATACATCACAATGCTTTGACTGCAGAACTAGATACCTATACGCCAGAATAAACTACCTTACTGAAACTATTGCATGACATTCATAATACTGATATCTATCTGACAAGGTAGAAAATTGTGCAGCAGGTTAGGCAGCATCTGCTGGCAGGAAAACAGGGTAAACATTTCAAGTCAATGATCTTTTATGAGGACTTTTTATAAAAATTCAATTGGATTTGCCAGCTAAGCATACCCTACTGAAGTGAAGCAAGATATCTATTTCCTAGATCTTCAAACTCTCCTAAGGAACTGTTTAATAGTGTTATGTAGTATTTAATTGCCCTTTGTTATTTACCTTAGTTTTTAAAAGAATTTATAATTACTATCACCCGCTTCTCCGTTGTTTTCATAATTTTGCTGACAGCTTTTGTTAGTCTTACCTGAATCTAAAGCATATCATTGTTGTTTTGAAAATTTGTTTCTTTAGCACTCCAAAAATATTGTCACTCAAATCCTTGCACATCAGCAGTGAACAAATGTCTTTGACTTCTGAGACATGAACAAGTAAATGTTTATTATTTGAGACAGATTCACCACATAGCACAGAACCCTACAAAGATTACTGACTGAATCAGTAACAGTAAATGGAATATCAGGAATATCATGGTCTTGATTTGGAAACATCAACCTATTGTGATACTTCAGGTTCTTGTGTGCAATTCTGCTTTTGAGAGAAGAAACAGTGAAATAGCACAAAGTGGTGCTGTAAGGGCCAGAATTGTGATGAAGCTATTTTCCATCTTTGAGTGACTTAGGTATAGTATTTTGGTTGCATTCAATACAAATTTAAAGCAACCACAAATTGTCTAAACTGTCTTTACCTCCAACAGCCAGTAAATTGTTCTAAACATTTGGCCTTCAGTAAGTAAGTCAGTCATTAACATTTCAGCAGATCTTCAAAGTTCCTTTGATTAATCAAGACAGGGGCTATATGGTTTTGTCATAATGTTTCATACTGCTTGTTATCAAAACAATAAATTCACTAAATTAAGGCTAGAAATGCACATCTATTTATAACAGGACCAATTTTAGCTCATATTTTTATGGTGAGTTAGACTTTATTTTTCTGTGTTATTTTCCCGTGAACAGCACGTTTTCAATTAAGTTGAGACAACTTGCCATCTGCTTTAATAAATAGTGTCTGACTGAAGGACACTATGATAGAAGCTGGTGCAATGCACCAACGGTAATACAATAATAGAGGGCAGTCTCCTGTGGAAAAAAAGTGTGACACTCTTTTTGCCACTTCATATTAATGATTCACTTTACTGCACAAATATTTATTTGGCACAGATTCATCATTGTCTAATAAAATAGACTGCCTTGCTCTGAAAATATCTTTGCATGTATATAAAAGATTTGAATTTAAAAAGGCAATATCAAAGTGATGTGAGATTTGAAGGAATTCCTCAACATGCTATTGCAGCTGGCTAACACATTGTCAGATGAGTCTCATGAGAAATGTGCTCAGCATTTACAACAGTAGAACAGGCCACAATGGCTAGCTAACAAATAATTCACATATACTTTTAAGAACAATTCAAAGAAAGTAGACCTTAATTCTTTATGAGAATCATCAAAATAGAAAACTAGATATCAGAGATCAAACAACAACTGTATTTGTGTTCCTTGGATAATAACATTGTAAGCACCTAACAACTTCTTCATGAATCCTAAGCGTCCACCTTCTGACACCATCCTGTATCCTGAGACAGATACTCAATTGTCTAAGTGCCTGTTTCACATATGGTTGAGGATGGACTAGGAATGTTCTTCAACTTTCATATTGTCCAGAGTTCCCCACTGAATTCACTTTTCACTGTACACTAAAGCTGAAGTGAACATTACCTCACCCAATCCATCATTATGATTACCTGTTTACATCTCTGAAAGACAGTCCCACTGCAACTTTATTTCCTCATAATACTATGAACATACTCTTCAACTCCTTCATCAATCCCAGGTTCAGCTTCAGCAATGCTCTGGTCATTGCTGGAGACTCACCTTAAATCATCCCTGTCCGATCTAAAATTCCATTATCTGCTTTCTGTCCAATTTTGCAATTCCTAAACAGAGCACCCACCGGAGAAGCACAGTATCACTGAAAGCAACATCTGGATTTACATGTTAAATTATTTGTACAGACTCCAAAGATCCAATCATTTTTATGGAGTAGTAACAGTGAATTCTGATTGCTACCCATTATTAGTGTTGTAGAATTTGAGATTTTTTCATAAGCTGGAGAGACTGAAAAAGCAACATCACGTTCTAGGGTTCTGATTATTTTCCAGCATCAGGAAAATGGATTCCAAATGCTGCATTTTTATCATCTGAAACCTAAGAGGTGTGGAATCCCTTAAAATTAATTCTAAATTGTGCCAATGTGCATACAGTACAGTCAATGTCATGTGGATGTGAAGACTCATTCTCTATTTTTGGCAGGTTTTTCTTCATCTCGGCATTAAAAGTTATGATGAACAACCTGTCTTCAGTGATTAAAGCTGTTCATTTAACTGAAGTTTTATTGCAGTTATATAATGTGGATGTTTTGATGTTTGGTTTCTTTGGATTCTAAGCATTGGAAACTTATAAAATGCAACATAGTTGGATACATTTACATTAAAGAAAAATATTAAATTCAACTGATTTATGAAGTCATCTGACCCCATGATATATTGCAATTTGACTAGAACTGTGAAAGCAAGCTAAAATAGTATATAGTAAAACTGTTCATCAAAATCTTCATTGAATGCATTCATTTGATGTCGGCATTGCTGGATCAACTAACATTCATTACACATCACTAACTGCCCAGAGAGCAACTAAGAGTCAGCCACACTACTGTGGGTCTGGAGTCACAAATAGGCCAAACCAAGTGAGGATGGGAGATCTTCTTCTCCACAGGATGTTAGTGAATCATATTGGTTCTTACTACAATTCACAGTGGTAACACACTCTCCATTAGGCCAGTTCTTTACTCCAGATTTTTATTGAATTCAAATTTCTCCAGTTACCATGATGGGAATTTGAATCCAATCCATAACATTGGCTTGTGGTTCTGAATAACAAGCCAGAAACATTAGCACTATGCCATCCCCTCTTAAATTTATATTTAAAATTAAATAATTGTTTTTGTTCATGCAAACAATAGTTCACATCTAAGGATGTACATCCATTGAGGAACTATTGTGTATGCTTTTACACTGACATCACACTGAGTTGTAAAAGCCAATTGGATGAAAAAACGATGACTGTCAACTGTATTATTTGTGAGATTACAAGCTTTTTGCAGGCACTTGGTTCTGCGGTGAGTTGGCTGCTGTGGTTCAATCATGTACTGTTACTGGACTATTTCTAGTTTTCCAACATTTTATGTGAAATACTGAGGTATATTAGCAATATTGGAAATGCTTCCATGGCATACATGTTTGAATAAATCAAGTAGCAAGAAAAGTAATTTTAACCTGTTATTGAAACACAAAGCTTTTTTCTATCCCCAATTTTTAGGCAACGATGTTATTTACAGTATATATATGTAAAAAGATTCAAATCTTAAAGCTAATGCAGCAAATGTATGGCACTTTTGAAATCTTTATTTGTTACTCTGCAGTATATGGTGATAGTTCTCATTTATTATTCTTAATTTGTGCATTTTTACATTTGCACCATTAAAGCTGTCTGAATTTTATTTTCAGACTCGACTTGCTCTTTAAAATAATTGCATTGCTTGTGAAACATGTAAGGCTTAATGAGAATCACTATCAGTTAGGCAATGTGCCGTCCAAATAAAAAGAACACAATTACAAATACAGGAGTTTCAAAATAAAGCCATGAGATCAACATTTGAAAAGACAAGAAACTGATTAATGCTTTGGGGTGTAGTCTTTGCAAGAATTGAATTCTCTTAATGGTATCGAGAAAACCACCTGAGAAATGGGAAAAAGAATACAAGGTAAAATTCAATTCAATATGGCAAACTTGGGATATAGATAACAAGCAGTTACTTTGTTATTGGATATTCAGTTATCTTTGCTGGTGGCATTTGCATTTTTTATTCATACGAGTTGCAGATTCAATACCCAGTAAGTCTTTAAGCACAAAATCTAAACTGATATTTAACTTCCATACTTGTAAGAAGTGATTATTTGATTGTTGTGGATTATACCTTGTGAACAAGATTTAAAACTTAAGGTCCTGTTTATCATTTTGTATTGATACAAAAATATGATTTTAGAGTAAAAGAGGTGAATTCTTCTCCCAGACTGACTCACATTCTTTATTTCAGCCGTAATCCACCAGAAACAGATTCAACTTTCATTCATTCATTTGCTTTTTGATAGAAACTGTCACTCACAAATCATCTTCAGTGTTGCTTATCTATTGGTGGCAAAGCACATTGCAGCACCATGAGGACATAAAGCAACACAGGAATTGACAGTAGAGGAATAAGCAATGCCATCTCCCTCCCCCACTCCCCACCAGAGGCATCCTGTCACTCAATTAGATCACAGCTGACCTTTCACTCTAGACCGTATACCCTACTGTGATACACCTGCCCAATATAAGTCTATCAACTTTAGCCTTGAAAACGTCAATTGACCCAGCATTAAGAACTTATTGGGGAAGTTAGCTCCAGTTTCTCACTGTCGTTTGTGAAAATATGTGGTGCAAGACATTTGTTTTCTTACGTGGCCAGCCAATAAGTGAACCAGGTTAAATCTATGGATGGGGCACTGAATCATTCATTATTCAGTCAGCTGCAGAGTTGTGACGAACATTTTAACACGTGTTATCCTTCAGATATTGATGCAGCATTAACAAAAATGACAACTTCCATTGAGCAGCAAAGATTAAACTATGTTAATGATATCAAATTCTCTCATTGGAAAGAATTTCAACACTTTTATTGCAACTGACTAAAACTTAAGAGAAACAATAATGTTTAAGGAATAAATATGGAACTGGGTCAAAAGCAGGGAAGCAATCCATTTGATATTTATCAGGTTCAGAAGACTTTAAAATAGCGGATAGAGTCTGATTTTGGTAATGCCATCCCCATTTCAGACAATTTCTGTCAGTGCAGTATAAGAGTGTGAGTAGCCAACTTCTACCCAACACCCTCGTTTGTACCAGTTCCATCATTGGAGGTGAAAAATGTGTTGCTGGAAAAGCGCAGCAGGTCAGGCAGCATCCAAGGAGCAGGAGAATTGACGTTTCAGGCATAAGCCCTTCTTCAGGAATGAGGAAGGTGTGCCAAGCAGGCTAAGATAAAAGGTAGGGAGGAGGGACTTGGGGGAGGGTTGTTGGGAATGCGATAGGTGGAAGGAGGTTAAGGTGAGGGTGATAGGCCGGAGAGGGGGTGGGGGCGGAGAGGCCGGGAAGAAGGTTGCAGGTCAAGAAGGCGGTGCTGAGTCCGAGGGTTGGGACTGAGATAAGGTGGGGGGAGGGGAAATGAGGAAGCTGGAGAAATCTGCATTCATCCCTTGTGGTTGGAGGGTTCCTAGGCGGAATATAAGGCGGTCTTCCTCCAGGCATCATGTTGCCATGGTCTGGCAATGGAGGAGGCCAAGGACCTGCATGTCCTTAGCGGAGTGGGAGGGGGAGTTAAAGTGTTCAGCCACGGGGCGGCTGGGTTGGTTGGTGCAGGTGTCCCAGAGGTGTTCTCTGAAACTTTCCACAAGTAGGCGGCCTGTTTCCCCAGTGTAGAGGAGGCCACATCAGGTGCAGCGGATGCAGTAAATGATGTGTGTGGAGGTGCAGGTGAATTTGTGACGGATATGGAAGGATCCCTTGGAAGTGAGGGGGCAGGTATGGGCGCAAGTTTTGCATTTCTTGCGGTTGCAGGGGAAGGTGCTGGGAGTGGTGGTTGGGTTGGTGGGGGATGTGGACCTGATGAGGGAATCACGGAGGGAGTAGTCTTTCCAGAACGCTGATAGGGGAGGGGACGGGGAAATATATCCTTGGTGGTGGGGTCTGTTTGGAGGTGACGGAAATGACGAAGGATGATATGATGTTGGTGGGGTGGTAGGTGAGGACCAGTGGGTTTCTGTCCTGGTGGCGATTGGAGGGGTGGGGTTCAAGGGCGGTGGAGGGGGAAGTGGAGGAGATGCGGTGGAGAACATCGTCAACCACATCTGAGGGAAAATTGCGGTCTTTAAAGAAGGAGGCCATCTGCGTTGTTTGGTATTGGAATTGGTCCTCCTGGGAGCAGATGCGGCGGAGGCGAAGGAATTGGAAATATGGGATGGCGATTTTACAGGGGGGGCAGAGTGGGAGGATGTGTAATCTAGGTAGTTATGGGAGTTGGTTGGTTTATAGTAAATATCCGTGTTGAGTTGGTCGCCCGAGATAGAAATGGAGAGGTCTAGGAAGGGGAGGGAGGAGTCTGAGATGGTCCAGGTAAATTTGAGGTCGGGGTGGAAGGTGTTAGTAAAGTGGATGAACTGTTCAACCTCCTCGTGAGAGCACGAGGTAGCGCCGATACAATCATCGATGTAGCAGAGGAAAAGGTGGGGGGTGGTGCCAGTGTAGCTGTGGAAGATGGACTGTTCCACATATCCGACGAAGAGGCAGGCATAGCTGGGGCCCATGCAGGTGCCCATGGCTACTTCTTTGGTTTGGAGGAAGTGGGAGGATTGGAAAGAGAAGCTGTTCAGAGTGAGGACCAGTTCAGTCAGTCGAAGGAGGGTGTCAGTGAAAGGGTACTGGTTGGTTCGGCGGGAAAGGAAGAAGCGGAGGGCTTTGAGGCCTTCGTGATGGGACATGGAGGTGTACAGGGACTGGATGTCCATGGTGAAGGTAAGGCGTTGGGGGCCGGGGAAGTGAAAATCATGGAGGAGATGGAGGGCGTGTGTGGTGTCCCGAACATAGGTGGGGAGTTCTTGGACTGAGGGGGACAGGACCATGTCGAGGTATGCAGAGATGAGTTCGGTGGGGCAGGAGCAGGATGGGACAATGGATCGGCCGGGGCAGTCAGGTTTGTGGATTTGGGCAGGAGGTAGAAATGGGTGGGACTATGAGGTTGGAGGCGGTGGATGGGAGATCCTCTGAGGTGATGAGGTTATAGATGGTCTGGGAGATGATGGTTTAGTGGTGGGATGTGTCGTGGTCAAGGGGGCAGTAGGAGGAGGTGTCTGCAAGCTGGCGCTTAGCCTCAACAATGTAAAGATCGGTGCGCCAAACTACCACCGCACCTCCCTTATCTGCCGGTTTGATGGTGAGGTTGGGGTTAGAGCAGAGGGAGTGGAAGGCTGTGCGTTGTGAGGGTGAGAGGTTGGAGTGGGTGACAGGGGTGGACAGGTTGAGGTGGTCAATGTCGTGGCGGCAGTTGGATACGAAGAGATCAAGGGCGGGTAAGAGGCCAGCACGGAGTGTCCAGGTGGATGGGGTGTATTGGAGGCAGGAGTAGGGGTCGTCAGAGGGTGGACGAGAATCCTGGTTGAAGAAGTAGGCGCGGAGGCGAAGGCAGCAGAAGAAATGGTCGATGTCTCGCTGCGTGTTGAACTCATTAATCTGGGAGTGTAGGGGGATGAAGTTGAGGCCTCTGCTGAGGATTGATCGTTCATCCACAAAGAGGGGGAGGTCTGGAGGGATGGTGAAAATATGGCAGGGCTGGGAGCTAGGACCTGGGACCTAGTGCGGGGCTGGAGCTGGGAGTGGGGACGGGGTTAGGTGTGGGGATGGGGTTAGGCGTGGGGGTGGAGATTGGCGTGGGGGCAGGGATCGACGCGGTGGCAGGGATCGACGCGGGGGCGAGGACGCATGTGGCGTGGTCGTTGTGCAGGTGAGTGACGCCACTGGGGAGGGAAGTGGATGCAGCGACGGCAGAAACAGTGTTGTTCCTAGTGGCTGTGAACCCCGCGGAGGCCATGAATCTGTCGGCGATGGTCTGTGCTTTTCCAGCAACACATTTTTCAGCTCTGATCTCCAGCATCTGCAGTCCTCACTTTCTCCATCATTGGAGGTGACCACTTTGACACTGCACCACCCCTTCAAACCCATTCTATTAACAGAGATTGTTCACAGCATCTCTGATAAGAGATGAAATGTGGAAAATCCTGGCCCTGAGGAGGTGGTCAAAAATAAAATTGACATTACTTTTTGAAATAAATCCTATGCTCTCACTTTTCATAAAACTGTTAAATCAATTACAACATTAATAGGTTCAACTTTTGGGAAAAAAACCTTGTCTACTTCAGAATTTTAGTCTTTTGTAAATAAAGATAGTCACTGAAACAAAATCAAAGATGTGCAACATATTAAAAGGTAGTACAGATGGCAGAGAAAATTTCACTCAGTTTGCAACTGTGCTATATAAAATTACTCATTAATTCATTGTTAATATGTAGCTGTTTTGATTTAGAAGAAAAGGAAAATTGGAATTTAATTTCAGTTCTGTGAAGGTGACATTTTAAAAAATGGTCAGAAAGACATTTGGAACAGGGAACTAAAGGCATCATTTCTAAGAAAGCATGTGATTGACATTAAGTGCCTCGGTCAGATACCCAGGAGGTTAATAGATTGATGTTTACAAAGGAGAAGTTTACTACTTCAAAAAGATAGATGGCTAGAAGCCAAAATAGTGTTTCAGTTCAGAAGAATAGTTTCATATCAGCAGAGAATGGTTTAGTTTGTAGAAGGATCCAGTTTGTGAGAATTGGTAGAAATCACCAGGCTGTCAGAATTAGAAAAAAGTATTAACACCATCTGAACTGAAAAAAAGGTCAGTTCAGTAAGAAACACTGAAGTGAAAACAAAGCTGATACTTTACCCAGATCGAGTGACTATGAAGGGTATCGCAGAGAAAAGGGTCAAAACTATCCTATTGCTGTATCCATCAATCTCGTTTGAAATTACCATATAAAAGGTTTTTTTTTCATTTCTGTGGTCTTGCTAAAATAACATTGGCTACCCCGAACGGATATGTTCAGTGAGTGGCAACCACAATAATCAAATTGCAAAAACAAAATCTATCAGATTTTAGTCTGAGTTCTGACTTGTGCAGTCTTAACAATTTGCTGGAATCAGAACAAAGTGGGAGCTTTTGGTGAAATAGGAATATTTCAGATTTAAGAGGATTCCATGAAATTTTTGAAGAAATTAGTACATGGAGGAATGGTGCATAAGAACAGTACAGTCGTTGTGAAGTATTTTATACGGACTGAACTTTGAATGTCCCTAAAGTTTTTCTAGAAGTAAAAATATAATAGTGGATTCTTTGAAATTTTTGACACTACATTGAGAGAACTAGCAGATAGGGTTGGGTAGAAATTTTTAGAAAATCTGTTAAGAGTTAAAATGTTTAAAGTGATTACCCAGCATTTAAAATTAAAAAGAGAGTCAAAGGTTTAATTTGTAACCACTAATATTTAGATTGAAATGTCACCATTTACAAAACTCCTTCCTTATCTGCTGTGGTCAATGGGTCTCTACAATGAGGCACACACAAAAGAGGCAGTCAGACTTTCTAACTTACACTCAATACTCTGTTAATTAAAGCAGTTTACCAGATTTTTTTTTGCCTTGCATTTTTGCAAGCTTAAAGAGCAGGGGATTTTGCAAACGTCAGAATGTGTTACTTAATCAGGCAGTATATGCCCTTTAGGAGCACTTACATTAACTCGATAACTTGGTAATTCCCACACTACAGGTTAAGGCCCTTGGAGCAACTCAAAATATGATTTGTTTTAACTGAGCACTTAGCTTAAATAGCACTCCTGAGTTCAGGTTCCTGCTTGTGTGAATGATGATAGACTCCCATCCCCCTGGTGACAAAACCTGGATCTGTCAGAAAGAGGAGCTGTCCACATCCAGGTCTTGCCCACTGTTTTTAAAGGTCCTACCTCTGAGAAAGTCTGGCCCCATGTTTTTGATTCAGTAATAACTGAATCTGTCTTTTGCAAAACCCCTTCAAATAGCTATTAAAATGATGATACTTACTTTGTGTGTGGTTTCTTAAATTATAATGTAATCATCTTGTTCATTTTCAACTTGTCAATCCAAATTTTGTTTTAAATATTCTGCCATATGGATTAAGAATATGATTAGCTTAGGTTTATTTGGAAGTTGTTTCAAATATTATCTCTCAATCTTCTGTCAATTATACAGTTGTTTTACATATTAATCTAAAAATGTCCACTTAATTCATCTTTACTTTTTGTTTGGTGATTTTAACACTAACATGGTAACTCATGGTGATTGATTTCTATTTCCATACCTCAAGACACCTAAGGTGTCTTAACATGATAGATGTGGAAAGGATATTTTGTTTTTTCAGGGGAATCTAGAATTAAGATTACTGTCTTTTGAAGACAGATGATGAGGAGATATTTTCTCAGTGCCCTAAGTCTTTGGAACTCTCTTCTTCAAAAGGTGGAGGAAGCAGAGTCCTTGAATACTTTTAAGGCAGAAGTAGATAGATCCATAATAAACAAGAGGTGAAACAGGAATGGAGAGTAATTAGATTAGCCATGATCTTATTGAATTGCAGACAATGTTTGAGGTGCTGAGAGGCCTACTCCTGCTTCTAATTCATAAGTTTGTAATTTTTAAAATTCATTTGTGGGAGGTAGGCATTGCTGGCTGGCCAGCATTTATTTCTAGTTGCCCTTGCGAAGGTGGTGGTGTGCTAACTTTTTGAACTGCTGCAGTCCACCTGCTGTGGGTTGACCCCACTGCTGTTCAGAAGGGAATTGTATGAGAAAAAACAGTTTATATTCTGGTCGAAGATGCACTATGATGCCTAATGTTGCATGGAATTAAGGACTAAGTGAATTAGAATGGGGCATGCTGGGAAAATATTTTGCCTTTTATCTTTACTGAGTGGTGTGGTCATGGTCCCCTTTCACTTCTAAGTAGTAACCACAGTACATAGACATAATAGGGCACAAGAGGGTAGCTGATATTACATCAGTTAATTAGCTGGTCAAGAAAAAGAGGGAGCTTTTGTGAATGACTTGCCCACATATTACCCATCAGAGAAAAAAATGTCCTTTAACTGATGTTAATGCTTGTCCTCAGTTTCTGATGAAATTGAGATGCAATAGCAATGAGTCACCACCGTGAGTTATTTAAATTAATTATTAAAACATGAATTCTATTGATGCTGGATGGTCTGCCATATTCTGACATGTTGAAACTTTCTTACTTCACCAGTTTCCATCCAGACCAAGTTCCAGTCACAGTTTATCACTAATTTAAAAATCAAAACCATTTAAAAATAAAGACAGGGAAGTCTTATTATTTGCTACCCTGCAGTTTCTTTTACTTTCAAATTTATTCTTTTCAGCAAATTAATGCTGTCTTCTCATTGTAACTTTGAAATGTTTGACCACATTTTAAAATGCTTCTGATTTTGAAAATTGCCTTGCCAGGTAATACTGCTTGAATTTGCATAGGGAGGGTTAAATGTCTTCTTTCTAAAAGTAACCAAACTCTGATGAACTTTACTTTTTGTATCAGAGATTTGATATATTTCTCTGAAAGTCCGAGATTTCTAGTAATTAAACTTCTTTCTAGTGCAGTAAAATTCCACAACTGAACTGCAAATACCACAGACAAAATCAAGTCATAGCCTTGGATCATTGGAAATACTCTCCAAGTTAGTGGGTTTTAGGTTTAAGTTCCAGTCCAGAAACCAGAGAACAAATTGAGGTTAATAATTCAGTTCAATAGTAAGGAAGTGCAGAACTTCTAGAAATGCTACCTTTCAGATAAGACATCCAAACATGGCTCTGTTTTTCTTCTCTGGTGATTGTAAAAGATTCCACAGCAGTATTTGACGAATTTCTGAGGGGTTCATTTCTTGGTTGGATCAACAGTTACTCTTTAACCAGCTTCAGTTAATTGTAATCTGGTTATTTACATTATCACTTGTAGAACATTGCCATCTGCAAATTGCAATGCTAAAATGACTGCAATTCAAAAATTCTGAAGCATTTCACAATGTGAAGGAATTCTGCATAAATGCAAGTTATTTCTTCTTGTAAAGGTCAAATGAATAATTTCCTAACATACTACTGTGTATAATAATGATTATTACTGACATTGTGTCACTGAGTGGCTTAAACTTCCCTTCAACTGACTTAATCATTGTTAAATTATCCTTGAAAATGATCAAGAAATCCAAAAAATGCCCACAAATAATTATGATCATTTAAATATGCACTTTTAAAAGAAAGAGATAGCAATGAGAAGATGCAATATGGTTCTCCTGTGAAATAAAGCTTTTCACAATCTATTAAATAGTAATACAAAGTGCTCAATGTAAATTCTTGACAATTTAACAAAGTGAGCCAAGATATGGCATCAAATTTAAAGAAGCAGCAACGATTGTGAGCTGCAATTTCATTAAAATCAGACCAGACACAGGCTTATAAATGTCAGGCTTATAAATTCTCATGGAGATAATCCAGACGCCTACACAATGCTTGTTATGGCCATTTCTAAACTATAATGTGTTGATTATAGATAAGTTTTCATCTTGAACTGAGATAGTGCCTGAAACAAGAAGGTGCTTTAAGCGTTGCAAAGTAGTGGCGTTTACATCATCAGGGTTAGTTGGGCAGGATATCTGGTCAACCCGGATGAGTTGGACCGAAGGGTCTGTTTCCATGCTGTACATCTCTGTGACTCCATGACTAAGTCCAGTACTCTCTTATTTTTGTCAACTGGCATAGGATAAAATTGACCCCACAAAATGCTGAAGTAAAATTGTAGCAGATTCCTTCAGTTGTATTGAGAGAGGAAAACTCAGGATTCCAGAATGCATTACAGCCTGGTTACTTTGCAAAGGCTCAACTCCTTTTCAGTTGGGTGGCACGGTGGCACAGTGGTTAGCACTGCTGCCTCACAGCGCCAGAGACCCGGGTTCAATTCCCGCCTCAGGCGACTGTGTGGAGATTGCATGTTCTCCTCGTGTCTGCGTGGGTTTCCTCCAGGTTCTCCGGTTTCCTCCCACAGTCCAAAGATGTGCAGGTCAGGTGAATTGGCCATGCTAAATTGCCTGTAGTATTAGGTAAGGGGTAAATGTAGGGGTATGGGTGGGTTGCGCTTCGGCGGGTCGGTGTGGACTTGTTGGGCCGAAGGGCCTGTTTCCACACTGTAAGTAATCTAATCTTTGGGCGGCACGGTGGCACAGTGGTTAGCACTGCTGCCTCACAGCGCCAGAGACCCGGGTTCAATTCCCGCAGCAGGCGACTGACTGTGTGGAGTTTGCACATTCTCCCCGTGTCTGCGTGGGTTTCCTCCGGGTGCTCCGGTTTCCTCCCACAGTCCAAAGATGTGCAGGGCAGGTGAATTGGCCATGCTAGATTGTCCATAGCGTTAGGTAAGGGGTAGATGTAGGTTTATGGGTGGGTTGCGCTTCGGTGGGGCGGTGTGGACTTGTTGGGCCGAAGGGCCTGTTTCCACACTGTAAGTAATCTAATCTAATCTAATCTAATCCTTTTCAGTTATTATTCAAATCCAAATTCACACATGATCTTGCATCACAAAACTCTTATGTAGCTACAAGTTTAACTTGAGAGTAAAAAAAAAGGCAAAAGCCAACAGTGGTGGATTCAATCAAGACCACAGAATAAAGGAAATTGGCAAGAAGTAAAATGAAGGTGGCAACAAATCTTGAGGTTATAGAGGTAAGGATAATATAAGGGAGTTTTGGGAAAGAATTAATGAAATAGGTTAGAAAAATGCAATCATCAGTCTATTGTGTATTTCCAGATAGAACTAGTCTTCCTATTGATGTCATTTTGCTGACAAGAATATCTGTCACCTCTACAATGGATGAGATTTGATGAGATTTTGATCTCATAACAGAATGTCTAATATTCACCTTATTGACAAACAGGTGTATAAAGCAAAGCTTCAATGAGAATAATACATTGTTATTACTCGTATTGAGAAAAGAAAGATGAAGGACCAAAATAAGAGAACAAAAAGATAAATGAGGTAAATCAGGAAGGAAGCAAGACTGAAGTGAAGTCAAAACCTGAACATTTTGTACTTGTCACATCATTTTTTTTATGCTGTTACATCTATCTTGTTCATTGTGAAACTTGAAAAATGTAACCAATGCCCACTGCAAAACCACCAAGACAACAAATCAGTTTTGTCACGATGTTTAATGCTACACAAAATTAGAGGAACAAGCAACTGGACTTAGTCATGGAGTCACAGAGATTTACAGCATGGAAACAGACCCTTCGGTCCAACTCATCTGGGTTGACCAGATATCCTGACCTAAACTAGTCCCATTTGCCAGCACTTGGCCCATAGGCTTCTAAACCCTTCCTATTCATATGCCCGTATAGATGCCTTTTAAATGTTACAATTGTACCAGCCTCCACCACATCCTCTGGCAGCTCATTCCATACATGCACCATCCTCTGTGTGAAAAAGTTGCCCCTAAGGTCCCTTTTAAATCTTTCCCCTCTCGTTCTGGACTCCCCCACCCCAGAGAAAAGACCTAGTCTATTTATCCTTTCTATACCCATCATGATTTTATAAACCTCTATAAGGTCACCCGTCAGCCTCCGATGCTCCAGGGAAAACAACCCTAGCCTATTCAACCTCCCCCTATAGCTCAATCCCTTTCAAGTTTCATAACACCCTTTGCATACAATTCTGGTCTCCTTCCTATCGGAAAGATGTTGTGAAACCTGAAAGGGTTCAGAAAAGATTTACAAAGATGTTGCCAGAGTTGGAGGGTTTGTTCTATAGGGAGAAGTTGAATAGGCTAGGGCTGTTTTCCCTGAAGCATCGGAGGCTGACGAGTGACCCTATAGAGGTTTACAAAATTATGAGGGGCAAGGATAGGATAAATAGACAAGGTCTTTTCCCTGGGTGGGGGAGTCCAGAACTAGAGGGCATAGGTTTAGGGTGAGAGGGGAAAGATATAAAAGAGACCTAAGGGGCAACTTTTTCACACAAAGGGTGGTATGTGTATGGAATGAGCTGCCAGAGAAAGTGGTGGAGGCTGGTACAATGGCAACATTTAAAAGGCACCTGGACAGATATATGAATAGAGATATCGGCCAGGTGCTGGCAGGTGGGACTAGATTGTGTTGGGCTATTCTGGTCAGCATAGACAAGTTAGACCAAAGATTCTGTTTCCATGCTGTACATCTCTATGACTTTATAACATCCAGTAGAGGAAGGAGAACAGAATTGCACACAATATTCCAAAAGTGGCCTAACCAATATCCTGTAGAGCCGTAACATGACGTTCCAACTCCTATACTCATTGCTCTGACCAAAAAAGGAAAACATACCAAACGCCTTTTTCACTATCCTATTTATATGCGACTCTCCTTTCAAGGAACTATGAACCTGCACTCCAAGGTCTCTTTGTTCAGCAACACTCTCCAGGACCTTAGCATTAAATGTATAAGACCTGCTCTGATTTGCGTTTCCAAAATGCAGCACCTCGCATTTATCTAAATTAAACTCCATCTGTCACTCCTCAGGCCATTGGCCTATCTGATCAAGGTAATCTGAGGTAACCTTCTTCACTATCCACTACATTGCAATTTTGGTGTCATCTGCAAACTTACTAACAATGCATCCTATGGTCACATCCAAATCAGTTATATAAACGATGAAAAGTCCTGGACCCAGCACCGATCCTTGTGGCACTCCACTGGTCACAGGCCTCCAGTCTGAAAAACAACCCTCCATCACTACCCTCTGTGTTCTACCTTCGAGCCAGTTCTGTATCCAAATGGCTAGTTCTGCCTGTATTCCGAGAGATCTAACTTTGCTAACCAATCTCCCATGGGGAACCTTATAAAATACCTTACTGAAGTCCATAAAGATCATGTCTACTGCTCTGCCTTCATCAAACCTCTTCGTTACTTCTTCAAAAATCTCAATCAATTTTCTTACACATGAGTTCCCATGCAAAAAGCCATGCTGACTATCCCTAATCAGTCCTTGCCTTTCCAAATAATAAATCCTGTCCCTCAGGATTCCCTCCAACAACTTGCCCACCACCGATGTCAGGCTCACCCCCTGTCTATAGTTCCCTGGCTTTTCCTTACCACTTTTTTTAAACAGTGGCATCACGTTAGACAACCTCCAGTCTTCTGGCACCTCACCTATGACGATCGATGATATAAATATCTCAGTAAGGGGCCTAGCAATCACTTCCCTAGCTTCCCACAGAGTACTAGAGTACATCTGTTCAGGTCCTGGAGATTTATCCACTTCTATGCATTTCAAGACATCCAGCACCTCCTCTTCTATAATATGGACATTTTTCAAGATGTCACCATCTATTTTGCCACATTCTATGTCTTCCACATCCTTCTCCACAGTAAATACTGATGCAAAATACTCGTTTAGTATCTCCCCCATCTCCTGTGGCTCCACATATCAGCTGCCTTGCTGATCTTTGAGGGAGGAGAAAGTGAGGACTGCAGATGCTGGAGACCAGAGTTGAAAAGTGTGGCGCTGGAAAAACACAGCTGATCTTTGAGGGACCCTATTGTCTCCCTAGTTACCCTTTTGTCCTTAATGTATTTATAAAATCCGTAAAGAAACTTGTGGCAAAATACTTTCACGTGGAAATAAGTGAAAAATACAATGCATTTGCATTTCTGTGAACATTTAACAAATACATTAATGAGTATCACTCATGTTTTGATCCATACTCATGAAAAAATATCAATATTTCTATAACAATCCTGGAGGTCATGGGTCATCTGACCACAACTCAATGAGGCCTTTGTGTAGTGGTGCATCAGCAAAGTAACTCAGGACTCAGGACCCTATCTCATTGGTCCCAAACACATGGACCCTGGACTCCTGATGAAAAGACTGCAGTTACTGTCAGGGAGAGAGGAAGAGCTGCATTTGGGGCAATGTGGAATTCCAGATGGTGCTGTCTGTACAGAAATTGCTTGGAAAGTTGAAATTACAGATGGGCAATTGTCCAACATCTGGACTTCTCCAAGTCTCCAGATTTGAGTTAGTGTTGGAGAATTTGAAGGATTTCTGACTTAGCCACCTTAATATTTAGCCAGAAAATGTTAGCGGGATTAAATGCTGCTCTACCTCCTGCTAACCATTAAACTGACCCACAACTCACCACTGACTCCCTGCACTCTCTCTCTTGACCAATGTCTGTTCCTCCATCCCTGAGCCCGAGCACCCATGAACCCAAGCCCCCTTTTGCCTGGCATCTGACACCCCACAGAAACCCATTTACCAATGATCCAATTCGCCAGAGACACCACATCATCCCCATATCCACCATGGACACCTGACCCCCCCTGACTGAAACATCCACCTGACTCCTCCGCACTGACACCCCTTGACCTGACCCGATCCAAATCCCCTGCTGATCCACATGTCACTCCCACTCCAACTGGCTCTACTCTGACCTACCCTATGTCTTTGCGTGCTTACGCGTCAACCTACCCAACCATCACAGCACCAAGCTTAGAAAACCATTTTCTAGAATCTGTGCCCCTCACCCACTTGGCACTCTACCCATCTGCCACATAGCATTGTACCCCACTCCCCCCCCACCCCCCACCACAGTTAGCTCCAAACTGACCTCTTTTCAATCACTTACAAAGTGGGACCTTTATACCATGGAATGCTCCAGCTACTGTTGTAAAAAGGGGCATGATTTCAATGTTGATTCAGTCTGCTGCTGCCTGTCTGCATGGACCACTGAGCTGTACTGGACTAAAGTACTTCCGTTGGGAAACACTCTGCCTCATAGATTGGGTTTAAAGAATTCCTGTAATTGGGGGTGGGCAACTTGTTGTCTTATCTGGCTCGCAATTTAGGGATTAGCACATAGAACAGAGAACATCACAGTGCAGTACAGGCCCTTCGACCTTCGATGTTGTGCCGACCTGTGATACCAATCTGAAGACAATCCAGCCTACACTATTCCATTCTTGTCCAGATGTCTAGATTAGAGTGGTGCTGGAAAAGCACAGCCAGTCAGGCAGCATCCGAGGAGCAGGAAAATCGATGTTTTGGGCAAAAGCCCTTCATCAGGAATGGAGGCAGGGAGCCTCCAGGGTAGAGATATAAATGGGGCAGGCGGGTGGCGAAGAGTAAAATAGGCGAATGGGGGTGGGGATGAGGGTGAGAGGTCAGAGGGGAGGGTGGAGCGGATTGGTGGGAAGGGAGATTGGCAGGTAGGACAGATTGTGAGGACGGTGTTGAGCGGGAAGGTTGGAACTGGGGTAAGGTGGAGGGAGGGGAAATGAGGAAACTGGTGAAGTCCACATTGATGTCCTGGGGTTGAAGTGTTCCAAGGCGGAAGAAGAGGCATTCTTCCTCCAGGCGGCTGGTGGTGAGGGAGCGGTGGTGGAGGTGGCCCAGGACCTGCATGTCCTCAGCAGAGTGGGAGGGGGAGTTGAAACGTTGGGCCACAGGGCGGTGGGGTTGATTGGTATAGGTATCCCAGAGATGTTCCCAAAAGCGGTCTGCGAGGAGGCATCTGGTCTCCCCAATGTCAAGGTGACCGCAGCAATGGATACAATAAATGACATTGGTGGTTGGGCAGGTGAAACTTTGACGAATGTGGAAGGCTCCTTTGGGGCTTTGGATGAAGGTGAGGGCGTAGGTTTTGAAATTTCTGCGGTGGCAGGGGAAGGTGCCAGGATGGGAGGGTGGGTTGTAGGGGGGGCGTGGATCTGACCAGGTAGTCACGGAGGGAACGGTCTTTGCAGAAAGCGGAAAGGGGTGGGGAGGGAAATATATCCCTGGTGGTGGGGTCTGTTTGGAGGTGGCGGAAATGTTGGTGGATGATGGTGTTTAAGCGAAGGTTGGTAGGGTGGAAGGTGAGGACCGGGGGGTTCTGTCCTTGTTACGGTTGGAGGGATGGGGCCTGAGGGCAGAGGTGCCGGATTGGATGAGATGCATTGGAGGGCATCTTCAACCACGTGGGAAGGGAAATTGTGGTCTCTAAAGAAGGAGGCCATCTGGTGTGTTCTGTGGTGGAACTGGTCCTCCTGGGAGCAGATATGGCGGAGGCGGAGGAATTGGGAATATGGGATGGCACTTTTGCAGGAGGTAGGGTGGGAAGAGGTGAAATCCACGTAGCTGTGGGAGTCGGTGGGTTTGTAAAAAAATGTCAGTGTCAAGTCGGTCATCATTGATGGAGATGGAGATGTCCAGGAAGGGGAGGGAGGTGTCAGAGATGGTCCAGGTGAATTTAAGATTGGGGTAGAATGTGTTGGTGAAGTTGATGAATTGCTCAACCTCCTCACGGGAGCACGAGGTGGCGCCAATGCAGTCATCAATGTAGCGGAGGAAGAGGTGGGGAGTAGTGCTGGTGTAACTACGGAAGATGGACTGTTCTACGTAGCCAACAAAGAGACAGGCATAGCTGGGGCCCATACGTGTGCCCATGGCTACCCCTTTGGTCTGGAGGAAGTGGGAGGATTCAAAGGAGAAATTGTTAAGGGTGGGGACCAGTTCAGCCAAATGAATAAGATTGTCAGTGGAAGGGTACTGTTGGGGATGTCGGGAGAGGAAGAAACAGAAGGCTTGGAGGCTCTGATCTGGTGGATGGAGGTGTAGAGGGATTGGATGTCCATGGTGGAGATGAGGCATTGGGGCTGGGGAAACAAAAGTCTTGGAGGAGGTGGAGGGAGTGGGTGGTGTCTCGAACATATGTGGGGAGTTCCTGGACTAGGGGGGAAGAGGACAGTATCGAGGTAAGTGGAGATGAGTTCAGTGGGGCAGGAGCATGCTGAGAAAATGTGTTGGCCGGGGTAGTCAGGCTTGTGGATCTTGGGAAGGAGGTAGAATCGAGTGGTGCAGGGTCTCCCGGACTATGAGGTTGGAAGCTGTGGGTGGGAGATCTCCTGAGGTGATGAGGTTGTGAATGGTCTGGGAGATGATGGTTTGGTGATGGAGGGTGGGGTCATGGTCGAAGGGGCTGTAGGAGGAGGTGTCTTCGAGTTGGTGTCTGGCTTCAGCGGTGTAGAGGTCAGTGCACCAGACTACCACTGCACCCCCTTTATCTGCTGGTTTGATGGTGAAGTAGGGATTGGAGCAAAGGGAGTGGAGGGCAGCACGTTGTGAGGGTGAGAGGTTGGAGTGGGGGAGGGGTTGAGACAATAATGTTTCAGCAGCAGTTGGAAATGAAGAGATCAAGGGTGGGCAATAGGCCAGCATGGAGTGTCCAGCTGGATGGAGTGTGTTGGAGGCAGGCGAAGGGGTCCTCGGAAGGTGGGCGGGAGACCTGATTGAAAATGTAAGCTCAGAGGCGGAGGCGGTGGAAGAACTGTTCGATGTCACAATGCGAATTAACTTCATTGATGTGTGGGCAGAGGGGGACAAAGGTAAGGCCTTTGCTGAGGACTGATCGTTTGTCCTCAGTGAGGGGGAGGTGTGGGGGCGGGGGGAGAGGATGGTGAAAACTCGGCAGGGCTGGGAGCTAGGACCTGGTGTGGGTGTGGAGCTGGGAGCCCAATGACCAAAGTTGGTGAGTCTACAACTAATGCAGGCAATGCGTTCCATGTTCCTACTATTCTGAGAAAAGAAACTACCTCTGACATCTGTCCTATATCTATCACTCCTCAATTTAAAGCGATGTCCTATCTTGCTAACCATCACCGTCCAAGGAAAAAGGCTCTCACTGTCCAACTATCTAACGCTTTTTTTATTTTAAATGTATCAATTAAGTTACCTCTCAACCTTCTTCTCTCTAATGAAAACAGCCTCAAGTCCCTCAGCCTTTCCTCGTAAGACCTTCCCTCCATACCTGGCAACATCCGAGTAAATCTCCTCTGAATCCTTTCCAAAGCTTCCACATCCTTCCTATAATGTAGTGACCAGAACTGGATGCAATATTCCAAGTGCAGCCGCAGCAGAGTTTTGTACAAATGCAGCATGACTTCATGGTTCCAAAACTCAATCCCTTTACCATTAAAGGCTAACATTCTGTATTCCTTCTTTACAACCCTATTAATCTGGGTGGCAACTTGCAAGGACACCAAGATCTCTCTGCTCATCTACACTACCAAGAATCTAACCATTGGCCCAGTACTCTGACTCCTGTTACTCCCTCCAAAGTGAATCACCTCACACGTTTCCACATTAAACTCCATTTGCCACCTCTCAGCCCAGCTCTGCAACTTATCTATGTCCCTCTGTAATCTGCAACATCTTTGTCACTATCCACAACTCTACTGACCTTAGCGTCATCTGCAAATTTACTAACCTATCTTTCTATGCCCTCATGTAGGTCGTTTATAAAAATGACAAAACAGCAGTGAAACCAAAACAGATCGTTGCGGTACACCACACAAAACTGAACGCCAGGATAAATATTTCCCCAACCACCACACTGTCTTCTTTCATGATTTGGAGGTGCTGGTGTTGGACTGGGGTGTACAAAATTAAAAATCACACAACACCAGGTTATAGTCCAACAGGTTTATTTGGAAGCACTAGGTTTCAGAGCGCTGCTCCTTCATCAGGTGGTTGTGGAGTAGAAGTTCGTCAGTTAAGATCGTAAGTGAGAGACTTAACAAACAATCCAAGTCTTTTTCAATATATAACTTCAGACACATCATACTGTAAACTTTTGCTGTAAATTCTGTGTCTTACGATCTTATTGTCCACAACCACCTGATGAAGGAGCAGTGCTCCAAAAGCTAGTGCTTCCAAATAAATCTGTTGGACTATAACCTGGTGTTGTATGATTTTTAACTCTGCCTGCTTTCAGCTCGCCAATTTTTGATCCAAACTGCTAAAGCAGCCTCAATCCCATGCCTCCATATTTTATGCAATAGCCTACCGTGGTGAACCTTACGAAATCCATATACATCACACCAACACTTTACCCTCATCCACCTGTTTGCCTACCTTCTCAAAGAACTCAACAAGGTATGAGGCATGACCTACCCTTCACAAAGCCATGTTGATTTCCCCTAATCAACTTATTCCTTTCTATATGATTATAAATACCATCTCTTATAACTCTTTCCAACACTTTACCCATAACCAAAGTAAGGCTCACTCATCGATAATTATTAGGGTTGTCTCCACTCCCCTTCTTGAACAAGGGAACAACATTTGCTATCCTCCAGTCTTCTGGAATTATTTATGTAGATAATGACATAAGGATCAAAGCCAAAGGCTCGGCAATCACCTCCCTGGCTTCCCACAGAATCTTATGATAAATCTCATCAGGCCCAGGAGATTTATCTATTTTTACACTTTCTAGAATTGCTAACACCTCCTCCTTCTGAACCTCAATCCCATTTAGTCTAATAGCCGGTATCTCAGCATTCTCCTCGACTGCATTATCTTTTCATAGTGTGAATACTGTTGAAAAGTATGGATTTAGCACTTCCCCAATCTCCTCTGATCGATGCACAACTTCCCACTACTATCCTTGATTATTCCTGATATACCTATAGAAAGCCTTGATCACTATCACCAAAGTGCTCACCTACCTCCAACACTAATACCTGGCCAGGTTCATTGCCCAGTACCAAATCCAATGTGGCCTCGCCTTGTTGGCCTGTCTACCTACTGTGTCAGAAAACCTTCCTGCACACATTGGACAAAAACTGACCCATCTAAAGTACTTGAACTATAGTGTTCCCAGTCAATATTTGGAAAGTTAAAGTCCCTTATAATAACCACCCTGTCACTCTAGCTCCTATCAAGGATCATCTTTGCTATTCTATCCTCTACATCTCTGGAACTATTTGGTGGCCTATAGAAAACTTCCAACAGGGTGATCTCTCCTTTCCTGTTTCTAACCTCAGCCCATACTACCTCAGTAGATGAGCCATCAAACATCCTTTCTGCCACCTTAATACTGTCCTTGACTAACAATGCCACACCCCCACCTCTTTTACCATCTTCTCTGTTCTTACTGAAACATCTAAATCCCAGAACTTGCAACAACCATTCCTGTCCCTGCTCTATCCATGTCTCCAAAATGGCCATAACATCGAAATCCCAGGCACCAACCCATGCTGCAAGTTCACCCACCTTATTCTGGATGCTCCTGATGTTGAAGTAGACACACTTCAATCCAACATCTTGCCTGCTGGTGCCTTCTTGCGACCTTGAAATCTTAGTTCTGACTTCACTACTCTCATCGTCCTGTATACTTGAACTACAATTTAGGTTCCCGCCCCCCCTGCTGAATCAGTTAAAACCCACCCAAAGAGCATTAGCAAATCTACCCCCCCACCCCAGGATAGTGGTACCCCTCTGGTTCAGGTGAAGATCATCCTGTTTGTTGAGGTCCCATCTACCCCAGACAGAGCCCCAATTATCCAGGAATCCAAAACCCTCCCTCCAGCACCATCCCTGCAGCTACGTGTTCAACTCCTCTCTCTCCCTATTCCTCACCTTGCTAGCATGGGCATGGGCAACAAACCAGAGATAACAACTCTGTTCGTTCCATCTCTAAGCTTCCACCTTAGTTCTCTGAATTTCTGCCTTAAATCCCCTTCTCTCTTCCTACCTATATTGTTAGTACCCATGTGGACCACAACTGGGGCTGCTCCACCTCCCCCTCAAGGAACCCAAAAACACGATCAGAGACATCATGAACCCTGGCACCTGGGAGGCAACACACCAACCGTGAGTATCTCTCATTCCCACAGAACCTCCTATCTGTCCCCCTTACTATGGAGTCCCCAATGACTAATGCTCTGCTCCTCTTCCCCCTCCACTTCTGAGCAACAGGGACAGACTCTGTGCCAGAGACCTGTTCCCCATTGCTTACCCCTGGTAAGTCATCCTCCCCAACAGTATCAAAAATGGTATATTCGTTATTGAGGGGAACGGCCAAAGGGGTTCCTTGCACTGCCTGCAAGTTCCCTTTCTGTTCCCTGAAAGTAACCCATCTACCTTCTTCTTTTACCTGAGGTGTGACTATCTTCCTGTAACTCCTCTCAATAACCTCCTCCACCTCCCAAATGATCCGACATTCATCCAGCTCCAGCTCCCTAACGCAGTTTTCAAAGAGTTGGAGTTGGGTGCACTTCCCACTGATGCAGTCAGCAGGGACACTATTGGTGACCCTTACCTCCCACATTCAACTGGCCTAACCTCCATTCCCACTATTCTAAATTCCCAACAAGACTGAAAAACTAAAAAAAACTAGTCACCTTCCCAATTCTGCGCACAGAACCTTTTGTTTTGGTTAGAGGAGGATGGGCAGGAGACAGTACCAGAGTTGTGTTTCAGGCCAAGCAACCATCCAAATATAAATCCTCACTTACCCAGTAGTCCCCGGTCCACTCCTGCTCAGTGTGCGTTCCACCTATACATGAGGTAAGCTTTTACGTATTTTAAATTTACCTTCCCGTCAGGAATCTGTTTCTTGCTGTCACTCCGCTCTCTCCAACTGCTGCTGAAAAAAATGGATTTTTAGCTTGATGGGAGATTAGGAACATCAAGAATTTTAATCTTAAAGGAGCTATCTCCCACTGGTTTGAATTCACAGTTGTAAAATCAATCCAGCGCCATCGTAGATCAGCCACATCTTGAGATTGTCTTTTCAGCCTTCCGCATTATTTCTTGCTTTTAATATGAATTAAAAAGTGATGGCTTCACGTGCATAGTCTTGACATTGATATTAGCCACCCAGGGAGCAGAGCCCTGCGCGTGTATCTGAGTGCAATTCAGCAAGGCTTCTTTATCTCTGACCTCTATTTGACCCACCGTCAGGAACAGAGTTTGCTGATTGCACATTGGACTCCACAGACAGCAGTTTGAGATTGTGCCTGCTGTAACTGCAGCTTTACTGCTGTAATTGGATTACATTTGGCTCTTCAGGTCTTCATTATAATGCACAGTGCGGGTGCCAGCTAAGTCTTATTTATAACTAATGCTAATGAAAATCACCTTTGATGCAACAATACATGACTGTAATATTACAGAGGAACAATTATGACATAATTAAACTTGGTGAAAGTGTGTAATTAGATACAAACCCTGCTTTTTGTGTGTTTCCTTTCATACACTGTAGTCCCGGAACCAGGTGTGAATCCTTATGTGCTGAAGAATTTAGTTGGAAAGTTTTAAATTTGTTCTTAACTTATTGTTACATTTGTGTTCAGACACTGGCCTCACAAAGGTGGATCTCTTACAATCATTTAAGACCACAACACCATAAGAAGTAGGAATAGGAGTGGACCATTCAGCCCAAGCCTGCTCCACCATTCAACAGGATCATGGCTAATTCAACATTCCTCATGTCTGCTTTCTTGTCCTTTCCCCATAATCCTTGATTCCCGTACTGATCAAGAACCGACTCAGCTTTAAACATATACAAGGACGTTGCCCCAACAGTGCTCTGTGGCAAGGGGTTCCAAAAACTCTCAATCATTTGATAGAAGAAATTCCTCACCATCTCAATCTTAAATCGGCACCCCTTAATTCTGAGACTATGCTCGGTGGTCCTGGACTCTCCCATGAGGAGAAACATCCTCTCAGCATTTACTCTGTCAAGCCCCTTAAGAATCTGATATATAGATAAAGCCAGAAGATATAAGAGCAGAATTACTCCATTTAGCCCATCAATTCTCTTCTGATATTCAATCAGGTTTGATATACTTCCCAACTCTAATCTCTTGCTTTCACCCCAGAAGCCTTGATCCCTGACCAGTCAAGACCTTATCTTATATACACTCACTGACTTGCCCTCACAGCCCTCTGCAACAATGAGTTTCACAGATTAACCACCTTCTGGCTTAAGACATTCTTCCTCATCTCATTTCTCAAGGGTCATCTCTTCACTCTGAGGTTATGCACTTGGGTCTTAGCCTGTCCCATGGGTGGAAACATCTTCTTCACATCTACTCTATTTAGGCCTCTCAGCATTCTGCAAGTTTCAATGAAATTGCCGCTCATCCTTCTAAACTCCAAGTACAGATCCAGAGTTCTCAGGCACTCCTCATATGACAAGCTCTTGATTCCCAGATTCATTCCTATGAGCCTCCTCTAGACCTCCTCCAATGCCAGCACATTCTTCCTCCAAAAAGAGCACCTAAAACTGCTCACAATATTCCAACTACTGACCAAAGCCTTGTACAGCCTCAGCTGTACATCTCTGCTCCTGTATTGTAGTCCTCTCAAAATGAATGCTAATATTGCATTTGCCTTCCTACTGAACCTGCATGTTAACCTTGCGAGAATCTTGAGTTTTGAATCCTGAATTTTGAATCCCAAGTCCCTTTGTGCTTCAAATTTCTGAAGTTTTTTCCTGTTGACAAAATAGTCTATCTCTCATTCTTACAAAAGTGATAACCTCACACTTACTCATAATGTGTTCCATTTGCCACTTCTTTGCCCATTCTTCTAGTCTAGCCAAGTTCTTCTGCAGCCTCTCTGCCTCTTCAACACTACCTGTTCCTCCATCCATCTTTATGTCTTTTTTTCTGTAAACTTAGCAACAATACACTCAGTTTCTTTCTCCAGATCATTAATGTATAATGTAAATAATTGTGTCCCAATGTTGACCACTGTCGAGCTCTACTGGTCATCAGCTGCCATCTTGAAAAAGACCCCTTTCTCTTCACACTCTGCCTTCTGCAGGTCAGCCAATCCTCTATGCATGCCAGTGCCTTGCCTCTAATATCATTGGGTCTTATTTATTGGCCTCCTGTATGTCACCTCGTCAATGGCCTTCTGGTAATCCTTTGTCTAACTTGCTCATTACTTCCTCAAAAAAATTCAGACAGACTTGTCAGGCATGATGTTCCCTTGACAAAACCATTCTGACTCACCTCTATTTTGCCATGCACTTGCAAGTATTTTGCAACTTCATCCTTAATAATGGACTCTAAACTCTTAACAATGATAGAGGTCGGGCTAACCGGCCTGTAAATTCCTGCCTTCTGCCTCCCTCCATTCTTAAACAGTGTATTGCATTTGCCATTTTCCTTTCCTTGGGACCTTCTCTGATTCCAGTGATTGCTGAAAGATCACTACCAATTCCTTAATCTCTTCAGCTATCTCCTTCAGAACTTTGGGGAGAAGTCCACTCGGTGAAGGTGATTTATCCACCTTCAGATCTTTCAGCTTCCCCAGCACCTTCTCCATAGTGATGGCTACTACACTCACTTTTGCCCCTAACTCTCTTGAATTTCTGGAATGCTACTGGTATTTTCTATCATAAAAACTGATACAAAGTACCTATTCAGTTCCTCCACCATTTCTTTGTTCCTCATTACTACTTCTCCAGCCTCATTTTCCAGTGGTCCAGTGTCCACTTTTGCCTCTCTCTTTCCTTTTTTGAAACCTTGCATGCTCCATTAACCAATCTTCAATCTATGTCAATATATTAGCTCCTATCTCTGGATAAGGATGTCAGTGCCTTATCCATCAGGTCTATGTGTTCTAAATTTGTTTCCTGAGCTCATATTTAAACTCTTACCAAAAGCACTCTAAAAACTCAAATCCACATCCATTGATTTCCCATTATGTACTTTACTAGTCAGATCCTTAAAAAAAAACTCGATCATGTTTTTCAAATGTGATTTTGCCCTTCATAAATTCACGTTTAGCCTTCCCAATCAGATCATTATTTTTGCAATATGCCAGTGTTACATCCATTACAATAGCTTCTGGTATTTTCCTTACCACTAATGTCAGTCTCAATGCAGCTCACTGTTCTTCTATTTTTCTTAAACGGGGTGCCATATTTGCACCTACCAGTCCTCAGGAACTATTCCAAAATATATCCAATTTTGAATGATGACCACCATGCATCCCTTACCTTCATTGCCTCTTCAGTGTCGGCTTTCAATCAAACTACCTGAAAGTATCCAGAAGATCCTGTGCATCGATGTGGCAAGTTCATTATTTTCCAAACATTGCAAGAAGTGTGGCAGAAGTTTACAAAAGCCTTCTGCACTTGCTCAGTCATGTGTATTCTGCAGAATGGACTGACTACTTCCCTTACCCACAAGCTGAATCCATCAGCTTAACTTGGCAATGACCCCTGTTGAGTTCAAAATGAATGGAGTTGTCACAGCAATGAATGTGAACGATCATTAGGTTGCTAAACTATCTTTCATTGTCTGAAGCATGTTGGGTCAGACATTACCAGCTCAAACCTAATCTATGTGCCCCAGCACAAGTGTCCTGGAGATTTAACCACTTGTGAGCTAAGTCTAGCTCAGTCATAGCATTTTAATGTCTTTTTTCTCCTTCAAAATAAAATTGCTCTGGCAACACGTGATGCAAGTATTAGTTAAAGTACATTTGATTACTTTGCTCCCCTCCGTGAAAACATGGACTATATTAGATCCAATGGAGTGTGGGTTTCTGTTATTCAAACAACAACAACTTTCCATGTTATAGCACCTTTTAATGAAGTAAAAGAAAGACAATGACACTTTGTAGTGACATTATCATGATAAATTTAACATTGCATTATGTAAGGAGATATCAATGTTAATTACCAACATTTGGGTGAAAGAGCTTTTAAGGAGCATCTTAAAGAAGGAAAGGGAGTTGAGCTGATGATTTAAATAGGAGTTTCTAAAATTAAGGCAGAGGATACTTGAAGGCATGGCCATCTCTGGTGGTAAGGCTAAAATCAGGAATGCTCAAAAGATCAGAGTTTGAAGAACGCAGAAATTGCAGAGCTGGCAGTAGCTACAGAAATAGAGAAGGGTGAGACCATGGAAGAAGTTAAAACAAGGATGAGAATTTTGGATCTTTAGACACTTAAGCACGTAATCCAAGTGGTCACTTTAATGCAATGTTGACAGTGCGCTGCACCGTTCCATGTACCACCTTACAGATGAGATGTGGAAGCAAAACCCTTCTACTCTCTCTGCATGTAAAAGATCCTATAGAACTATTCCAAAATATTGACCAAACCATGAAGATTCTTGTCCTTTTCTCCACATCATGCAGAAGGATCATTTATATGAGAGCTCAGACAGAACTTGATTACTTAGTCTGATGTCTGAAAGATGGCACTTCCTACAATGCTGCACTCTGTCATTCCTTTTCTGCAGTGTCAGCACGGATTAATGGGACATGAACTCACAACTACCACAAAGACAAGAGCATTACTAGTACGCTAATTAAAATGTAAAATGTCTTGTCTGAATTTCTGCTTTTCTTCTAAAGTAAATTATCTTCAAAATGCTATTTCTAAAGAAATCACAATTGTGACATTCTTTCTTTATCAGAATTTTAAGTTGGTAAACTATGCTAGTGGATTTCAGAAAGTAAATAAACACCAGAATGAATGAGAAATTAAACCAATGATTTTTCAAACCAGTCAATTGCTAATTTTTATCTCAATCTACATGCATCATTTTCCACTAAGTAGCCACCAAAATGTAAGAAAATTAGATAGCTATGGTACAGGCAAATATGTAGTGCAGAAGCTAGAATTATGTCGAAAATTATCTCATAATTACAGCTGTACTGTCAGCCAAGTACAAATTGTGGAAGGGATTTATTACAAAAATAAAGGCATTAAAAATGCTCTGGAGCCTGTCTGAACACAATATGCATAATAATATAAGAAGCAATGTGAAAGCACAGTCTGAGATTTCAAAATATATCTAAATTCAGAATATGAATCCATTCAACAGGAGCTCAGGGATTTTGAAACCAAAAAAACTCTTCTCAGAAAATGCAGCAAATTATCACATAATGCACAATCATGTTAGGTTAAGTAACTGCTTAAAAATACATCTCACACCATATATTGGCTGTAGGGCTTTTGGAATTGAAGCCAGTTACATGCAATTATTTATTGAAAATGAAAATAATAATAAACATGAGTAAAACTGGGCGGATGAATAAATTAAAGCTGTGAGCTATCAGTCCCCAGAATAGTTTATGACAATGCACAAAGTAAAGCACATGTGCTGAATAATGCATTGCGATTGAAAATGGGGAACATTGCATTGGGCAATACCGTTAACACTGCCAACAAATATGCTGACCTTCAGGGAGAATGGCAAAATCTAAGTTTGGATCGTCTTTAGTTGGATTAACAAGGAATCAGAAGTTGCTAAACTCTAAATTGAGTGGGATCACAATAATAGCTGCAGGTTTATTCAAAAATGGAATTATTCACCAGAAGATCATTTAAGATCTGGAATGGCCTTGACAACGTTAACATGGAAGGGATTTTTGCTCCTGTGTGTGAGTCTAGAAGGCACTGTTTGAACTAAGGCACTGTTTAAAAATGAGAGGCAATCCTCCTCAGACTCTCATGAAGAGAATGACTTCCTCTCAGAAGATTGTGTGCCTTTGGAGCATACTCCTTCAGAAAGCAGTGGCGTGGGGTCATTGAATATTTTTAAGTTGGGAGTGGATAGATTCTTATAATCAAATGTTATCAGGGGTAGATGGGAATGTGGAGTTTGAAACATGAACAGATCAGGCATGATCTTATTAAATAGTGGAGCAGGCACCATGGGGAATGGCCTACTTCTGCTTCCAGTTCACATGTTCACATGTAACATGAATGAATCTGGGTGAAATGCAAAGAAACAGGCTTGGAGAAGGTGAGGTTTTCCACTTGATGCCGACCTAGGTTCAGTTAAATAGGTAGGATAATGTTGGTGTTCGAGCAATGAATTGAGTCTTTGCCATACTGTTGGGTCAGGTGAAGGGAAGAGTCTGGGAAGTGACAAATGACAGACTGATGCAGGATTTGAATATCAACAGCAGTTTATAGGTTTTGCTTAATATTTTCTCCTACAAGAAAATTACAAAGAGTGAGAATGTCATCTGGATGTCAAGAGGTGCAGTTACATCCAGAGCATAGCACTATAGAGTGCAACAGGGGCTTAACATGAGTGATTGTATGCCCTGTAAATAAATAAGAAAGATTATTCATGTTGTGAATGAAGGAACATATAATAAAGGCAGAGGGTTTATGTGACTTCCTTGACATTAATAGCATGCTTTCTAAGTCCAATAAAATATGACAAATGTGATAATAAATGTCAAACATACCTTTAAAACACATGCTTGAAAAGAGTGACTGTCTCTTCTGATTTACAGTCATCATTAACCTTCTGGCTTGGAACTCTTACATTGGGGAATTGGAATGGATTTGGGGAGGTGCTTTTTAGCCAAGATCATGATGACTCAGTGGTTAACACTGCTGCCTCTCAGTGCCAGGGACCCAGGTTCGATGCCAGCCTCAAACGACTGTCTGTGTGGAATTTTGTACAGTCTCCCCATGAGCTTCCTCTGGGTGCTCTAGTTTCCTCCCACAATCCTAAGATTTGCAGGTTAGATGAATTGGCCATGCTAAATTGCCCTTGGCATTCAGGGATGTGTAGGTTATGGGTAAAGATAGAGTAATAGGGTAGACTTCAGAGGGTGGACTTGTTGGGCTGGATGACCTGTTTCCATGCTGTAAGGTTTCAATGATCACTCGAGCAGTTCCTCTTTCTCTGTATTCAAAACTGGATAAAGAATCATAGACCAAAAGAGTACCATTCCTGTAAAGTCCTATAAGCGCTCTGTAAATTCAATTCAAGTAATCTCATTCCTCCATCGTTTCCATCTTCAAATACTTACACAATTCTTGATGAATTGATGACACCCTCAGATGCTGCATTCCAGATCCTTTGTAAAAACAAAGTTTTGTCTCATGTCACCTTTGTTTCTTTTGTCTGTCTTCTTAAATCCAAGCCCTCTCTTCCTTGATATTTACACAAATGGGAGTAGCTTTTACCTTTCTACTCTCTTCAGGTGATACAGAAATTTGAACACCTCTGTTAAATCTTCTCCCAAACCTCCTCAATTTTCTTTTTCTCTCAATTTTCCAGAGAACTGATGTCTCCCCTACCTAGACCCATAGCTTGTAATTCCTTTCTGTACCATCTCAAATGGCTTCTCATCTTGAAATGTAGAGACATGAAACCATTGTTTTTTGTTAAAGGTCCATCAGATTCAGTAACGTCTGTGAACGAAGGATATCTGAGGGCAAGACAGCAGGCAAGAGTTGCTGTGGGTCAGGAGTCACATAGACTAGACCAGGTAAGGATGGCAGTTTCTTTCCCTAAAAGACTTTGGTGAAGCAGATGGATTTTAGATGGATTATAGACAATCCAGATTTTTAATGAATTCAAATACCACTGTGTGCTATGTTGGGATTCGAACCTGGAACATTACCTGTGTCTCTGGATTAACAGTAATAATAACAGCAATAATAACAACATGCCATTGCCTCCCTTCACCTGGTCTGGCTTGCATGTGACTCCAGACTGATAGCAAAATTGTTGACTCTTAAATGCCTAGCAAGTCACTCAGTTGTTTCAAACCATGACAGAAAAGTCAAGTTATCTGCAGGATGCACTGTAGAAATTCACCAACGGTCCTTAGACATTACCTTTCAGACCCATGATCAGGGCAGCAGTTACTTGGGCACACCATCACATGAAAATTCTTCTCTAAGCCCATCATCACCCTTAGAAATATATCACGTTTCCTTTGGTATCACTGGGACAATGTCCTGACACTCTCTCCTTAATAGCATTATGGGTGTTTCCTATACCAAATGCACTGCAGCCATTTAAGAAGACAGCTCACCACCAGCATTTCAAAGTTAGTTAGTGATTGGCAATAAATGTTGACCGGGCCAGCAAAGTCCACATTCCATAAACAAATGAAATAAATATCATAGGTACTTTGGCTGAAAGAGCAGCTTGGGGCTGGAAATTCCATGTTAATTATTTACCTTCATACTCCTCACCAAGGCTCTTTTAACAGCACATTCTAAACCCACAATCTCTGTCACTTAAAAAGATACAGCAGCATATCCATGGGACCACCACTTTCTGCAAACTCCCATCGGAGCTTCGCAACATTTTGACTTGGAATTATACCACTGTTCCTTCAATGCCACTGGGAAAAAGTCTGAACTTACACAACGCCAGATTCTAGTCCAACAGGTTTATTTGAAATCACAAGCTTTTGGAGCACTGCTCCTTCACCAGGTAACAGCATTGTGAGTGCACATGCAGCACACTGATTGCAGTGGTTCAAGGTGTGGGAACTGTAACTTTCTCAAGGGCATTTAAAAAGGACAATTAATGCTGGTCCAACCAGGAACACAGACTGGCCTCGCATTAATAAAATTACTTTGACACCATACTTCAGTGAGACTCAAACTATATTTTGTTGCATTTCAGTATAACATCTTTGTTTTCATACTCTATGCCTCCAATTCCATGTGTCAAATTATCCACATTCTCATCTCAACAAGCAACATTCAATGATTTGAGCATCAATAACCACAGGTCCTTCAGCTCTGTCCATCTGATTTGAGCAGCAAATCCTCATTCTGAAAAATATGGAGGCACTACTTACTGAAGCTGCCTTCTCTGCAGATGAGTAGTTAGTCAATTCTCCCAGAAATTAAAAAGATTAAAAGAAGGAAGAAAGGCTTCCAGGTCAGGTCAGTTACAACATGTGGCATAAGACATTGATAGTTTGGAGTGTGATAATCTCCTTCCATAAGCATTACCCCAGCATCAGTTGGAAAGATTGTTGTATCATTGATACTGAGAGAATGTCAGATGGTTGCTATATGTCTTTTCTGGTGTGTTATGATCCTAACTGATGCTACCAACTGACAAGTCAATCACAGACTGAAATCAGGCCTAATGGTTCACATTTGCTAAAAATATTATTCAACATGATGGTTGATCATTGAAACATTGCCACAGATGTCTGCAGAGTTCTTTAACAACAAAACAGAAGAAAAAAGAATAAAGGAAACAAATAAAACCTGCAGCTGTCTATAGAACACAATTAGAAAGGTCTTAAAACACCCAACAAAACAAAGTTTCAACTTATTCCTCAACACCGTCACCTTATAGCAACTCAAATCCAGAGAAAAAGCTTCACTATTTTTGACAGAACTGATTCTTGCAACTCTCTGTCTTGTGAATTGTGGCATCTTTGTACATGTATACTCACAGAAATGAGAGATCAGACTTTCCCAGCTTCTAATATCCTGCTGATTTCTAAGCAAATGGTTCTGGTTTAGAAGTTAAACAAACTAACTAACAGTATAGATTATATAGCTCTCCAGCTGACACAGGTGTAATGCTTATGGAAGCAGATTGATAGTTTGTAGTGTGACAATGTCTCCCTCATGCAAGCCTTTCTTCCCTGTCCAAGATGCACTGCAGTAACTCTCCAAGGCTCTTTTAAGAGCACATTGAAAACCAGCACCTTCAAGTTCCCCTCCAAGCCACTCACCATCCTGACTTGGAAATATATCGCAGTTCCTTCACTGTTGTTGGGTCAAAATCCTGGAATTCTTTCCCTAATGGCATCATGTTCTGCAAGTTCCCATCCTTGCCCACAAGTTTGACTTGGAATTATACCACTGTTCCTTCATTGTTACTGGGAAAAAATCTTGGAGCCCTCTTCCAGATAGCATTGTGAGTACACATACAGCACACTGTCTGTTGTGGTTCAAGGTACCACTAGTGGCCACTGTAACCTTTTCAAGGGCAATTAGGGAAGGGCAATTAATGCTGGTGTTCAGCCAGGAACACAGATTTGCCTTGCATGAATAAATAAAAAGACACAATATTTCAGTTGAGACTCAACCATGTTTTATTGTGGTTCACTATAACATCTTTGTTTTTGCATTCTATGCCTCCAACTTAGGATCCTACATGCCAAATTAAGCACATTCTCATCTCACCAAGACATTAAATGATTTAATCATGTGTAACCCTACGTTCCACTCTCTACTGAATTCTATAGGCTGAATAAAAATGGGTCTATAGCTATTCCACTGATAATCATTTCAGATGACAGGGAACTGCATTTGCAGCACATTAACTGTCGAAGCACAGACAGGAAGAGAAGAAGTGTGAAGATTGGCATTAATATCACTGAAAAGAAAACCTCCCACAGATTCAACTCTTTGAAGACATGGATGTCTCAACCAGACAGAAATTCAGCAACAGTTATGAGATATTTTGATGTGAAGCAGCTTTAGTAATTCTCTTGAGAGAGGCAATGTGCTCCACTTTAAATCCAAATTTATCTATAAAGGGAAACTATGACATTGAACGTTTCTCTCCCAGGACAGCTGTAAGCCTTTAAAGAAACTTGAATGAAATTTAACAACTATCCATGCAATGTGTCATCTAGAACTTGTAACCACATTCAGCCACACAGTTGTCCAACTCTGGTCTGTAAATTCTGATTTAAATTCAGATTATAGTGCTGGCCTGATCTTTAAATACTCGAAATATTACCTCTAATCTTCCTACTTATTGATGCCAACCTTTGAAAGATGGGGGGAGATCCCTTGGTAACTGGAGCTTTGAAATGTCTCTTTCATAAAGAAAGAACTGAACATTTTAACACACAGTCTTGAATGCACAAATGCTCTCCAGTTGCTGAGTATATCAATGTGCACACCATAATGAACACAATAGCAAAACCAATGAAATAATCTTGTCCATGATCGCTCATAGAAATTTATAGCACAGAGTCACGAATCACAGTCATCAAAGGTTACACGAAAAGAATCCATTCAGCCCATTGTGTCTGGGAGAGCCCTTTGCAAGAACTACTCATCAGAACCCAGTACACAGTGTTTGCCCCTGTTGTCATGCAATTATAGAGTTGTAGAGTCATAGAGATGTATAGCATGGAAACAGATCCTTCGGTCCAACCCGTCCAGATATCCCAACCCAATCTAGTCCCACCTGCCAGCACCCGGCCCAAATCCCTCCAAACCCTTCCTATTCAACTACCCATCCAAATGCCTCTTACATGTTGCAATTGTACCAGCCTCCACCACTTCCTCTGGCAGCTCATTCCATACATGTACCACGCACTGTGTGAAAAAGTTGTCCCTTAGGTCTCTTTTATATCTTTCCCCTCTCACCCTAAACCTATGCCCTCTAGTTCTGGACTCCCCAACCCCAGGGAAAAACCTTTGTCTATTTAACCTATCCTCTCCCTCACAATTTTGTAAACCCCTATAAGGTCACTCGTCAGCCTCCGACACTCCAGGGAAAACAGCCCCAGTTTGTTTAGCCTCTCATAATTACGCAGTGTTCTTTTGAAGATTTTGATTGAATCTGACTCCATTATAATTTAGCAGGACCTACAATAGCAGGTGGCAATGATAGAGAGAGCTCTGGGGCCTGTCCTGGAAGGACCAGTATCTTTGAAAAGCTGAAACAGAAAGCCACAAATTATAAGTGAGAAACGACTGATTGTGGTATAACCAGGAAGGAGAAATGAAGCAGGTAGGCAGCAGCTGGACATCTAGCCAGCCAGACTGGCAGCATCCCTAAACTGGAGAAATCTCATGGAATAAGACAGAGAGTAGGGCAGCACTCAGCAGTTGCAACAGAGAGCCAGACTGGTGGATCAGCACTGAAGAGCCAGGACAGTGAGTAGTGCAGAGCACAGCTACTGATGCTGGCTAGAAAGCTGGGAACTGGGAATAGAATGAGCCACCAGATTCAGGACTCCTCAGCAGTCTCTACAGGAATAGTGCCATGTTGACACAGGAAGTTAGCAATAGAAAAGAAAATACAGCACAGTACAGGCCCTTTGGCCCTCGATGTTGCGCCGATCCAAGCCCACCTAACCTACACTAGCCCACTATCCTCCATATGCCTATTCAATGCCCGTTTAAATGCCCATAAAGAGGAAGACTCCACCACTGCTACTGGCAGGGCATTCCATGAACTCACGACTCGCTGAGTAAAGAATCTACCCCTAACATCTGTCCTATACCTACCACCCCTTAATTTAAAGCTATGCCCCCTCGTAATAGCTGACTCCATAAGTGGAAAAAGGTTCTCATGGTCAACCCTATCTAAACACCTAATCATCTTGTACACCTCTATCAAGTCACCCCTAAACCTTCTTTTCTCCAATGAAAACAGCCCCAAGTGCCTCAGCCTTTCCTCATACGATCTTCCTACCATACCAGGCAACGTCCTGGTAAACCTCCTTTGCACCCATTCCAGTGCCTCCACATCCTTCCTATAGTATGGTGACCAAAACTGCACACAATACTCCAGATGCGGCCACACCAGAGTCTTATACAACTGCAATATGACCTCAGGACTCCAGAACTCAATTCCTCTACCAATAAAAGCCAGTGCGCCATATGCCTTCTTCACCGCACTATTTACCTGGGTGGCAACTTTCAGAGATCTGTGTACATGGACACCAAGATCCCTCTGCTCATCCACACTACCAAGTATCCGACCATTAGCCCAGTACCCCATCTTTTTGTTACTCATACCAAAGTGAATCACCTCACACTTACCCACATTGAACTCCATTTGCCACCTTTCTGCCCAGCTCTGCAGCTTATCTATATCCCGTTGTAACCTGCCACCTCCTTCCTCACTGTCAATAACTCCACCGACTTTCGTATCATCTGCAAACTTGCTCACCCAACCTTCTAGCCCCTCCTCCAGGTCATTTATAAAAATGACAAACGGCAATGGTCCCAAAACAGATCCTTGCGGCACACAGCTAGTATCTGCACTCCAAGATGAACCTTTACCACCAACTACTACCCTCTGTCTTCTTCCAGCCAGCCAATTCCTAATCCAAACTTCCAACTCACCCTCAATGCCATACCTCCGTATTTTTTGCAGTAGCCTACCATGGGGAACCTTATCAAATGCCTTACTAAAATCCATGTACACCACATCTACCACTTTACCCTCGTCCACCTCCTTAGTCACCTTCTTGAAGAATTCAATAAGGTTTGTGAGGCACGATCTGCCCTTCACAAAACAATGCTGACTATCCTTGATCACATTATTCCTATCCAGATGTTCATAAATCCTATCCCTTACAATTCTCTCAAGACTTTGCCCACAACAGAAGTGAGACTCACCGGCCTATAGTTACTAGGGTTATCCCTACTCCCCTTCTTGAAAAAGGGAACCACATTTGCTATCCTCCAATAGAAGTTCCTTCAAATAAATATGTTACCAGGCTGAATAGAGATCCAGAGTTAAGCTCTACAATCATATCCTGATGCAACATTGGGTGAATATCAATTAGAAATATTTTATTCTTTAGGCTACACTTTTTCACTGATGTTTATATTGGCTTATTGACACAATGCTAAAGGAAGTGTTTTGCTAGATATGCCATTCCAAATCTCTTTTACATACCTCTGAAGAATAATTTTTGGTTTGTCAATGACTGCTTCAAATACTTCAGTGAGAGCTACAGTTCTATAGGCACCCACAGGCCAATGGAGAGACTGAAAGAGAGAGAGGTCCACACCATCAAAACTTTCTTGAAGGTGAATGATTATATCTCTTTAGCCATGTTATGGTCAATTACAACATGACAGAACAATCTCACTGCCAAAAAGGCTAATTCTCTACTCTCTTACCTTACAATGCATTTTCCTGAAAACTGTCTTCATACCCTTGTAATTAACTTTACAAGGAACTAGTCTCAGACCCACATTTCTATTCTGTTATTTTATAGGAAATCAGCCTGACAGACAGACCTGGTTTCCAATCAGACAAGCTCTTAGCCTTTGGAATTTAGCTTGTAGGTGTTAATCAGAGGCCGGTGGCGAGATTAGGGGAGCGGTATCTTTAATTAGCCTTGAGAAGGTGGTGGTGAGTTGCCTTCTTGAACCTCCATCAACTCTGGATTAATGAAGAGTACAGCAGGACATGCCAGGTACAGTACCAAAAAAAATGAGATATGAAGCCAACTGCATTGGACCTAAATAACAAAAGTAACAAAGAATGGATAGATCCAAGTGATTCCACAATGAATGGATCGATCTAAGCTCTATGGTCTTGACACATCCAATCATGAATGGTTGTGGACAATTAAACAACCACAGGAGTAGAATTCCCATTCTTCATGACTGAGGAGCTCAGAGTTATCAGCACAAGTAATAAGACTGAAATATTTGCAAAAGTCATCAACCAGAAATGTTGAGTCAACAATCCAGCTCAGCTTTTTCCAGAGGTCCTCAGTATCATAAATTCTAGTCTTCAACCAATGTTATTCATTCCATCTGATAGCAAGAAATTGCTAAAGGCAATGGGTTATTGCAAAGGCTTATACATCCTGACATATTTGGCGAAAGTACTGAAGGGTTGTTCCAATACATCCAGGGATAGAGATAGATTATGAGTGGGCAAAAATTTAGCAGATTGAATATAATGTGGTAAAATATGAGGTTATATACTTTGGCAGAAAGAACAGAGGAACTGAATATTATTGAAATGGAGAAAGACCATAGAAAACTTCAGCTCAAAGTGAGTTGAGAATCCATGTGCATAACTCACAAGTTCACTAGGCAATAGGGAAGGCAGATGCAATATTGGTCTTTATTTCAAAGGGAATAGAATGTAAAAATAGGGAGGTCTTCCTAAATCTATACAAAGCACTGGTTAGTCCACATGTGGGGAATAGTTTTGTTCCTTTAACCTAAGGATGGTCAGCCCAAAACTGGCATTGGAGGCAGTCCAGAGGAGGTTTATTCAGTTGATCCTGTATGTAGAAAGATTGTGTTATGAGGAGAGTTTGAATAGACTTGGCCAATAGTCATTGGAGTTTAGAAGAATGAGAAGCAAACTATTTGAAACATATAAGATTCTCAGGGGACTTGACAGAGTAGATGCAGTGAAATTGTTTCTCCTTGTGGGAGACTGTATGACCAGAGGTGTATAATCTCAGGATAAGGGTTTGGCCAATTAGTAAAGAGATCAGGAGGACGTTCTTCCCTCAGAGGGTAGTGAATCTATGGAATTCTTTATCAGAGAGGGCTTAGGGGTTGGAACAATAAGTATATGCGAGGCTGAGCCAGATTGTTTATCAGTAGGGAAATCAAGTGTTGTGAGGAAAAAGCAGGGACGTGGAGTTGGGTTTATCAGAAGAGGCATGATCTCATTGAATGTTGGAACAAATTCAATGGGCTGAATGACCTACTTCTGCTCATATGTTTTATGAACATCCGCCTGACCAAGTGTACATTTCTTTTTCTGTTCTGTTGACTACAGTTCTCCTGTCTTCTCTTCTTCCTGCACATCCAGTTACTGAAGGTTATTGCTTACTATGTGTATTCCTTACCAGCCATGATCCTTGTACATGGTTAGTGACACTCTGAGTGCTAATTGGCTTGCCAATGGATAAACTGCACATTTTTGCATGATCAGTCGTGCATTGTTTGATAGTGTGTGCCCAATGCCTTACTGGTATCTAAAGTGTGATGGTCATCCTACAGATATCACTTCCTGTATTTCCTGATTGGTTCCTTTAAAAGTTAGTTGCTTGTGAGAACAGCTTTTTCCATGCAGTGAGAGGATATTGTATCACATCCTATGACTAATATAATGTTAGATATTTTATCAATACATCTAAATAATATGAACAGATTCAAAGTAATCAATATTTTAGTTAAAAGAATCGTTTCTTATTGAGTGATTTCTGCTGCAGCCTGTAACAGTTATTTGAAAAGTCACTTTCTTTATTCTCCAGTGAAATAGAGGTCACATTACAAAGAATCAAAGCTTAAACTGTAACTTGTGGCACAGCAATAGTGTCTTTACTTTGAGGCTTGAAGGTCTTGATTAAAATCCCAATTTCTCTGGAGTTGTGTCCTAACATGCCTGAACCAGGTAGATTTAATAATCAAGGGTTTCTTGTGATATAGTAGTGATGTCCCTCCCTCCAAACAAGTGCCATCTACAAGTTCACTGACAATTCCACTATAGTAGGAAGGACATCTACCAATACAGAAGGGAGATAAAGGGCTTGACGACATGATGCAGTGAGAACAACCTCTCTCTCAATGTCAGCAAAACTAAAGAACTGATTGTTGACTTCAGAAAGAAAGATGGAGGACATGCCCCCACTTGCATCAATGGAACTGAGGTTGAGAGGGTGGAAAGTGTCAAGTTTCTAGGAGTGATGATAACCAACAATCTGGCCTGGACTTCCCATGTAGATGCAACGGTCAAGAAGGCACAACAATGCTTCTTCTTCCTCAGGAGGCTCAGGAAAGTCAGCATGTCCATAAGGAGCCTCACCAACTTCTACAGATGTACCATTGAGACCATACTGCCCAGGTACGTAATGGCCTGGTATGGCAACTGCTCTGCCCAGGATCATAAGAAACTACAGAATGTAGAAGGCCCAGACCATCATGGAAGCCAACCTTCCATCCATGGATTCCATTTACACAGCTCGCTGCCGTGGAAAGGCATCACACCCTGGTAATGATCTCCTACAACCTCTTCCATCAGGCAGAATATACAGAAGCCTTAACAAATGCACCAGCAGTTTCTTCCCATCGTTATCAGACTGATGAATGGATTCTCTAGCCTCAAATAATGCTGATCTTGGTAATGTCAATCTTGCCTAGTGCACACCCCATGTAATGTAACCTATATGTCTCTGTCTAGGTCTTTTTGATCTCTACATCCTTGCTTACTATGATCTGCCTGTACTGCTCGTAAACAAAGCCTTTTACTGTGCTTCGGTACATGTGACAATAAATAAAAGCAATCAATCAAGCTGGACTAAGAAGCCTGGGTTCAAATCCCAACTGTTTTAGATGTGTATAATAACATCTCTGATCAGATTAATTAGAAATATCTATAACTGTATCATAATGTAGATTTATATGTAGGCCTTTCAAATACTTTGATAGAAAATCTCAGATAAAGCACTGTATGATTTCAAAGTAAAGCTATTTCACTTCAAAATGGCTTTACAGTTTATGTTAACCATAAATGTGTATCTCTTCTATCATTAAGTTCATGTTAGCCTGGGCCATAAAATTTATATTAAAACCATAAATCCATGACATTGCTTTTGACCTAGGGTACATGACAAAACTCACTTAATTGACAAATGTAGCTTCTGACACAAATTTCTTATTGGCCATAACTAAACAGAATATAATATTAACACATGATTTTCTTGACCCTTATAGACAATTAAACTAAGTCTAAATGTTTAGAAATAAAGTCAATCCTATAAGGAAGCAGTTACCTTAATCTGCTTCCAATTCTTAAGGAGTACTGAAAATTATCTATTTTAACAAGTTTTCCCCATTAAACGTAGAAAGTTATTGGAAACAATTAGTGAAGGACAGGTCTTTCAGAATTGAGAGTTGGATTCAACTCACCTTGTGAATGAAAGACTGCGTCAATAGTTATTTGCTCAAAGATCACATCTGTCTCATAAGAAGAAAATTTTCAGTTTACAACTCATTTAAGAGTTCAGCAAACATAACAATAATGTTCCATTGATTTTTGTTGACTTTAGTGAACCAACATACACCTTGAAGCACTATAAAACATTATAGTCAGCTCAAGCTGTGACAATATAAATGCCAGCTGCATAATGTAAAGAGAACGTTGGGAAGAAATGCTGGGCCCGATTTTAACTTGATGCAGGTTAACAGAATTTTGAATGATTTAACATCCATGGGGAGATTGGGATACATAAATACAGTTGACATTGGAAAGCTCCTCAATACAATTCTTATAGGAGTAAGCATATTAACAAGTAAAGTACTTTGCAATCAGCGTTACAAATTGTAGTTCCTGCTTTATCTCCAAGCACAACAATTTTAGTTTCTTCAAGTGTCCATCCTTTTGAAATAATTTGTCACCTCTAATTCCACTATTTATGTCTAGAGTGCCATTAATGGTTGTATTAAAAACATTCTTCTTTACATTTGCCTTCATTTTCTGTGCAAAATAAGTTAAATCTCTGTCCCCTAATACTTGTGCCATCAATTAATGGGAACAGCTTTTCATGGTCAATCTTATTCAAACCTATCATAGTCTTGTATACCTTATAAAACCGTCCATCAATCTCCTTTGCTCCAAGGATAACAACCACACATTTTACCAATCTAACCCTGCAGGTGAATTACCTCACCCCTGGATCTATTCCTGTTCTTCTCTTTTTCAATCTCTCTCGGACCCTCACATGCTTTCATTGCTGTGTCAATTTAGTTCAATGACCTGGCATTTTCTTGTTGATGAACAAAAGAGAACTATATGAATTATGTTAACTTTGACTCAATGGTAGTCTTCTTACTGTTAAGTCTAAAGGTAGTGGGTTCAAGACCCTTCCCCAATGAATAGGAAGGGTTTGGAGGGATATGTGCCGGGTGCTGGCAGGTGGGACTCGATTAGGCTGGGATTATTTTGCCTATCCTACTGAAATCCCGACAACCCTTCATTCTGCAGCCGCATCTCCATAATGACAGTTCGATCATATCTATTCACCACAGTTCATACTGTCATTCCGTCTGTCTGGATACAATCCCAGGAGTATTTCAGTGATTCTGGAGGTCTGTGTGGAGTTTGCACACTCTCCCCGTGTCTGCGTGGGTTTCCTCCAGGTGCTCCGGTTTCCTCCCACAGTCAAAAGATGTGCAGGTTCGGTGAATTGGCCATGCTAAATTGCCCGTAGTTTTAGGTGCATTAGTCAGGGTGGATTGCTCTTTGGAGGGTCAGTGTGAACTTATTGGGCCGAAGAGCCTGTTTCCACACTATGGGGAATCTAATCTAATTGAAAAAAAATCTGGTCGGCATGGACAAGTTGGACTGAAAGGTCTGTTTCCCTGCTGTACATTTCTATGACTCTAACTTAAGACTGACATTTCAAAGTATTGAGGGAGACTCACACTATTGAAGGCTCTATATTTTAGGTGAGAAGTTAAACCAGGGTCGATTAGGCTTTAACAAAGTCTGCTTTAACAAGTGGAGGCACAACATTCCAGAGAAAATTTTTAAAAACAGCAGGTTATTCTCCTGATGAAGTGGCAACATTGGTTCCTCAACCAATGTCATTAAAACAAGATTACTTGGTTGTTCATTCACCACATTTTGTGGGATCTCACTGTGCAGAAAATGTCTAATGAAACTGTTTCCCTTCATTTCAACAATGACTGGTCTTCAAAATTAGTTCAATGGCTGTCAAATACTTCAGGAGGTCATGAAAAGTGTTGTGGAGATTCTGGTTCTTGACTTAGACATTATAAATGCCAGTAAGAGTAGCTTTTTCAGTGAAGAGCAAAAGTTACTCAAATTTATTAAATAGTTTCTTATGAGAGTTTAGCATTCAATATAGTTTTAGTTGTAGCAATTGTAAATTTTGTGATAACTGAATGTTGGAACAAAGTAATTGCCACAATCCATGTGAAGCAGACTTTGTGTAAAATATATTCTCATTATTTGATAATTGGTAAATTCTGCATACAGCATAATATCTTAGAGATTCAATGTGATGATATTTTGTGAATTACTGTTCTAATGTTATCTCTGAAAGTTGGTTCTGGATGTTTTAAAGCTTTATTTTTGTGCTGCACACTGTACGTTCAGCTGAATGATTGTAAACTGATTGCAGAATTGGAAGAGCATGATGTATGGAAAAATGTTTCCCTTTGAGAAACATCCACAAGGCAAAGGTATCAGAAGGAGTAAATACTTTGTGCGAAGTATTCAACCATATAGCCATTATTTATCTCGCCCTACACTTCAGCTGTTTACTTTCAACACGTTAAATCATGACAAATATTGGGCCACTCCCCAATGATGCTATTTGCTTCTATAATCTGAAAGAGGTTATCATGGAAAAAAAATTACGTTCTTGTGGATGGATGTTTTTTCATGGTGACAATGAAGTGTCAATTTAAATTAACAGTCATAATGCAGGAGACAGGAACAGGGATTAGCTTTACTCGTCGACCATCAGTACAGCATCAAGCTTAATTTGAATTGAAAATAAATTTCCTTTGAGAAGACTGAAAAGGATAGACCATTATTTTTTTAGGTTGAAAACACTTGGCTCACAAAGGTCATGAGCTCACACATGTCTTAAAGATTCCCTTATCTTCAGATGTTTAAAAATAGTGAGTAAAAGAGGAATCTCTGCATTCTGTCTCGTAGTTGGAAAGAGTCCATATCTGATCCAGTGATCCAATTTTTAACCTTTAAAATGGTTGATAATTCAAGAGGTGAAACCAGCAAGATCACTAACAAGATGACGGATATAGCAATGCATCCTGTGGAGGACTATTTAAAACCAAAGAGCAATGAAGGCGCAAAATCAGGCTAACTGCAAAAGTTGATGAGCTGGAAAATAGGAGCAGATGGAATAATATTATGGTTGGGATTTTTTTTAGAGAACTGAATAAAACAACCTTACTGGGCTTCTAATTGAGTTAATTGAAGAATAAATGAATGTAGCGATTTGATCTGCCGATAGAGAATAGCAAGCCTATCGCGGAATATCTCTGAGCCAGAAAGCAAAGGTTTTTTTTTTGCTTGGGTAGCACACCGTAACTAAGATGAATTAATCAGGCATAAGATGTGAGAGTTGCAATTTTTAATGGTAGATGACTGACTATATTGTAACATCATATTTTGCTTAGGATTGAACTGGTTCCACAGAAAACATTCACTTAACAGATAATAGAAATCAAAATGTACTGCATCTAATATGCCTCACAGTGCCAGAGACCTGGGTTTAATTCCTGCCTCAGGCAACTGTCAGTATGGAGTTTGCACATTCTCCCCGTGTCTGCGTGGGTTTCCTCCGGGTGCTCCAGTTTCCTCCCACAGTCCAAAAAATGTGCAGGTTAGGTGAATTGGCCATGTTAAATTGCCCGTAGCGTTCGATGAAGGGGTAAATGTAGGGGAATGGGTCAGGGTGGGTTGCTCTTCGGAGGGTCGGTGTGGACTTGTTGGGCCAACGGGCCTGTTTCCACACTGTAAGTAATCTAATCTATCCTAATATATTTCTACTTACAGTAATGAATTGGGATCTTTTGAACCAATAACTAATAAAACCATCTTGTCATTAAGTGTCATCCCAAAACAGAGGTTAAAAGAATAAATCTGGTTTTGAGAATAATCCAGGTTTGCCTTCTTGTCTGCAGTGCTGGATTCAGGACCTTACAGTTGACTTCATAACTTTTGGCTAAGGACGGATATAAATAAACAGCCATTGTTTCTGCTTTTGTTCAATGGTGTACTGATCCGGCAAGGACACTTGTTTGGGTGTTGAGTGGGAAGCTAAGATTGAGAATGGAGTTCTTCATACTCAAAAATCTGCTGACACTACCACATGAAGAATGGCCATTTAGGCCGTTCTCAGGTACAATTGGCATCTTTAATGGAGCCAAAGGAAAAAATAAACTGGAAAGAGAGATGAAAGAAAAACATGCATATTACCTAGCATGAGCTATAGATGTGCATTATACATAGACTGAACTATTCTCAGCACTAGTAACATTGGATAAATTTATTGATCTATGCTGTTTCTATAAGAATTCATAGCATGATCTAAAATGCAGATATTGCCAGCGTTTAAAAGAATTTTATGTTCTTGTAAAATCCATATATGAGAAGAGATTCTTATTTTATTATTTATTCAACTACCTCATCATTTTTGTAGCATGCTATGACCGCAAAGCTAATTAGTACTTCCTTTGCCTTACTTGGCAGTACCCCATTATGTCCTCCAAAACCTGAAAGATAAGGGCAGTAGATGCAATGGAACGAAAGTACCACCAAGTTTCCCTCCAAATTAAACAACGTCCCGACTTGGGCATATATCTCTGCTTCTATATGTTACTCAGTCAAAATCATGCAAAGCTCTATTGAACCTAACTGTCATGTGGAGGTGCCAGTGTTGGACTGGGGTGGACAAAATTAAAAATCACATAACACCAGGTTATAGTTCAACAGGTTTGTTTGAAAGTACAAGCAGTGCTCTGAAAGCCTGTACTTCCAAATAAACCTGCTGCACTATAACCTGGTTTTGTGTGACTTTGAACAGAACTGTGGAATATCTTCATAGCACACAATGCAATAGTTTAATAAGACTGTTCATCAGCACTTTCTCTAGGGTGATTAGAATTGGATAGTAAATGCTAATATTAAATCTGGTTTAAAAGTACATTTCAAAAAAAAGATCTGAAGAGTTCATTACCAAGTAATTACTTGCTGTTTCATATGAAAATAGTGCTATTTTAAAGTAAAGTCTCCTACTTCCTATCCTATGAGATAGCTAATAGTTGAATATTATAGAATTAGTCAATAGAGGCAGTGAAACCACACAAATATGTATTACAGTAGCAAAGAATTAAAGGGAAAGGAAATTTAACATGCACCATGGATCAACTATATCTGCAACCTTCTGCAAGCTGTCTCCTATTGTGGTCAGTGCTGTCAACAGTCACATAAATGTATTCAGGGTGCGAATGCCATAAGATTAGATTAGATTCACTACAGAATGGAAACAGGCCTTTCAGCCCAACAAGCCCACACCAGCCCTCCAAAGAGTAACCCACCCAGACCCATTCCCCTACACTATATTTACCCCTAACAAATGCACCTAACGCTATGGGCAATTTAGCATGGCCAATTCACCTAACCTGCACATCTTTAGACTGTGGAAGGAAACCAGAGCACCTGGAGGAAACCTACGCAGACACAGGGAGAATGTGCAAACTCCACACAGACATCCACAATCCACACAGACAGTCGCCCAAGGCTGGAATCGAACTCAGGTCCATGGTGCTGTGAGGCACTGAGCCACTGTGCCCCCCCATGTTTTTATGTGAATTATTTAAAACCATAAAACTCTCCTCTGGAGAAAATTACCATTAAGACTTATAATTAAAACATTAAGTGCACTCAAATAAGCCTAACAATGGGTTTGCATTATTGTTCACCCAGAATGTTAATAGTGTGCACAATATTAGGTTTCATACGCTCTTCCTGGAAAGAAAATGCATATGTCAAAGACTTGTATTCACCTTGGTGTAAATAGTAGAATCATTGAATCCCTACAGTGTGGAAGCAGGCTGCTCGGCCTATTGAGTCCACTCCAACCCTTTGAAAAGCATCCCACTCATACCTACCCCAAAACACTGAATTTCCCATGACTAATCCACCTACCCTGCACATCCTTGGAGACTATGGGCAATTTAGCATGGCCAAACTACCTAACCTGCATATCTTTGGACTGTGGTAAGAAACCATGCAGACACAGTCAGTTGCCTGAGAGTAGAACTGAATTGGGGTCCCGTGGGGCAGCAATGCTAATCACTGAGTCACAGTGCCACACCAAGCTGGAATTTTGTTTTGTTCATTCATGGGATGAGGGCATCACCTTGCTAGGCCAGCATTTATTCCCCATCTCTAATTGCCTAGAGGGTAGTTCCAGATCAACCACATTGCTGTGCTTCTCTTCTGTGACTTCCGTATTGCAGGTTGAAAACTCCTTTTACTGTTTCAGCCAAATACCTGACGATGGTCTACCTCATGGCATGTATGCTATCAACATTGTTGGTCATGCAGGTTTGACACTGATGTTGAGCTTTCCAGCCACAACGCAGACAAGAAATATTGGCAGGAACTTTGCCTATTTGCCCTGGTAACTGCTGTCTTCCTACCACATTATTATTTTACTTAAGACAGAACCCCATTTCAGACTGGCAAAGAATAATTAGAACAACTAGGAACCAGGAAAACCCATTGATAATTTTATGAAAAGTTTGTACTATCTTATGAAGATTTAAGCTGCTTGCTGGTGATTACATAATGTCCAGAATGTTCCTGACCCTTCAGATACTGGTGCAATCCATGTTCATATGCAACATGACCTGGATAACATTCAGGATAACATTCATAGGATGATAAGTGATAAGCAACATTCCTGCCACGTAAATAGCACAAAGCACAATCTCTCCTTGACATTCAATGGCAGTACCATCACTGTCTCCCCCCTATCACCACTGAATTTAGCCTCCTTCAGTATGTCATGGATGCTGCAAAGAGCTGTACTGGGTATGGTATTTTTCCTGTATAATAAAACAGTGTAAGTTAATAACATACTACACTTAGCATTGAACATCCTTTGCTGCTTTTATTGACCTTCCTGTGGCAGGTTCACTGTCAGTGCCAGAGATGAAAAAGGCAAATAAGGAAGATTGATATTAATCATAAACACATGGGTTACAGTCATAGAGTCACAGAGATGTACAGCACGGAAACAGACCCTTCAGTCCAACATGTCCATGCCATCCAGATATCCTAACCTAATCTAGGCACATTTGCCAGCACTTGGCCCATATCCCTCTAAAACCTTCCTGTTCATATTCCCATCCAGATGACTTTTAAATGTTGTAATTGTACCAGCCTCCACCATTTCCTTTGGCAGCTCATTCCATCCACTTTCTGTGTAAAAAAAATGCCCCTTAGCTCCATTTTAAAATTTTCCCATCTCACCCTAAACCTATGCCCTCTAGTTCTGGACTCCCCACCCCAGGGGTAACACCTTGTCTATTTATCCCATCTATACACATCATGATTTTATACGCCTCTGTAAGGTCTCAGACGGTCCAGGAAAAACAGCCCCAGCCTATTCAGCCTCTCCCGATAGCTCAAATCCTCCAACCCTATAAACATCTTTGTAAATCTTTTCTGAACTCTTTCACGTTTCATAACATCCTTCCGATAGGAGGGAGACCAGATTTGCACACAATATTCCAAAGGTGGCCTAACCAATGTCATGTACAGCCACAACATGACCTCCCAATTCTGATACTCAATGCACTGAACAATAAAGGAAAGCACAGCAAGCACCTTCTTCGCTATCCTCTCTACCTGAGACTCCACTTTCAAGGAACTATGAACCTTCATAAGTAACCTTATTCACAGCCCACTACACTTTCAATTTTAATGTAATCTGCAAACTTATTAACTATATCTCCTATGTTCACATCCAATTCATTTATATAAATGATGAAAAGCAGTGGAGTCAGCACTGATCCTTGTGGCAAACCACTGGTCACAGGCCTCCAGACTGAAAAATAACCCTCCACCACCACCCTCTGTCTTCTACCTTTGAGCCAGTTCTGTATCTAAATGGCTTGTTCTCTCTGTATTCCATGAGATCTAACCTTGCTAACAAATCTCCCATGAGGAACCTTGTTGAACATGTTACTGAAGTCCATATAGATCATGTC